>NW_003852428.1:14228204-14230966 GCF_000181295.1 Otolemur garnettii | reverse complement strand
TGACAGGGGTCCAGGACAAATGACATCTAATCATGTTTGCTACGCAGGATGACGGTGCTGCCTGCCAAGGAGAAATAAGCAAAGTTCCTTTATGTTCTAGAAAGAAACATCTCAGCACTGCTTTTACATAGGCTCAGGGGCAGTGCTGCCCTCCTGGCCCTGTCTGGCTCTGAGTAATGCGACAGGCCCCTGTCACGCCTCCTGGCAGGCTTCAAAAGGACTTGATGCTTTTGCTTACCTGAAATCATTTTTTGCAGTAAGCTTCATTTGAGGCAACCAGCCAACCCAAACTTGTGCAAAATAGAGGGCTCTGTGAGCAGTAACTACCAGTGACAGTGACACACTTTCCCTTGGCAGGACCTGCATTTGTTTGTATAAATTAGCCTGCAATTAGCAATTACACTGTTGGTCCACAATAAGGGCAGGAAACTTGTAACCCCGGGAGGAACAACGGCCTGGACATGGAGGTCCAGACAGGGCTATTATGGAGAATTATGGGGGATGATTAATCAGCTCGGCTCTTCCTGGGCATGGCCATTCTCACATAAAATCCTTGTGCTAACACAGCTCCCTTCTGGCAATAAGTTACCTTAAGAGAAGTGTAATTAGCTGTTGGAATTCATTAGCTCCAGTCAGTCAGAGCATCAGCCCCTTAAAGTCTTCTTGCTAGTTTAGTGCTTGGTAATGGGAATAATGGTGTATTTGCACCTCTGCTGAACAAGAATGAAGGACACAGGATTCATGTGAAGTCCTGGAGGTCTGTCCTTTTACTTAGCAGACATGGCACAGATGGAAAAACAGTCTTGAAAATCCAGCATGGAAGGCTGCGCACCTATGTGCCCTACTAACACTACATAGTGCTTCTTCACTTAAGCCTGTTGGAGACAAAAACTGGAGCCTGAGCCTGAAGCACGAACAGGGCTGTCCTCTCTTTGGCTTTTCTCTGCCACAGAAAAACTTTTTTGGTGGTATTTCTAGAAGCTTCTGTCAGCTTAGAAAAAGAACTTACTGAGAAGACTCAAGGAGTAACGACTGTTACTTCCACTCTGTTTCCAGAATGAGCAACTAAGTCTTTATGAGATGACGAAGGTCCCATGCCAGAGAGGCAGCCAGGGGTGCCGTGATGCCCCGTGGGAACTGACTGAACTCTCTGTTCACCCCAAACATACCTGCTTCGGATGAGACCCCACGCCGCCATCGGCAGTGTTCACAGACCCCACTCCTCACTGTTTCATATCATAGCTCCAGTGGGGGCTGGAGAGGAAGTCAGGGAATGGGACTCCCCACTCAGCCATGCCCCTGCTCAGCCTTCACCCTCAGCCATCTGTCCGATACCTTCAGCAAATCATCACGGACGTCCCTACAGACCATCCCATGACATGATATAGTCATCAACCCCGAGGAGTGGAGTGGCACACGAAGACTCTTCTACTCTTTCATTTCAAATATTCTTGGCCAACTAAGAAACAACTACAATTTATTTCAAATATTCTTGACAAATTAAGGATTAACCAGAGTCCAGGTGAGGAGAATGGAGAGCAGCGGAGGGCAGAGCCCCACTGCGCAGTGCAGACTCGGCAGCCAGCTCCGCTCTGAGTTAGCAGGTGGGGGGCAGCGGGTTGCGCTCTGCACTGGACCGTGCTGAGTGCTCTCGGTGGCTCTTGCTGCTTATGCCCCTTTCCTCTGACAGGAGCCACACCTGCCACCTGGAGGTCTTCATGTAACGAGTGGGGACTTGGACCCCCAGACCCCTGCTTGCTGGTCTCTGAACTGTACTCAACACAAGGGTTGTTTTGTTCCAACTCTGGTAGATGCCAGCTTTATTTATTGTAAAATAATGCCACTTTGAAAGGGGGCAGGAGGAACAGCATGAAAATAAATGTGCTAAAATATCGGAGAGGCTTGGTGTGTAAGCAGTTAGTGAAACGGTTTGGCCAGTGCTTTCTCTTCCAATCTGCGGCTAATAGACTTGTTTCTTTGTTTCTCCTCTAGGGAAACTACCTCTTCTGTAATGTAATATAATTTAGGAGGCATCAGTAAGAAAAATTATATTTTTAATATTAAAAGAAGAATTTTACGAATGAATCAGCTTTTTATTTATTAGGAAGCTAATACTCCATAACCCAGTGTTTTCTAGAAATAAATATTAAACATCATTTTATACCACTTGGGAATTAACTAAGCTTTTTGACTGGATCTTTTTTTAAAGGAGGTAATTCATTCATACTAATAAAAAAGTCTGAATATTCGCATTCTAATAGGAAGAATGACTATTCACACTGAAAACGTAAAATTAAATATTGTTTGTCTTTTTAAAAGAAGCTCATATTTGCAACCAAAGTACAGAATACATTAATTTAAAACAAGTCTTAGTTACAGCCTGCACATTTTCATAAATAGCTAGATCAACCTTTGCAGAAATACATGATGAAAGCTTTAAAAGGGAATAGCATGATGGAGTATTTTATATCAATCATTTATATTTAAGGAGAAATCATTATATGCTCACTTTTTAAAATAATGTTTGGGGAGAAATAATCCCCATTATGACTTCATGGAACAAAAATTTTGGAAGAACTTTGCACAATTACAGTTACTCCCTTTGGGGGGTAGAATGGCCTTATGAAAGAATTGAAAAATAAAGATTTTTCAAATTTCTCCAAATGGAAAAGGTAACAGATGCCAAACCCTGAAGAGAAAGAAAGTCCAAGAGCTACAAGATATAAAGCAGAGGTCCTCAAACTTTTTAAACAGGGGGCCAG
>NW_003852428.1:14193336-14227745 GCF_000181295.1 Otolemur garnettii | reverse complement strand
GATATTACCTTCTGTGGGATTCATGAGGAAAATATAGCCCAGACTATCACACAGGAGGGGCTCAAAAGATTCTATGCTGAGAACAAAACTTTGTGGTGATAGAACTTACTCCTCTTTGGATTCCACCAAGCAGCTCTCTGAGTAGAACCTGGTGTATTGTGAAGCTCATTTATAGAGCACGAAAGCCCTGGTGAAACATGAGGCTTCTGAGCTGCTGGTGGAATGAAATCCACCCTGTCTGCTTTTGTGCTGAGGCTTCATTGCCCACCTCTGTTCCCTGCCGGTGACTGAGGCCGGCAGCAGTGACAAGGCAAACTCATTTCTGGTGGACACAGGGCTCCTTGAGGCTTGAGCTGGAGAACTCAGTGGCTAAACTCCCTTCCCTTTCTTTCCTTCACTCCTTCCTTCCTTTCTTTCCCTCCTTCCTTCCCTCCTCCCCTCTCTCGCCCCTTCCTTCCCCTTCTTATTTTCCTTCTTCCCTCCCTCCCTTCCTTCTTTCCCTCATTGCCTCCCTCCCTCTTTTCCTCCTTTCCTCCCTTCCTCTCTTCTTGTCACCTTCTATTCTTTCCTTCTCTGGGGGGCAGACCTGCAGGAATTGATGGCTCTCTCCGTCCCTCTGGTTCCCTCCCATTTTTCCTCTCAGATGCTGCTCTGATTTGATATCTTGCACAGACTGCTACTCCATCTTTGTGTCTGCTTCTCGGGGGTCCAGAGTGAGCCAGCGTGCCTGACTTCACTGCAAGGAAACACATGTGTACTCGGACTGTTGCTTGTCTGTCTCTGGGACGCGGCAGAGTAGCAGGCACACAGCTGGAGCACCCTGCAGCTGAGACCTGCGTCTCCCTACCTAGCCTTACTAGCCGTATGACTTGGGGCAAATTACTGTCCCCCTGGGGCCATCAGCTTCTGCATTTGTAAAATGGGATAAAAATTCCTAACTCACTCAGTTACTGAGACAAGTACATTAGTCAACACTCACCTTAAAGAAATGAGGGTAATAACAGGCTTTTAGTAGCCCGACACCAAACGCTGCCTTCCTCCTGATGGCCTTGCAGCCTTAAAGTTCAGTTTCTGACCAAAGCCAAAAGCCAGGCCCTAGAGTCTATGGTCTTCAAGAGGTTGCCCCACCTGGAGATCCAGACTTAGGGAATGCTTGAGGTCAGCTAGCTAACAGCCTTACCGTGCACTACTTGGTCCTCATGAGGGGCCTCAAGGCCTAGAAAATGTAACCTAGTTTCCCTCATGACAGGGGGCAAGATGTAGCAAAGCTGGGCCGCTAATGCAGGCTTGAACGCAGACCTCCCTAATCACGGGTCTTGTCATATACAATTCAACAAATAGGACCATCTACGGCAGTGGTTCTCAACCTTCCTGATGCTGCGGCCCTTTAATACAGTTCCTGTGGGTCGTGACCCCACAGGTTGAGAACCACTGGTCTACGGGATTTGCACAGAGGTTTTCTAAACGATTTTTTTGATTTCATCAAAGTATAAGACTTTAATATAATGATGTGAACTCCAAATCAAGAACCAGATCATTTACTGGCCTGTATAACTTTCATGTTCCTATGTAGGGAGTTATCTAAGTTCTCTGGGTTACCAACTCCCCTTCTCCTTGTTAGGGGAGAAAGGAAAGGTGTCAGACAGTGTGTGGAATATTTTCTGTAGAATACTTTCATGATTACCTCCTCTTGAAAACAGAGACCGAAGTCAACATTAGCCTTTTTGTAGAGTGGGGCATGAGCATGACGTTTGCTTATACTGTACAGTAAATCAAAATATGTTTCATATTGATCAATAAGGTCTTGCTAGAAGAATGTTTTCATTTACTAAAAATTATTTCCCAAAGTGAGAATAGTGAAGGTCAATTATTATGGTATCATCAGAGGCTAAATTGTGCCCCCCATTCACATAATGGTGTCCTAACTCCAGGTCTCTAAGAATGTGACTGTATTTAGAGATGGCATCTTTCAGGAGGTGATTAGGTTGAAATGAAGTCTTCAGTGTGAGTTCTACTCCAGTACGACTGGTTTCCTTTCAAAAGGGGAAAATTTGGACACAGGTGCCAAGAAGAAAGACTATGTAAGGACATGGGGAGAAGACAGCCATGTACAAGCCCAGGAGAGAGGGCTCAGAGAACCAGCCATCTCTGATGACACCTTTTTTTTTAATTTAAAGTTTTTTATTTATTATTATGATTTTTTCCCCACTGACACCTTGATCTTGGATTTCTAGTCTCCAGAACTATGAAGATGTTTGGGATCCAAGTATGGCCATTCATGCTCTGAGTTACGCATTTCATGTTTCGGTCAGTGACAGACTCTGTGGTTCCATGAGACTGAGGGAGCTGAAAATTCCTATTACCTGGCAACCTGGTATGGTGGTATAACACGTTCCCTTTTCTTCGTTTAGATCTGTTTACATACACAAACATTTACATTGTGTTACTATATTGATATAGCAGCCCACCATAGAGGTTTGTAGCCTAGGCATGGAGCTGTGGACCATGGAACCCAGGCGTGCAGGCTACACCCTGCGGGTTTGTGTAAGTCTGTTCTCGGACATCCAACAACCACAAAACTGCCTACTGATGGGGCTGGAAGTATTAGGGTGGCCATGGAAGCTTTGCACCCTTATCACTAAGGGAGCTTCTGAGCTGAGCCAACCACCCTCACTGAGAACCTCCTGACATCCCTTGTTACCGCTCCCCACTGACCTCTGTTCCCTCCCTGTAAAGGGGACCTTCATTGCTGAGTTGTAAGTTAACATAACCACATCACATCCCTATTAGACACACTGATCAGGAGTGAAGAACGGCCCAGGCAAGAAGCTTCCTCTGCCCTGGGACCAGGGATGAGAAGATGGGGGTGCAGTGGGGTGAGTGGTATGAGTCTCGTCTGTTCTTACGTCCACACACAGTCCTTTCTCTTTTAAGAACCTGCATAAAGAGTACTCAGTTCAGTGGCAATGCACTTAGCCTTGACATTTTAAAATTACTTTTTAAAAGAGATTCTTTCAAACAGATGAATAGTATTGACAGCCAACTAAAAAATAGTAATAATTCCTCTTCTTACCTGTGGCTAACGCGAGAATAAACCAGATAAAATAACTGTCCTTGGAGCTTTCCAGCCAGTGTGTGATTATCATTAACATGACTTTGTGATGGGGTTTTCTCAAGGTCACTCTAGAATTAGTGGCACCGTGGGACCGTGCGCTCATCCATTATATGGGTTAAAATGACTAATTGAGGGTCTGAGTTTAATTATACTCATAAGCAAAGGCACAGTGCAGTTACTTTGATGGGCTTAATAACATTCTTGTGTACACAAAGATAGATGGAAAAATTAGGGCTGTATATTGTTGTCCTTCAGTAGAAGATGCTGAAGTGGGAATAGAATAATAAAAATAAATAAACGACTCAGCGACACTGGGGAATGAGCTGTGGAAGTCAGCAAAGCCGGCCTCATGCACATACTGGCCTGGAGCTGTAGGAATGTAGATGAGAGTTGTACTGAGCTAGCTGCTAGATTTCACTAAAAGGTAAGAGAAAGGGATGAGTGAAGCTTTACCTCCAGTTCTCTCTGAAATGACAATAGTGGCTACGACAGGGATCTTTAGGATACTGATTTGTGATATTTTAATTGGGAAATGCAGTCATGTTTCACAGTAAATCAGAAAGCATTTGCTCTATGTATAGCTGTGGGAGCTGCTTCTCTAAGTGATGTTTATATCACACTCCAGCCTTTGTGTAAGAAACAAGAGTGACTTCTGGCTGTCCACAGTGGCAGGCAAATCCACACAATGTTCACAAAGTGGTTCAAAGTCAGGAGGGAACGGGGAGATTGGCTCATAATTGAGAGCAGAACACACAGAAGCCAGATCCATGCATGGGAAGACCCTCATTTAAAGGCCATCTGGTCAAGAGGTTGGATTTGAACCTTTTTTGGCTAATGCAGCCACACCTGGGCTTGCAGAGCTCAGTCCTACTAGAGGAAATGTCTTCTTTGTGCCTGAGCTGTGGGAGGTAATAGCTCTCTGCACAGAGAAAAACAACTCTCTATCTGGGTTGTTCTGGTGGGTGGGCTCTATTTGGGGACAGGCAGCATCTTTGCATTTGTTGCCTTGTTTTTGCCCCCATCTTCAGACAGCTCCCTGGTGGCTCCCTAGCTTTGCAGGCCCTCTCTCATTTTCTTATTAGGGTGACCGTTACTATTTTCCTGCATCTACCAGAACTGAGTATCACAAACCAAGTGGCTTAAAACAACATAAATGTATTCTTTCACAGTCCTAGAGGCCAAATCAAGATCAAATCAAGGTGTCAGCAGAGCCATCCTCCCTCCAGAGGCTCTAGAGAAGAATCCTTCCCTGCCCTCTCATTCTGGGGGTACAGGGTCCCTGGTGGCCTCTGACCTGTGACCGCACGGCTCTTGTCTCTGCCTCCACCTTCACATGGCCTCCTCTCCCTGAGTCTCTGTGTGTGCATCCTCTTCTTATAAGAACACCATTCATTGGATTTAAGGTCCACCTTTATCCAGTATGACCTCATCTTAATTAACTAATTATATCTGCAGACTCTATTTCCATATAAGGTTCCAGATGGACATGAATTTTGGAGGGACATTTATTCAACTCACCACATTGACCTCAGCCAACATGAACTTGTCCACAGGTGGACAAGCTTATCGTCACGGGTCAGCCTGTGGTCCATCAATACATGTTTTTGGCTGAAGATGCTGATTACATCATCCAAAGGTTAAGAGAGGAATTGTGTTACACAGGGACGATGAACAATCATGAGTACAGACCCGAATCTCTTTCAGCATCTGCAGCATCTGACTTTGCTGACTTTGATGATATGCATCATCACAAAATGAAGAAAGAAGCCTCACGAATAACCTCACTCATCCTTCTGTCCTGAGCCTTTCTAACATTCTACCGCATTTATATTGGGCCATATTTTTAATGGTTTTATGAGAAGTTAAAGTTTGAATGTGGCAGAATTGGAGCAAAAGGTGGCAGCCAAGAGGAAGAAGCAAAGACAAGAGGAAGAACCAAAGCAGCAGCTTCAGTCTGTCCGGGGTGGGGAAGGAAGAGGCAGAGGTGGAGCCTCCCAGGCGCTGACCACCCGCAGTTCCAACCCCGCCATCCCCACCAGCTGCCACGGCCTGGAGTCCCGGAAACCCATCATCAGTCTTATCGGCTTACACCTCCAACACAATTTAAGAGATTTTTTTTTTTCATCTCTATCCTCTTTCCTCAGTGACAGATACTTCAGGAAAAAATAGATATCTCTGCTTTTTGAAAAATTCCATTTCCTACCCCAAAACGAATTTTAAATGGAAAGGACTAAGGGCATTAACTTTTCATTTTATATTTCATATGTGCTTAAATTTTTGCTATGTCAACATGATATGCTATCTTCCCATGGAGATTTACCACACTGCTTCGAGAAGGCCTTTGTCTCCTCTCCCCAGCATGTACCCCGAGAGTGTGCCTCTTTCTCTAGTCCTAGACCTGGGGGTGGAGGTGAGGCCACCATGGATTTCGGTACACCATCCATTGCCATGCGGGTGGCCCGAGAAAACGGACAGAGCCATTTAGACCACATGAAATTGTGTAAAGCGTGTCAGCTCTTCAGATCCTGGCTCACTTAGGACTATGACTTAGGCATATTTTGCTGACATGCATTTCTCTCCATTAAGCTTTTGAACACTGAAGAGCAACACAATTGGTATGCACGGCCTTAGATTTTTTCTTTTCCTGAAAAATAAAATGTTGATTCCTTAAATAGCAATTGCTTAGATTTTTAACCTCAGCTTCCCATCCTGAAATGACATAAATAAAACTGAGTCTTGTCAGGAACAAAACTCAAGGGGAGGGATTTCTGATGAAGAGAAGGAAAATGTCCTTTTACCTATTGCATGCTCCCTCCCCTGGAGTTGTAAGCACACTGGTTCAGGA
Organism: Otolemur garnettii; assembly: GCF_000181295.1. NCBI lineage: Eukaryota > Metazoa > Chordata > Mammalia > Primates > Galagidae > Otolemur > Otolemur garnettii. The sequence goes on along the minus strand of NW_003852428.1, from coordinate 14,221,785 downwards.
AATACTATCCTAGGAGAAGAGTTCTCTTTTCTTGCCATTTTAATTTCTTTATATATTGCTGAAACAATAGCCATAGAAACAAGCCAAAAAACTTCAAATCACCTTAAAGTCATCCATCAAAGAATGGAGGAGTCTCAGTCCTGGACAAACAATGTAACATTATTATCTAGAATATGCCTTTATACATAGTCCCACCTTTTTTTTTTCTTTCCTTTTAGGGACAGTGTCTCATTTTATTGCCCAGGCTAGAGTGCAGTATCACAGTCATGGTTCACTGCAGCTGGCACTTCTTAGGCTCCAGCAATCCTCTGCCTCAGGCTCTAGAATAGCTGGGACTACAGGTGCACACCATGACATATGGCTAGGCTTTCTTATTTTTTATAGAGAAAGGGTTTTGCTACTTGGCCCAGTTCTGGGCTTAAACTTCTGGCCTCAAGTGATCCTTTTGCCTCAGTTGCCCAAAGTGTTGGAATTATAGGCATGAGCCTCTGTGCCTGGCCTAGTATTATCTTCAAACAAAATAAGGCCCCCATAGCTCTGGTTATGTTCATGAAGATTAAAGATGGAGGTGAAGAGAAAGGAGTTCTGCAGGGCTGTTTGCCTAACTGTCCAAACAACCAAATCCCTCCATACTTCAGGCTTTAGGACGGGAGAAATAGAGAGAAAAGACAACTGATTTGAAAGCAAAAGGAATGCTGGCCAAATGGATACCGATCCGTAGATCTCGAGAATCAAATTTAAGGATCCAAGAGAAAGAAGACTGTTGCCCATTCATTCATTGTTGTACTAAGCACAGATGTATTAACAGTCTCCTATCACATAACTTCCCATTTCCTCCCTGTGTGGTACAGTGGGAATGATCTGGGTCTAGAGTCAGGGTGTTGTTTAAGCACTGGCTACATTAATAAACATGAGCTTATTGAAGCTGTAATGCATGTGAGAATAAATAACATTCAGGGTGTCCATAAAGTTCATGTGCAATTTTAAAATAGTCTATTTTTTAATAGACACGAGCTTTATGAAAATTGTACCTGAAGCAGAACTTTCAGGCCCTTGGAAGTTAGGGATTTTATGAAAAGTAACAGTTTAATTTTATTTGAGAAAACCAGTCTCTATTGACAATGTATCCCGAACTGTCCTGAAGTCCTCCCAGAGCTGATGAGGGCATACTGGCCATTCATTCTGGCCATTAATTCTTTCCCACTGCATCTCACAGTGAAGTCCTTTCTGTGTTTAGCCCAATCTCACCGGATCCTTTGAGCACTGTTTTGACCAAATCTGGCTGAGTTAGTCACTCCTTCCTCAATTTTCTCTTCTGCACTGCCCTGATCTTATAATAACACGAGAATGTCGCTTGGAGATTACGCAGGGCTAATTGTATGGGTGTCATTTCTTTCACTATGTTACAAGTCTCTGAAGGGTGGAGGCTGCTCTGTCCATTTCCACCTTTTTGGGCCCTCCCTCCCATACAGCAGGTGCTCAGTGAATGATCATGGGATGAAACTTCTGGAAGGCAGGAACAGCATAGGAAGAATTTCTTTAGGGTGGATAAAGAGCTAGACTCTGCGGGAAAACCAAGAATGCAAATATACTCACGCATTAAAATATAAAGTCTCCTATCGTAAAATAGACATCTGTGACTATTTTGATATGTTGCCAACATTGTTTCTCAGTAAACTGCGAACAATAGTAAAAATTCCTCGAACACGGTCATCTCAGAGTCTTTGATAAATTCATGTCAGCCCTTCCCAGGGCCGTTTTCTTTCTCTCCTAGGCCAACTTGTTCAACACAATGAATGAGTCATAAACAGACTCAAAGAAGGGAGTAGAAATCATATTTCTGTTCGTAGGAATATAAAAGTTTAATGAATTAAGAGAAAAAGTTTCAGTATATATTAATGGGTTTTGCTTTGTTGCTCACATGATATATTCAGAAAAGCATGACGTCACTAAACTGGGCTGCAATCTGGCTAAAGAAACCCAAATTAGCTATTAAAAACTCCTTCTAAACCAAATGTCTCCTTTTTTTTTTTTTTTTCCCCTAAGATGTGGTCACTCCTTGCCAGATGAAGATACTGCAAGGGTCAAGTTTCTGGATGAATTGATAAAGAAAATCCTACCTGCCCTAACTGTGCTCTGGGTCCCATTTAGACTCTAACTCAGCCAGAGGACAAGCAGAGGGAGCCGTGAACCTACCTGGTCTACCTTCTCTGTCTACTTTCTTATACAAGGATCTTGGGTATATGTGTATGTTCATGGTGGTGGTGGCCTACACCCTTTCAAACATCATGAAGACGTAATTATGCTACTGTGTTAATTCAGAAAGGATTTTAACTGACAGCCAACCAGGTCTGAACTTGTACACTTGAATTTGGGCACTTTCTTCTACCTCTTCACTAGGCATGATGACACTCTTTACAAACGGAGGACGCTAGGACTGGAAAAAACACTTTTAGTAGTTGCAAATAACTTACATAGAAGTAAGGGGTAAAAAATGCCTACAGTTTCAGCTTTGCAAGAGTCATATTTCTTCTGGTGGGATGAAGGTTTCTAAAGGATAACAGGATTTATGAGGTTATAAAACAAATGACTCAGTAGGGAGCTTTGGAGAATTGTACATTTGTCTCACAGAAGAGCCTCGCCCACGAAATCATGTCAAAAGTTCATTATTTCATGACCTGAAGGAAAAGCAAAACTGTCAGAGGATTCCCATACCTGCCCATGAAGGGGTGTGGACATGTAGGGAGGCAGGCTCTTACCTGCTGTGTGCACACACGTTCACACAAACATACACGCCCCCTCTGGACTGAAGGCTGAGTGCATTGTTATAAATATTTATAAGACGATTATTATTTATGTTACCAGGGTGATTTTGTTCCTTCTCAGGAGAGGCTGGGTTTTATACCTAGAAATTGATCAAGTGTGGGACAAATGGCAGCTTTGAGCCAGTCTAGATAAGGCAGTCCTGTACACTTTACTTTCAAAATATAGATTATTTGACTAGGTGCTTTAAATCACCCTTTTGCCCCCATTCCATCATTAACTTCATTCAAGAGAGATTTCCAACTTTGGTACAAACTATGAAACACCCTTGGGAGCACAGTTTCTAGAGTTGAGAAGAATTACACCTTGATTATTACTTTCCTTCCTAAGAGCAAACACTTAAACAAGACATAAAGTTGATTCTAAGAAATCTAAATAGATTCCTGGGGGATGATTTTTGTAAAAATGAGAGAATTACAACACATTTGCTACTTTTCTGATTTTTAAAAAATCATTAATTATAACAGGTCATATTAAAGAGCTTTTAAAAATAATTTTAAGTTCTTACAGTCACATGGAGAATTAAAAAGAATAAAAATAGCTATTAACTATATCCCTGTGTATCTATCAGAGACTGTCCCCAATCAATCAGCCTCTGTGGATAGTCTGTATGCATGGTACAATATACTGTGAAATTGCCAAGAAGTATCGCTTTTTAGCAAAAAGAAAATGATTTATTTTTGGTTGAAATGCAGATGTTTACTTTTGCCCTGGACCAAGAAATCACTGGTCAAACGCTGGGTAGGTACAGGGAAGTGGAAAACGCTTATACCTCTTGAGTACCTATTTAGAAATGTTCTTATCAGCATCTTATACTCCCTCACCATGTCAACATTCATCTTGCAAAAGAAACTGATCCTCAGTAAAACAGAAATTACAGTCTTGGCAAGAGACAATGTCTGTCCAGGGCAAGACGCAGGAGGCAGCGCTCCTGACAGGACTGACCTTAGGCACCCAGTGGCGTTACGCAGCACCTGTGATGAATGCAGCTGTATTTTCCGATCGTCCTGAAGAGGTGAATTTTCCCAGCCTGAGTGGGGGATAATCACCGCATTGGTCAATACCGCGAGGGCATCCTGGATGATTGGCATTTTGAGTGCATCACATGACGAGAGGTTCCAAAGGACTCCTGCGGGAGACACACAGAGAGAGCTTGGGTACCTATGGTTTTTTCCTCATTTCAAAACCGTTTTCTCTGTTTAAGTTAACAGCATTGGCAGGAAAAATTAAGATGGTGTGGACACCCACCACAGAGCAGTCTTTTTCAACCCTTTTTTAATCTCACGGCACACTTGAACCTATAGTTAAATTTCCATGGCATGCTTAAATTAGGTTGATCAAAAATAAGAGTTAAAGAAAAGAATATACTTACTGTGCTTTGAACTTCTTTCAAAAATAATTTAATTAATGATCTTTAAAAATTTTCACAGCATGCCAGTTGAAAATCACGGCCCTAGAGCTTGCCCTGAATTCTGTAATAGAATATCCGTGAGGATATGCAGGGAAAACCTGAGGGGTGAGCAGCGGAACCGAGACATGATCACCTTTAATTCAACTTGGAGACTAACCAAGGTTGAGAGATCTGATTGAATTAAGGCTACCCACAAGGCTTCTGTTCACTAGTAATACAATGGATTCAAGTTCCCAAATGCTAATCAAGACTAAAAAGACGTGAAGTTATTTGAAGTGGACTAGAGAGCACCTTTGTTTTCTCCAAGGCCTCGGTGTGCCCCTATAGTCTGTCTGATTCATTTAGCTTCCGTATATAACCAGACACCAACTGGTGTATGGGAGTAGACAGCACGCTTACAAGGACAGTTACTGATTATCACATTAAAAGGGAATGCTGAGAACAGGACAATCTCCTGGCAAGTCTGGAGACGTTTTGTGACTTAGGGGCAATACCCCACATAACTCAGTGTTCCAGAATGAGATAAGATCGGTCACTCACTAGTAAGCATGAGTTAAACACTGATGCTTAGTACTTCTTCATGGGGGTTGTGGGGAAAGAACGTGTGAGGAAAGAGCAGGTGGCGATCCTTACGCATGCAGCCCTCCTATGTCATTAACTCTCCATACGTGTTGTGTATAACCTTAATAAACAGCCACTGAGGAGGGGGCTCAGGGCTACCCTGCACTTAACGTTAGCCCACCTCCCGCAAGCTTATACTTCTAATCTATGTCACACCTGGTTCCTTCCTGCGACTACCAAGACCAGGGCCATAGGGGTCATGACAAACTGGTGGGACCTTATGAGCATCCAGCATTGGGCCAGATGACAATTGGCTCAACAAGCAATAGAAACTTATTGCCATTTGTGACCGTTTTATCAGCTATTCTTTGAAGCCAGTGTTCTCTGAGGGCCAACAGAATGTTCCTCTTAAATAGTGACAAAGGCAGCAGCAGGAGTAGAGGGTATGTTTGCAAATGGATGGTTGGAGGGTAACAATGATTAACACAGGCAGGGAAAAGCAAAAGGTTAAGGATAGACAATGTTTTAGGCTTTTAAATATATTTAAAAATGAGACTAATCTTAGAAAAGGTCATAAGCATTGCATATATTAATATAAAATCATTTGAAAATGCTTTTAAAATAATTTTTCTATTTTTTCATTTAGAACAGCATGCATAAAGAAAAAATAAACAAAGAATAATATTCTGTTTTCCTCTGAAAGAAAGCCTGTATGCTCCCTCAACCCAAACCAGCGCCATCATTGCAAATATTAGAAATAAAATACTGTGGTTGTCTTTAGAAAGAGGACTTCTGGCTTTTTTGGTTTAATAAGCTTTCAATGTATTTTAATGAGATGAATGTTGTCTCATCTACTGTGTTATGAATACATCTAACACATTTATTTCTAAATTTGTTTTATGAGTTCCTTGCCTTGCACATGTTAAACTACCCAAGGGCATGAATAATACCAATATGACTGTTAATAACTAAATAAGTGACTATAAAAATAAAGATACCATAAAGTTCTATAAAAATGTGACTACAGAGACAAATTCTTTCAACTGTCTTTAGAAATCACATTTACTAGGAATTTTATTCAAGTGGATGCAAAGGAAACAGAATGTTTTTTTTGTGTCTAGTTTGTATAAATCAATCCTTTCATGCAGAGGGTTAATAACTTGAGGGCAAATCTGGCCTGCCTATTTTCGTAAATACAGTTTTATTAGAACAAAGCTATGAATGTTCATGTACATATTTTCTATGTCTCTGTTTGTCCTACAAAGGAGGAGTTGGGTATTTGTGGCAGAGACTGTATAGTCCACAAAGCCTAAAGAATTTAGTAACAATTTTGCCCAACCTTGCTACAGCACATCAGCTACCTTTTATACATGTTTGTATTGCCTTTAGTATCCTAAACTGGCTATTTGGAAGCTGGCCAATGGTACACAGAAGGTGCTCCGAATATATTCTTAAATGGAATGGTATGAAATACTAATATATATGTTGCTTTAAGGGTCTCACGGAAAAGCGATGTCGTGGAGAATAAGCACGCTTATTGAAATTGTGTTTTAAATAAAGGTGACCATCTGCTCGCTCAGGCAAAATGGCAAGCTTCTTTATTTGCAGTTGGTTTATATAGGGAATTTTGTACATGAGCACAATACAGCAATGACCTCATTGATCCATTTAAACATCATGTGACTACCTCGTGATTAGCTTCCAATAATCCACTCAACATACACCTTTTGACATAACTCTATCAACATAACCAAATTTAACATAACTTAATGGGGAACATGTTGTTAGTCATTACTTCTTTGTTCTTATCTGATGAAGCCTGAGGTGATGGAGGAACAAGGTAGATTGAATATCTGCCCTTGTTGACCTTGCTGTTTGGAGGCTGTTACTTTGGATCTTTAAACAAGGCATAAAGAAACTTGTTGGGCATACAGGAATTTGTGTGCAAACCTCTGCTCCCATGTAGGCCTTAAGTCAGGGGGTTTTTGCTGGAGACTTTTAAGGAATTCTCAGGCTGGACTTCTCAAAAGCCTTTCAGAAGCCCCCAAGTTTCATCTGTGCCATTAGATACCTGTATGCATTGGGTAAATTGCTCTTCTCTTGAGGTCCCCTAGCACATTTCCATTCCCAGACCTGTCAGCAAGCAACCTTTGTCACTTACCACAGATCAGGAAAGGTTACTGATGGGTATCTGGTCAGTTTTCCAAAGGGCTTTTTCATTGGCCTTCTAAAGTCAACCTTAATTCCTTAACGCAGTCTGGAAATGCTATTCCAGCCAAAGCCTTGGTCAAGTTAGGCCACAACCAACCTGGCCATATGGGATTCTGCCTCAGTTTCTCACAAGCATGCCTGCACAAAGTCTTTTCACTACTCTCTCTCAAATGGCTTTTTTGGCCAGAGGCATTTAGGCATTTCACCTATATATATGTATTTTTGAATCAGGCCCAGGTGAGGCTCAAACCTGCAGCCCCTTGTGTGTGAGACTGGTACACTAACCATTAACTTACGGCAGCCAATACGAAATACTAAGAATATCAACATATACTTTTGCTTTGTTTTAAATAAGATGCAAAGTTGTTAGTCATCCATTAAGAAATGCTTTACTTGGACTGCCTGAGCTCATGAGTTCAAGACCAGCCTGAGCAAGAGTGAGACCCTGTCTCTAAAAATAGCTATGCTTTGTGGGTCAGCACATTAGTCCCAGCTACTTGAGAGGTGGAGGCAAGAGGATCTCTTGACCCAAGCATTTGAGGTTGCTGTGAGCTATGATGCCATAGCACTCTACTGAGGGTGACAAGTAAGACTCTCTCTAAAAAAAGAAAAAAAGCTTTACTAAATTTTGTCAATCAAAATCATTACTTCACTCACCTGCCATTTTGAAAAAAACTGTTACCTTTTTATAGTAAAATAATTGATTTTTCAATTTACAAATGCACTTTAAAAAGAAACTAGTTTATATCTTAGTATATGAAGATGACTTTGAAGAATATCATATTAAGGAAGTAAGGTTAACGAAAAATAAATACCCGTTTCTATAAAAAATAAGATCATATTGAAGCATTTATGTCTCTTCTCCTAAGTGTACAATGCAACAATACAGAAGCAAAACATGAAGTTTTCATTCCCCAATTCCGATTTGAAAATACAAGTACTTGAAAACAGAGGGTAATATGTTTTTCCACACAATACATTTCCTCTAAAATCTAAATAGCAAAAGAGCAACTTTTGTATGTTTACAAGCAATGAATTTAAAAGAAACTACAGGCTTTCTCTGAGAATAAAGCCAGTTTTATCGTCTCCTAAGAAGCCAAAAGAGATAGAGAAGGAAAGGAGGGGCATCAAAGTAAAACTAAGACCTAAAGCCTGAGAGTAAGAAAGAGGACGCCAAAGAAGATGCAACCCGAGACGTCTCCTACCAGGATGTTCTATCTACTTCATCTTTCTTGTTGATTTGTTAATTAGTGTAACCTAATTCAGAATCTTGCAGGGACAGAAGTTCACTTTCATTCCACCTGTCCAGCCCAGCTCCATCTGAGAGTCACAATCCAGTGAACTTATCACAGGGCTTGAGATCTATCTCTATACCTTCTATCTTAATTTATGGCCACAAGCCATAAATGCTTCCTGAACTTCTCAGAGCTACAGTGAATCTGTACCAGGAACAACTTTATCACCTCTGGATGACAACTTGGCAAAGCAGATGTAATGTGGCAGAACTTTTTAGGAGGGTGAATTTAGCAAATCAGTTGTAGGGAATTCTCAAAATTTTGAGTATGGGTTACATCATCTGGACACAGAGACAGGCTTGGGTGTAGAAGCAGCAGTTTCTGGGTAAAACTGAGGAAAAGGTTGACATGTCCAGCAGGTGTCAAAAATGAGAAATAGCTGGGAACTCCACATCTGTCCTGCTCCACACACACAAACACAACCAATTAGTCTTGGCTGAAGGGAAAGACAGTGGTGGAGAAAATTGGAACTATCTAGGTGTGCTCCCTAAACAAATGAAGAATAGGTGTTTTGCTTAAATTTCTCTTCACTCCTCCCTCCCTTTCTTCCATGGTGGTTTAAGACATGCCCACAAATTCCTTGACATTTCCTACAAATGACGGAACCTAAGCCTTATCCCTGTGAGTGAGGATTGGGATATGGTGGAAGTGACGTCGGTGACTTGAGTCTAGGTCATAAAATAGATATTGTGGCTTCCTCTAAGATCTTTTTCCTGGATTATTCATTTGAGGAGAATATAATTTTTCATGCCCTGAAGATTCTCAAGGAGACCAATGAAGGGTCCACCATGGCAAAGAACTGAGACCTTCAGCCAACTGAGAGTGCCATTTGGGAAGTGGATCCTCCAGCCCCAATTGAGCCCTCAGATGACTGGAAACTCAAGAGAAACCCTGATCCAGGGTTCCTGACACTTAACACTGTGAGATGAATGTTTGTTGTTTTAAGCTGCTAGATTTTGGAGTAATTTGTTGTGTAAAACATATACCTTTTTAAAAAGATGGTATACCTTACCTTTCTCTCAATGTCCTACTCTTTTTGTTCCTTTTCTCCTGGTCTTTCCTTTCCCTTTCTACTGAATACAATGCGTAAATTTACATTTTTTCTATCTTTATTTTCTAGAACACTTTCCCCCAGTTACGCAGCTCTTAACCCCCATTTCCATTTGTTCTCTTGTTCTTTCCCAATTCTATAGTTACAGTACACAAGATATAAGAAGGATGGTCCAGATAAACTTTTTAACTACACTGAAAATGCATTTTAAGTGACAAATGTTTCATTTGAAAAACTGTATCATATCTGCAACTTAGTAAGTGGCCAAACATTTTGTTTAATTTGGAATAATGATGCTTCCAATTGCTGCTCCGATAAATCACTACACAGTAGCTTCAAGAAGCACAGATTTATTCTCTCGCAGTTCTGGAGGTCTGGGGTCTACCGTGGGCTGGCAGGGCTGCGTTCCTTCCGGGAGCTCTCAGGCAGAACGTGTCTCCTTGTCTTCTCAGGCTTCTGGAGACTGCCTGCATTCCTTGGTGTGTGGTTTCAGATTCCTCCAGCCTTGACCTCTATTGCCACATCTTTCCTCTGACTCTGATCCTCCTGTCTCTTTCTCAGAAGGACACTGTGATCACATTGCATCCACGTGGATAATCCAGGATAATCAATTCACTTCAAAATCCCTAACTTAGGCACACCTGTAAAGTCCCTTTCACCAGGGGCAACATTCACAGGCCCTGGAAATTAGGATATGGTCATCTCTGAGGCGGAGCATTATCCAGACTACCCACAAATCCCCTCAAAAATGTTCTGTTATGCTTAAAATAAAGTTAAACTTCTTATGGTAGCTTCATGATCAAGCGTTTTTTTAATTCTCTAAACTCTTCTTGAATCAGAGCCACCCACTCATTTCTCCACCCCATATACACTGAGGACCTACTATACGCTTGGTTCTATTTGATGCAAAGCAGAGATATCAGTGAACGAAACCCCTGTGCTCATGGGCTGTGTAAAACCAGAGCTCAGTTGCTATGTTCCAGCGATTGTGGCCATTTATTTTCCTAGACCATACAAGCTTGTTTGTGCCAGCGGTCTCCTGGACTTGCAACTGCCTCATTTTGGAACACGCTTCCCTAGACCTTTCTGTGGCTAACCATTCCTGCATTCACATGTCACCATAACTGTGTTAAACTCGGAGACTTGTATGGATCAGTCTAAACTACCTTACTGGACACTTGTGTCAGATCTCCTATTTTAATTTTCAGCAGAAAACTTATCACTAACTCATTCTGTCATCTGCTCAGTGTACTCCTCACCACAGGGTCCCCAGCCATGAAATGAAAGCAGGCAGTTATCTGATTATTCATTGTGTGCAGAACACACATAGCAAAGAACACTCAGGACTCAATATGCTCTGATACACATGAGGTGTTCCCTACATAGGCACTAAATAAAAATAAGAGTTAACGACTGGATGGTATGACCCTGATAGGATGCCGTGTACTCCAGGCATCAAACACTCTTCAGTATAGTGCTAGCAAAACAATGGGATGACTTAACAAAATAAAATAGCACATGCAAGATGTAATTTGACAAATAATAAATCCAAACGAGAATATAAAAGTGTTATTTAAATTGGGTTATGTACTTAGAATCTACAGAAATTCTACTTTCAGCCAGCAGAGAAAAATTTTATATCACTGAAAAACATTAATCAGTTGTGCATTAGACATCTTATCGCTGGTGCTTCATTTGGGAAGTTTCCTTATGTGAACTCCCTGGTAATTCTAAATGAGCCAAGCTAATACTAAAATTTAAATTCATGGAAAAACCATGAAGCAGATTGAATTCACACTGGTATACAGAATTCAAAACAAGTTATCACCCTCATTCTTCTCTGAAGGTAGCACAAAAGTAGTTTAGTATTTTGGTTGATGGTCACTAGTAAATTATAATTTACCTGATGAAAATACACTAATTTCTTTCAGAATATAATCTATAGTATACCTAAAATAGTTTTATAGCAGTGTTCCTTTAATTATATTCATAAATAGCTTTCCCTTATCAGTATAAAATTATTGCTGTTCCAAGTATAATTCTGATAGTAGGTTTATTTGAGATGATGACATTTCAAATATATTTTGTACTGCTTATGTACACTAAATATATTTGAAACGTAGTTTATTTTTATTTCAGGCACAGGATGGCTCTTTTCCTTGACATTATCCATATTCATGAGCAGTGAATGGATTTATTAAAATTTCTTTAATAAAGTCTTAATTACTTTCATTTTATCTTTTACTTTGTTTCAATAGAGGGTAATTGTGGATCTTTTCCCTGAAAGGGAAGAAGACTATCTTGGGAAAAAAAAAAAAAAACAACAAATGAACAAAAGACATATTTTAATGAAAGCACATTTTAAATGGTGTTAACACCAATCACTGCCTTGTGGCTTGGCCAGACTTGACTAGACCCCTCCTGGTTTGCTTTTCAGTCATTACACCTAAAACTCAGTCGTTCCACATGGGTAAGACTCAGATCAAAACCCAAAGGATTGCTGGGATTAATTCATTAGGAACAAATGTTTTTTAAAAATGTCTTAAAGATTAATCAGTGAATTAAAAATTAACTTAACGCATTTATGAGTATTTATTTTAATTTTAGAGTGAATATTTGTATACCTGGAGAAAGGGATAGGAGATGGGAGTAGAACTGGTGAAAAAATATTCATCTTATAAAAATGTCAGAGTTGGGTCTAGGTGAGGGTGGGGACAGGAGGGAGAAGGAGAGGTACCCACTGTTACTGTCTCCACTCCCACCCCTTCATACCTGGAGTGTCTGGGTGGGTAGAGAGCAGCTAATTAAAATATAGAGGCCCAGGATGCACTGAACTGCCTTTGTGTTGTGTGTGCACCTGCTATACAAATGACCATTTGAGTGTATGCTTCTAATCACCGTCTACGGATATCCAAAAAGCAGTAACCCCTAGTCATGGCCATGAACTGAGATAACCTCCAGAGTCCTTCCAAATGGAAAGGATTCACATGCCACATTCACTTAATGCTTCTAAAAATAAAGTGTTTATTCGTGAGTCTAAGTTAAAGTTTACCAAAATGTTGCTAATGATAACAAACCGGTAGCTCCTTGGGCTAAATCTCCTTCAGGTTTCTTTCAGGAGTCCCAGGGTCTCACTGTCCAGCCCAAATGACCTCTAAATTCTCCTCTTCAATATTCCAACAGAGAAAACTGCAGTAGCCTTTTCAGTGGGGACCACCTGAAGGTTAATGGTTTTAGAATTTCAACTCAGTGAATCAGCCTTGGAAGTTGAGAGACTCACAGAGATGGTGATGCCAGGAAGAGCCCACCAGATGGGGGGTAAAGAGGGAGAATTGGACCATATAGTCGATAACTGTAAAAGTCATCCCACCATCCCACATGGGCTTCTGGTCCAAATATAGAATTGTTTTCAAAATAATAACTTATGCACAAATGCTGAGAGTTAAGTAGAATTATTCTTGTTTGTTTTTAAAATACAAAATATGTACAGAATTTTTTTTAGCTCAGAATAAATGAAGAGTGGGATGTTCTCCTTTTTATTTGAAAGTAATCCAGATCTTTGCTATTACGTACCAGGCAAATTCTGATTTAAGCTGATTAAATTGACCCAGTCCCTAAGGGATTTTTTAAAGTTTTAAAACAATTTTGTTTCAAGATGCAGCCATCAATATTGGGGTGATGTCTTATTTTAAATACAAAACTGACCCCATCAGCACTCAGATATTAAAATTTTAGCATCAGCAGCATACATTAAAAGTTTAGAATAAGTTGGTATAGTACACATTATATGGCAAAAAACCATATTCACCTAATTTTTTGATTAGTTTAAAAAAATCTTCGCTTTTGATTTCAGACCCAGAATTTATTTTACTTAAGACTAAATAATTGTATGGACAAGAGAAAATAACTAATTGACTTTTTAAAAATGAAAGAATCAAAACTCAGGTATGCCCATGATCTCTTTCCATTCTAAATTGGAGTAAGCATATCCTCTTTCTTTTGAATTCTTCTATTGAATGTTTATAATCATAGCATAACAGAGTAGGTGCTATTCACAGAAAATGATGTCTGTTTCCAACTGGATGCCCGTCTTCACTTTGTAGCGTAGCTATTATCTAAGACGGGGAAAGCTCTTCCCACGGCAATTTTTTTTGAAAGTAATTGTGCTTGAAAATAATTTGTCAATGTCTGGCAATGGCCATCTGTGAAAGTCATGGGTTCATCTTTGATCACAGCATTTTATAAATGAACTATACATAGAATTTTATATTTCTCAATTTCTAAGAGATCATCAGTTAGGGATATACAATTAGATTGCCTTAAAACTACAGCCTTCTCTCATGACCTTCAGCATGCCAGAGCTTTGAAAAACATATCACCAATACACCCAGGCTGAGGTTTATAATCCATGGAAGTGGTCTGGGACGCTTATTCTTAAAGTTACTATAGTCAGAGATTATGGCTTTTTATCTGACAACTGGCATCCTTGTTGTGTTGACAAAAATGATTTCTTCTACTTTGCTGTGTTTCTTTCTAGTTGTGTGCCCCAAATTACACGTATTAAGTACCATAACTTAAGGTTGCCTTTTCTATAAATGGCATGATCGGGGAAGGCAGAGAGAAAGAGGAAGACAGACAAAAACAGAGAAAGAAAGGGAGATTCAAAGATAAATACCTCCACTATGATTTAAGATAGTAAGTGCACAGGGTGAAATCCCCATAATTTCTGGCCCTGCGTTAAATGACACTGGGACGGACATACTTTCTCATCCCTATGTTAAACAAAGTGGTAACTATCTGCCTGTGGGAGTTTAAACCATACACTAGAAAGCTGGCTTATCCAGAGAACAGTTTGCTTATCAAGACCCATTTCAAGACCCTCCCCTCACTGTGCCAACAGTTACAACTCTGCCCCAACCCAGTGGTTCCCAACCTTGCAAGACTCAACTGAAAATTACCCAGCCAGGGTCCTATCACTTTATAAATATCCTGCCTTAATTTTCCCTTTTGACACTATGAAGACTCTTTCAAGGTAGCATTTTAGACCTAGCATAGTAAGAGAGAGTGCTTGTTGTAGCAAGCCTAATAAACTTTGTTTTGTTCATGTTTTTCTGGTAGTTTTGGGGGAGCTGACAGCTGAAAAACCATATAAATTACTGAGACTAGGTGAATAGCTAACGTCATCTTTGGTAAACACAGTGTCTGGAAAATTCCAGAATGTGCAGGGCATCCGTTCACTATAAAGTCATCACCTTACATGTGTAGGACAATGGGTGGTAAGCAGTTTGCAGTTCCATGAAGTACATTTACCCAGAAATTACACAGCCCACACACACCTTGGCAAGGCCTTAAGCTGCCATCCAAACTCTCTGGGTCTAGAGCAGTGATTTTTAACTGGTGTGCCTTGAAGGGATCTTAGGTGTGCTGCAAAAATATTTCAAGATCACTAATTAAATTATTTTTGAAAGAAGTTCAAAGCATAGTAAGTATATTCTTTTTTCTTTTTACTCTTTTTTTTTTTGATCAACATAATTTCAGTGAGTTTTGGAAGTTTAACTATAGGTTCAAGTGTGTCGTGAGATAAAAAAGATTAAAAAAACACTGAAGTGGTCTAGAGTGAGGAGACAGATGTGGAAGCATGTGGCCTTGTGCTGAGCTGTGAATGGCTAGTGCCTTGGGGTTTCTTTGTTACCCGCCTTACCTGTCCTGTTGGTGTCAACAAAAGGACTCTGGGTGAATCTGTGGGGGCATCTCACCTAAGAATCTCTGGAAAGAGGATGGAGACATCCTCTCCCTGGAGCCATTTCAAAGAGCACCCTTGGTTCCTACATCACTCAAAGAAACACAGTCTTGACGAGGATATGGTGGCAGAGTAGGAAGAGTGAATATTTGGGCAAATTTTCCTTATTTATCAAATGAATAAATGCTAAAGTACAAGGAGCTCAAATTATCACAGTGCACAGCTGAGCTAGATATCTAAGTTAAGACCACATTGGGAAAAATCCACAAAAACAATAGTAACCCCCAAATACATAACTTTTTGAGTTCCTGTTACACACTCAGGTTTCTGCTGATCCCTTTGAATTTGCATGTATTAACTCGTGTAAACTGTGACCAAGTCCATTTTACACCTGAGGAAGCAGACCCAGAGATGTGGAGTTACTTGTACAAAGTCATTCTACTTTGGGGGAAGATGAAGGTCAGATAAGAGTTGGAGGGTGATGTATATGAACAATCAGACAAATGTCAGGCACATCAATTTGCCACTTGAAATTGGAGAGAGGTGATGTGGTTTGCTATCCTTTGAAGCGGAATACATGAACACACGAGAATGTTCTCCTTTTCATCTTTTGCCAGTTTCCTTTTAGCCTCAGGTAATGTAGCATGAGAAATTTTAAGAAGTCATTTGAGTTCGCAGAAAGAAAACATTCTGTTTT
Source organism: Otolemur garnettii (assembly GCF_000181295.1). Lineage (NCBI taxonomy): Eukaryota > Metazoa > Chordata > Mammalia > Primates > Galagidae > Otolemur > Otolemur garnettii. The sequence continues at coordinate 14,205,996 of NW_003852428.1, read as the reverse complement.
TTTTTAATTGATGGATAAAACTGTATGCATGTATTATACACAACGTGGTGTTTTGAAGTATGTATACACTGAGGAATGGCTAAATCTAATTAATTAACAAAGACCATTCAGTTTTGAAATGACTTTTACAAATACTTTTTCTTGCAAATGTTTAATTCTGCTGATTTCCACTAAAATAATATAGCTATGACCTTCCATGAGGAAAAAAAAATGAACAAGCAAATGATTGAAAATGCAGGGAAATTTTAAAACTAAATCTTTGGTCTATCCACCACACTAATTTTAAAACAGGTCTTACTTTCAGTTAAATGAAAATTGTCTGATATTGTTGCTGTACAATAATAATGCCAATGAGAATAATTGGTCCTCATTTATTGAGCCTTTACTGGGTCACATGCACTATTAAACCCTAACCACCACTCTCGAAAGGTACAGCTATTGGTTTCATTTTACAGATTTATAACTAAAGATTGAAGCAGTTACAAAAATCTCCCACGGACAGGACACAAACAGAGCTGGGATACAGACCCAGGCTCTCACACTCCAAATTATACTGCTTCCCAGAGACACTCTATTCAGAGGTTATTTTTCATGGAAAATACGGGGATAATGGACAATAACATCGAGACTTTTCTATAATTGCTGCTGATAATGCTCAAATTTGTATTTCTGAGTTTCATTTCTATAACTCCCAATGTGAACGCTATTTTCTGCCAAACATATTTTCTTCCTCTTCAGAATCCCTACACTACTCTGGTCCCTAAATCAGAGCTCCGGGGAAACCCCTACTTCCTCGTGCCTTTCCTTGTTGCTTTAGTTTCCCAGCAGGTATTTTGTGAATGGCTATCAAAGCAAGGTTCTCTAGGTCCTCTGAGGAATATGTAGTTTATTAGAAAGAGTCCAATGGGGGAGACAAAAGTCAGTTCCTGGCCCTTGGAACAATGAAACTCACCCTACAGAGCTATCTATGCTGAAACCCGTTACCTGTCAGAGATGGTGAGCCAGGGACAGTCAAGTGAGGAAAGACGATGAAAAATGGTCCTGGGAGGGAATCAAAGAAGGCTCAGTGGAGAGTGGGGTCTTGAGCTGGCCCCTGAGGGATGAATGGAATTACCCAGAATTCCAGAGAAATATTCAGCTGTCAAGAGAGACATCCAAAATTTGCCGATAAGAATGGAATGGGTAAAGCATAACAGAGCTAATGAGTATGGATCTAATTCCAAGTCAGATGAGAATTAAAATGTTCACTGAATTAAAAAAAAAAAGACAAACACATTTCTCAACAATCAGGCTACTTATCATTTGGACAACTATGATCTTACACTAGAATAACAGTCCTTATCTGAGCCACTGTGGGGAAATTAAGAAAGGCACCTACGTGCTCAATCTGCTGCTAGAAATTCTGACATAAGTGATGTGCATGGGTCGTGTCACTGAGAATATTCTTTTTATTTATTTATTTTTTTGCAGTTTTTTTGGCCAGGGCTGGGTTTGAACCCACCACATCTGGCATATGGGGTGGGCACCCTACTCCTTTGAGCCACAGGCACCGCCCCACTGAGAATTATTTTCAAAAAAGTAGCAAGTGTAAGGAAGCTCCACAGCTGAAAGGTATTTTGTCTCAGCCCTGGTGAATTTCTCTGAGCATCAGGGTCAGCTTCTTCCACTGTGACTTCCTTCTGATAAAAACACAGAGAAGCTACAAGTCATGATAAAGGACAGTGATTCCTGAGCTTCCCACGTGAGGTCTTTGTAGTTCAACGTCATCATGACTCATCCACTTCATTCACTTATTGATTTGTTTTGCTCGTTTCATTATTTATCCATTCAGCAAACAGAATATTCTTTGGCTCACAGAACTGTTCAGCGTGAGCAAACCTCCTGAGAATCAAGTCCCACAAACATTCAGCAATTTTGGCTCCGTCTCTCTTCAGAGCTAGGGAGACAATGATGGGAGGGGACAGAAGGGGTCTCCAGCTTCAAAGAGCTTCCATGGGTGAGAGAGAGTAAAACAAGAAACGTACTTGGTCTGTCGTTACAGATGGGGAGAGAGCCACGAGGAGGAAACGCCCAGGGTGATGGTTTTGAGAGGAGACTCAGGGCAGACCTACTCAGCGCTGCCGAGGCCAGGATGTCCCCAGGGCTGGGAGAAAGCATCCCATGCTGCTGAGGCAGTGGGGCAGGTCTGTACAGTGGGGCAGGGCTGAGGAAGTGTGCTGGACACTCCATCTGCCCCCTCTACCCCTAACTGTATTTTCAGCAAGGACTACACAGCTCTAGTGAAGACGCCAGGCAGACAGCAGGGTATGGGCTTTGTACCCAGGGGAAGTCATAGTGCTTTTGTTTCTTAGTATCTAGATGAGAAAGCTGATGTTTCATTATAATATTAAAGGCATTTGATTTTCAGTTTCCTACCAATTCTGTATCTACAACATGATGTCTGACACTGTCTATTGTCAGGACTCAGATTGTTCTTTTAAAAACTTATCAGCAGTGCTCTCCGCTGAATCTCCTAGGTGCCCATCTGCTCTGGCCTGCAGGTGGGCTGAGCCAATGGAGGAATAAGTGGGAGGCCAGATGACATGAGGAGAGAGAGTGAGGGGGTTAGGCCCGCTCCTCAGTTAAGCTCATGGAGCTGGGATCTTGAAGCTAGAGACCCCTTCCCATGGCTTCTGACCTCTCTGGGCTCTGTAGACCCACTCTCTTCCCCTCATTCCACTGGTACACCCTAGCTGCCTAATTACCCTGGACAAGTCTGCCTACACCTTAGGAAGGGGTCCCTTCAGTAGATTCTTTAGAGAACCCCAGACGAGTGTTCCTTGATGGCCAGCTGGAACACAGGTGAGAGCCGGGGTTCAGGGAATGCATTCTATAAAAGGGCTCGCAGACCACCACAGAAAAATTACGCTGCATCCATAAGTGCAGTGGGTCCTCAATAAGCAGGTGGCTGGCATAACTAGGGTCTCCTTTGGATTTATAATGTTTTATTCCTTGGTGGTGGATCAACAGCACTAAGTAATAACGTACAAGGTGAATCCTTAATTGGCCACCTGGCTATAAGGGCAGCTTTCTAAATTTTTTAAACAATAAGTTGAAATTCTTATGACATACAAATAGCCATTTTAAAGTGCACATTCCTGTGGCCCTTAGTTCATTTGCAAAAATGTATAACCAGTACCTCTTCCTAGTTCCCAAACATTTTTATATCACCCCAAAGGACAGCTGGTTTTTAAAGACACCATTCTGGAGGCATTTAGCAGAGAACAGGCTGAAAGGAGGTAAGAAGCTGAGGCAGCTGAGTCAGAGCCCCAGGAGACGTGATCAGCAGAAGTGGCAGTGGTCAAGCCTGGACCATAACTGGGATGTAACCCTGTCTGGCTGGCGGCTCACCTGGAAGAGGGGTGGATGGAGACAGAGACGTTCTGGTCTTGAGCACAGAGGTGAGGAAATGGGAGGAGGGAGAGGTCTGGCGGGAAATTATGGGTTCCTATTTGGGATGTGTTAAATTTGAGATGCCAATTAGCCCTCCGACGGTGATATCAGAAAGCAGCTGGGTGCAGGAGTCTGGAGCACAGCACTAAAGATAGAAATGTACAGTCCTCAGCATTTAGGTGGTAATTAAAACCTCAGGACTGGATGAAGTCACAGAAACAGAGTTGGAAATAAAACCCGTCATCCCAGAGCTGATCCTCAGCTGGCCTTACATTTCAGGCTCTGGTGAGGGTGGGAGATTGGCATAAAGAAGAAGCACGCATACTACAAAACATGGAGTCCACAAGCTACCCTTGAAGTCAGCTGACACTTTCTCTGTTAGTTGCTGAGAATTTTGCTTTTAGTATCACAGGTAATGTGAAAGTGTTAAGTTCTCGTTTTATTCACAAAAAACATGGCCTTTAGTTCCTATTTAAATGCGTCTGTTTTAGGACCATCAGTGGGCTGACTGAGGATAAATATTAATAAAAATGAGTTAGCCAGTTGATCATTATGGCAGGTACTCTAACTACAAGCAGAACAAATGGCAGGAGGGGATAAAATCACTTATTGTAAGAATTTACTGAATCAAAGCAGTAGCAGCATAATCAGAGCATGGCAAAGCATGCATAATGGTGAAACCTCTATTATGGTTTGAATGTTAAAGTGTAATAGGATTTTCAGAAAACAATTTAGGAAAGGTAACAATCTTGCTTATTTAAATGCTGTGTGACATTCAGCATTATTGCTTCAAGTAAAATTATAAAACTGATAAAATGACTTTTAGAGATATTGTTGAATGCAAAAACATGGAATGCATTTACTGTGTTTTGCCACGTATAATGCACACCCTCCATTATAAAGAGGAAGATGCATCCCACTGCTGGGGTCTGGGAGACCTGGGTTCTGAGACCTGGCTCTACTAGTAATCCACGGACCTTGGGCCTCAGTCCCCAGGAAGTTTCTGTCTGTGAAGGCATCTGGCAGTGAAGCACAAAAGTTGGGGGGTACCTGAGTCTATAGATTATAATTTTGATCCTATGACTTTTCCAACCCCCACCCCCCCACCGGTGTTTAGCTAGTATAATTTCCCAACCTTGCCAGTAGGAAGGACCATCGAAGACGCCTGTTAGTGGAACAGATCCCCAGGTATTCCTGTTGCTTCAGCATATTTAGGTGTGGTTCAGGAGTCACTTTCACTGGTCCCCTAGGGGATGCATAAGATTTGCAAGTTTGGGAAAGGCTGGTGGTTCACTCTGATGTTACTGAGAGCCCAAGGTCTGGGTAGCTCCAGGAGGTCACAGTCTAGTCACTCCACAGAAATGTAAAGACAGTGCTTCACTGGGGGGTCATAAGCCTGCTCCTCAGGGCAAGGTCCCAGGAGCCTGAGAAAAGGCAGCCTAGAGAGGGCAGGAGTCCACTGTCAGGAGCCCAGGGCAGGCAGGGCTGGCCCTGACCCCTCACACCAGCTTCCCAGGAAATAATCCCACTGGGGTTCTCAGCAGAGTGGCCATGGCCATGTTCCCACCAACAAACACAGGTAGAACAGGAAGAGAGAGGATGTGGGGATGAGAGTGGCCCGGGAGGGGACAGTCTGGGGAGAGAGTGGCCCGGGAAGGGACAGTCTGGGGAGCTCGGGCGCTCAGGTCACCCAGATCCATCCCACCTGCCTCTGAGCTCTCCCCGCAGTAGCCGGCTCTGTGCCTTGGGCCTCTCATGAGAGAAGGAGGCGCCACTGCAGAGCCACTTCTGCCCAACTTTAAAAAATGAAAAGGAAAGATATTTTTTCCAGCACATTTGGGACAAACATGTGGGTGTGCATTATACACGGGAGCACATTAGACACGGCAAAAATACAGTATCTGTTGAGTAACACTTAGCTTAGGGTAGAAACCTGTTGTTTCTTGAGAACTGAAGGCAACTTTATCAAGCCCTTGTGCCAAAACTTCGGAATCATTTGCTTTGCCTATTTCAAACCAAATGTTAGAATGTTTCTATTTTTTGACATTAGAGATTTCTCTGTATGCACATCCAGAGTATAAAATAAATTGCATTTTATATTTTCATTAATCTTTATCAAATTTTAGATTCACACAAAGTACATGGTTATGGAATGTATTTTAAAGTTTTCTAAGATGACAGTGCTATTTTCTCTAATTATACAATTAACATATGCTAGCCTTAAAAATGTCCATCTATTCAAAAGGGATGAAGACTAAAGCAAAAAGAAATTCCCCCGAGATGATCAGATTTAGGGGACACACTTCTATATACCTACCTCTCTGTTCTTATCAAACACTCAGAAGCCACTTTATACAAACAGAATCTCAGCACACATGCTGTGTGTTAAGTTGCTTTTTGCATTCAACATATATCATGGATATATTCTGATGTCAAAAAAGACTTATAATCTTAATTCTTAATGCCTGGTAATGCTCTACTTGACAGATAATTTATATTCAGTTGTATATCGATGGATGTTTATTTGTTCTTCCCTTCCCTTCCTTCCTTTTTTTCCCTGACATTGGTTCTAACCTTATACCAGAATGTTTTAAATGCTTTCCACAGATTAACTCATGTTTTGAAGATGTTGTTAATAGTGCCTTCCATATAAATTCCTAAAACTTAAATTCCTGAGTAAAGAGTCTGCCCCCTTTTCCTTTTCTAAGCCAGACTCTTGGTCTGTCACCCTGTGGAGGGTGCACAGCTTTAGCACAGTTCATTGCAACCTCAAGCTCCTGGGCTCAAGTGACCCTCTTGCCTCAGCCTCCTAAATAGCTGGGACTACAAATGCACGATACCAGGCCCAGCTAATTTTCTTTTTTTGGTAGAGACGGGGTCTCACTCTTGCTCAGGCTGGTCTTGAAGTCCTGACATCAAGCAGCCTCAGCTTCCCAGAGTACCAGGAATACAAGTGTGAGCCACCTGCACCTGGCCAAGTCTGCCCATTTAAAATATTGAGGTATGTTGCCAAAATGCTCTCCAGAAAGATTCCTCTCGTGACACTTTCACCCAATAGTGTGCATCCTGCTGCCCCTTACCAACACTGGGTGCCAGGAATCGTTTTCATCTTTGGACAGCTAGTAGCAAATGTGTTGTTTCCTGCCCAGCGGCATTCCTTTTAATTACACTTCTTCTTAGGAGCCTATTATTGGTCACCTGAATGTTGTTTTTTGAAATGCCAATTCATATCTTTTGTTATTTTATTTCTGAGTTGGGTCATGCATGGGAATAAACACACAAGTAAAACCCTAACATTTGCTCAGTGTGGTGACCTTGTAGAATTTAGAAGGTATCAGAACTGGCAATGATGCCACAATCATTATTTTTCCCTTTTCTGATGTTTTCACTTTTCAGGGCTTTTTAAATTCATTTCTTTTCTATGATTAATCTTATTTTTAAAAATCCAGGGGACATGTGTCTTTGCTATTTCCCACTGATGTGATTCTTCTACTTTGTGTCCTGGTAAAAGCCAGATTAAACAATTATAAACACAATGTGCAAGAAGGCTTTGGGAATGTGTAGCCAGAGAACATATAAATTGGTGAACGGACAGTAACATCTACACACTGCTTCCATGGCAAGCTCCTTTCTCTGTGGAAGAGTCCACAGATACAAAGCTCTAGCCATTCACTTTGGTAAGTATAGACATCTCATTGTGTTTGTAGATTGACAGTGTTAGCGTTGATACGGTTAAAGGCATGATGAACTCCTTCATGGAATGAGTGCCTGATCCATCCAGCAATTTCCACCTCTTTCACCAAACCACCCTACCATGTGAAGACCACTTCCTTACCCCAACTTGCCCCAATAATGAGAACTGCAAAGCCATTATGATCCTAATTGAACTTTGTTGTTATGATTCTGATTTATTATTACTAGTTTAAAATATCTCATTATTTCTAGTGGGAATACCTCAATAACCTGCCTATTCTCACCACCTCTGTTTATCTCAGCGGGCTGTTTATTCCAATTCATCGTGTCACTGCCGTAGATTAATGTTCCTACTCTGCAGGAGGGAATTAGTGTCACTGCCCCACTCCACATCCATCTGTTTGTCCCCCGTCATCCACCAGTTTCAAGAACAAACAAATGACTTAATAGAGTGCCTCTAAAAGACCAAGTCTGTAGGATTTTCTGACATATTTTTCATATAAGTTTCTTATATAAACTCTTAGTAAGAGTAAAGGTAATAACATTCAAATGTAACCTTTCTTCTGGGAGCTGAACTAATGAGGTCCAGGCATATAATCCTGTGACTTAATGTTACAAACATATGGAGTTTATAAACACCTGAAAAATAGATGAGAATTACATCTCTCGGCTAACTGGAACAACCCCAGTGCACTTAGATTCTCAGCAGGGACTACAGAAGTTGAAGTTAAAGATTCAAGGAGAGAGTGAGGTGTAGATATTCTGTGCTGTACGCTACAGGGAGAATCTGATCCTTTTTGGTTCTAGGTGAACAGATAGGAAAACTAACATTGAATTATAAAAGTCAAGGCATTTGGTTTTCAGTTTCCTACTAACTCTACAGTTCCCACATTCTAACACTGGCCAAAGTAGGACTTCCATTATTCTTTTTAAAAAGTAGCCAACAAATTCTTAGTCTACTCAAGAATCTGGGATACTACTAATTTAAGACTTCAGAGTTTTTTTAACATGAGAAATTAATCCAAACATACGTACAAATACATATATGCATTGCAAATTATTAAGAGCAGCTTTTAACTATCACCTCCAGGAGACTAATGCCTTATTTCTGGGAAGAGAAATTTTGAGGAGCATCATTATTGTGTTCAGTGCTATTAGATCTACAATATATCCTCATTAAACTACATGGAATTAATGTTACATGGGAAAGTTTATACCATTCATATAACTTTTGAAAAATATTTTACAAAAATCACTTTTATGATTTTTTGATATTGAATTCTTCTTTATGGCAATAATTTGATGGAAGTGCCAATTATTCTTCAAGCAACCTGTGATGATAAAATCATATCATCAGATAAGAAATATCCTCAACTCTATTGCAAGAAAACACTCATCAATCAATTGAAAAACTATATCAAGTTGATCATATCAGACAAAAGTACATATGATGGCACTTGTTGGTTCCTAGTAATTCCACTGGTTGAAGAAGACAATTTCAACTCTTAAGATGCAAGCTGGTTTTATGTTGTTTGAGATGCTCATTTCAATTCTTGCAATAGTGTTAAGATATTCCCTAAAGAAACATTAACATACTGTTACTCACAACAACTCATACATTGAGCAAAGTCCTGCTATGAAATCTAAGATGGGAAAGCATCAGTTTACACCAGTAAGTCGGCTACTGGCCTTTGCCTTTTTCTTCCCTAAGCTAAAGGAGAACATAAAAGTGGGTATTAGCTGAGGAGTGCTGCTGAGACCCAAAGATGTAGCTCAGTAAAGGGAAATTTTAATAAAGTTTCCAACACATTAATCTAAAGAGGACTTACGAACTCCTATGGTTTGCTGGGTTATGAGACATCATGGATACAAAAGTGACTATGGAATTATCTCTGCTGTCAGGGAGCTTACAAGTTAAGGTTCTATGGTAGAGAATCTAGAGAGAGTTATCTAGGTTAATAGAGATTCTATGAAATATTTGTGACAATGTGAATGGGAAGGCTGTCACATCAAGGGGGGTTAACAAAGCCTCACAATGGAAGACAGTACTAACGAAAATGAAAGGAAGGCAGTTAAAAAAATCTGGAGTATCTGAGATAGGAGAAATCAGTGGAGTCAGCAGAATTTCACTCTCTTAAAAGTATATATAGGATTGGAAATTTATTGTACATAAATTTTTTTGTTAAAATTAATTAGACCCAGAAGGCTCACAACATTTAGTTATTTCAAGCTTGAAAAGAATGTAATGATTTTTATCGAGGTAGTATACATGGAAGACATATACAGTATATTCTTGACCTTATATTAAGATTTAACTGTTAGTTGGGCGGTGCCGGTGGCTGTGAGTAGGGTGCTGGCCCCCATATACCAAGGGTGGCGGGTTCAAATCGGCTCCAGACAAAGTGCAACAAAAAATTGCGGGGCATTGTGGCAGACATCTGTAGTCCCAGCTACTTGGGAGGCTGAGGCAAGAGAATTGCCTAAGGCCAGGAGTTGGAGGTTGCTATGAGCTGTGATGCCACAGTACTCTACTGAGGGCAACCAAGTGAGACTCTGTATCTTTAAAAAAAAAAAATAACTGTTAGAAAGACGTATGTGTTACTGATCTTTTTGAGACTATGGAACTAGAATAGCTAGAAAATTCTTAAAATTACTTTGCTGAGATTATAATTCATATATTTTACAACTATTCCTTAATTTTGGAGATGGTATGTTCAGCAAGGAGAAGACAATTTTTCATAGCTTGATTAAATTAAAGGCTACATTCTCCTGGATGAATACATTTCAAAGTAAATCACATGGGTATTTATTTTCAAAGATAAAACAGATCACTGTATTATATTTACTAAAACAAGGCTGTATCATTTAAAATTAACACTATGCCTTTAACTATATATATGCATTTACCTATATGCAACAATGATATTCTACAATGTCTCCACTTCCAATTCTTTTCACAAAGGATATAGGAGATTATTAAAAAAGACAAGGTTTTAACAGGGGCTGGGTGTGGTGGCTCATGCCTGTAATCCTAGCACTCTGGTAGACGGAGGCAGGTAGATTGCTTTGTACTCAGGGGTTTGAGACTAGCCTGAGCAAGAGCAAGATCCCAGCTGTATTATAAATAGCTGGGCATTGTGGTGGGCACCTATAGTCCAAGCTACTTGCCAATCTGAGGCAAGAGAAACTCTTAAACCCAAGAGTTTGAGGTTGATGTGAGCTATGACATCACTGGACTATACCCAGGGTGACAGAGTGAGACTCTGTCTCATAAACAACAACAACAAAACAACATTATTTAGGTTAATGTGATGATACAAATAACTAAGATACAATATTTGCATGTTAGGTAGAGTCCCTCTTCTAGTTGTTTCCTGTATTCAAAAGGTGTACCAATACCCTTAGAGGGTGTCCTTTAAGTGGGAGCATACCAATCTCTGCCCCTCCTCTCCCTATTCCCCCCTTCATTCCCCCTCCCTACAACTTTAATTGAATTTTTCTCTTATATGGTGATGTTTTAGATCATCTACTGGCTTCATATTAGTATTGAGTGCATTGAGTATTTGATTTTCTATTCTTGTGATACTTTATAAGAAAAATGTGTTCCAATTTTATCCAGGGTAGTACAAAAGATGTAAATTCTCCATCTTTTTATGGCAGCATAGTATTCCATGATATACATATACCACAGTTTGTTAATCCATTCCTAGGTTGATGGGCATTCAGTTGGTGTCCATATCTTGGAGATTGTAAATTGATGTTTTTTCTTCTGGGTAGATGCCTAGTAATGGGATTGTAGGATCAAATGGGAGGTCTAATTTGAGTTCTTTGAGGATTCTCCACATATCTTTCCAAAGACACTGTATTAGTTTAAGTGCCATCAACAATGTAAAAGTGTTCTCTTTTCTCCACATCTGCACCAGCATCTGGAACTTTGGGACTTTGTGACATGGGCCATTCTCTGAGGTAAGGTGATATCTCTGAGTGGTTTTGACTTGCATTTCTTTGATGATTAAGGACAATGAGTATTTTTCCATATGTTTGTTAGCCATTCATCTGTCTTCCTCAGAGAAGGTTCTGTTTATGCTGTTCATGTCTCTTGCCCAATTATAGATGGGGTCATTTCTTCTTTTTATGTTGACTAATGTGAGTTCTATGTAGATTCTATTTATTAACCCATTGTCAGATCTGTAACATGAAAATAACTTTTCCCATTGTGAAGTTTGTCTATTAGATTTAATTATCGTGTCCTTAGCTGTGTAGAAGCTTTTCAGTTTAATTAAGTCTCATTTGTTTATTTTTGTTGTTGCAATTGCTATAGAAGTCTTCTTCATAAAATCTTTTCCCAGGCTGACATCCTCAAGAGTTTTTCCCATACTGTCTTCTAGGATTTTTATTGTTTTATGTCTTAGATTTAAATCTTTTATCCATCTTGAGTAAATTTTTATAAGTAGTGAAAGGTGTGGGTTCAGTTCCAGCCTTTTCATGTGTTCATTGAGTTCTACCAGCACCATTTGGGATTCTATCCCATTTTGGGATACCAACGGGGATTCTAGTGTATGCTTTTGTTTGGTTTATGCTTTTCCCTAGTGTATGATTTTGTTTGGTTTATGAAAGATCAGATGGCAAGTAGAGACTGGTTTCATCTCTTGGTTTTCTATTCTGTTCCATATGTTTGTCTCCATTTTTGTGCCAATACCATGTTGTTTTGATTATTATAGACTTGTAATATAACAAAGACTGGTAGAGTGATGCCTCTAGCTTTGTTTTTGTCACTAAGAATTGCCTTGACTATAAGGGCTTTGTCTGGTTTCATAAAAATTAAAGAACTATTTTTCCAGTTCATCGAAGTATGATGTTAGTATTTTAATGGGGAATGCATTGAATCTGTAGATTGCTTTGGGTAGGATATATATTTTATTATGTTCCATGGGCTGATGAAAAGGTATATTCCTTACCTTTGGGATGGTGTGTTCTGTATAAGTCTATTAATCCAATTTGTTCTAGGGTCCCATTTATGTCCCTTGTACCTTTGTTTAGTTTATGTTTAGAGGATCTGTCCAGTTCTGTCAAAGGGATATTAAAATCCCCAGCTATAACAGTGTTATAGGATATCATACTGCTCAGACCATTTAAAGTCTGTTTCATAAATATGGGATCATTTAAGTTGGGTGCATAAATATTTAGAATGAAAATGTACTATTTTTGTCTTGTTGACCCCCCTTGATGACTATGAAGTAAACATCTTTATTTCTCTTAACTTTAGTTGCTATAAATCCACTGGTATCTGAAAATAAGATTGTGATCCCTCCATTCTTCTGATTTCCATTTGTCTGAAATATTGTTTTCCAATCCTTTATACTGAGTCTTGTTTTGTCCTTCAAGGTCAGGTATCTTTCCTGGAGACATCATGTAGATGGCTTGTGCTTTTTTATCTGATCAGCCAGCCATTCTCTCAGTGAAGAATGCAAGTCATTTACATTAATAGAGTAAATTGATGCTGGCATGGATGTGGAGAAAAGGGAACACTCCTAC
>NW_003852428.1:14185067-14193051 GCF_000181295.1 Otolemur garnettii | reverse complement strand
GAATGGAAGAAAAAGTATCCAATGTACACACCCCTCTTATGAAACTAATTTATACCTTTTATATGAAAGCTATAACCTAATAATAGCCTAAGAATATGGGGAGAGGGGAGGGAGAAGGGAAAGGGAAATTTTGAGCTAGAAATTGCTTTGTTTAAGAAGGTTAAAGGTAGATGACCATTCTCTTCTGGCTTGGAAAGTTTTAGCTGAAAAGTCTGCTGTCACCCTGATGGATCTATCACTGTAGGTCAGTAAGTGTCAATAGGCACTTACTACTGGCTGCCTGCAGAATTTTCTCTTTTGTCTTGACTTTGGACAGGTTCATGACAATGTGTCTTGGAGATGCTCTATTCCTTTTGAGATTACCCTGAGTTCAATATCCCTCTATAAGGAGTGTTTTGGAATCTTCAGTGAAATTTTCATTTATGATATTCTTCATTAGGGCTTCCTATTCCTCTGGGATATTCTTCTTCCATTTAGGGATCCCTGTAATTTTTTGTTTGAATGGTTCATGAAGTCCCATAATTCTCTGAGTGGCTGTTCTGGTTTCTCTCTCTTCTGCCTCTTTACTACCTGGGTTAGCTCAAAAGCTGGATCCTCAAATTCTGAAATTCTTTCTTCTCAATGGTCTAAACTGTTATTGATACTTTCTATTGCATTTTTAAGTTTCAATTCTTTAAGCATCATCATATATTTTCTATATTCTTCATATCTTTCATCCATTTTTTTGTTTTGTTTTTCCACTTTCTCATCAATTTTCTTTATTGCTTTTGCCATCCATATTTTAAATCCCATTTCTGTCATTTCCATTAAATCTTTACAAGTAGAATCCTCTGTGATGTCTACCTCATGATCCCTTGGAGGGGCTGCTCTGTTCTGGGTTTTCATATGGCCACAATTTTCCTGCTAGTTCTCCTTCATGTGTGTTTTCTTCTTGTTTATTTCCTTCTCCTACTTTTTCCTCTCACTGCCTCCTTTGCTTAAATTACCTTGTCTCAGAGCTTAGGTGTTGAAGTGGCCTTTAGGTATAAGGCCAAAATGAAGAGAAGTATAAAGAATAAGAAGGGATAAAGGGAAGAAAAAGATACAGGAAGAAAAGAAAGGCATTAAAAGGAAAGAGCTGAAGAAAAGGAGGGAAAGAGAGAGCAGAAAAAGTGGCATTTGGCAGGGTGCTTTGACCTATACCCACATCTCCAGGACATTGGCGGGTGGGACAGGCTGAGTAGGTCCCTTAGGTCAGGATCTCTTTATCAGCTTGGGTAAATACAAGGCCCCACCTCCATCAAATATAGAAAAAAATCAGCAGTATGTCACAGCAGGGACCTACAAATACCATCTTTCCAAAGGCCAAAGCTAGAAGAATGCTTCAGACTATGAACGCATGGCCTCCTTGAGCCAGACTAATGACATGATCTTGAGCCCTCAGAGAAAAGGAATAACAATAATAAAGATAGTTTAAGAAATTTAAAATGCAAGTATATCAAATGAAGGGAAAAAAGAAATATCTTAGTTGTTCTATGAGGTATTTGTGTACAGAAGATGAGAAAAGTAGAAAAAATGTATGCCTAAGGAGAGAAAAGAGAGAAATAAAAGAATAAAAGTGGCTGAAAAACTATATCCAAAATGGAAGAGCCCTTGCTATTGAAGAAAGTAAAAGTGAAAAAATAAAAATTCACCCCAACCAAACCAAACAAAAGACAACAGCAACAACAAAATAAGAAAAAAAAAAAGAAAAAAAACTAAGGAAAAAAATTGGGAAAAGAAAAAAAGAGAAGTATATATATTTATAAACACACACTATATTTATACACACGCACATATTTGCACACATATAAATTGCAATATATTGCCTGGACACCAGGTGACACTGTGGTTTTAGGAGATGAAGAACACAAATGCTGTTTTTCCTGTATAATATTGGGATCCAGACCTGGTTCAGAAGAAACCAGACCTGTCCTCCTGACCTACTCACACCCAGTCAGAGCCTGTTTACTTTGCCAGTGCTCAATCCCCATGAGATTAGGATCCCAAAACTCTCATCAGATCTCTTAGGTGGCACATCTTCACCTCGCAAACAGTGTCCCCTGATAACAAAGTGGTTTTCCCCAGGAGGCAAGAGGTGCTAAATTCACCCCAAAGATGGCTGCCTGAACTTAGCAGGCACACCAAAGCTGGCTGTGCACTTGGACCCCACGAACTTTTGCTGCCTGTGTAGCTTTTCCACAATAGCGAATACCCATAGCCAAGCTGATAGTAGCTTCACCTTGGCTGGCACTCAATCTCAGCTATTGACACTGCTCAAGTTCCTTTACTTGTCTAAGCCCCTCCAAAGCAGTTCAGGGAGGAGTTCAGTCCAAAAACAAAAACTGCCGACAGCTCTTTCACACATTTAGTCCTCCACAGGAGGACCACTGGCTGACCTCTGTCCATACTTGGCAACTGCCCTCTGTGCTGGTCTTCCTCAACTCCAGACCTCCTTCTTGGCTCCTAGATTCTCCTACTGCTTCACTGTGCCCTGGATGGGGTGTTTCTGGGTAGGTTCCTCCAGCCAGAGGTGGCTGAAATCCTCTGTCTCCTTTCTCACCAGGAGTGGCTGGCAAGGAGATGTCTCTAGTCCACTATCTGGCTACTTTATATGGTTTTAACAAATCATAGTCAGATCTCCACTTCTGAAAGTTAGTAAGTTTAAGGTCTGAGGATATGTTTAATTTATACTTTCTCCCTTAATTAAAGGCTTAAATTAATCTCAGAATAGGTAAATCTGGATATTACCTAATATTTCCAAAACATACGTACATGGCTTAGAGAAATGTATGTTTGTATTCAAAAATGATTCCTTATAAACAAGGAAGAACTTCTGGTTTGGGTCATATGACATTAGCTTTTTCATGTTTTCTTCTCAACCTGAGGACAGTAACAATGACACATTTTTCATTTGCTAGGAATAATGAACTAAGGGCTCTGCTCTTTGAGGAAATAACTCAGCACTGAACTTTACTGAGGGAAGGCTGAGCCTATGGCACGAATTTTGCATGAAAGTAGGGTCACCTGGCCTACATTTATTAATACATTATTTTGGAAGCAAAACTGTAGGTTAATATTTGAAGCATTAAAATAAAAAAAAAATATAACTAATTTGTTGAGAAGTCACTTTTAAATTTCATACATGGAAAGCAAGAGTGAAGCATATGACCCTCAAATATTCTAGGATCTCAGTCAATATCACAGTGCCTGCAAAGAGGTGGGCTGGTCCTTAGCCCAAGGCAGGATGTAGGAGACAGGCAGGTGATGTGCATCCCTTGCCAATTTTGCCCAAAGGCTTAGCTGGGCAATACGGTTGGTCTTGCTACCTTGAAGAAAACACTGACAACATGACCTGGCTTTTTAGAGAGCCCTACTGAAGTACCTGCATCTGTAATGATGTAACAGGCGACTCCCATGAAGCAGTCACACGTAGCAGGGATGAAGCTAACATCTGATGCCTCCGTCCACTGCTGAGTTCAGAAAGGCCCGAGCTTGCTCAGAAGCCCAGGATGGAGCTGACATAGGCCACAAGCATGTGGGTCCAGGAAGCCCTGGGAACTCAAGTCTATGTGCTTAGGGACTGGGTTACATGAGGGGCAGGTCAGCCAGACTGGGCCATGGCCTGACTGGTGGGCCAGGAAAACCTAGGAGAGAACTGAGGTGGATGAAAACCAGCCACCAGGTACCATGAGTGGGGTGCAGTGACAGGGAGGGGGGACTCAAGGAAAGGAGTAAGAGCCATTTCTGACTCTGTCCCCCCCCAGCAACCAGAAGGGCATGCCTCCATGACAGGGAAAGAGGCAGAGATGGAAAAAGCTATTTCTGTGATGCCTGGGGCATAAGAAGCACTCTAGAGGGATTCCAGTACAAATTGTAACATAAAGGGCAGTGAGCCATTCTTTCTCTCTGGGTCACAGACTACCTTGTAGCTACAACTTCCTGGAGGCTCAGGGCAGACACATGGGGAGAGGTGCGTTGCCCAGGGATCAGCAGGTGAGATGGCAACAACCAGCAGAGCAGTACACACCACACGCAGGAGACCAGTGGTGATCAGCTGGGGAGAACCAGGAGCTCTCCAGGAGCACAGTGGAGGTTCCTGCCCAGCCCAGTGTAAACAACCAGAAAAGGAGCTGAGATAGCAATCTTTCCCCTGCAGATCTGCACAAGGCAGAGCAGAGCAACAGTGAGGGCTGTGAGGGATGCAAATCAGTGGGAGACCCAGAGGCTTCCTGCACAAGTGTGTGTGTGTGTGTGTGTGTGTGCATGTGTGTGTGCAAGCCCCTGGATTTTATTTTTAGGAGGAGAGGGATACATGGGAGACAGCTGGCGTTTCAAGTATATTTGCCTTAATTTCAACCTCTCTCTCCCTTCGTCCGTGTCTAGGTAGCTTTGCTCTTTCACAAACCACAGTTCCTCTTTCAACTCTTACTGTAGGAGACAGTCCCTGCCCTCAACTCCTCCTGCTGGTGACCTCCCCCACGAATTCAGCAACAGTGTTTTTGTATAAAACAGATACAGCCAAAGAAATTGGGGACAGCTAAGGGGAGAAGAGTGCCAACGGTAGCTGTGGGCTGGAGTTCTTGCAAATTTCCTTCGACAGACATTCTGTAGACTAATGATTTCTGAAAAAGTAATTTGCATAGATATAGCAGTTTCCATAGCAACTTAGCTAGTGTTTCATTACTTTGCAGTCCTAATGGAAGCTTTAGCAAAGCTACCTGGAGATGGTATGGGGCCCCCCCGGAGGCAGAGGGACTTTTTAAATAAGATCTGGTATTTGGAGGTTGATCAGCAAACTTTAGAGAGGTATTCCTTTCCCTTCACTCATTGTGAGGCTTATTTAACCAGATTTCATGCTTGCTTTGGGGAGAGTTCCAAGTCTGGGCTCACAAGAGCATTTCTGCATTTCTTTCTTTTCAATCACGTTTTCACTGGATTTAAGATATAACTACCTAGGCATGCTCAATGTGAAGTTTATATATGACAACAGAATTTCACATCTGTGTTTACACACTCTGATAACTAAGTTAATAGGGAGGGCAGTTTAGCAGAATATTATTAAATTGATAAACTGCTGGAAAATCCTAAATGATCTATGTTCATCTCATAATCACAACTGTGTGTTTAATACAAATTCCTACTTCCTGTTAAATTAACGAAGGATTAGAAAGTCTCCTGAGAATGGCATGGAAGGTAGAGCACATTAACACCGCTCCACCCATACACATCCTTAATGAAGGATGCATGTGATTGGTGCATATCATATGAGATTATACTTAGCAGAACACACTCCAAATGTCAGTACCCGGCAGCCATGGCTCCACTGCCAAGTAGGAGCAAACATAGTTAGTTTTGTGTTCTCTCTTATAAATTCTTTTTTTGATTGCCCTGAACATGATTAGAATCAACATAAAATTAAACATCTGCTACATCAAAATTATTAATTCACTTAAAAAGCAAACAAAAGACTGAACTAAAACCAAAAGCCTTAGAGTTGATGCCCAAGGTTTCTTTTTATTAATAAAAATATTTTCTGAATCAGCAGAGGCCTCCAGTCTCCACCTTGTATAGCCGTATCAGCATTGTGATTAACATCTCATACCCGAGAAGATGACCTGTTGTCTTGACAATATTCAGCAAGATATATATACTGTTTTGTTTCTGGGGTTTTTTTTGTTTGTTTTAATTTCAACATTTTCCCTCTAGATTTTTCTTTTTCTTTTTTCTCTTCTTTCTTCATTTTTCTAGTTTAAATATAGTTTTCCATTTTTCCCTTCTTTAACAATTAGAACTTCATTTTTGCTAGTGTATCTACCCCTATTATTAGGTTTTTTCACCCAATTTTATCCTGTAAAGTTTTCTATTTGCTTGTTTTGGTTTGATTTATAGCATTTTTGTCTTTCCTCTCTACTTGGTGGAGGTGGGGTACTGTGTTCAAACAGGCTAGCAAAGAGTTCCTGACCTCAAGGGAATCACCCAACCCGACACTCCCAGAGGTTAGGGATTTTTAAGGTTGGGTCAAAGTACCCTACTTTGCTCTGTTTCCCTCTTTCTGTGCCTCTCTTCTTTTTTTCAATATTCCCTTTCCTTTCTTTTTTGTCTTTTCTTTATTTTTCTTTTCTTTTTCTCCTTCTTGTTCTTCAATCTTCTCATCCTTCTGGTCCTGTACCAAAAAGATTCATTGAAAACCTAGTCCAGAGGCACAGCAACTTAAAGAGCAAGAGGAAGTGCAAGGAAACAGATAAAAGAAAACACTCATGAGAAAATCAGCAGAAAAATCCTGGCAACATGAATCACCAGTCCAGAGCAAACTCCCCAAAGGACCGTGAGGTAGCTACTGCAGAGGATTCCATCTAAAAAGAAATGTTAGATGAAAGGGAATTGAGAATACAGATGATGAAAACAATGAAGGAAACTGCTGGTAAAGTGGAAAATAACCAAAAGGAAACCAAAAACAGAATCAAATAAGAAATGAATGATATGAAGAATACAGAAAGGATATAGCAGAGCTGAAGGAACTGAAGCAGTCAATTAGGGAACTTAAAGGTGCAATAGAAAGTATCAATAACAGGTTAGACCATGCAGAAGAAAGAATCTCAGAGGTAGAGGACAAAGCTCTTGAGATAACTCAGACAGTTAAAGAGGCAGAAACGAAGAGAGTGAAAGCAAAATGTTTACTGACAGAACTATGGGACTTTATGAAGCATTCAAACATACGAGCTATAGGTATCCCAGAAGTAGAAGAAGAATGCCCTAGGGGAATGGAAGCCATACTAGAGAATATTATAAATGAAAATTTCCCAAATATCACTAAAGATTCTGACACACTCCTTTCAGAGGGATATTGGACCCCAGGTCGCCTCAACTCTAATAGAGCTTCTCCAAGACACATTGTGATGAACCTGTCCAAAGTCAAGACAAAAGAAAAGATTTTTCAAGTTTCAGGAATAGTCAACAGTTGACCTACGGGGCAAATCCATCATGGTGACTGCAGACTTCTCTAATGAAATTTTTCAAGCAATAAGACAATGGTCATCTACCTTTAATCTACTTAAACAGAACAAGTTCCAGCCCAGAATTCTAATTCCTGCTAAGCTAAGCTTTAAATTTGATAGAGAAATCAAATCATTTACTGATATACAAACATTGAGGAAATTTGCCACAACAAGATTAACCCTACAGGAAATACTTCAATTTATTCTACACACTGACCATCACAAAGGATAAACATCAAAGTAAAAACTCAGAAATTAAAGAACAGACCCTAACTTCCACAATGATGCAAAGAATAAACTAAGCAATGGACTCTCCCCAAATAAGATGAATAGAACACTACCATACTTATCAATTATCTCAATAAAGTTAATGGTTTGAATTCCCCACTGAAGAGACATAGATTGGCTGACTGT
Source organism: Otolemur garnettii (assembly GCF_000181295.1). Taxonomy (NCBI): domain Eukaryota; kingdom Metazoa; phylum Chordata; class Mammalia; order Primates; family Galagidae; genus Otolemur; species Otolemur garnettii. The sequence continues at coordinate 14,185,621 of NW_003852428.1, read as the reverse complement.
ATTAAAAAACACAAGCTATCCATTTGCTGTCTGCAAGAAACACACCTAGCTTCAAAAGACAAATTAAAACTCCAACTTAAGGGTTGGAAGACAATTTTTCAGGCAAAGGGAATTAAGAAGAAAAGAGGAGTTGCAATCACACTCTATCCCAAAGATAAAGAATATACATTCTTCTCATTGCCCCATGGAACATTCTCCAAAATTGATCATATTGTAAGATACAAAACAAACCTCAACATAATCAAAAGAATTGAAATTTTACCTCGTATCTTCTTAGACCACAAGGCACTAAAGGTGGAACTCAATTCCAACAAAAACATTCAACCCCACATAAAGGCATGGAAATTAAACAGCCTTCTGTGGAATGACAGTTGGGTGCAGGAACAAATAAAAGAGGAAATCATTAACTTCCTTGAGCATAACAACAATGAAGACACAAGCTACCAATACCTGTGGCATACTGCAAAAGCAATTCTGAGAGGAAAATTTATCACTTTAGATGCCTACATTTGAAAAACCGAAAGAGAGTGCATCAGCAAACTCACAAGTCATCT
>NW_003852428.1:14182887-14183952 GCF_000181295.1 Otolemur garnettii | reverse complement strand
AAGACAGTGTCTTATTTTCAGGAAAACACAGTGTCTTATTTTTCTATGACAAATCCACAGCTAATATTTCACTGAATGGAGTAAAACTGAAAACTTTTCCTCTTAAAACTGGAACCAGACAATGCTGTCCTCTGTCACCATTACTATTCAACATAGTGCTGGAAATACTAGCCAAAAGAATTAGGCAAGATAAAGAAATAAAGGGAATTCAAATGGGAGCAGAGGAGGTCAAACTCTCCCTCTTTGCTGACGATATGATCTTACACTTAGAGAATGCTAAGAACTCAATCATAAGACTCTTGGAAGTCATCAAAAAATACAGTAATATCTCAGAATATAAAATCCATGTCCACAAGTCAGTAGCCTTTGTATATGGCAGTAACAGTCAAGATGAGAGGCTAATTAAGGACATAACTCCCTTCACCATAGCTTCAAAGAATGAAATGCCTAGGAATATACCTAACAAAAGAGATGAAGGACCTCTATAAGAAAAATTACGAAATCTTAAAAAAGGAAATGGTAGAGGATATTAACAAATGGAAGAACATACTATGCACATGGCTGGGAAGAATCAACTGTTATAATGTCTGTACTTCCCAAAGCAATCTACTGATTACTGATTCAATGCCTTCCCTATTAAAATGCCAACATTGTACTTTCAAGACTTGGAAAAAATGATTCTGCATTTTGTATGGAACCAGAAAAAAACCTGTATAGCTAAGGTAGTTCTTAGTAATGAAAACAAAGCTGGAGGCATCAGCATACCAGATTTTAGGCTGTACTACAAAGCCATAGTGGTCAAGACAGCATGGTACTGGCATAAAAATAGAGACACAGACATTTGGAATTGAATAGAAAACCTGGAAATGAAACTAACATCTTACAACCACCTAATCTTTGATAAACCAAACAAGAATATACCTTGGGGGAAAGACTCCCTATTTAATAAATGGTGCTGGGAGAACTGGATATCCGCATGTAAAAGATTGAAACTGGACCCACAACTTTCTCCACTCACAAAAATTGATTCAAGATGGATAAAGGACTTAAATTTAAGGCATGAAA
>NW_003852428.1:14173310-14182642 GCF_000181295.1 Otolemur garnettii | reverse complement strand
GTAATCCACATGAAAAAAGCCAACAATCCCATATATCAATGGGCAGGAGACATGAATAGAACCTTCTCTAAAGAAGACACATGAATGACTAACAAACATATGAAAAAATGCTCATCATCCCTAATTATTAGAGAAATGCAAATCAAAACCACCCTGAGATAACATTTAACCCCAGCGAGAATGGCCCACATCACAAAATCTCAAAACTGAAGATGCTGGTGTAGATGTGGAGAGAAGGGAACACTTTTACACTGCTGGTGGGACTGCAAACTAATACAACCTTTTTGGAAGGAAGCATGGAGAAAGAACTCAAGCTGGACCTCCCATTTGATCCTGCAACCCCATTACTGGGCATCTACCCAGAAGGCATAAAATCTTTTTATCATAAGGACACTTGCACTAGACTCTTTATTGCAGCTCAATTTACAATCACCCAAATGTGGAAACAGCCTAAATGCCCACCAACCCAGGAATGGATTAACAAGCTGTGGTATAAGTACAGCATGGAATACTATTCAGCCATTAAAAAAGGGAGACTTTACAACCTTTGTATTAACCTGGATGGAAGTGGAACACATTATTCTTAGTAAAGCATCACAAGAATGGAGAAGCATGAATCCTATGTACTCAATTTTGATATGAGGACAATTAATGACACAGTGGGGTGGGGGAAGGGGAGTGCAGAGAGATAAAGGAGGGAGGGGTGGGGAAAGGAAGAACAGAGAGAGAAGAAGGGAGGGGGGCGGGATCTTGGTGTGTGCCACACCTCTTGGGGGCAAGACATGACTGTAAGAGGTCGTGTAACAAATGCAATTAGGGTTACCTGGTTTATTGTACCCTCAATGAATCCCCAACAATAAAAAATAAAAAACACTTATTATAAAAATTAGAAGAATTCAAAAGTACACAATACCTAAAATATACATATATATATTTTCTGAATGCTTTGAAATCAGTATTTCTCAAGCATAGATTTCAAGACACATTATTGTCTATCATTAGTTATGGGGGAGATAATTCTGAGTAAAGAATAAAGGATGGAGGATAATTCTTTCAAATCTAAATAAAAATCTCCACATAAAGTGTAAGGAATGGAAGTAGCCTTTTCACTACTGATACTTGTGAATGCAAAATGTGGTATGACTGTTAAGGATATCCGGAAACCAGATAATAGCGTACACTCATGTTTTCTTTTAATTAAATAACTGCACAGATAAGCTTCAGAAACCGTATTTATGAACAGAATAGGTATGCCACTTGAAAACTGAATTGAGCTTATGAATTAAAATCAATTTCCTCCAAAAAAAGTCCAACATACATGAAAGCCAGGACAAGTGGCTGTTTTAACTAGCATGTATCATTATCTTGAGTACTGAATGTGTTCCTCACACTTCTGTACTTGAAATACTGAATACTTCTATGCTCAAAGTTCCATGCCTTATAAATTACTTGAAAAACATTCTAAACCTTTTAGTTGGCCAACTGTCATTTGCATAGTAGATTAATCCTTGTTCATTACTGTGAATTAATAGTCTGTGCAATTTTTTTTCTTCTCAAAGAGGACACTGCTGACTCTGGGACTGCCCCTAACAATATTTGTGTGAAGTAAAACAAATTATATAGAGACTTTTAAAGCACTATCCTCATTATTCCCTTCCCCAGAAAACGCATGACCTGTACAAGAAAACTAGATTAAAGGATGGAGAGATAAGACTGAATGGCTTGGAGCAGGTAAGTGGATTTGCAGAAGGGACTTACTTTGCCTAGGACTGCCTGGGAACGAGTCTGAGCATGTGTGCGAGAATGCGCACGCTCAGTGCGAGAATGTGCACGCTCAGTGCGAGAATGCGCATGCTCAGTGAGAGAATGCGCATGCTCAGTGCGAGAATGTGCATGCTCAGTGAGAGAATGCACCTGCTCAGTGCTAGGATGCACACACCCACCCCTGCATGCACAGGCGTGACTCTACTGTCAATTCATTCAAAGAGTGTGTAAGGGGAAGTGCGTCTTCGACACTTTCTTGACTCATATTTTATTCTCTTACTACCATTATGTAAAAGCCAACCCCCTATCCATCTTTAAAACCCATTTTGAGTATTGCATTTCTCATGAAGTCTTTCTTGATCTCCTTAATTCAAGATTCTCTTCCCTCCTCTAAGCTCCTCTGGCCCTTTCTCAGTGCTCATCTTGTAGGATAGTCATCCAGCCCTCTCTCATACTTGACTTAGCGCTCCTTAGCCATATAATTCCCATATTGTCTACCGCACCTTGACTGCAGGGTTGTGTGGACACGTATTAGGAACACAAGAAAGAAAGAAGGCAGACACGGGAGGGCCAAGTGCTCAGCACAATTTCCTTACTGCTCTGGGAGCACCGGAGTCTGGGGGTACAGGTTCCTATGCTGAGAAGCCACCTCAAGGTGTTTCTTCTCCTCCTCATTCCCTCAAAGGGCACAAAGTTGATGGCATGCAACCATTGTGACAGCAAAAATGCCACCAGTCAGGATGGACAGCCCACAGGAAGAACAAGTTGATAAACAAAAATAGTTAAGCATGTGGGAAGCTGACGTTTCTCCTCTGCGAGGCTGAGTTTCACCCTCTAAGGGACAACCAGGAAGGAACGTTATTTCTAATGTTACATCAGGAATAACAAATAAAAACATCTGTTGTAAAGGAAACCAGGTGTCGGGCAAGGAACACAGACATTCGTTAATTTGCCACGCGCCTCCCGGATCCAGGGGGGATTTCCGTGTTGTGTTAGTTAACACTAGTTAATGTAATTTTTGTGATAATTGTAGAGCAAATAGAGCAAACTCTCAAATATAATTAGGGAAAAGTGTTTCCAATTAACTTGTAACTCGTGAGTCGCAAAGAAAAGCCACAAATCAGTTATGCGTTGTCAGACCTACGAGCGAAGAGGTGCTGTACATTTCAATCTTGGCAAATAAACAAAATAAAACAAAAACGCCCCAGCAATACTTTCCTTTGAACCTTTATAAAATAGGAACCTGCTTTGAAACTTAATTGTAGATAAGCATGGACACTTCTCACGTTACCAGCACCAATGATGAAGTTGATCACAATTTTGAAGGCAACCTCAGATGATTCCAGAACATACAGCATTTTACCTTGAAAGTATAAAATGTACCTTGGTCACAAAACACACTCTGATGCCTGGGTTTTGATAAAAGCTCAAGAGGTCTCATTGGGAAGTAGAAGATAGCTGGAAGGCCCCAATGCCATCATGAATCGTTTCTCACTGCCAGCTGTAACTTAGGGGGGTGATACAGGACATTTCTGCTATATTCATTGGAAGCTATTCATTTTTTTCTCTCTCACTCCAGGAAGCACACTGGAATACTAGGCATATTCCTATTCATTCTATTTTTTAAAAAAATAATAAGTGAATCACATATTTTGACTGGAAAATGTAGCTATGATTAGCAACAAGTTATTCTGGCATGCCACAAAACATATCCCGGTCTCCTAAACCTCTACCACTCTGCAGCCTGTGGCACTTGTTTGCCTTGTGAACACAAGAACACCCATATGGGCATTCCCAGGCCGTAAGGATTGGCTCTCAGGTAGGCACACTGGGAAACCATAAAAACAGAAGACACAGAAAATCATGTGATATATTGTCCCTAGAAACATCTTCCATGTCCTACCCTGTGGCATAATTAACAAAGAAGGGATATGAGATGGACTTAGCTAAACACAAACATCGGGAGTCTAATCTTACCACAGCACAAGGAACTATGACTTCCTTCAAAGGACTTTATATCAAAATGTCTCGCTTGCTGGGACATCAGTGATACCATCTGGGTCACTAATTAGACAGCCACCCTTGGGGAAGGGTGAGCAAAGGCTGCAGGAAAAAGACTCTATGGAGTTCAGGGGTGTTATCATCCCAGGACGCTTACATCCAGAGTTCACGTACAGAAGCCACAAACTTCCACCTGGTTATTTAACATGCCATTATTGGGCAGGGGCTTCTCATACCTTCAGACTGAGCTTCATTCTAAGTAACATATTCCCACCCCCTTTTTCTCCCCCAGCCTGCTGTCTTTTTCTTCATAGCGCTTGCTATTCTCTGAAATTACAGATTTATTTGTCTGGTTTATTGTCTGTCTTGTCTATGAGGGCAGAGTTGTAAGCTTGAAATATTCCATGAGGTTCTGTTCACGGATTACAAAATTTCATTTGGAGTCTTGATATACTTTACGCCTTTACAAATGAAACAACTGAAACTTGGAGCCTCCTCTCAGCTGCGCTCCTTTTTAGCTCCCATCCTCTCTGCCTCCCTGAAACACAGGCAACATGCTCTTGGCCACTGAGGAGAGAACTGCCTACTAGGGAAGGCCAGTGCCTGGCTGGGAGGTGCCTGGATTTTTATCCTTGTACTCCAAGTACCTACATCTCACATCCATAAACAGCTGACCTTGGACACCACAGTTTTGAACTGAATGTGGATTTCCTTCTATCTCTGCTGACCTCTGGACAGCAAAACCAACCTCTCCTCTTCCTCCTTCTCAGCCTGCTCAACATGAAAACAACAAAGAGGAGGACCTTTATGATGATCCGCTTCTACTCAATAAATAATAAATATATTTTATGACTTTCTTAATAACATTTTCTTTTATCTAGCATATATTATTACTTTAAGTATATGGTAAACAACACATATACAAAATACACATTAATTGACTGTTCTGTTATCAGTAAGGCTTCTAGTTAAAAGGAAGCTATCAGTAATTAACTTGGGGGGGCAGGTTATATTTGAGTGTGGTGAGGGGTTGGCACCTCCAATCCCTTCATTGTTTGAGGATTAACTATAGTAGGCTCCCCTGGCTGGGGAGGAAATTAAGAATCAGAATTTCACTGAAGGTTGTGAGTTTTTGCCTTTTGCTTGCACATATGGCTGGGCTCACCTCTGCAGAGAAATAATCTCAAAATGGTCAAAGTGACAGGAGCTAAGAATAGGCATTATCTTGGTATCAGTGAGATATCAAGCTGGTTAGGAGGTTGCCTACAGTCAAGCGGAGGACCACATGGGCACACACACATACAAACGCACACACACACACACACACACACTTATCTTCCCTCCCCTCAGATCCACTAGAATTATCAGCAGTGCGTCAGCTGGAAATCATATTTTCCTTCCATGAGTGAAACACAATAAATGTGACACAGGACTCTCCCGATCCTCCACTCTCTCTTCCCCTGGGAGGTGGAGAAACAGACCCAAGGCATCAGTGGATGTGCACGGCTTGGCCCAGCTCTGCCCTTCCTCCTCTTGGGAACGAGTGGCCAAAGTGGGCTCTGTCTTGTTTGGTAACTGGTAGAGGAGGAGGGAGGCTGTCCTGATGAACTGCTGCTGTAGCATAATGAGTAAGTCCACTTAATTCCAGGCTTTCATACGAGGAAACCCACTTGGAAAACAGGCCTACCGCCTGGCCTGCAACCTGACCCCTACCAGTAAGGAGTTGATAACAAGGAGGCTTCCCTCTTATTTTGTCTGAGAAGGTTATGGAACAGAGTGTGCAATAGAAGGTTGCTAGGCTACCTCTGGCCTGAGGGCTGGCTACCTGCTTCAGTAAATAGAGTTTTATTAACACATCACTACACCCATCAGTGGATTCCCTACAGCACTTCCACCCAGTATAGGTAGAGTAGTTCTAACACAGACCCTGGGGTCTACAAGCTAACATATTTTCTATTTATCCTTTCACTGGAAAAGTTTGCCAACTCCTGTTCTAGAATATAAAGGAATGTGGTAGAAGAGCATGCTGCCTCTAGGACCATGCTTTTGGGTTTGAAAGCAAAGGAAAGTGAAAGGTAGGCAGGGCTCAATTTCAGCACACTCCGCTGTTGCTAGATATGCTAAAAAGCAAAGTGTCCGACGTGAGTAGGCGCAGCAGCTAGAAACTCAGTGGAACTTTCATGAGGACGTAGGGAGTTGCAGGGGGAAATGAAGGGCAGAAGGTTTTCCCATCCCAGTAGAGTAAAGAGGTTCTAGCAAGACATGTGTCTCAGGGTCCGGAACAGAAGCAAACAGAGCAGCGACTGATCAGCAAGCCAGAGAACCGTGGAAGGCGTGTCCAGGCAGCACACATGCCCTCCCCTGTGTGGCTTTAGAAAGCAGCTCAGCCCACTCCATAGGGGAAAATGCAAACCAAAGGCTTCAAACATGCAGAAAGGGAAAGTAGTCACCTCCCACGAGGCCTGGTGTGCTGGGTTTGTACTTTGCCACCCTAGCTGAGCTGGAACTACACTTCCCATAATTTCCTTCCCTTGGGTCTAGGTTGAGCTGTTCCTGGAGAAATCTGCCAGAAGCCAGGCAGGTGCAGCAGCGAGCCCGATTGGCCCGGGGGGAAGGCACCAGGAGCTGCTGCTCATGCGCAGTTCCCGCGGGCCAGCCCCCTCTCCATCCGCTCTTTCCGATTCCCCCTCGGCCCGGCCAGGCTCACCAGCGGCTTCTGGGCCAAGGGCGCCAACTTTGCATATCACTTGTGGGGCTGACGCAGAGCCAGGCAGAGGTAGAAGAAGCTGCAGTTTGTTCCTCTGGGTGCCAGTTGGCTCTGGGTTACCACCTGCTGCCCCACCTGCCTCAGGCCTATCCCCAGAGAGGCAAAGTTCACAGACTTCTTTACCAGCTTCCATGGCGGGTCAGGGCTCAGGTCCAACCCAGGATGACACATGCCCTCGTTCACGTAGCTCCCATGCTTCTGCTTCCTGCCCAAACATGAGCCACGGGCTGCCTCCACTGCCAGCATCTCAACAGTGCAGAAATGTCCATGTTTCCACTTTCCCAAAGAACAAACAGTTGGCACAGATGGATCTCCCTTCAGATGGGATAGGCTTAATGCCAAAATTAACTGTGTGTGGGCTTCTTCTGCCCAATTCAGTTAGAATTCACAGAATATGAAATTCCAAAAGCCAGGCACCACCAGACTGGCATCCCTAGCCTAAGTCCAAGGACTCTCCATATGCTCCTCTTCCCTTGACCCTGTGGTCAATGGAATAAGAGTCCCCCAAAGATGTCCGGCACCTGTGGACATACTCTTTTATAGGGCCAAAGGGATTTTCAGATGGGATGAAGGGGAGGGATCTGAGATGGAGAGACTGTCATGGAGCCTGTCCTATGTTAACCAGGTGAGCCCAGTCTAATCACATGGGTCTCTAGAAACAGAGAACCCTCAGGGATGGCCAAAAGGAAGTGTGACCATCAGAGGTGCAGGGCTGCTGGCTTTGAAGTCAGTGGAAAGGGATCATGAGCCAAAGCATGTGGGCAGCTTCTAGAAACTGGAAAAGGAAAAGAAAAGAGTTGTCCCCAGAGCCTCAGGAAGGAACACAGTCCCGCTGAGACTTTGATTTTAGCCAGGTGAGATCTGTGTCAGACTTCTGCCCTCCAGAACTGTATAGTAAGAAATGTGCATTGTTTTGAGTGGTAAAGTTGTGGTGATTTGTGACAGCAGCAGTAGGTAGCCAGTACAGACTCCTCTGTGGGCTAACCTAGACTAGGTGTCCTCAAACTATGGCCCATGAGCCACATGCTGCCCTCTTAGGACATTTATCCGGCCCGCTGGGTGTTTTAGCTGCTGCTGCCTGTCCTGCTAAGCAGCCGACTTGTCCCAGTGCCCACAGTCCAGCCCTCCAACGGTCTGAGGGACAGTGAACTGGCCCCCTGACCTAGACCTTGGCCAGGGCTGCCCTCTGGGATAACTTCTCTTAGTGGGATAACGTGCACCTGGGATAACTTCTCTTAGTGGTTACCATGGCTTGTTTTCTAAATTTGGTAGGCAGAGGGCCAGTGTTCACACCCTTGAGCAGTGAGAGGAGTGACAGTTCACAATGAAATCATGTGTTTTTTGAGGCCCTGAAAATGATGCTGCCAGTTCCAGTGTGAAGCAGCCCAGGACTCAGCTGCTGAATGCCCAGCCCCCGCAGAGGTGCAGGAAACCTTCTGGCCAAGACTGCAGAATCAAAAAGTTGGGGAGGACAGTTTTTACACTTTAGGTAGCTTAAGAATTGTGGACTTTGAACTTTAACACACAATGGCAAGAGATATTGATTTTTCAACTTTAATTCCTTTGAACTTTAATGTCTTTGGACTTCAACATGAAAGTGGATTTAAACTTTGATTTTTAATTTCTCCTTGGGAATTTTATATTTGGTGGGGTTTATGTTAAAATTCTGATCATCTCTACATTGCTGGCATTCCATTATTGGAATGTCTCTATTCATTTTTTTCTTTGTGAAGTTGTTTAATCTTCTCACAAAACCTCTGATTTGCCATGTTGGACAACACAGATGAATGTTGTCTGGAATAAGAAATAAAACTGGATTTAATTTTACATCTTGGGGACAAGATGACCCTGAATCTGATCTAAATGATTTGCTCTTTTGGCCCATTTTAGTGCCTCCTAGGGTAAGATAGAAACTTGTCACCTGGAATTCCAGGTGGTCCCTCCAAAGCACCATGAAGATGGAGGGAACAGTCTCTTGACAAACTGTGTAGGTCCTGCTTTGAGGAGAGGAGCCAGGCCTCTGGATGATTCTAACAAAGGCAAAAAGAGGCTGGGGATATTAATGGGAGAAACGCTTCCCCTCTGTTCCAAGGTCTCTTTCCAGTAGGACACAGGGTGTTTAGTTAATGTTATGCCCCAGCTTCTCTTGAATTGGTAAGCTATTTGTCAGACAGAAAGCAACACCTCTAACCTGGCTTCTATCAGCAACAGGGATAATATTTAGTAATATTTATACTTAGTTTTATCTATCAAACTGTTCATGCAGGGTGGAAGATGTTACTTATTAGGGACATAATAGAATTAAGAAGAGAATAGAAGGAGTGATTCATCAGATGAGAAATTTCATCACGTTTCTACAAGATGCAAAACAGGTGAGTTGGGAGGGGGCGCTGAAGGGGAAGCCAGCACAGGCCAGGGTACATGTGGATGGGACTCTACCCTGTTAATAGTCACTTGTGAAGCTCCAGGAAAGAGTCATACTCAGAGAATGCAGCTGTGTAGGGTGCAGATGTGAGAAGGGAGGCTGGAAGGGGTGACTGATTGAAAGGAAACAGTTATCCACCCTGTCAGTCTCTACTCCCACCCAGGGGAAGAGGACACCCAGCAGCCAGGAGAGTCCTGTCTCTGCTTCCAGGCCACACAAATAAACAAAACCAGACACTGCACTGGGGAGAAGTAAAAAGCTTCTATGGACATCTGGGTCTTTCTCATTAAGACACTTAAAGGACTCTTCACAACAACAGCTCCCTCCGACCTGCTCACCCTGAAATAAAGCTTCCAGCCAGCAAGGTTGACCAGT
>NW_003852428.1:14170809-14172038 GCF_000181295.1 Otolemur garnettii | reverse complement strand
CAGGGCACACTGCTACAGAGGAAATCACGGGACTTATTTAGAAAGGAATTAAAAGGGGGACCTCATCTCCTCTCCTCCTGTAATTTTTTGTTAAACATTGATTCACAGGCATGAGAGACTAAGAATAGGGAGGGAAGAGAATGCAGGAGAAAACACTGCCCTATTTTAGCAGGATCCAATAATGTACTGTGTCCTTATTCCTTGCCAAGCTCTGGATTAGGTCCTCTAGAGAAGTGCACAGGAATTAAAAGGCATGGTTGTTACACTTAGGTCATTGTCTTGTTTAATCCATGCAAGGACGTCTAACCTAAGTGCAAAATGGATTTGTGGCGGCTCCTTGTGACAACAGAAGTGAAGTGAGCCTCAGAGTTGTCTACTCCCTTGCTGCTTATTTAGTAAGTTTCTAAAATGTGGACAGGTTTGTTAGGGAAGTCTCTTTAAATAGTGAACAGCCAGTAAGTACTGCACGGGTATTGACCATTCAGAATGGTCAGCAGGCGCTGGTATAAGTCGTCGATGTGGCTGCACTGATGTGGCCAGCCAAGGGCATGCATGGCTGAGTCCAGCACCTTCCACTTGCAGAAATTCAAAAGTATTTGAGAAATGAATGAGTAAGGGATGGATGGTATGCTTGGGCTCGCACAGGAAGGCTTGCTATGCTGAAGAGTTCATCTCACAGGAGGAAGAGGGGAAAGAGGATAAAAGACAAGAAAAATGGGGAATTTGATTACCTTGAGGTGAGAAAAAAATAGTTCTAAATAATATCCTTAGAGAAATTTAAGAATAGTTCACATTCATTAAAAAAAAAAATAGAGGCAATTAAAAACACACAAAAGAGAGTTCTTAGAAATTAAAAAAAAGATGATTTCACAAGTATTCCTTTCTAGGAACTCGTCAGAGAGCAAATCAAGAGAGAAGAGGACACGGTAGCTCAGAGTCAGGAGTTTTAATTTATCAGGATTGTTGCAGTTATGTATAGAGCAATATCCAAACTAGTCCAAAGACAGAAAGTTCTGGGTGGGAGGTTACGGGAAGAGAGGGGAATTAATAATGATGGAAATTATAGCCAAAGGTGGGCCAGTGGCCTGTCTCACTAGTCAAAAGAAAAGACCATTTGAATCCATGATGCACAGAATCTAAGAATACAATCTGCTCTTGGAGAAGTACTGCTCTCAAGGACGCTTGTTTCAACCAGCAGAATCAAAAAGTTGGGGAGGACAGTTTTTACA
>NW_003852428.1:14168117-14169715 GCF_000181295.1 Otolemur garnettii | reverse complement strand
CCCAGGACGGAGCAAATATTTATGACTCCAGCCTGTGTCATGTACCTTAAACACATTCACATATACTTCATCAGCATAGCTGCAAGGACATTTTAGGGTTGAGACAGAAGGTCAGTCATCTTTTTGATCTTGGATAATTAAAAGATCTCTTTGGAAAGGCAATTTTGTAATCCATTTGCCAAATTCTTGCTTATAGGGGTAATTTGATGAACCAAAGTCAAATATAATTTATAACAGTAGCAAGCGCAGTCTGGAAGAATAAGCATTAGAGTAACTGGAAATTCCACATCGAGGCCCTCTACATCAACAGCACCCAAATGCGAGGGATGACAGCTAATGTTTACCACGTTACCATATCCACAGGTTTCCTCAAAGGTATGGGCCTAATGTTTTACATGGTCTCATTCATTAAAGCCTCACAGATCTATGAGATAGGCACTAAAATTATCTTCACTTTACAAAACCCCAAAGGTCATGATCATGGAAAGGCTTTCTCTCATATTCACTTTTGAAACATCCCTTAGCAAGTAATAGCATTACCTTGGGCCTATACCTATTACATGAATAGGAATAAATATTTTATTTAAGAAATTAACTGCTTAGTAGGTGGGCCCTCTGTTGTTAACCACACTATAAATCAAAATATGTATATACCTTATTATCAGCAACTTGCATGCCATGCTTCTATCAATTATTAATGCTGTTAATATCATGCAGGCCCATGGGTGTATTAAGATGCTCAGCTACTTCTAAAATCATAGAATTTCAGGGACGGTTACATTTATTGGATTCTAATTATTTCATACATAGTCTGATCAATCTATATGTGTTGTATTGGGCACCGTTTTATTCATCACGTATTTACTGAGTTGAATACACAATTAGGACTGCCTGTGTTATTAGTACAGGGAGAGGCCCCAGACCATACTATTTGGTTGCCACCATTTGTTACCACGCTGGAAAATGTAAAATTTATCTTGAGATGAAATGTGATAATTTAATCATCACTCTAACCTGTGACCAGCTCCCGGATCTCCAGGTCGGTGGTCTTGCGGAGCAACCTCACCAGTGCTGGGATGCCACCGCAGTTCTTCAGAGCGATTTTGTTATCATCGTTGGCCTTCCCATACACCAAGTTCCTCAGCGCTCCACAGGCACTACGGTGGACTTCGGTCATGCGATGGTCCAACAGGTCCACCAGGAGCTGTATGCCTCCTTGTCTCCTTATCTGAAAGAGCAAAGCACAAAACCTTGGCCTCAGAGTCACCATCCACGGCCTGGTTTTCAAGGATCTGCTACAATTAACTGCACTGAACTGGATGAAGGCAAACACAGGGGGAAAAGAAAACAAGTCTTCACCTCAGATTTTATTGGCTATCTTTGCTTTAATATCCTGCCAATAAACATTCAAATCATTTCCTTCAAGCTATAGAATTTCGGACAGGTGATTTTAACTTCATCATGGGTGTCTCAGACATTTCTCCCTATAAAAATATGCCACATACTCATACCATGAAGCAGGTGAAGGAGAAAAAGGCTTAAGAATGATCCTCATTCCTCAGACCTCAAATTTAACCACTGTCTTAAGAGCCACAGGA
>NW_003852428.1:14164058-14167961 GCF_000181295.1 Otolemur garnettii | reverse complement strand
TGGTTGGTTAAAGCACGTCATACTTAACTTAGGTATTTGATCAACCACAGCAACAACAACAACAAAAACACACATTAAATTTTAGTAATCTTCATACATTAAGAACATTTTAATCTTTTATAAGTAAATGCAAAAAATAAAAATTTTGCAGTCTATTTCCAGATGCATGCTCTTCTTATTCTTTGATTTGGGGAACAATTAAACAAACTGGAAACAAAATAAAGTGCCTGGTTAACATACAGACGACTTCATGGGGTTTTCATTAGCAAAGCTGCATCTGAATACTTTCTGCATTTATGTAGAAAAATAACAGGATTCCCTTGGCAATACCCTTCTCTCTTTTTCTTTCTTTTTATACTTCAGTGTTCCTCGGGGATGGGAGGACTGGTACCTTCTCTACTTAATTTTCTTGTTACAGAAAACTCATTTATCCCGCAGATGTGCTGGATGCAGGGCTAAATCCCTTGGCTCCTTCCATGGTGCTCAAGTGCCACTTTCTCTAAGAGGTGACTCCCAAGTAACCGTGTCATTTCAAACTGCAAACTGAACCCGCCTCCTTCCCAGGCCCACGTTCCTGTTTACTTTCATTTTTTTGAGAATTCTTCATGGCACTTGTTCTACCTTATTCCTCATGTTTTAGCGCTATCATCTGTCTTCTCCTAGAACTCATGTGTTCTAAGAGGCATGTCTCTTTGTTTTGGTCACCGATATATCCCCATTCCTAGCCCTAGTGCAATGCCAGATGCATAATGAATGGTCACTGCATATTTGTTGATGGAATGGGGAGGTTTAATTAACATATGACTTAGTGTTTCTCAGATTTGCTTAAATGGTGCTTTTCAAAATTGAATGTTATTTCTCTTTAAAGAAAAATCGAAACCCTTTTGTGAACAGCCAAGGATGTAACCAGAGGGCTCAGCACAGAGCTCTTCCCGCAGCAGCCCACAACCTGAGGGCAACCCGCTCCCGTCCTTCATACAGGTGGATCACTGATGGCGCAGAATGTGCCCGCAGGAATTATTTTCATTCATCAACAAAGGAAAGCAGAAGGCCTTGAATCCTCAGAGAAGTCACGGACTCTAAGTGCCTAATTTGAAAAACATGAATGTAATGTTTCACGTGTCACACTGCCTGTGACAACAGGGCCAGGGAGAGAGAAGGAAGGACTTCCAGGGGGTGTCACTGAGCAGGTCGGGTCTGCACAGCCTGTGTGTGGCGGGTGAAGAGCACCTGGGGAAGGGGGCTCAAGGGACGACTGAGTTAATCTAAAAAGGGAAAAGGAAGCAGAAAACAACTTTCCAACTTTCAGTTTTACTCAGAGCTTGCTCGGCACCGACCCGAGAGAGATGACGTAAGTGTGGGCTGTACACAGACGCGGGTTATAACCACCTCCACTGAATCATAACCCATCCGGAGGGATATTTATTCCACTTGTATGAAAAGGTTAAACTATGAACATCATTCTCTCTATTAGCGAGTATCTGCACAGGTGCAGTTTACTTCAAAATTCTCTGGGTTTAATCTTTGTAATAATCACAAAGCCATTAAAAAAGAGACAATAAATCCATTCTTACAGTGACTCTCACAGTTATATGGTAAGAGCAGATGTATCATAAATCTATTTTATTTATACTGGATAGTATACTGGATATTCTAATTAATATTCCTAATTTATGATAATGCATTTTTCCATTCATATGGCTTAATGAATTAAGCTGTTAAATTATTCTTCCACAACCTCAAAATGGAAAACGAATTCAAAACGAATGCAGTATAAATTCTCAGTGCTATAAAGAGAACACAATATTTTTGGTATGGCCCTACTTAATGACATACACCCAAATTTATAATGAGATTGTAAGTTCTATTTTAATCTATTTAGAGAAACACAAATAAGACAATAATTTCTTTTCTCTGCTGTTTATTTGGAGTCACCAGATTAAAAACTTTTGTTTGGGGACAGTTCACTTTTTACCTAAGATTGTGAGACTCCCCTTCAGCTCCTGAAGCCAAACCTAAGTCAGAGAGAATATTTGAATATGCACATTTACGCAATGGGATGGCCAGGTTCTTCTCCTCTGCCTCCTGCTCCCTCTCCCATCAGGACCAGAGGGAAGCCCTGCCGTGGCCCTCAGCCCTCTCCCGCCCAGGCACGTGGCTGTGGACGGCCCGATGTTGTCCTCTGCGTGTCCCTCTGCTTTGACTTATTCCTGGAGCCTCATCTCACCAGCTTCTCCTATATCCCAACCTTCTAGTCTCTTCTCGTACTTAAACTTTACCCTTTTTAAAAACTTCCAAAGAAACCTATTTAAACGTTAACAAAGTATAACTTTTGAGAATCTATGAGGGCAACCTGCCTTCTTTGAACTGGCACCTTTATTTCCTCTCTTACTAAGCGGGGAGTGATCTGGTGCTAATTCATCCCCGGTGTTCATCATTCCACTGCTAGCAGGCTGAGCCCAGGGTTTGGATGACAACACATCAGTGCAGGGCAGTTTACCTGTCACCGTCCTTCCTTCATCTGTGTGCACAATCTTTACAAGTCAAATCTTGAAGGATTCCAGCTTTAATATTATTAAAAACAAGTCAACAATTTATGTCTAATTTATATCTGATAGTATTTATGTGTAATATGGCAATAAAATGAACAGCAAGAGAGGGGTGCCTGTCACAGGGAGTAAGTGAAGCTTCACAGATGAATGAAGCACGGCGCCACTGGTTTCCTTCTCTCTCTAATTTTTCAGTAGACCTTATTTTTAAGAGTAGTTTTAAGATAGTTTTTAGGTTCAGAGCAAAACTGAGCAGAAAGCACAGAACACCCATGTACTTCCTCCCCCCAGCCCCAGACACAGCCTCCTTCTTGATCAATACTCTGCATCCTAGGGGAACATTTGTTAGAGTGGATGGACCTTCAGTGACACATCGTAACCACTAAGAATCCATAGAGTCTGATGGTCCAAAGTCACAACAGGGTTCACTCTCGGGCTGGGCACTCTGTGGGTCTTGACAAATGTGCCCTGGTGTGTAGCTTCCATTCCAGCATCGTACAGGATACAGCTGAACCTCCACAGCTGCCCACCTCCCCACGCTGACCACCTCCTTCAGCTGACCTGGTTTTCACAGACTGGACCACTCATGTTGACAACTTTCATATGTTGACCTGTTGACCAGGTGATCAACTGATGGGGTTTCTACTGCTGTTTCATTGCTCTAAAAATTCTCCGTGCTCCTTTCCCCAATGCCTGACGGCCCTGGATCCTTTGACTATTTCTATGATTGTACCTTTTCTACCATGTCAATAGTTGGAGTCATATGCAGATAGTACAGAATTTTTCAAACTGGCCTTTTAGCAATAGGAATTTAAGGTTCCTCCACGTCTTTCTGTGGCTTGCTATCTCATTTCTTTTTGGTGCTAAATATTTTATTTTCTGAACAGATCACGGCTTATTTATCCATTCGCCTACTGAAGGACATCACCTCATGGTTGCTCCCCAATTTTGGCAATTACACATAAAAGCTGCTACAAACACCTATGTGCTGGGCTCTGTGTGGGCATCTGTGTGCTGGGTTCTGTGTGGGCATCTGTGTGCTGGGTTCTGTGTGGGGCATCTGTGTGCTGGGTTCTGTGTGGGCATAAACTTTTTACTGCTTTGAGTAAATGCCAAGCAGTGTGATGGCTGGATCATACGATACGAGTCTGTTTAGTTTGTATGAAACTGCCATACTGCCTTCCCAAGTGGCTCTACCCTTCATAACCCCACCCTCAGTGACCGAGAGTTCCTGGTGCTCCATGTCCTCATCAGCATTTGGTTCTGTCAGGAGGTGGATTCTGGCCATTGGGACAGGTGCACAGTGGTGTCTCACTGCTGTGTTTCCTTCTCTTTGAAGACTGCCTGTGTTGTT
>NW_003852428.1:14159570-14163869 GCF_000181295.1 Otolemur garnettii | reverse complement strand
CAATTGCTCCTGTGTCGACAGCCCACATTTCTTGTTCTGCTTAGGTGCAAACTTGAGGGAATCAGATGGTGACAGGAGTCTGCAAGGGGTAAGGAAGGTGGGTGGTGGAGAACCCCAAGCTTGGGGGAAGTAAAGAGCAAGTTAACCAATGAAAGCCAAGCTACGCCCTGCTGACTGTATCTTTAGGGCTACAGCGAGGGCGTTCTTGAACCTGATGTAGACTATCTCCTGGGAATGACTGCTGTGGTCAACGTGCAAAACCCCTGAGTCCGCTCACTCCATTTGCATCAGGGGAGAATGAAAACAGCTTCCACACCTTTACCATACAATCTACTATCGTGAAGTTTTTTACAATTTAAACTCCAGAACTAAGACTATATAAAAATCATTCAAGAATAGGAGAGAGAAGGTTTCTTTCATGCCCTTTCCTTATGATATACAATATATCTAAGCCTTTTAATTCAGGAAACAAATGGATAGATATTTACATTAAATACAAAAAGTAAGGCAATTAATGCAATATCACTGCAAAAATGGGGTCTCGCCACTTAAAGGATTTATTACTCTTAACATAACCAGCAGTTATTGAGAATAACATATTTACCAATGAATTAGCTAGTATCATTAAATTGATATCTACATCAATGAATTATTTATGGCACATCCAATTATAGCAGTGTTGGGATGTTCATGACAGTCTTCGTGAAATTATAATGATAATGATGATGTATAGTGAGTTTAAAAATTACTTTAACAGCTTGCAAAAGAATTCCTCTTGGGAGGTACCTGTCTTCATTTAAAAAATACTATGACAAGTGGTTTTGAAGACAGTGAGACCCTGAGGCCCGGCCTGCTGGGTGTTCAGGGCATCCGAGGAGCCTGCTCACCTGTACTGCATCTGATCGGGGAGGGATTGGGGCTGGGGGTAGAAGAGAGAAGAGACAGGAGTAGCTTGTGTCAACCTGTTGGAAGGTGAGATGAGAACCTCAAAACAGGTAAGGGCCTGGGGATCCTTTTCTCGCTCCCTCAGGGATCTTTCATTTTGAGCAAACTGGGTAGATCCTTGGGCTTCTGGGTTTATGTTAAACAAGGCTGGATCTGAGACTCATGGTCAATTTTAGTAAAAACTTTAAAGAATTTTTTATGAAGACTTATGTCATGATGTCTGAGAAACTGGTTTTTAGAAAGAGTTGATTAAAAAGAAGTGCTTCTACTTAGTGATTTTATTACATTTCCAATTAAGTGTTACTTTTCCATTGAAATGTTGGTTTAAATAAACAAAAAAAAATATAGTTGTGATATATTCCTCATTAATAGTGGGAATTTAAATACCTTACCTAAAAGCGACTGGGAGGTACAATGTTAGTGAATTCAGAACCAGAGGCCTCGTCACAGGCAACTGAATCTCACTTTTCAACTTTAATGCACATATTGCAAATTTATCAGTTTGTAAACTTTCACCTCAGTAAATTTCACCCCTACCCTTATTGGAAAGCCAATTGAAGAATCATGTTTCTATCAAATCTGAGTTGATGTATGTCCTCTGAGTAATACAGAAGCATACTTCATAAAGACCAAATACTTTTATTTAGTTTTATGGTAGAAATTATCTTTGAGAATTTTGAGAGATAATCTCTCTACAGTTGTGGAAAATGGCCTGCTTTTTCCATTCAATGGATGAAGCAGGAGGAGTTACATTTCTTTCTAAATTGTGTTTTAGATAGGGGGTGTGTTGCAGTGATTAGGGTTGTTAAATTTACACCTAGATTCAAATTGTAGATATTCTTCTTAAAGCCTGTGGCCTGCGTCCTTTCAGGCAAGTCACCTAAATGCCTATAAAGTATGAACGAAATGTGAACCTACTTGCTAGGTTGTTTTTAGGATTAAATGAGATTTCAAAGGTGAATTGTTCAACAAAATGCTGAGTGAATATTCCCTGCCACCGAAAACTCTCACTGTTAGCCTGTTAAAGCACATTCTTAATTGACTTATTATCTGGTCAACATATTAATTAATTTAACTATATGCTGATGATACAGTGAAAGGAATACAATCTAGAGTTATAATTTCACAAAGTAGATTTAGTGTGTCAACTGTATATTATCCATTAGATCACGAATCCCATCTGATGTATAACTAATGAGATTAAACATGGGATATTTTTATCCCAACATGAACTGTCTAAATTGTATTGGTCATTTAAACATAATTTCAAAGTGTGCAGCATCGATATTGTACCAATGGGATATTTTGATAGACATAGTTCAATGAAGTACTATATTTTAATTAATCTACACTCAATTAATTCATTTACACTCTAAAAAGAATGTCATTTTTCTTTGCTAGGGTAACTCAATTGACCACAAAAAAAAGGCATTTAAAAACATACAATTTTGAGGTAATATTAGTTTTTAAGAAAAGAAGAACTATTAAGGCATTTATGAAATATAGAGAGTATTAGTATTAGCAAAAGAGAGACCATTTTTGATTTTATTAACAAGTAGATTCTCATAAACAGATGAAAAAATAAAACTAGTAGCAAAGGCTGCAACCAGTGGCAACTTAAATGACCCAGAGGTTCTACTCCCATGTGGACTTTCCCAGAGGCTGCTTGTCGGGGTGCAGGTTGTAAAGGCGTTTGGGATCCTTCTCCCTCTATGTCTAGCAGAAGCTATTTGGTTTTTGGAGCCTGCAGTTCTGCCCTGCCTACTTCAAAGAGTTACTAAGAAAGGCAAATGGAACAACATGTTGAAATTCAAATGCAAAGGACTAGGAAGTCTATAAATACATTTTTTTTTTTTTTTTGAGATGAAGCCTCAAGCTATCCCCCTGGGTAGAGTGCCATGGCATCACGCTCACAGCAACCTCCAACTCCTGGGCTCAAGCGAGTCTCCTGCCTCAGCCTCCCAAGTAGCTGGGACCACAGGCCCCCGCCACAACGCCTGGCCATTTTTTGGTTCCAGCCATCATTGTTGTTTGGTGGGCCTGGGCTGGATTCGAACCTGCCACCTTAGGTGTATGTGGCTGGCACCTTAGCCACTTGAGCCACAGGCACCGAGCCTATAAATACATTATTATTGTTATTTTATTTCTCTTATTCTTTGTATTTAAATACTCAATCTAAAAGCTCCCACAATGTCTAAAACATTTGTCACCCTGTATCGATTTCAAAACCTCTTTGAACTGCTGTCCTTCAGGTAGCACTGAAGTGAGACATGACCATCACGGATGTAATTCCCTGAACAAATAATAAAACAAACATCTGGGAGGGGATGATTTTTTTTTCTTTTTTAAACTATCATCAATTGAAGAGAAGCATTTGATTGTGTACTCAGTATTAGTAAAAGGTTCTGAATATAATTCTGGTTAAAGAAAACCATTTCCCATGAATATATCTGAAATGCTTTATTTCATGGCAGTTCAAACTTTCAAGTTCCCATCACTCTCCTCATCTAATCATTTAAGAAGATAAAGGAAAAAGGGGGAAAAATTCCTTTATTTTGGTTTGAATGTGAATCATGATTCTGCACAGCAATGCATTTTACAAGATGCTTTAAAAGGAACAAAGCACCCTCGTCAACACGGGTTACCTACTCCACACCCTGGCCCTTCTGTTCCTCTCTTGCTAACTGTAATCATGACCAGTGAAGTTTTCTGGGCATTCACCCCATTTTAGAATAAAGCACCCATGAAGGTCAAATGTGCCTCAAAGCCTTTTTTTCTGGCAGCTAAAAGCTGGCATCTTCCACACACACTGGTCAGTCCTCAGAGCTGTGAAATACCAGAAACAAGTTTCCACTTTATTCTATAAGTGCACCCAAGAAAAACCCCTCCTTTAAAAAAAATAAACTAATCCCACAGTTCCTTTTCTAAAGACATCACTTGGGAAATTGATCAGGCGAGTCTAATGGTTTCTGTCACCTGGTGTAAGTGTCCAGCTGCCCTTACAGATGCTGGACACGGAGATCACAAAACAGTGACAGTGACAATGAATCCCCCTAGTAAGTCTCCCTGACCGCTTTCGAAACTGAACCCCCAAGTTTACTTTCCATTTCCACATTTAGATGTTGAATATTAAAGTCCAACGGTGTTCTCTAAGTCAGAGCATGTTGATGAGATTGGAGAGCACTGCATCATTCCAGGGTCTGGAATGACTCGAATCACTGCTTTCCTTGAGTAAGTGTAACAGCATCATTTGGGGATAGACTTCTCCCAAGGCCATGTTCCCAAGTTTGAAGCTACAATTTCTCTCTCTAATTTTTTTTTATTACAATCCCAGCTCTACAGGTCTGCACACAC
>NW_003852428.1:14154818-14159505 GCF_000181295.1 Otolemur garnettii | reverse complement strand
TAGTACCACAGCCTAAAACAAATATTCACTGTCTACAAAGGTGGGTATTGTTTAAAATATTTAAAGATGAATGGATGGGGCTGACACCTTCTTTCTCTTCCATTTCTCTGAACTCTGATTCTTTGGCTTCCTTTTGGTGTTCGTAGATAGCCTTTGTCCAACCTAACTAATCAAGCAAATGTCTCCTTATCTGGACTCCAAACCCACAACTAGCCCATGTTAATACTTGCTGTACAGCTAACAGACGTTCGACCTTCTACCTGACTCTTAGAAAACTTGCCACTAGTATGGCTCTTAAGAAATTTAACATGAGAATGATCCAAGTTTAACACATTAACTGCCATGTGAGTTGTATTTAACTCATGATAGTTTTGAACCTGGGGCCTTGTGAAGCATAGATAACTCATAAGACTCTTAATCTTACACATTACATGATAGCTGACCCCCTGGACAAAACCCTGCAGTTGGTTTGTGAAAATCTTACTTGTTGATGCTCTTATTGTTACAATTAATTGATGATATAACTCTAAAAATGTAGGTTAAATGAGCAGAAGTCAATAAATTTTGTTTTTCTGTTTATGTTTGCCTTTAAATTACACGTAAGACTGACAAGTGGAGAAACACACTTTCCCTTTATGAACTATTATTCAAGTTTTCATAACACTCATTACTAATTTTCAAGTTTTTATATTAGTTACTAATTGATGTGTGTTTTAGGATTGTTTTGTTGGTGAAGTTTTTATTCTATTTTTGACTTAGAACACGGGGGCCACAAGGAAGCATTTTTTTTTCTAGTGTGCAGTCAATATATTAAATCCAGAATAAAGTGAAGACACCAGTTACAAGCCTTCTTATTTAATTTTGCTGTGAATGGGGAGGTCAATAGAGTCAAACCGTAAAAGTACAATAAGGAGGTAAGTCCATGAGAACAAGAAAAGACTCACAAGGATCAAAATCAATGGAAATCTTCTGCAATTAATAGGAAAAATTAGTAAACGACAAGCATGGAATTTATTCAATGAAAGCTTTTCAATGAATATATATGTATATATATATGTATGCAAAGCCCCAGTTTTTTTATATACTAAAAATATTTAGTCAGAATTTTAAAAAGAAAATTACCCCATTCAAAAAAAAATAGCATGTACATGAAACACTTAGGAAAAAAGCATAGTAAGAAGTGGAGAGTTTCTATATGAGTAACATAGCAAACATTTACCACATACAGAAAAGCAGACGTAAATGAATGTGAATGGAATACCACATTCTTTTCCTATTGTGTAACTATTTGCCTTGATCCCCAGATTAACTTAAAAATTGAGGCTATTCCAATCTAAAACCTAGTATTTTTCAGAGTTGTTTTGGACATAAGGGCACTAAAGTTCATCTGGAGAAATGAACACAGGGAACAAATCACAAGAAAAAACAAAGAATTATGGCAAGATGAACATATTCTAAAGCACCAATACTTAGAATAACATGACAATGGCCCAAGAAAGCAATAAATGATGATGAAAGGCAAGGAAGAAATCCAGAGTAGACTGACGTTCACGAGATTCTAGAATATCATCATGAAACAGTGGGGATCCAATACCCAGAATAGGCGATAACAGGCTCACCAGTGAGAGGAAAGATGAGAGTTCATTTCTTCACTATTACACAAAGTAAATTCCAGATGGATTAGAAATGTCAACACAGTTCTAATCAAAATTCAAAAAAGATTTTTTCTGGAATACGTCAAAATTCCTTAAGCAAGGAACGAAAAGTAAGACTACTTCAATAAGGTGGAATACAAGGGGAAATTAATTTATCTCATGACTATTACATAAACTCTAACAATTTAACCATTGTGGTGCTGATGGAAGAATCATCATGGTTCAGCAGAACAGAAGTGAGAACCAGCAGACTGAGTTTAGTGTATTAGCGGTTAAAGTGTGATAAAAAATTATAAATCAACACTGAAGGATTGAGTTGTAAGAAAGGTCTTAAGATAGCTGACTACAGACCATGTACATTCCAAGAATTGAAGAACTAAACGTACCAAATAAAGGCAAAGGTAGGTTAACACTGGTATGATTTTGAGGTTGAAATGGGAGTCTTAAATAAGAATGGCGATAATTTATTTCCAAATATAATAACTGTATACAGATATAAAATACTTCCCCAGTTTTAGCATTCTAGTTATGCTGACTTTTAAAGTTTAAATATAACTTTGCCACACCCTCACAGGGGATCACACGGACCTATGAAGTTAGGATACATCTTCATCTAAACGACGGTTCCAATACTCGCCTCCTTTTTTATCTTCCTTTTATCTCCTTCCCCAGCCCAATCCCCCACGATGAGGTCAGCATGCAACAATGAATAGTCTTATAGAGAGAATTTAAATAAAGATATAAGATTAAACATTACTCTTCAAATTCTGGTCTTAATTTTTAAAATTATCGATTAGCCATTTCCCTTGGGTACAAACATCTACTTTTTAGAGTAACAGTTATGAATCTAACATTTTACTTCTTCATTTGGAAAAGATAGAATCGAACATAGTTGTGTGCGGCAAAGCTAAATTCACATATTGCTCAACATCTCAAAGGGAATTGTAGATGAGTTCACATAAATTTTGAAAACACAAATCCCAAAAGGTAGATATAGAACTCAATTATTTCAAAATCATTAAAATATTTAGAATGTGAACATAAGAAGCCCACGAATATTACCTACAAGGCTTTTATTTTTAAAAGGATGGGGCTGTTGCTCATTTGGTAAATCTATCTGGGGGGCCTGGTCTGTTCAGTGTGATGGAGAGAGGAGGGTGACATGGACATGTCCCTCCCCGGGGGAGCCGAGGTGCCTGAGAGGAGCCAGAAATTAGGTAATGAGACCAACATGAAGAAAATAGGACCCTTTTAATAGTGAAAAAGTGAGGCAGCTTTATCTGGAAAAGGACCTGGAGACGTTTTCGTTATTAGTCTGTATTCCTCCTTCAAATTGTGCGAGGGTTAGGTCCCCTAACACCAGGGCCCACCCAGCCAATAAGAACTTCAAAGATAAAAAGGGAATCAAGGGTGGACAGTGTGGAATGTAGTTTCAGGGGGCTGGGTCAGGGGACATGGGCGCGTGACGGTGATATGCTGAAGAGGCAGAGGAGAGAGTCAGCAGGGAAGTGGGTGGCATGAGCTGCCCTGCACTGCTGCAGGGTTTCAGCTTCAGGGAAGGCAGGGATGGAACTGCCCTACTTATTGTTTTCAAGAGGACTGAATGTGCGGGCAGCACCTGTGGCTCAAGGAGCAGGGGGCCGGCCCCATATACTGGGGATGGTGGGTTCAAACCTGGCTCTAGCCAAAAACTGCAAAAAAAAAAAGAGTACTGAATGTAGTGACAGACTGGCCACAAAGTAGGGCCACTCCCATTGTCCAGCTGACAGAAACAGCAACTTGTGCTCCATCCAACTGACAGGAGCATAAGCAACACAACTGGCCCAATTCTAGCTCTGTTTACAGGGAGCGCAGTGACATCAGGTCGGACTCCAGAGAAGAATCGTGAGTGACTATGATTCTCGGCGTTTCACTTTTAAGAAACAAGTGCGTCAATAACCATCACAGTGGTAGTCTGGCTTGAGTGACAGATGGCAACGCGTTGATGAGAGACACAGCCCCTCATTTAAATTCCTGTGTTGTTGGCGTTACAAAAGCCCATACTTTAAAAAATTGCAATCTTTTTGTTCATGCAAAATGGAAAATAACATTTTTTTCTAAGATATAAAATTATGCCAAGTATAGGAGAAATAACAGAGAAGTTGTTTTGTGTAGCAGGAAGCCTGTGGTTATAATAAATGATGGGGATTTAAGGAAAGGTAATATAGTCCACCAAAAGGAGTTATGATAGATATAGAGAGAAAAACTTCCCAATGTATGTATTATATTTTTAGATGATAAATATCTCAATTTAAAAAATTGAAATCTCAAGGGAGACTTTTATTAAACTTGAAAGAATTGTACAGAATATAAAATTTCCTTCATTCTATGAATGACATCCTATGCTCTTGGTATGCTGTCTTTTCCCCCTTTTATATTAGATCATGGAGTCTGCCATATGTTCTAAAGATATATTCTCTTTTGTGGTAGTAATATCCAATACTCAAGCAGACTAAACTCTGGCTGAGAAAAGAATCTCAGTTTTGGTCAATTCAGTTAATATTTATTAAGCTTTTTGCCCATGTTCCTTGAGGATGTCATGCTTTTGTGAAGAATTGCAGAGGCAAAATTAGGTGCTATGAAGCCTCAAACCCGCCTCCTCCTAACAGCTGGACTGGTTTCTTAGAAGTTTGAAAACTGGTGACCCCTACAAGGCAGTAGAAGGGTAAACACTGAAGTGCCTGGGGTACCGTAGGCCCACGCTTTTTAAAGTGGGGCACACATATTAGAGTGCTGGGGGAAAACGTAGGATTCCAGGTGTTAGACAAATGGTACACCTACCTGCCCCTTAAATTAGCCCAAAGATAGTGGGTGGGGGAGGTAATTTTTTTTTTTTACAACAATAAAGACATGGATACTTTATGGAGTAGAATATAAGATTAGCATGGATTTTAAAGAAAAAGCAGGGAATTTAAAGGTACGATGTGTTTACAAGGAGCTGCTTTGTCCAACAGCCCCTGATTTCTCCATGTGGCTGAGGGCTGGTCAGGCAG
>NW_003852428.1:14144976-14154565 GCF_000181295.1 Otolemur garnettii | reverse complement strand
TATGAAACCATTATGGGTCCCATAAAGGTTTATTTTAGATGTTAAACATTTTTGACTAGTTTCCTGACATCTAGAAATTTATAAAAGGTAAAACATGCATGTGGGTCTTTCCACATCTCTTGACCATTTTTCTGAATTACCTTGATGTTTGTTTGAATAGCTCTGTGCTCAGAGTCCCAGCGGGTACAGCCCATCTAAGGATTCTGCAGTTATCTCTGAGTCCACAGTCAGAGGGTTGGAGGCGACCGTGGTTCCCAGAGGCTGAGCAAAACCCCTAAAGTTTCACCACTTAGAGTTTCCGGGAACTCCCCTCAGACGTCTGCCCAACTCAAGCACTGTGACCAGTTCTTTTGAGAATTTGTAAATTGGAACATGTCAACCTTATTTTCTCACACGTCTCTACTGAACACAAAAAAGCTGTTACTAGGGAAATCTATCTGCAACAAGGCATCTAGAAATATGACTTATTCAGTGGAGCTGTTCAGTTGATTAAACATTATTCACTCTTGGTTTTGTCCATCATCCCAAGCAGAACATTTCTGTGACGCTTGGATCTTGCTAGAAGAAAATGCATTTGTTTGGTACATCTGTGACTTTTGAAATTTAAATAATTCTGTACTAAGAAATGCCATCAAGTGCAATGAAATGCTTCCCAAACCTGCGTCTCCCCAGGAGGAGAAGACTTGATCCTCAGTGTCACAAGGAGGATTATTGAGGAATTCTGATGGCATAACAACTCAACTAGTATTTTAAAGTTAGTAGAACTAAATTACACACGTCTATCATTTTATATACATGTGTATATACTGCACATTCTACATGTACAATAAAGTATAACACATGTCTATAAATGAATGTGTATATTTAACAAAGAAAATATCAGAAAGGTCTCTTCCTGCTTCATTCTGTTCATTCATTCTGTTCTTTAGATTCTGTCCTTCATTCATTTTGTTCTTTAGATTATTTTTTCTTAATTTAAAACCTCTGGCATTAATTTTCTTTGTTCTTACAACCTGTCACTTGTGGATTCAAAGAACCTCCTGTAGGTATCCTACTGTCCAGTAAATAAAATAGCTATAGAGATTGAGAAGACTGTTACTTTCTTTCACTTAACAATTTAAGTTCAAAGATTTTCAGTTCTGGAGTGTATCCGATTACCTGGCTGTAACCCCAGTTATAAATAATCAGATGCTCTGATCTTACTCTTTTTTTCAGAGTTTAGTTCTCGGCATGGCTTTCCCATAAACTCTTTACAAATCTTTAATGCATGAAATGTCAGGTTAAAAAATATTGAGTGTCCTTATTTTCTGTTTCATTTACTGATTTTCTAATTATGCATTTGAAATACCAGCTGTATATGTACCTTGGTTTGCATTTCAAATTCTTTAAGAATTTTCAAATAAGTTATGTGTTTTATTGAATAAATTTGTTCCCCATGCTGGAAGGAAAGCAATGGTTACACGCTCAGCTTTTACTAGGCTGGTAGATGCCGTGGACTATTAACAAAGCAGGACTTAAGGGGTACGTTTTTGTCATGTTTTTAAATTCTGCACACACAGTAGTAAGTGTTGGTTTTTAAGAAAACATATAATCCCATCATCTCCATCTCTGTTCGAATCCTCCAATGATTTCCTTCCCTTTCAGATCATTGACCCCATCTGTGTAACCTGCCCCTTCTTCCCATTGCTTTTATCTTTCATTGGGTCTCTAACTCACTTTTGGATTCAATTGTCTGGGCTTCTAGAAGTTTCTGAGCTTCCCACTGAAGCCTACAGAGTGGCTGCCTGTCCATCCCGCAGGCGTCCTACAGAGTGACTGCCTGTCCATCCTGCAGGTATCCACTCAACTTGATTAGCCATCAAGAACAGCACATCCACCCACACCTCTCTTGGCCCACCTCCCCTCCTGGAGAGTCTGTCCTATTTGTCATCTGATCGTATTTCATGTACTCATTGGTTGATCATCTGATCCCCCACCCCCATCCCCAGAGAGATGTAAGTAACAGATGATATCTAGCCTGGCTTGCTTGATGCTGGGACTCCAGGGTCGGAGTGCCTGGCACTGGCAGACGCTGTGTATTATCTTTTGTGAATGCAGCTCTGACTGTGGACTGTGACATTTTGCATTGAGGCCACCCTTCAGAAGAAATGTCATGTGTCAAGTAAATTCACACTGGAGGACATAGATTTCTGGTGTTAAGAATATCACAGAACCTTAGAACATTATGCAACTGTGAATATAATGACACTGGTCTGCAAACATTATGCACCTGCTAAAATATTTTTCTTATAACTTTATCTTCTCATTTTATGAAGTAAGAGTAATTTTTTCCCTACAAGCAAGCGCCAAGGCTATATATTAAATGCTTTTGCACCATGTACACCTGTATCTTGTTGGTAGGAGCCAATACTGAATATGTTAGCTAATTATAGATATGCAGATGTCTTGTTTTCCTTAATGCAAAAATACATAAAAGCGTGTGGAATAGTGTAGCACTCAAGCCCATGGCTGAATATCCAATTTCTAGTAGACAAACTTGGGTTAAATGGTGAAGAGACAGATAAAAGTGAGAACAATAAGGAAGATTATTCATAATTCAAAATCTTCTCATTCTGCTGTCACTCTTCAGGGTTTAAGAGACTAAAATGGAAAAATCTAAATTGCAAAACAAATTATCATCTATTGATTCATTTCTAGCATGTTCATTGCAGGAAAAATTAAATCCAGAGCCAGGAAGACTAGCAAAAAGGGGAAAAAACATTAGCTTTGGAAACTCTCAGAGATAACATGAAAAAATGAGAGGTATTTATTAATTATTGATATACTTGCATGGATAAAGAAATGGCAAGTTTGAATGACAAATCAAGGAAATTGTGATTTACAATGAAAGTTTTGAAAGGGAATTTTTATAACTGGAGTTGGGACTTGCTCAACCCATCAGCAATGTACTTGCTGTTGACCCTGTACCATCATCAGGATGGAATGGATGGATGTGATAAAGCCAACCAATCAGTTACCAGAAAAATGCTCTCTTAGTGGCAAAAAAAGATCTAGAACTTCATCTGACGGAAAACGTGTCTGCAGAGCAAGAGGTGATGTGGCATCCTTGAGTCAGAAGTGCAGCTTCTCAGGGCTCCTAAGAGCTAGGAGATCATTTTCTTTGCTTTCTTAGGTTGTGGTAGGTAGAATAATGGCACCTACCTCTGCCCCATAAGATGTCTATGTCCTGATTCCTGGAACCTGTGAATATTTCATGTTACATAGAAAAACAGAATGAAGGCTGTTAATCATCTAATCTTAAAGTAGTCTATCATGAGTTATCTGGGTGGGCCTGATGCCATCACAAAGTTCCTTTAAAGGTGGAAGAGAGAGGCAGGTGAGTAAGGATCAGAAAGGTGATGGCATGAGAAAGACTCAACCAGCGGTGCTGGGTTTGAAGATTAAAGGGCTCATGATCCAAGGAATGATGGAAACCTCTAGAAAGTGAAACAGCCAACAATGAAAGTTACACAATCATGCCAACACCCAGATTTTTGCCCAGTGTGACCAATTTTGGACTTCTGAGTCTAAGACTTATAAGACAATAAATGTATGTTGTATCCAGCCACTAAGTCTGTCTTAATTTGTTATAGCAGCAACAGGGAGAGAACACATAGCTGACTATCTGTCGATTACATGCCCACCAGCAGTACTTTGGGATTTGCTGGATAACAAGGTAGGTGCATATACCTGTCCACTGTGGACACAGAGCACTGCTGTACCTATTCATTTCTGAGGCCCTAGGTGCTATCTCCAAGGCCATGACCAATAGATTGTTCTCTTATTCTAATCACCAGGGTTCACTTTTTGGCTGCTGGGTGAGACACACTTTCATCACCTGGGCAAACTGAAGTTGGGTAGGACAAAGCCCACGTCAATCTGTGCTCTGCACAAAAAAGTACCAAGGACAGGGCAATGATTGCTCTTTATTTATTTACTTGTCTTAGCAAACAGCCAACCCACTGGCCACTGTCCTAAAGTCAATGTTACATGATTCTCTTCTCAATCATTTCAATGAAGAAAGACATAGAAGGTCTTCTCGATGTGGCCAACCGCACACTGGATGGTCGGCTCTGTCTACATAAGCAATGAATGGCTCACTGTAACTTGCATCTTTTTAGGTGGTATATTGAAGAGAACATAAACTGGGAAGATGTGCTCTGCTATGTGGTTTGGGGGTTTTGCCCAAACATTAACTTTTCCATGAACTAGGGTAGAAGGGGGTAGCTTTTCAAAATTGCTTCTTCTCTAACAGCTGGTGTTCTTGTCCACAACTCCTGTGTTCGTGGCCTTGTTCAGATACAGAATCACAGGTTAGGCCTGTGGTTTCATTGTAGAAGGGGATGAAGCATCAGAAGGAATTCCAAGAACTCAGGTTCTGAGGCTCATGAAGTTAGAGAGCATCTCAGGCATAATTGAACTTAGGAAGTTCTTCCACAGATCCCCATACTTGGTCAGAGTCTCAGGGCTGACTCTTTCTTACCCCTATGCTGTCTGGCATTCCTCAAGCTCTGTCTGGAATTTCAGGCCATGGGTCCCCTAGGGATGCAGGGTACCCCTGTTAGTGCGCAACAGCAGTTCACTAATCACTTTCCAAAAGGCGAGGCCCTATGGCAGAGCATAGTAGTTAGTATGTGCAAAGTCTTAAGGTTGTCTCTCTGCTGCCCCTATTCGCTTTTGCCATGAGCTCCAGTCTCACTGGGTATTTGTCACTGTTCGGATAGAGCAGCTTGTAGATCTTGGGCACCCCAGTTGTGTCAGGTGTATTCGCCACTGAAGACCTCGAGACCTTCCTGTTGTTTGGTACCACCTTCGAAAATGTCTGTCTTTCTCTTTTTTGTTTCTTTCCTTTCTTTCTTTCCTCTTTTTTTTCTTTTCTGTTTCCCCTTCTCTTCCCTTCCCCTCTTCCCTCTCCTCTCACCTCTCCTTCCCATCTCTTCTTTCTCGCTTCCTTCCTTCTCTTTTCTTTCTCTTTCTTCCTCTCTCTCTTTTTTTAAGTTGGCACTTAATAATATCCCTAACTATGAGATATAATTTCTGCAGGATCCAGGTAGTTATACCAAGTGCTATGTTTCTTATTCATTTCAGGTGGCATCAAGGAAATATGTTTTTGTCAACTGAGAAATATCCCCGATTCTTCAATTTCCCATGTGCGATCACCCTTCTAAGTCTACAGAATTGACCAGCCAGCCAAACCTTGTCAGAGAAATTGTGCTGGTTCCCATTCTGTCTGCCTTCTCTTTTGTGAACCAGATAATTACTACACCATTAAAGTCATATATCAAAGCGTCTTCTATCGTTAGTGACTTTGCATCCCTTCATAGACGGTTTGGGGCCATGAGTAAGGGAATTAACATATTCTTATCTGAAAAATGTTAAAAAAGATTGTACGGTCTCACAAATAAAGGCAAATTGAGATTGGCTTTTGCTCAGGATGGGGAATGAAGAGAAAAAGGAATTTTTGAGATCGATGGCAGTACTATAACCCCCTGGTGCTCACCAAGATTCCTTATTAGCTTGAACTATATTGAACACTGTCAAAGTCACAGGGAGTACCACTTTATTTAGACCTTAATAATCTATAAACTCAACCCAGAAAAGCTGACTGACTGCTCTGGTAAAATAAGTCATTTGTACAGAGAGGTGTTGTAAGCCAGGAGACCAATTTCTCTGACCTCCTTTGCTGATACAAATATTGCCAAGACCTTCCTGGGAAATCTGTCTTGTTTCAGTTTGGGGCTTGCTGTATCCTGAGTGACTGAGGGGCTCTCACTTAGTGCGCACAATGACACCTGGAATAAGCCACCACTGTCCCATCTGTCCCCTCAGATATAAACTCAGTGTGGCCCGCACCTGTGGTGTGTTCCAACCAGCTGGAAACGAGAAGAAACCTTTTGCTTTTGAATATCCCCCTTTTCACTGTCTTTTGGAGCAATCTTCAGTTCTTCAGTACAGTGACCAGGGATAATTATATTGATTGAGCCCAGGATGGGACTTCCCAGCCAAGTGGCATACCTGGCCTCAGCATGTGGCCTCCCAGCTGGGAGTGACAGGGGCGTAAGCAGGTCTCTCCTCATGGCAGGGTCACGGCTGTTCCTCTTCACGCCTTTTGCAACTCCTGCAGCACCTCAGCCTGTTCCTCCTCCCACCATTACGAAAACCAAATCAAAATTTTTCCCCACGATTGCTGTGTGTCATCTCTTTCTAAGCCGCCATCAGGGTGTTTTTCAAATCAGTGAAGTTCAGCATCAACACTTCAAGTTGTCTAGAACTTTGCTGGAGAGAGAACACCAACTCTGGGTTCTTTTTTCTTCCCACATATCTCAGCTTTCTCATCAGTGGACAAGGACCGATGTGGTAGGTTGAGTGGTTTTCTCGCACTGATTGTGTCCGCATCTGAATCCCTGAAGCCTGCGAATGTGTCACCTTACACAGCAAAAGGGACTTAACTGCTGTGGTTAAGAAAGTTGAAATGGAAAGTTTGTTTCAGACTATCTTGGTGGGCCCAATGTCATCGCAAGAAGACATTATACAAAGAAAGCAGGAGGATCTGAGTCAGAGGCAGGACGGGAAGTCAGAAACACAAGTCAGGAGCGTGGACTTTGAAGACAGAGGAAGGAGCTGTGGCTACCACCAGAGGGCGCCAACATCAGAGGACCAGATTCTCTCCTACAGCCTCAGAGGGAGCCTGGCCCAAGTGACACCTAATGTCAGTCCAGCGAAAGAACTTTGATGGAAATTATTCAGGGCCAAAATATCACAGTCTCTATTTTAAGAGTTGTTCTAACTAAGTATGACTTAGGATAGGGTCGGGTTACCCCAGCCCACGAATAGGGACCTGGTCTTGTTCCTACTTCCCCACCTCCTGCTTCTCTCTGGGAGTCCCCCAACAGCTCTGTCTTGAAAGCGCAACTCTGGAAGGCAATATAGAGCTTTCTGCTCAAATGCTCCAGCCACCAGTTTGTCATTCACTTGGGACATTTTTTGTGCCTTCATGATATAAGAGAAAAACGGGAGAGTGTTATTTATGAGGGAAATGCTCAGTTCTCAGGATGCTTCCCCATCACCTGTGAAGGTGGCAGAAACCTCTATAAATCATCAGAATTGACATTTGTTGCATTACATGTAAAAGAACAGGGAACAGCTGGTAGGCTGTGCCTTCTTTCAAGAAACTGGCTTAAATGTCACAGGTGGTGGCAACAGGAAGAACAGTAGTTGGCTTAAGCAGATTTCAACAAAGGGAGTGCCAGATGGTGGGTTAGGGGTTGATGGTTCCTTAGGATTCAAGGGTAAGCAGACAGGAGCAGCTACCCTCACATCTTAGTATTTCTCCATCCCTTGGAATCCACTGCCTGGCCCTCACTCCTGCCCCCTTCATTCAGCTCACACTTCGAGTCCTAAAGCTCCCCCAACACTCCTAACAAGGCACTGCTGTCTCCTGCTCATGTTGCCGCATTTTCCCTGAGCCCTGCCCCAAACAACAGATTCCATCCCCTGGGGTCTGTAGCAAGGACGGTCCCCACTCCAACACCACAGCCTGGGAGGAGGTTGTGTGGGGAATGTAGCCCCTCTGTGCAGCAGAGTGCCAGGGGTGAGTCCCAGCTTCCCTTCTGAACACTCTTTGCCTGTCCCCACGAGCACACAGAGATTGGATATTACAGTATTACCTCCCCACTGTCAGAGTCCAGGGACATTTTGGTTTAACAAGGCTTTTGAGAACAGCCTGGGAACCTGGCCTCCCTATAATATCACTGTTGCAAGGGAAAATGCATTTCGATCACAAGATTTATTCTGTCAAACAATCTTTGGAAATTCATCACAGCCTGTGCAGATCCACAGGAAATACAGAAATCATCCCCTAAGTATAATTAAATACAAATAACAAAAGAATTGATGCCGACTCAGTGTTTTACTTGTTCTGCAAGAGGAAAATTAATTAAGAAGGATTGTAAGTGCAGGAGAGCAATTTGAGTTTTTAAGAGCTCTGAGCAAAATAGATTTTTTTTCTTTTATTTGCATCTGGGGCTTGGTTACAAAGAGCACTGGGGCTCCCACACCACAACAGTCATCCTATAATGATCACCTATAGCTTTTCTTGACACATTTAAGAAACATCTGTAAGGATGAAGTGTACCCAATAGGAAAGAGATGTGACAAAACATCTATGAGATAGTTTGAGCACAAGGACATAGTTCTTGTAATACGAATCTGACATTAAATGACAGGAATGTGGCTGAGCCAGACATTTGCAAACACTTCAAATGAGCCAGTGGGGCTCTTGTGCCAGTCAGGAGGCTCCTCCCCCGTGTCAATCCTTTCCATCAAAGGACACAGAGGCCCAGAAGCCAAGGTCATTGTGCACATGCAGTGTCAGCAGGCTGAAGAGGTCTGACCCTTTAGGTTAGATTGAGATGGAACAATAACCTTGCAATAAAGTTGCAAGAATGGTCAGAGGCTTAAAAAGGAGGAGTCCAAGATCCTTTATGTAGGATAGATTGATGAAACAGAGATCCCTAAATACAGGAAAACTCAAAGCTCTGGTGAGATCTTAGACAGGAGAGGGTGCCTTATAATCTGTGCATGGCCAGAATAGCAGAATAGGATATGCGGCCTTCTTGTGTTGTTTCTATGTGTTTTTTTTTTTTTTTGACAAAATATTCTCTCTAGGAAAATCTGGAGGAGGTTTAGAAGGAAAAAATCAAAGAGATGACAGATAAACAAGAGCCTTCTTCCTTGGTTGAATGATTCAGAGATTTTCAACTTGGACACAGGTGTCAGGGTGGTGAGTCAGCAGCAATAAGGAGCAAAGTGTCACCAGGAGGAGGGGCCAGGGTCTCCCTGCCACCTCTCCTACAGAGAAGAGAAGAGAAATGACCAGATTGTAGCAGAAGACGCTTAGGTCGGATATAAAGTTGAACTACGTCTCTGAAGGAGGGACTAGTTCTCCAGGAATAGTTCTTCTCCTCTCAAATACAATGTAGGAGATCTTCAGAAATGCACCAGGTCAGCACGGGAAGCCCCCAGGTGAGGGCCGGGGCCTCCACCTGTGTGTGCAGACACTAAAGTGCACAGGCCACTTGTTTCTTTTGCCCATTTCTAGAAAGACTACAAACCATTGGGGGTCAGCAGGGGTGAGCAGAGAAAAAAAGATCTATTAAAATAGAAGTGAAGCCTGGCCCAAAGAAGAAACAAAGTTAAAATAACCTAAAGTGAAATTTGGCAAATCCAGCAAAGAAACTACAGAGAGATTGAAAAACGCCTGCTGCATCATTGTTCGTTAGTCCTGACCCGGCTTCTGAGGAGGTGGCTCTGCTCCCCACTCATCCCTGTTTTGCAAAGTGAACCTCCCGCACCTGGTGATTTTAATTAGGAGCCACATCTCTAGACACGGGAGCTGCATTTCATCTCACTATCAGTCGGATTCCTTAACTTTTGTTCACTTCTGGTTATTAAAATGGTCTCCTCCCTGTTACAAAGAATGAGCTTGTGTATTTGACAACTTCCACCTTCGCCCTCGCCCCAACTCTGGCGCCCCACCCTCCTGAGGCAG
>NW_003852428.1:14137412-14144398 GCF_000181295.1 Otolemur garnettii | reverse complement strand
TCAGGCAGGTGCAGGAGCTCCCTGTGGCCTGCAGTGGGCAGCCTGGCTCGGCACCTGTGATGCCCACATCCTGCTTCACCCTCTGCTGCCACAGACCTGCACGGACACATAGACCTACATCCTCCTCCGGCCAGTCTGTTCTCTCCTCCTCACTCTGTCATGTTCCATCTCCCCTGGGGGGACTTTACACTTGAGGGAATATGACTGTTCAGTCCCTGCTCATGAGGTAGGTCTGATGGAATCCCTGTGTGATTGCTCTCCCGTGCTCTGGCAGCACAAGGCAAGTCAGCAGCTCTGAAACCGAGTGGCCAGCCAGCTGGGGGAGAAGATGTCAGTCTTCCTTTTTTGCTGCCTCCCCCACACTCTGGAGGCTGCTCCCACCTTATGTCCAGACTTTCCCCAATGTGGTTTCCCATTCTCTCCTAGTTCACCTGTTAACTTTTCAATGGAAGAGGCCACCAAGCCAGGGAAGCCCCTACAACCCCTGGCAAGACTAGGTCTTCTATCAAGAACTGAACTTGGTCCTGGCAATCACTGGCTTATTTGCTAACAAGGTGCTATATCTGCTGATGTCTCTGTTCAGTGACCTTGGGAGTCAAGGGAAGCACTCATCTGACACCTGACACACAACTGTTATGTGCATATCTGATGCCTTCCTGACATTTGGGAGAAGAGGCCTTTGCCAGAGGAACTCGGTCACTTTAGCCCTGGGGAAGACAGCCAAGGCCATGGAAAGCTGCTAGATGGCTAGACAATGCCCTGAGCAGCTCAGGCCTAGGGAAGGATGGAGAAGGAAGAGTTTAGCAGGCGGCAGAGACAGGAGTGGAGAGGAACATGTGTAAGGAGGAGATGCCTATGGCCAGGAGTGGCAGGTGCCACCTGGCTGCTCAGGCCTGCCATTCCACCAGTCCCATCTACTGTTACGCAAACATGCCACCTGGTCTATTTGGTGTCTCTGGATGCTCCTCGGTGTGCTTCCCCCAGGATCTGCAAGTCTGTGATTCTGACCTAGCCTTCAGGTAGATATACAACAATATGCAATCATCCTTGGCCTCTTCAGCTATAATTCTGTCCCAGCCTATTACAGTGTTGCCTACTTACTACACGAGGCTGCTGAGGGCAGCTCCTGACTCTTCCCATTTGAAGCACTGGCCCAATATCTCTTGATGTTGCCTCTTCCATCATCCTTTGCATGTGAAGGACTAAGCACTCGTGAAAATGGAAGAAAAACATAGTGGGCCATTTTCTTCCTTTGATCGGGATGCTCACTGTGGATCACACATCAAGACTCTCCTGTGTTCAGAAAGATTATAGTCCCTGAAACTGCAGCTTCTGTACAGAGCCAAGACCTCCACCAGGACCCCTCGTGGCCTGACTGTATTTAAACACGACCAAATCACCTGTCTTTTTGGAGACAGGACTTGCGGTTCTGTTTGTTAAAGTCACTGCCTTCCTTCTTCTTTCCACAGACCTACCGTATCGGTGCACGAGTCGTCTCCTGCAGGCTGCGTGCATGGCCACTATCATCCTGGTGGCCACTTCCTGAGGTCCCCTCATACTCCCCTCAGCTGCCTGGGCCTCCTAGATTCTTTTCCTCAGTGTTGCTCTGGGAGGTTCCCAGTCACCTCCCAAGTCCTCCCAGGTGCTGAAATCCTCTAATTTCTGAATCCTTTTCCTTTGCAGCAGAGCCCTTCCCACAACAGCTCCCGCGTCCTCTCAGAAATCACCCGTGCTGCCTTTGGATCAATAAACCACACCACTTAGCACTTTTCTCAGTGTTTTGGGGGTCACTATGAGAAGCCACCCTGGGTTACCTGTCACACACTTCTGGCTTTATTTACATTTTTCTGGGCAATCCTACTGGGAAAGGTGACAACATGATATGGGAAATGATATCAATCTGGTTTGGAGCTCACGAACGGAGTCTGGAAGCCAGTGTAACAAGGACTGCCTGCACGTCCTGCAAACTTACAAAAAAGGAAAAGGGAAACTTATCTTGAACCTTTGAACTGGACCAAACACCACACCCTCTAAAATAGCTGAACTTGACCAGCGCTATGATGCTGAACAGGGCACCAGTGAGCTATGGATGCATGTGCTAAGCCGACTGCCTCTACTGATGATGATTCTTTCTAAACAAGTGCTTTAATCCCCTTAGCTTCCTTGTGATTTTCTGCTACACGCCTCACTCCCCTCTGTCTCCTCAGAACACAGTGTGGCCTCCAGACAGTGCCCCGTCTCCCTGCCCTGCAGTTCAGCCTTTCACCTCTTCTTGGCAGCACTACACACTGTTATCCACTCCCACCTCCTCTTACACCAACAGCTATCCTCTCCTTCAGCCATTTAATGGATTCCACAATCTCACCAGGCCACCTTGCCAATAAGCACACCCAGCTTTCTTCTCTCCTCTGATAAGAAGACTTCAGCCTACCCAATTTACCTGACCCACCTGGGACGCTTCCCTTTCTGATCTCACCTTCCATCCCCACGGCCCTCCCCCCTGCTCCCGCTAGGTTCTAGGCAGTCTCTTTGTTACTCCTTGTTGTGGGCTAAATATTGTCCTCCCAAAAGTTATATTGAAACTCTAACCCCTGGTACCTGCGAATATGGCCTTATTTGGAAATAGGGTCTTCCATGACATACTCACATTAGATTAGCACCATTCGGGGAGGTCCTAATCCAATATGACTGACGTACTTATGAGAAGAGGAGAAGAGACATAGACACAAATGGACATGGAGAGGAGGGTGCCACATGAGGTGGAGGCAGAGACCAAGCAACACATCCAAACACCAAGGGATGCCAAGGACTGGCGGCCACCACCAGAAGCCAGGAACAGGCAAGGAAGAATCCCCTCCAGGGTCTAAGAAGGCGAATTACCCCACTGATGCCTTGATTTGGGGCTTCTACCCTCCAGAACTGTGAAGAATAAATCCATACTATGTGACTAAGACATTCAGTTACTTGGTTAGCCCTTGGGAGCACACACAATCCTGATGTCTGCACAAGGACTCCCCTCGGAGAAGGAGCTCTGAGGCTTTCTCTGGACTTCCTCTGTCTCTGCTCCAAAGTCTCTTCTCTGAGATGACTTTGCTGACCCCCCCGTGGATGGGGGATCCGCCCGCCTCACCTGTCACTCTGCACCCCTTCCCCATGCTGCACTTCCTCTGTGGCCAGCGTCACCACGTGACAGACAATGGCTGTGTCTCTGCTTCCTCACTCCGCCTTCCTCCTCCTTGTTGGGGTCTGTTGTGCTCACTGCTGCATGACTGAGGCCCCAGCCTGGAACTGTACAGCTGTTCAATGAACATCTGGT
Organism: Otolemur garnettii; assembly: GCF_000181295.1. Taxonomy (NCBI): domain Eukaryota; kingdom Metazoa; phylum Chordata; class Mammalia; order Primates; family Galagidae; genus Otolemur; species Otolemur garnettii. The sequence continues at coordinate 14,141,082 of NW_003852428.1, read as the reverse complement.
GGGTGAAAACACACACCAGTTCCACTTTCACCGAGTATCAGCACACGAGGCATTTGGATGTGTCTGTGTGCTCTTTCATGCTGGCACGTGCAAATGGTTCTTTGGTTCTAACTTCCTAAAGGCCAGTGAATTTACTTGTTTGCACAGAGGGTCAGCACAGTCTTGCAGGATGGGTGTACTCAACTTCCCTTAGCTGACAAAAACACATCTCAAAATGGCGATGACAAACGACACAGTATTCTGACTATAATACTATGAGATTGGGTTTGCACTGAACTGCTAGGAAGAGATTTCCTTAATTTATGCTTGTAACATGTGCTAATAATAACTGATGTTCCCTCACTCCATCCGTGTTTTCTCTGCAGTGATATGCAGTCTCCATACTATTTCATAGTCTGGGACACAGGCTCAGAGAGCTGAACCAACTTGCTCAAGGTCATGGAGCCAGAAGGTACTATGCAGCCAAGGTTCAGATGTAGGAGCCTGGCTCCAGAGCCTTGCTACAAACTCAATAGTATACTGTCTACTGACACCTAGCCACTAAATATATGCTCTTTTTCCAAAACTGTGGAACAATTTATGATGAAGGAAAGTCAAGAAATGATTCAAAGGTAATCAAGTGAAAAGATGAACAGCGCCTTCTCTGGAACTCTATGAGGTAGAAAGAACCAGGAATAAAACAGAAATTATGAGGCACATTAAGTGCAGTAGACAGGAATAAATCTCAATTATTTTAAACGTGAAATGTCCTAAATTTGTCTGAATAAAATAAAAATTATGGGGGAGGAGAAAAGTATGTATACATATTTTATACCTAGAAATCAATTTCTATATTCTAGATAAAGACATATAATGCTGATTAATTAATATAAATGATACAAATATATTGAAACTATATGGTCACAGACACACAGATACATATACAAATAGAAAATGCTAAAGCACCCACAACCTCAAATGTGATCCCTCTCCCATCAGGTCTTAAACGGCCATGCCTTAGGTTATATTTTTTCTGCCAACTTTTGATTTAAAATTCAGCGTAGTCATCAGCCTACTAGCACAAGGCAAGCTACAGATCTACTGTTTTGTTTTTCCTGCTTGAACTGAAAATTCCATTTCTTTAAAAATCAAAAATGCTTGATGATAAGGTAATTGGAAAGAGTTTGTTGATAGTTAAGAAAATAAAGTCAACATTGGTTTCCTAGAGCAACTGTTCTTATTGTAGAACTGTGTATATTTACTATACAAGACGAGAAACACTTCAGCTGCCTATTTGATAGCTAAAGCTAATTTTTAATACAATAAGAAGTGATCAGGTCAAAACCTTAACCTAAATCTTCATTTCTGTTATGAAGAAATACATACAAGTCAACCTTCCCTCTCGTATAACATCAGGTAAAAGTTGAAGTTTTTAAAACAAGGCATGCTGCTTAACTGAATGGTCTTATGTTTAAATAAAAACACATTTTTAAATCATTTAAACATGTGCAATTGTTATGAATTTAAATTTTTTTACATTGAACTGATTTATTAATTTATAATAAAATTATAAAAACTAAAGGAATCTGTCACTTGAAAAAAAAGTATATATACCAATACTTTTTAATTTCTAAGAGATGCATTACGTTGAATGCCATTGTGTAGTGTACACACGTGTACATGTTCCCTCTTGTTAGACTGTCCAGGCGTGAACGGTGCTATCTGAAGGTTGACCCTTGTGTGGCCACAGGAAGAGACAGGGGGACAGGAGGGAAGAGCATTATTAACAAACTGAACTCCTTATAATCCATGAGAGGCACTTAGTATTATCCCCAGATCAATGGCATTATTAATCTTAACTTTAACTGAGGAGGAATTTCCAAAAATAATGAAGAAAAGATTTATGAAAAACACTCAAAAGTTATCACCTTTTAGGCATCTCTAGAAAGACTGTGTAATCCATCCACCTGAGAGAGCTTCCATGTCTAACAATTCCTCTATCTGAAGCTTAACCTACTGTGAGATTCCCAACGGTTTTGGAGGCAGCATAGTTGGCAGACACTGTTCAGGGATTATTGGGCAGGAGGACCAAGCTTCGTATCAGATATTGCCCAGCCCATGAGAAGAAACCCCAAACACTTGCTGTGTGTTTGTGGCAATCACTCAGACCCTCCATTCCCTCTTCCTCCACGCTCTTAAAATTTTCAACTGATTTTTCTTCTGATCTTATCTCAATCTGGCTCTGAATTATCTTCTACCCCAATTTTTAGACACTCAGTGGCCTTCAAAGTATTTATAATGCAATATCCTATGGTGGACTGGGGCACATGGTGGGAGGCAAACTCTACTTTAGTCCCTGGAGGTGCTCAGTTCCACCTCGCTGCCAGGAGGGGACCCAGGAGACTGACTGTTGCAGCCCACGATATCTAGACCAGTAAGAAAAGTTAGGGATGGGGCTGGGCTCTCATCTGCTGATTTATAGAAGTGGATGCTCAGCTTTGTACCTATAAAATCCAGCATCATTTTGAAAAAAACTGAATTTCTTGGCTTCATTCTACGAAACTGTACAGAGCACAGTAATGAGGAATGCGAAAGGCATGATTTATGACCCTGTGCATACAGAAGATTTAATTCTGCCTTTTGCTCAATGGCCTATCCATTGTGTGAGCAAAGTCAATACCAATAATGAAATGTGGACTGAAGGGCTAAATCAGGTCAATAAAATGCAATAGAAAGACTGGAGGACTGAGTAAATTTGGAAAGGCTAGTGCCTGCAAGATGAGTATTTGGACAAGAGGTAATTACAAGAATCAATACCTGTGTATGAAAACACGACAGGCAGCCATCCGTCACAAAAGGAGAACCAATTACCAAAGCTCTGGGTCCTGAGTTAGGATGGGGGAGAGAAATGGGTCTGCACAGAATCCACGTCAGAGTTTCTGTGTGTCTGCGAGCACGTGTGCATCTCCATACGTACGCCCCACTCTGCCATCAGAGGGGAGAGAGCAAGGGAAACTGGAATGTTTACTGTGCTTGTTTTTTAGGCCTTTTGTACTTTCCCTGTTCCTCTGGCTGACACTCAATAATTTTCATCTCATTTTGTCAGTGTGGGACCAGGGTGTGTCCTCAGTCTTACATGACCCTTCCCTTCCTACTCATCTGAACTCTCAGGTCCCCCAGGAATATTATCAAGGGCCAGGCAGCATTTGCAGACTTTAGGAAGTGGTGTTGAGAGCTGCCATGGATATTGGGGTGTGCTGCTCCAAGTGCCAACGTTTGGAGGACACTTTAAACAGTGAGAGGTGATATAGGCAACCTTGATGACACCCACGTCAAAATAACAAAATAAACACATATACACACATGTACACACAAACACAGGCAGACACACAGGTACACACAGAGATGTATATACATATATGTAGACACAAACAACTGTAGCCGGTGTCAGGTGGCATCACTGTAACTGAAAAGTCTCAAGGCCAGTCCATGGGGCACAAATATGGATCCAATCAGACCAGTGAGTTCAAATCCCCTGGGGTACGATAGCTGAATTGCCAGATCAGGGGACCCCTTATAACGAGTGGTTCTACTGCATTTCCTGGTGTTTGACTTCTGATAGCTTTTAAGCCTCACCTGGTCCCATTCCCTTTCTGCCCCACACTGAGCAAGCTGATAAGGAAGTCTGGAG
>NW_003852428.1:14136127-14136410 GCF_000181295.1 Otolemur garnettii | reverse complement strand
ACCACACACCTGCCTGGGATCCACTGTGCTCACCCCACAGACCTGCCTGGGATCCACTGTGCTTACCCCCCAGACCTGCCTGGGATTCACTGTGCTTACCACACACCTGCCTAGGATCCACTGTGCTCACCCCCCAGACCTGCCTAGGATCCACTGTGCTCACCACACACCTGCCTGGGATCCATTGTGCTCACCCCCCAGACCTGCCTGGGATCTATTGTGCTCACTCCCCAGACCTGCCTGGGATCCACTGTGCTCACCCCTCAGACCTGCCTGGGATCCA
>NW_003852428.1:14119910-14135572 GCF_000181295.1 Otolemur garnettii | reverse complement strand
GGATCCACTGGGCTCACCACAGACCTGCCTGGGATCCACTGGGCTCACCATACACCTGCGTGGGATCCACTGTGCTCACCACATACCTGCCTGGGATCCACTGTGCTCACCACACACCTGCCTGGGATCCATTGTGCTCACCCCCAGACCTGCCTGGGATCCACTGTGCTCACTCCCAGACTTGCCTGGGAGCCACTGTACTAACCCCCAGACCTGCCTGGGATCCACTGTGCTCACCCCAGACCTGCCTGGGAGCCACTGTGCTCACCCCAGACCTGCCTGGGAGCCACTGTGCTCACCCCAGACCTGCCTGGGAGCCACTGTGCTCACCCCAGACCTGCCTGGGATCCACTGTGCTCACCCCAGACCTGCCTGGGAGCCACTGTGCTTAGCCCAGACCTGCCTGGGATCTACTGTGCTGACCCCCCAGACCTGTCTGGGAGCCACATGCTCACCCCGGAGAGCCTTCCTGCATGAGAGCCACAGCTCGGCATGCCCTTTTGGTGTGGGAGTGATGGCAGCAGTCAGAATCAAAGTGTCGGTGACACAGTTGATCCCACTTTAGGGGGGCCTGTATCAAATCATATCAATGATAGAATGATATACCTTCATGACAAGAGAAATTGTCAAAGTGTTAATTCTCAAAAAACATTATGTGGTCCTCTAATTGGAAATCTGCCCTTCATTTTGCAGACATTTTATTTTCTGTTAGAAACAGAGAATGGTTAAGATAAACTTCCACTGGGGATAGGAGTGACATAATTTTAATATGTTTTTAGGTCATTTTAACAGTTGGTATTTTTTCACGTTAAACTTTTCTTACATGGACGTTATTTTTCTGTATCTATACACTGACGCTGTTGACGTTTGGGGCTAGATAACTCCCTCCTGTGGCGGGCACCCTGCTTCACAAGATGTCTTGCAGCATCTCTGGTCTCTACCCACTAGGTGAAAGTGGCACCACCACAGTTACTGCCACCTGGGACAAGCAAAGGGGTCTCTCAGTGTCCAAGGTGCCTTGGAGACAAAATCACACCTGATTCATCACCATGGTTCCATATTCATTCCACAAAAATATGGCTTTCTTGATAAAAATGGGCATGGGCCAAGCCCTTGCTGTCCCAGAGGAAAAAATGGAAAAAAGATGAAAAAGCCGTAGACTTTACCCACCCCAGTGCAAGTAAGCAGAATCTATAATAAATTGCAATTATCTCTTCAAATCTCTTCCTTCCATCCTTACACGAATTTAGATTCATCCTCAAACTTGCTTACATACTATGAAGATGACTTGTTACAGTTTATGAAATCTGTTCTTTAAAAATTTGATTACTCAGCTGCTTATATGCAAATGCTTGTCCCTTATCTAAAAAAAAAGTCAATTAGCTGTGCTGACCACAGTTATTCTCCAGAAATATTGTACACTGTGATGTATACCCTTTATGGCATTCCACAAATACAGAGCATGCTAACAATTATTTACCTGATGGACAAAAAATAGTCTTCTTAGCGGGGCACAATTATCCATTATGTAGTTATAAGTAATATATCCACACGACTTTTGTAAGTGGCTCCACACACTCCGTTGTAACACAAAATCAGTTTATTGCCTACATTTTCCATCCTATCGTTTTGGAGTTCTCCAAAAACGCCATAGCATACGTGGACTATGAAATTTAAATATAATTTGAGGAGATAACAATTTTTTAAAATATAATTTGAGGAGATAACAATTGATGCTTTGTGTTTCTTTAGGATCTAGGGGCAGAGATAACTCTCAGGGATAGAATTGGGACGAGGAGGACAGATGTCACCCAAAGTACAGCAGGTGACAAGCCAGCCTCTGTTGACACTGGCAGGCATTGCTGGCTGCCTATTCCTCAGCATTCATCATCAGGAGAAGAGAAGGATACACAGGCATGCCGACTAATTAGATGAAGGTACTATGTTTGAGTCATAAATATAGATCTAAATTAAAAGACCACTACTTTATTTTTCCTCTTTCTTGTACCCTTCAACATTAAAAAAAATTGAGTGCTTATGAATCTGACAGTATTCATTTGAGAATCAAGGGGCACTTACCTCAGCTTTAATTTTATTGTCTCCGAAACAGAGGTGTTGTAAATAGGCTGCAGCATTGGACTGGACCGAAGGAAACTGATGTTGCAACATCTGAATCACTTCAGGCAGTTCTGGGTCTCTCCACCCAAATTCTCTGAACAAAAGGAAGGAAAGTGTGAGAGAGAAGTCTTACCATGCTCTTAACACACCATCAGCCCATTTAGGAAACACCTTTCACCAGCTACCGGGGAACACTTCTCGGTTAGTTTTTCTTACACGTGGATCCATTTAAAAGAGGATGTTGGAGAGATTTCCTTGAGCAAATACAATAGTTTTTAAGTATATACATATATTATACATAGATTACATATGCAGATAATCTTAAATTATGTCAACTAAAGTCACATGTTTACGAAGCTTATGAAAAAATAACTTCAAATGGCCCATGATTTTATTAACATATACAGTTTTCACTTGGGCTTACGTGGATTATTTATAGAGTCATGTTTATTTTAATGTATTATTTCAACAATCTGATTTAAGTACTATATTCAGTTAAATTATCAGACAAGAAAAAGTACAAGTGGAAGGGTCTAATCCAAAATGTTCTGACAGCAGGTAATGTCGATACCATTATTATTTTTATCATTGTTATTTTCATAATGTCTTCTTCAAATATAGACAGATCTGCTACGAGATTCTCTGGGGATAAATGTATAGCAACATGATGACTTTGTGAAGGGAAAGAACTTATCTAAAGAACTAGTCTTATTCACACGATGTTAATAAATTTTATGCATTGTCCATTCTTTTGTCCTGTCTCCTCTTTTTTATACGTGAGCTACTCTTGAGAAACCAGTTGTCCATTTAGTCTTCAGAAATATGCTCTAAAATATTCAAGTCCATTCTAAAACAGGTGCTTGAGTGTACAATTATGCAAGTGAATATTCTATTACGGGATCCTTCAGCGCAAACAGTTAGACCAAGGTGCCAACAGGGCCAAGGGCAATTCTATCCCTATACCAGAGAGCCAATTCTTAACTGAGAAATAAAAAGGCAACCTCAGAGACCACAGGCAAAAATCTTCGCCCCATAAGTCACAAAAGGGTTTATTTATCTGAAGGACACACTAGAAGAGAAATGAGATGGCTTTGCAACAATCACCCGCTATCCCCGGTGACACAACTCAAAAGCATACATCCTACTGATGCCCGGTCGATGCTGTCATCTGGGAAGAGGAGACATGAAAAATGGGATGAGAAGAAACAGGCAAAGGTCAAAAGATTCCTCATAGATTCTAACCTCTTCTCTTTATCTTTGCTTTATCACAACTGATAGAGGTTGTCGAGCAAACCTTGAGACATGTTGATTCTTCCTTTACAGCAACTGAATGCTGTACAGCTACATGAAGTAGGGCGCTCTTGAAGTGGCTTAGTTTTTATTGGAAAGATAAAGCATTCAATTTAATGAGCGTTAAGTATTTCACTAATCTACATATGATTTTAGGCAGCTATAGACACTTTCTCTAAAAGACATATAGTAAAATAATACATTTGCTAAGAAACATACTTAAGTGATGGCGGCTGATGGAGAAACTATTGAATCCTTCTTGGCTATGGGATCACAGCAGAAAACAATTACAGGCTTTAAAATGTGAAGGCTGTTTTTCTTTTTAATTTAATTTTCTTTTGTTGCATGATGCTAAACCTCGTCTGCAACACTGAGATAGCACAGTGCTTCTTATACAAGTAGCCCTCTAGAATTACATTCTTATACAAATTAAATCAGAATCTACTGAATACCTGTAAATTAAAATTAGAAGTGAGAAGACTTTGGATGGCTAAAATGGATTCAGGTGAGCCCATGGTTCTAGGAAGCGATTAGTAAAGAATTCATTTCAGTCTACTTTATTAACCAGACGGTAATTGCTCTATTAGGCAGTAGCCTGTACGGTATATATCAACAGCATATTTTGAACATGAGCTCTAGGGAACAGACTCAGGGGCATATGTGTGTGTGTGTGTGCGTGTACATGTGTGCACTGCCTCCCTAAACTCTGACTGGAGGAGTTAACATCCCAGAGAATCACAGGTCCAGGAGGAATCTCAGCTCCTAATTCACAGGTCAAAACACAGGCAGTTGTCAGCTCTATCCTTTCCCCTACCCCCAAACCTCTGGAGTCCCAGGCGACCCCTCTGTCCTCATCTCTGCGTCCTCATCCTAGTTCCTCACCCTTCACTGGCTGCCCCTGTCAGTCTCCCTCCACCTCCCACTGACCACTCTTCCCTCTCAAGTTACCAAACCTTTGTAGACAAGCAAACTTGACCATGCTACTTCCTGCTTCACACACCTCAGTGGCTCCCACTGTCCTTGGGAGAGAATCCAGGATACTCCTGCAGCCCCCCTGCTTGGGCAGCTCTCTATGGCCCTCGCTCTCTCCAGCCTTAGCCGCTGCTTCCTGGTCTGCCTGGCCCAGGGGCCTCCACTCAAATTCAGGCCTCTGGGAGCGGTTTTCAACTTCCTTGGCCAGTGCCTAGTGGTGATGACACAGTCACGAGGTGGGCCATGACTGGTGACTGTGTCTCCCCACTCTGGGAAGCTCTGTGAAGCCAGAGTCACAAATCTTTTGGTCATCTTTGTTACGTGGCCCATAAAACACCTCCTTGCACATAATAGATGCCACATAAAGGTGCTTGGAAAAAATGATGGAAGAAAGGAACGAATGAAGGAAGGGGCTGGGCGGGAGGTGTTTCTGCACTTCCACTGGTGATTTTAGGAAAAGCGAGGGTCCTTGCTCCCCTGATTGGTTCATTCCTAGAATGCCCATCCCAACATGGGAACACACAGAGTCACGAGTCATTCTCCACGCTGTGATCCTGAGCGTTCTTCTCTGTCCATTGATCAGATCTTACATGCTGCAATGATCTCCCGTCCCCCAGGGCCCTCTCACCACACTGTGACAAATACCTCTGAGGGGGACATAAAGGGGGAACCCCCTAAAGGGGTTACTCTGGGGAGAGTGAAGGGGATGAGGGAGGAAAACTGAGATCACACAGCAGATCAGATCAGAAAACAGAACTGAGTCAGTGCTCAGAATGAGTCCCTTTGCCACAGCTTCAGCCAGCATCCCTGGGGTGGGTGGAGGTGGCCGCATCTCCAGGCAGTCAGTTCTGAGTTACTCTAGCTGGCGGCCCCTTGCCACTTGGCCAGGGCAGCAGTTACCCTCTCAGAGGATACTGATGTTCTCAAATGTTCTCCTTTCAAACTTCACCAAGCAGATGCTAAGGGAGCGCCTTCCAGGCAATGTTTGGGGGAATGACTCATATCCAAGTCCCTGTTTCTAGAACAGTTGTGTTTTGTTGAGATGAGATTCTGTTTGGAACTTTTTGCTGCTCATGGAGATACACCCCAGAGAAACAGCAAGAGGGCTGGAGAAAATAGCCTGTCCAGCTCACTCTGGCCAGAATTCAGCTTTTCAATTTCTTCACGCAAGGTCTTAGTCTGTAAGGACGAGGAGTAACCTGCGAGAGAACACAGCTCTAGAAGGGCAGACGTGGGGAAGGAATAGCACCAGCCATATGGGGGCATTAGAAGGGTCCTTCTTCAGGAAAGCTGAGCCATTCAGGGTGGCTGGGGCACAGCCGCAGGGTGGCGGGGCTTCCTGGGGGTCGGGGAGAGCTGGAGATGGGACTCCAAAGCAAGTTTGGGATGAGACAACCAAAGCTCTTCCACTCAAATACAAAAAATCTGGACTTAGTCTATGGGTATAAAGAAAGGAATATAAGGAAACTTAGATCTGTTTAGACTTACAGAACAGGCAGAGTAGTAAGGGGAGCACACACTAAATGTCGGTTGTCAAGGTTCCTGAGTCACACACGGCACGTCTTCAATCTCAGCAAACCCCACATAGTTTATTTTCATTGTGCAGGGGTCCTCACACTTTTTAAACAGGGGGCCAGTTCACTGTCCCTCAGACCGCTGGAGGGCCGGACTGTAGGCCCCGGGATGAGTCGGCTGCTAAGCAGGATAGGTAGCGGCAGCAAAAACACCTGGTGGGCCGGATAAATGTCCTAGGCAGGCTGCATGTGGCCTGCGGGCCGTAGTTTGAGGATGCTTGGTATAGGGGAAGAAGCTTAGAGAGGTCACACACTTAACTGGTGGGGCTGAAACAAAACTCCAGTGGTCTGCTTCCAAATCCATAAACTCAGGCATGTACCTACGCTGCCTGCTGTAATCATTCTCTTTATATATGGCTGTAACAGTGACTTTTTAAAGTACAATGTCTAAAACATATGGAAACAGTGTTTCCCAGAGGACCGCTGGCAATGACTGAAGTTAGTGGGCAGAGGCCAGGGAGCCGGTGAACATCCTCCAGCTCATAGGACAGTCCAGCGATTACTGGTCGCCAAAGGTCATCAGAGCCAGTTTGATCACTTTTGTTGAGTAAGCCTGTTATAAATTATATTTCCCTCCTCGATTACTGTACTAGAATGAGCACAGGATTCCGCATCAGAATAACTGGCAAGGAGTTCAGAACTTGAACATCTTGCTTTTCATCTCTGTGGTCCCTAACCCTGGGCTATGGACCATTACCTGTCTATAGCCTGCTAGAAACAGGGCTGCTCAGCAGGAGGAGAGCAGCGGGTGAGCAAGTGAAGGTTCCCCTGTATTTACAGCTGCTCCCATGGCTCCCATCACACCCCGAGTGCTGACCCTGGCAGAGCAGCAACAGCTCTGGATTCTCATTATCAGCATGAGCCCTGCTGTAAGCTGATGTGAGGGACCTGGGCTGTCTCCTTATGAGACATACTCCCTGAGGATCTGCGGTGGACCTGAGGGGTTGAGCCTAGCACTGGGGAGCGGCTGCAAACACAAGTTACCATTAGCAGAGAGGTTTGGCTGCACAGAGACCAGACTAGATCAGCTGCTTACAGGTGCATGTTGAAACCATCGCCCCCAACCCTGGTCCCCGGAAAAACTGTCTTCTATGAAACCAGTCCCTGGTGCCAAAAAGGATGGGGACCAACACTTTATTCCATAAATATAGGACAGTTCCTTAGGTTTGTTGGCCTTGGTTTCCCTGGATCAAATACAGAGAATATTACCACTGATTTCATGAGATTTCTTTCTAAATGACAATGTAAAATAATATATGTGAAAGTCCTTGTAAACTATGAAGAGCTGGATGTATTCTAGTAGTTGTTATTTTAATACTGCTATAAAAATGTGTTTTTCTCTATAATTAATGTAGTACTACTTAATTTCCTAAAACCTCATAACCTTTTACTGACATGTATTAATTTGGACATTATATTCATTAAAAAAAACTAGACGTGCAAAGAGAGACACTGCTTTAGCTTATGTTAAATTTGCCATTTTGTAATGATGTCCTTTTCCCCTAACTTCTTTCAGAGGCAGTGTGCTATGCTGGGCAGCGTTCTCTGGACGTAGCAGGCGTGGTTCACTTCCTGCTTCGCCATGACGGTCTCTGCAGGCTTTGCCTCAGGTCTGAGTCTCCGCTGGCTGGCAGGAAGCTGTTCGGTGAAGAGACACACACTGAGCCCATCCATCATGTTGAGATAATAATTCCTACCTTGTAGGGTTGTTGGGAGGATCAGAAATAACATATGTGAACCCCTTAGAGCAAGAACTGGCACACAGTGTGGGCCTTCTAGAAATGCCAGGTATTACCATAACTAGACCAAGAAGAGAAGAATACAAAATAACAACCGTCTATAATTTCCTGCAGAAGCCAAACTCATAACTCCCATTTGTTACTGGGCTTCACTTTAGAAATGTTAATGTAGCTAGAGAATATGCAAATGTAACCTTTTCTCCATTAAAACGTGTCACATAGACGACAATATTGTGACTGAATCCTCACTCTTATATGGACTATCCAAGTTGTTAAAATCATAGCGCTGTTCACAGAGCTAAATAGCAAACAGTCTGAAATTCATCACTGTGTGGTACTGGCACCCAAAACCAAAGACTTAACGCACTGTCAAAACATTTTATCTGGTTTCCCCATTGAAAACAGTCCTAGGGCGACCAAAGGCCTCATGAATTCAAAAATATGATTTTCAGCACAGCTTTGTGTGAGGGGAATATGGCTCACTTGACTGCAATCCAAACAATTCCCATTGAGAGCAGGGCATTAGTGACATGTATGAAAATCTCCATCGCTTCTAAACTTTTGAACTCTAAAAGCTGTAAAGACCATATTGCCTTTGACTTTTATGTCTAGAGCCATGAGGCAGGCTGTTTTGTTTTCATTTGGTCTTGTTGATGGAGTTGAGATGGGTGCCTGGGTGGCTGTCATAATAAAGTTAGGAGTTATTAATGACAACATGGAGATACTCTAATCCTTGTTGACCAAAGGAAACTTATCCAGCGACAACCACATGAAAGTATTAAGATCTTAATCCTCATTCCTGGGTAGTCTGTAACCAAAACCAAAAAGCTGCTCTATATGATTACCACATCTAAAAAAAGAAAAATAAACCACAAACAAAACATTGCTTTCATATAAACAGTAGCACTAGAATTATGACTATCTGGAAAGCAAGCTCAATGGTTACATAGTTTTTAGAAAGAAATGGCTTCCTCCAAGCTTGACATGTTGAGAAAAATAAAAATTCCCAAAATCACCCTAAGTGATAATGCCTCAAGGTGGCTTGTGGACTCAGTCTTATGATGGTGCAACCACGGACTCCATAGAGACACACTCAGCCCATGGGGGCAAAGGATGCTCTGGGACCACCCACTGTGTGGTTATTCCCTCCGTCCCTCCAGGCAGAGGACCCCCTTCTCATGTGAAAATTGCACTGTTAGCTCTACTCATCTCTTTTGACGAAGACAAACCACATACGACGACGTGATATACCAGAAATGAAAAATCAAGTACCCAAAATGGAGAGAACTCAAATGTTGCAAACATGAGCATCTATATATTTAGTTCAAGTTCAATTTCCTCACAAGTAGCTCTGCCAACATGAGAGAAATTAATAGGGGATAGAAGGGGCTATTGCTGTTAGTTGAGTGAAAGGACAGAATCCTCAGTGGGAAACCTGGGAAACTCCATAACTGTCCCAACATTTGTGGTCAGTCTCTAGTTAGGACATCACGGGAGGCTGAATAACGGCCCCCAGCGTAATCCAGGTTCTAATCCCTGGAACCTGAGCACGTGGCCTTGGATGGCAATATAGACTGTGCAGATGGGATTGAGCATCTCGTGACGGGAGACTGTCCAGCAGGCCCTAAAACCATCACAACTGTTCTTAGAAGAGAGGGGCAGAGGGAAATCTGATGCATAATAAGACAATGTAACACTGAAGCATCAGGTTACCCTGCAGAGGACAGAAGAAGCCATGAGCCAGGAAATGCAAGAAGTGCAGGTCCACAAGTTGCAAAGGCAAGGCAATGGGGAGCGTGGCCATACAGATACCTCGTCTGTGAAACAATGGACCTGATTTTAGAGTTCTGGTCTCCAGAACTGTAAGAGAATAAATGTGGGCTGTTTTAAGCCACCAGTTAGGTGTTAATTTGTGATAGCTGTTGCAGGAAATAAATGCCTAAGCCCACGTGACCCCAGAACATGGCTCTGGTAAGCCTGGAAGGGACCATCCCCCCTGGCCAAGCAGGTGGAGGAACTGCTGGGCATATTCCAAGAGGTACCGCCTTTAATTCCAATGCTGAGAGCCTTGGATGTGACTTTTGACCTCCTTTGTCTAGTTGGATTGGCAGCTTTCCTGACCTTCAGCTAGTTTCAGCAGGGCCTGGAAGCCCTGGCTTCTTGCTGTGTTCCTGTGTCCTGGCTGGCTGTCTGCTGCGTGTTAAGATTCAGCCATTAGCTCACGTGTTCCTCCAACCAGTGTTCACTGGGTGGCCACTGTGTGTCTGGCCAATGGAGATACGGAGCAAAGGTTCTCATCCTTAGGTAAGTTCTTGCAAATGACAATTGGTAATTAATGTTTAAGAGAGTAAAGTATATGGTTTGCTACTGGTAGTGAATAGGATGTTGAAGAGAGTCTCCCCCAAATCTATGTCCTCTTGGAATCTGACGAGGTGACCTAGCTTAGAAATAGGGTCTCTGTGTGAGTAACTGGGTAAGGACTGAGATGATACTGAATTGGGTGTCCCCTAAGCTGAGAGAGCGCCCTCAGGGGAGACAGAAAAGACACAGACATGAAGGCACGGTGATGGGAAGACAGAAGCTGAGACGCAGCGGTGCATCTACAGGCCAAGGCCCCAGAACTGAGGAGGCAGGGGACGCTCTCCCTCAGAGCCTCTGGAAGGTCCAGCACTGCCCTGCCCTGCCCTGGATCCAGGCTTCCGACCTCCTGAACTCTAGGAGGAGAGAGTCCTGGTATACTTGCCACCCTTCCGCAGAGCTTTGTCATGACCACCCCTGGGAACTCATGAGGGTGATGGGAAAATAAAGCACAGAGACAGGGAATACCAGTGTGTGTGTGTGTGTGTGTGTGAGCGTGAGTGTCTGTGTGTGTGTGTCTGCATGTCTGTGTGTGAATGTGTAAGTATGTGCATGTGACAGTGTGTCTATCTGACTCTGTGTGAATGTGTGTAAGTGTGTGCGTGTGAGTGTGTCTATATGTAACTGTGTGTGTGTGTGTGAATGTGTGTGAGAGTGTGTCCGTGTGAGTGTGTCTCTGTGTGAGTGACAGTGTGTCTGTGAGAGTGTGTGAGGAGGCTCAGGTGGGGTGTTTGAGTAAGCATAGCAGCTAGAGAAGACTCTTCAGAGAAGGTGACCCTGGAGCCTACCTGAATTTGTGCTGGGTGGAGGGAACATTCCAGAAAAAGGGAGTGATAAGATCCTGAGGGACACGTGTGCTTGACAGGTCCAAAGAGAGGTGAGAAAGCCAGAGGGTGAAGTGGGGTGAGTCCAGGGCCCTACTGGGAGATGCTACAGGGGGCCCAGGCTACCAGGATGTGGCTGTCACAGGCCTGTGGCTTCTGTCCTGAGGGGGATAAGGAAGGCACTAGGGACCGCAGGGCCCAGTGGCTCACACCTGTAATCTGTGTGTGTAACTAGGTAAGGACTGAGATGGGATATTGAATTTCATACAGGATTCTAGCACTCTGGGAGACTAAGGTGGGAGGATCACTTGAGCTCTGGTGAATTTAATACCAGTCTGAGCAAAAGCAAGACCCTGGTTCTACTAAAAATAGAAAACAGCCCAGCACTGTGGTATGCACAAAGTAGTCCCAGCTACTTAGGAGGCTGAGGCAGGAGGATGGCTTGAACCCAGGAGTCTGAGTTTTCTGTGAGCTGGGCTGACACCACAGCAATCTAGCCTATCTCCAAAAAAGAAAAAAAAAAAAGAAGGCACTAAAATGCAATGGATCACTTGGATGATAGTTATGTAGACATAGCCATTTGTCAAAACTCATAAACTGCAGGTCTGAAATAGGGCTAATTATACCCCTATAAGGCTGCATTTATAAGAGGGCTCCCCTCTGTGT
The DNA here is from genome assembly GCF_000181295.1 of Otolemur garnettii. Classification (NCBI taxonomy): domain Eukaryota; kingdom Metazoa; phylum Chordata; class Mammalia; order Primates; family Galagidae; genus Otolemur; species Otolemur garnettii. Next base: position 14,124,031 of record NW_003852428.1, on the reverse strand, counting down.
TGACATCAGGAGAGGTGGTGGTGGTGGGGGCTGGTGGGGTGTGGAGAAACCAGTGGCTAGTGGCTTGGCCTAGGTCCCCTAGAGGGGAACCTGGATGCATCTCAAAGGCAGAACCCAGGGGCTCCCAGTGGAGCACAGAGGAACTGTGAGTAAAGGCCAATCCCTCCCCCTAAGCTCCTCTGCTCCCTCCACCCACATAACTGGTGGCCCATGCCAGCTGGTTAGTTTGGAGGGGCTAGGCCACCCTCCTGGGGACTGGGATCCATTGTTTCAGAATAAGAAGGAACAATTTTAACTGGCAAGTTTTCTATTGGCACTAAAGTGAAGAGAGAGAACAATGAAATAATAAGAAAATGTGTTATTTCTAAACCGTTGCAGCTACCAAGAGCCTTACATTAATCTCAGCCAAGCAATGGGCTTCTCTGAATTCAATTTGCTACAAGTAGAGAGAGGAAATAACATAAAATGATTAACCCCAATTTATGCTATTATTTATCATTTTTAATCATATATAGTTTAATTATCAATGAATTCCTACTTCTATTACAGACCTAAATATTCTAAAAGACCATTAGATTACTAGGGGTATCATCAATTATATCATAAATGCAGTGTCACTTGACTTGAAAATACCATGTATTTCTTCTGGACTTGACTTTTTCAACAAAATTACTCTCCACAGTGAAAACTTCACATCACATACATAAGAATTTGGTAGCCCTGGAAATCCTAACAGGTTTGTTTGGTGACAATAGCCTAAGGCAGTGGTTTTCAACCTGGGTCATGACCCACAGGGACTGTATTAAAGGGCTATAGCATTAGGAAGGTTAAGAACCACTGGCCTCAGGGGAAAAAAGTACAAATTAGTACTCATAAACTTCATCTTCTAAACTGCAATGACTTTATGGAAAATGATTCCACTATTTTAAAATTAATAGTCCAGAATGCTTTATGGCAAATGACCAGAGCCTGTGAATCCTAGATGGAAATAACAGGAAAGGAGTGGATGCCCAAGATACTTGGATTAGAAATACATGATTTAAGAATGTTTCATTAATAGTTTTTAATTTCTCACCATTAGAAAACCAGGATTTAGCCATAGGATGAGATTAAAATTAGAGGAAAAAACGCAAAGGCCTTGATCAGCCTCAGGATGTTTTATTTTATTAAATACACACATGTGTGTCTATAATATTTAGGCATATATGTATTGTGTGAATACATAATATATATTAGCATATGTGTATACATGTGTATAAATATATACATATATAACATATACATAAATGTGTCTTTTAAATGGAAGTTAAATAATAGACTAGAAATAAACTGTGTACAAACTATAGAATTCTTATAAATTTGGTAGCTAATCCAGGCATGATAGCTCATGTCTGTAATCCTAGCACTCTCAGAGGCCACAGTAAGTAGATTGCTTGAGCTCATGAGGTCAAGACCAGCCTGAGCAAAAGCGAGACCCCTGTCTCTACTAAAAATAGAAAAAGTGAGGCAAGAGGATCACTTGCATCCAAAGGTTGAAGTTGCTGTGAGCTATGACACCACGGCACTTTACCAATGGCAACAACTTGAGACTCTGTCTCAAAGTAAGTTAGTAAATAAATGAATGAATAAAAATAAATAAATTAAGGGACCATATTATTTGACAACTGTCAGTGAAAAAACAAACAGGGTCATTTGATGAACCTGTTTATGAAAATTTCTAAACTTCTAGTTGAAGCCACAGTGATAAGGTAGATGTATTCCCACTACAAGAAAAAACAAAATAAAACAAAACAAAAAAAACCCCCAAAACTATGAAGATTCCATATGAGGCTCTGTCTTTCTGTGAGTAAAACCCAAAAACCTGCCCTGCAGCACCTGTCATAATGTCTTTACATGTCAACTTCGAGCACATACTTGAAGGCTAATAGTTTACCAGAATCTGGTCCTGGTGATAACTTTATTTAAAATATCCATTGTTGATTTTAGTCTGAAACTGTTTGTAGCATGTTTCACATGCACAATTTCATCTTTGTGGTTTTCCAAAGAATGACAGCTCTGTTTCAGCTGAGATATTTCATTTAAAGAAACTCCTAATAGAATCTAACAAAATCTGGTCTAATTGGGTCTAACAATTTAGTCACTCTGCTCTCCCATGCTCTCAGTCTCTAGTTCTAAACACTGGTTCTTGCCCTTGGATTGTAGTGGGCAATACAGTGGGAGCAGAGTTATCTAAGAGAAAAGGCATGTTTTCTAAGAAGGGAGAGAACACTTCTTATTGCTTTATGGATTAATTTGCGAAGGGACTCATGCCATGCGGAACAGTATTCAGAAACAAGTTGCTACCCATGTCACTGCCAACCAACCAATGCAGATAGAATGGGGACCAAAGACCCCATTCTTAGCAAGGGAAACCATACCCAGAAAAATGGAAAAACAGAGACATAAACTGAGCAAGGTGGAATAAAAACAGTTTAGCTAGTTTACTTTTAAACCAGCAGCTAAATTACTTATCTGAGCAGTTCCTGCTTTTGCTAGAAGCCTGGCCTGTAAGGGTTATAGCTTGTAAACACCTGCACTGGGTCTGTAAACACTCTGAAGAAGAGAATAGCCCTAGAAGGAAGCTGTGTGCAAGGCCTGGTGGGGAATATCAACCAGGCTGTCTCCTGCCCAGATAAAAGTCAACGCAAATACCCATTATATTATGGCCAGGGCAGAGATCAAGGGAACAGCTCAAGCCCTGAAATATGGATAGCAGGGCTTATACCTTAGTCAACAGAGAAAGTCGCCTCTGGGGTGGAGATCAGAGAAAAATTTTTCTGTTCCACTGATTCTTCAGAGAATATTGACGCAGTGGTGTCTACTCCACAGAGGACTAAAGGGGATTAACCTCCTCCAAGGAATCTGTGTGTGTGAGACCACAGACAGGAGGTTGCCCCCACACGAAGCTCAGGTTTCAGCTGTCTCACGGCTGCTCTGACTCTTAAAATTAATGATCATAGATAGAATAAAAACTAACATGCTTACTCAGAGAAACTGCTGATGTTTTTGTTCCCTTCCTCTGCTTACCCTCTGGACTAAATGAGATAATACCCTTTAATAAAACCTGAGTGGAGCAAACACTCAGCACCACTTGCTGGAACCCCACAAGCTAGCGGTGGTCTCCTGTGTTTCCCACCTTAGAAAACAAACTCTATTCTTCATGTCCTGTCGCTTTACCTCTAACTTCTTTTAATTTTACTTTTCTTTAGTCAATTGCCACCAGATCCACTGGTCTAACAGGACCCCAGCCCCAGGGTGGGACCCTGGCAAACCAAGAACCACCAGGGTCACATCTGTGGTTGAAAAAAGCCAGGCTCATTGCTCATAATGACAAGAAATTCTAACACCATTTCTACACGATGGTGTTAGAATAGATTTATAAGATTTTGCTTGTGTTAAGTGTTTTGGGGCAGATTCAATGGATCAGGGCTTTGCTCTGAATTGGGTGTTGTCAGGATATGGAGGAAACTCTGTGACTAGGCATTTAAAGATTCTTATCTAGAAGAAAGGAAATACAGAACAATATTCAACCCATGATTCTCTAGGATGGTGGTTCTCAACATTCCTAATGCCACAGCCCTTTAATACAGTTCCTGTGGGTCACAGCCCACAGGTTGAGAACTGCTGCTCTAGGAAATAGTGGTCACCTGTATCAGCCAGATAATTTCAAGGTATCCAAATACCTTTCATTTCTACCTTTAGTTAAAGTCTTAGATTAGTATTTTATTTTGCCAGTGTCTGTCTAACTCTTGGTAGAATGCTTGTGATTAATATGAAAATTAATTGAAAGTTTGCAATAGGCTGGACATGGTGGCTCACATCTGTAATCCTAGCACTCTGGGAGATCAAGTTACAAAGTTCTCTTGAGCTCAGAAATTCAGAGAACAGCTTGAGCAAGAGTGAGACCCCATCTCTACTAAAATTAGAAAAATTAGCTGGGCATGGTGGCGCATGCCTATAGTCCCAACTACTGGGGGTGGCTGAAGCAGGTGGATCTCGAACCCAGGAGTTTGAGGTTGTTGTGAGCTAGGCTGATACCTTTGCACTCCAGCCTGGGCAACAGAGTGAGACTCTGTCTCAAA
>NW_003852428.1:14109652-14119890 GCF_000181295.1 Otolemur garnettii | reverse complement strand
AAAAAAAAAAAAAAAAAAAGCAAATAAACAAATAAAAGAAAGTTTGTAATGACTTCCAAAGATATTTTCTCTTATTGGTACCACAGACCTTTATAATTTAATATGAGGTAAAAGGCTGGACAGGGCAGAGAGAAGAGGGCAGACTAGAAAATAAAGAATGAGTGGGAGTGGTAGATAAATATGATTTTATTTATGCAAATAATAAAAACATTGTTGTTTTTATTGTCTTTTCATTAATGAATAATAGATTCTTTATTAAGCATTTTTCACTCTCTAGAAAAATGTTATTTTAAGTCCTGTCTCCACAGTATCAAACTGAAGCCACTGGGGAAAAAAAGATTTGGATCTATGAAAATTCATGTTAATATTTGAGTGTTGTTGTACAGGTTTATTTTTTAAAAATCAATTTTTTTTCTTGTGATAAGCGAGTGAATGCAGTCAGTGGTCAGAACATTTCAGCTGCTTGACTTTGTAAGAACATCAGAGGGTTCCAAAGTTTATTGGTTTACAGGACCTTTGCATCTCCGTAAGTTTCCCAGGGTGCCCCTGGGACAAAGTAATGCCTGACAGTTCTATTTATTAAGCTGTGAGACCCACACAGCTGAAGAATTATCATCTGTGCCTTAACAAGTCAGTGCTTTGGGGCACTGAACAACTTCTTGAGCCTTGGAGTCAGATAAAGCCATCTTCATTTCCTCTCCTGTATTGATTTTTGCTTGGTATTTGTTTTTTATCACAGAAACCCCTGAAAATCCAGGTTTGCAAAGTTATGACATAATTAAAAGGAAGGTGGCACAACCAAATTTTGAAACTGAGGTAACTTAAGCTCATGTTTCACTTGGTGTTTGACAGATATTGCTGAATTTCTCTCAAAAATTAAAATATCCCTCAGAGCCCCTTTGAGTTTGCTGTGTCTCCCTGGGCCACCTGGGTGCACAGTTTGGGAACAGCAGTAAGTGAATGGTCCTTACATAAGCTAAGACACAAACCTCACTGCAAAGATTCAGCAAAACTGTTGGGGGAGGGCAAATCATTCACACAGGAACAGGAAGTTTGCCTTATTTAACAGCCGCACATGCTGACTATGCCACAGAACCAGCCAACGGAGTTTGTCTTGTTTAAATTTCAAATTCCCATTAAGTGACAAACAGATAAGTCAAATGTACATAAACACTTGTCATCTGGGAAAATGGATTTTCAATCATTTCTAAACAATTTACTTTTGGAAATGTTTTGAAATGTACCATTTTACGACTTCGAAATACCTAAACCACAGCATTTCTAAACAGTTCTTTACATATTTAAAAGTACTACAAAATTTGGGGGAAATGGCAACATTTAAAATTGCTTTTTAGGCTGGCATGGTAGCTCACACCTGTAATCCTACCACTCTGGGAGGCTGAGGCATGTGGATCGCTTTAGCTCAGGAGTTTGAGACCAGCCTCAGTGAGAGTGAGACCTTGTCTCTAATAATAGCCAGGTGCTGTGGCAGGTGCCTGTAGTCCCAACTACTGGGGAGGCTGTGGCAAGGGAATTGCTTGAGCTCAGGAATTTGAGGTTGTTGTGAGCTATGATGCCAAGGCACTCTACTGAGGGTGACAAAGTGAAACTCTGTCTCTAAATAAATAAATGGCTTTTTGTATTTTTTTTTTTTTTACCTTAGCAAGAGTATAGGACAACAGGATCATGAAATGCTTATGAGAAAAATACCCGTTTAGTGGCAGTACCATTGCCAAAAATGCTTCTTTTATTACATTCAGCATACTTCTAAAGTAGCAAATTGCTCTAAACATCTTCAATCTTATACTTGATCTTAAGGGATCTTCTTCACATCTATTTCTTTCCCTTTCTCACTTCTGTACTTAGAATGCAGAGCGGGAAATCCCCCGAGGGACATGAAAGAAAGCAAATGAATTCAGTGGCGTGAAAACTCCGCTGTCTGGTGAGTATTAGGAATACCCCTTTCTAGATTTCACTGCACTGGAGTGATCAGAAATTGGACAGAAATGATACTTTGTTATTAAATGTATAGATTTAATAATCAGAGAGATTACATCTTGTACCCAACCTCATGTTATAATAAGCACTCACAGAATAACTTCTTTTCACACAAGCGGAAGTCAATGTGGTGCGGGATCACACCTGCTGAGCATGTCCTGTGTTGTGGGTTCACACCTGCTGAGCACATCCTGAGTTGTGGGTTCACACCTGCTGAGCGCGTCCTGCATTGCGGGCTCATACCTGCTGAGCACGTCCTGAGTTGTGGGTTCACACTTGCTGAGTGTGTCCTGTGTTGCGAGTTCACACCTGCTGAGCGTGTCCTGAGTTGTGGGTTCACATCTGCTGAGCCCGTCCTGCATTGTGGGTTCACACTTGCTGAGCATGTCCTGTGTTGTGGGTTCACATCTATCCTGTGTTGTTAGGAGCTGCTTTTCTTCCTCAGCCACTTAATGTTCACCATGTTCCCACTAGGATGACGCCGTTATCATCTCATTTTATAGTTGCAGTAACTGTAGCGCAGAGAGCTTCAGCAAATTGCCTGAAGTCTCAGAAGATAATCAGCTGGTCCAGGCAGAATTTACTGCAGACTGCCTCTCTTCAGAGAAAGCTCACTGTCTCATCAAACATGTTTGGTTATTATTTTTGCAAGCCACTATAAGATGGGCACAGGAAAGAATGTGTACCCACCTCCCCCAGAAATTTCACTAGGAGGAGAATAAAATTACTCCAGTGTGAGACCAACATTGTGCATCCATGTTCCTCTCAACAGTAATTGCTTTCTCCCTTTAAATCAGGAGTTATGCAATTTAAAAAACATCAGTAACTCACAGAAAGACATTTCATGTCACTGACTTTTAAAAAGCAATGACACTGTTTGCAAACAAACATCTCTATTATGCTTCAGGCAACTTCAATTTAAGAATTCTGGGCTCTGAGATCAGGTGATGGAACAAAAAATAAAAGGTCCTACCCGAAGGTGGGGGGTCGGGGAGGTATCATTGCTTTCAACCAGTTCTTACACACTGTCATCTTCTTTTCATTCATGAGCCCATCTTCTAAATTGTACTTGGCTGCATACGTGGCCCATTTCTACAATCTGGAAATCTGGTATGTTCTGCAAGTCGCCTGTGATTCATTCAACTCGTGACTGTTATACACAAATAAAATAGACCTTCCTGATACAGAGATGTGCTATTTGTTGGTGCAATAAAATAATACCTTCCTGAGAAAATAAATTTTCTTAATTAGTGTTATTCTACTAATTTTCCTATTCTCCTGGTTTCAGTCCAAAAGGGACTTTGTAAGGTATTCAAAATCTGCTGGTTAGATTTAAGGCTGACATTGTCTCTGAAGAAGGTCTGCTACACAGAAACGCCTCTGTACGCTCAGTATACCCATTTATTGATATTTATTTACTTAGTGTAATACATTACCTTGTCCCAAAACTATTTAGCATTGATATTTTCATTGGAAGTTGACCATGATGACCAGAAACAGGCTTTCTATCAAGTGGATATGCAGAAAATGATGACTGTTTAGTCATCAAATGGAGAAAGCTAAAATCTTGATTGGATTTTTTTTAACTTACAAAAACCTCTCCAATATTAACACAGTAGGCTTAGCAGAGCAATGAGCATTAGTAGATGTTCAGTAAAAGTTAATCCACCTTTCCTTCCCCCAAACTCTGTGAATCACGTTCTATGATTCTACTTTGATGAACAGCTCGAGTTTCAATAGCTTAAGTTATTCATCTAAAATTGGTAAAAGAAACCTCTAGTCACTTTGGGGTTTCCCTGAATCCACACTGTCAGCTAAAGACGTGCCACGGAGTCCACCCCATGCTGGCTGTGGCTCTTGGGGATGGTAATGGAAGCTGGACATGATACCAGAACTCATCTGGAAACAGAGGAGTAGTTTAATGCTAAGTAGGACAAATGGCACCACTCCTACGTTGTAGAACAGAATTGGACACACTCAGATTTTCTCTTTAGGGAGTGTCTGCCTCCTTGTGAGTAAATATCAGGGATGAGGGCTGCGCTCAGAGGTTAGCTCTCAAAGAGGCTCTTCTTCCACTATGTCAGAGGAAATGTAAGCTTCCTAGAGTTACGAGAACATTCAGATTCATCCTACACCCATGCGTGTAAAACCCACAAAGCAGAAGGTGTGGTCCAGAATTTTTTCTTTTAAACTTCAAGAAGTGTGAAATCTATAAAATAGTTATCTATGTTAGGAGAAGTAGGTATCATTGTCATTTGCAGATTTGAAAATGCTTATGACTGATTAAAATATTATGCACATTTTGATAGCCCAGAACATAAAATGCAAGAGATACAGCATCAGGCCTAAAAGACCTTGAAATCAGTCTAATATCTTTATTTATCTGAGGAAGATCAAGTTGTGTGTGTGGGTGGTTATTGTTATTTAAAATTTATCTTCTGGCTGATGTGAGAGCCAAAAGTGTAGAGATGCATTTTAAGACACTGTCCCCTCATCTCCCATTATATGTGTGTCATCTATGAGTTTTTTTCTAAATATCCCTTAATCTATTTATGTCTTAGGACTTTGTGATGTTGGAGACTTGGAGTTTACTGTCTGTTATGTAATTTAATACTTCCTTTGTAGTTAAAAAGAAAGGCAAGAGATTTTAATTAACAACACAGGGGAAAAAACCCCAACTAAATTGTACTTCATGTGAAATGCCCGTGCATCCCAGTCCCAGCCTGGACTTGTCGGGACTGGACCCCTTCCTGAGACAGCTGGGCATCCAGCTATTTCCAAGCATGATTCCCAGAGAGCAGACTTTCTCACGCTGGTTTTGCACAGAAGCCAACCAGAACTTTAGACAGGCAAGTGAGCGACACAGAAGCATCTTGAGATCCCCGCACTTCTGTTCATTTAACAGCTAGGGACGTTTCAAATACTTTTGAAAAATACTTTCTCAAAACTCAAAGCACCATGTTATTGTAACACAAAGCAAAATTCAAACTTGTCTCCTATGCCATTTTCTCAGAAATATGAAATCCATAAAGTTACGCACTCTAATAGGGCAAAGATGAGGGGAGGGGCAGGCAGGGTTATCAGGGAAGGACACAAATATTTACGAGGGAACTTTTCATCTTTAACTGTTGGGGGGAAAGTCCTGGGAATAAAAGAATGGTTCTGAAGCTTCTCTCAATATCCAATCACTCAGAAGAGCTGTAAGTTCACTTTCTGTAATATTCCCAATGGGAAGTGACATCTTTGCTTTGAAAACTGTGATAGTTTCCTAATGGACTCTGTCACCCAGGCTGTAACCTCAGTTTCTCCCACATATCAAGGCTGCAAGGCTTCTAAAGGCAAACCACAGCACCTTATGACCTTCTGACAGCCCTCTACTGTGCTGTCACTCACGGCCCCAGGTTCCAGCCGCTGCCTTCTCCCTGGCTGACAGCTTCTCCGTGTGCTCTTCTGCCCATGTCCTGAGCCTGCAGCAAACTACCGATACTCCCTACTCAGGCCTGGCTGGGCCAGCAGTTCCTTGGCTAACTTGGTCCATCCCCCATCCACCTGGAAGAAGCTGGCTCTGCTCCAGCATTAGCACCTGCAAAAGTCCTTTCCCAATGACCAAGAAGTCACATTTCAAAAAAATGACCATATTTACAGGCCACATCAGTGTGTGACAGAGATGCTTATTCATAAAGCATCATTTGTGGGCCAGACCACCTGGAAGAAAGTGCTGTCCGGTTTTGGATGCCAGGGACATTTCCTTGGCTGCTCAAGCAGAATTGTTAGCACCTGTTGCATTGAAACCTTACACTCATCGGTGTAACTAGGTAATGACAATTTCCTCCACTAGACAGTGACCTCCAGACAGCGGAGTTCATGCTACTTTTAACTCAGCATCTTGTTCCCGGTGTATGGCAACTGCTTTGTGTATAGTAGGCACTCAGTGAACGGAACTCTTCCCAGGTGAAGACAACTCAAGTTAAAAACAATAAGGAGGAGGGAAAGAGCGTCTGTGTGGCAGTAATGTGATGACGTCGGCGACTTGCTTTCGTGCTTACGTGCCTCCTCCCTGACCTGACCCCATTCACTCACTCTCCCGGCATGCACTGAACGCCTGAGGCACAGTGAATACCCTACGGTCACCTCGGCACCACCAACACTGTGAGCCAGATAACTCTTGGTTGGGGCGGGAAGGCCGCCCTGTACCGTAAGATGTTTACCAACATCCTCTGCCTCTATCACCTAGGTGCCAAGAGCGCCTCTTCCTCCCACATTCTGACAATTAAAACTGTCTCCAGATATTGCCAAATGTCCCTTGGAGGTGGGGCAGGGGAGCGACATCACCCCTGGTTGAGAATCACTCCTGTAAAGTGACATTTCTGACACAGCAAGAGAAACTAATGACAGTCATCTTACACAGGCCTCTGTCCACTTTGTGCTCAGTGAAGATGCTGCCAAAGGATAGAGCAACCGGACGGCACTGAGGTGGGGGCTGGGACTGTAAGTGTGAAGGACAGGAGGAGAGAGCCAGGGTGCACCGTGGTCACCTCCCGCTGCCTTTGCTTCGGGCACCAGAGTGAGTGATGAGCCACCAGTGTGGCGGGAGGGGCGGGAAACCGGCACAGTGAGGCCGAGGAGGGTGGAGCATGGACAGTCCAGGTGTCCATCGGTCACCCTGACCGCAGCCTGATGGCTGGTAGGTCCTCTACCCAATGCCCCACCTTCCCAGGGCTCCAGGAACCTCCCGGGCGCTGGGTGCCCAGTTGGCGCTGGCTGCTAATGGGAAGGCACCTGCTGGTCCCTGTGCTGAGTTAACTCTTCTGTGCTGTTAGCAACGTCGCATCCTCCTGTTACCCGACAGGCCCTCTTCACAGTGGAGCGCTTGGAATCACTGTCTTCCTGGGGGTGGACACGCCCTTCCCCTGATCTGCAGGCTCAGTCAGACTTAGATTTCCCTGACAGTCAGAGCCCGGCAGCTCAGCATCAGGGATGCCGCGTCAGCGGGAAGCCAGACCTGCACCTCGGCAGAGAGGATTTCCTCTAATAAACCCGCGACATCAGAGTAGCACAAAACCCTTCCCATTAGGGGATGGCACAGACCGCATCTCACAGTGTCCACAGGCCGGGAAGGCGGCAGACATACGGTGCACGGCTGACAGCATTGGAGGGCTGGCTGGGCCTGGGCACCCCTTTCTTTTCCCTCCGCAGCAGCACTGTGGCCTCCATCTGCTCATCCTCAAAATCCTTTGAAACACTGACTCGTCAACGCTGCAACTACTCTGCCAAAGCATGTGCTCAGGCCCCAGTCAGCTTGGGGAATTACTCAAGGTCACACAGATCAGGCCCCAGTCACTTGGGGAATTACTCAAGGTCACACAGAAAAAAATCTCCCAAAACTGAAAACGCTTCTTGGTTCCTAATCCCCTTCCAAAGCAAGAGAATCTGGTCATCACTTTATCTCTAAGTAACCCAAAGTTTCACTTTGTCCACTTTCATCACTTTCACACACGTAAAAGTTCTTTTTTACTTTTTTTTTTGTATTTTTTTTGGTTTAAGTTTGAAGAGGTTATAAAAGATACTAATAAGTAGTTTTTCTCATCTTTGAAGTAGAAAGTGATTTCATCTGAGGTTGAGAAATAAAAAAAAAAATAAAAACCTAAAAATTTCAGATTTTGTAAACAACATTCTCATTCTTAGGTTTCAGACAGTCTCATCCTAGGTGCGTTTAAAGCAGTGGTTCTCAACCTTCCTAATGCCACGACCTTTTAATTCAGTTCCTCATGACCCCCAACCATAAAATTCTTTTCATTGCTACTTCACAACTGTAATTTTGTAATTTTGCTACTGTTATGAATCGTAATGTAAATATCTGATATGTAGGTCGGTCTTTGGCGACCCCTGTGAAAGGGTCGTTCAACCCCCAAAGGGGTTGTGATCCACAGGTTGAGAACCACTAATTTAAAGGGAAAAGTTTCCGTACATTCTCCATAATCTTTTTTCCTTTTTACTTCTGATTTCCCTCTGCATACAAAAGGTCACCTAGTTAGGAGACCTGGGTCTCTCTCCTGCTCCCCATCTATCCCGAGCATGGGAATCAGTGGACCCATTTTATAGGAGGTTATGCTCCAGTGGCAACTTGGCTGCACTCCAGCAACTGGTGATTTAATCAAACACTAATCTGAAGGTATTTTGTGGCTGTGGTTACCATCTACAGTCAGTTGACTTTAAGTCAAGCAGATAGTGTGGTGGCCTTGTTCCGGCACCTGACAATGTGCGTGAGCCTCATCCAATCAGCTGAAAGAGGAAAAAAAGATTTTAGAAGAAGAAATTCTGCTCCAAGACTGCAGTATCAACTGCCAGACTTTCTAGCCCACCGGCCGGCCATCCACAATCTACTTTGGCAACCTCCGTAGCTGTAGAAACAAATTCCTCAAAATCTTTCTCTCTCTCTTTCTCTCTTTCATTCTCTCTCTATATGATACACACACACATATGCACATATATGTGTGTGTACAAGGGTCTGTTGGGATGTTTACTCTTGAGACATTTCCCCTTAGACCCCAGATTCCAGCTACTATGCGTCGTAAAGACCAAACCACACACAGCAGGTATCTGGTCAGTTGTCCAGCTGCGCTCCTGGCTAACAGCCAAATACAACGACCTGCATGAGAGTGTGCCACCTTGAACATCCACCCTGTGGGGCCAGTGCATGGCGGTAGCCCGCCACCATCTCACTTCATCCTCATGAGATTCCCTGAGTAGGAACTCCCCAGATAAAGCAGTCTACACAGAGGATCAGGAGAGGCAATGAAGCATCGTCCTTTTAATCCGCTAGGTTTTGGAGTGGTTTGTTATACAGCAATAGATAAACAGGAAATACAAACGTAGCTTTTGTTCCATCGTGCTTATGTCAATGTGCGCATCTGTTTCCACAAAGGATGTTCTTTAAGGGTTTCTTATTGTAACTATTCAGGAAGAGAGTGCAGTGTGTCCAAACAGCATCTGGATTTTACTATTTCTTTCCCATCAGATAGGAATAAAAGAAGAGAACCATCTTGAGACCAGCAGTTTCTTGCTAATAACTCAGAAAGACAGCCTCAAGATGATTTAGCTCACCTGTATCAAGACGGTGGCCCAAGAGGGGAGTTCATCTCCTATGCTTTTCACTAATGTTTAACAAAAAAAGGTAAACATATTTTAAGCTATTTAGACATTATCCTAAAATGGAGATATAAAAATGCTACCTAAGTTTTCAACTTGTCTACGACTTTCCCTGTGCACCTTTGCATGTGGTAAGTAAAATAATACATCAGGCTGTTTAGTTACAGGCGGAGATGGTCCTTCCGTGAATGATGCGTTCATGTCTAAAATGTACTGCTTTGAAGTGATGTAGGTATGAAAAGGAATAGAACAGGGAGAATGAGAAGAAAAAACAGGTAAACAAATGGATTTTATAAAGACCAACAAAGACTCACACAGCGAGGTTAAGAGTACAAAATGGCATTTCCTGAAATACCACTGAAATACATAAAACTGTCACTGAAACAGATAATGTCACATTTAAAATTTTTCTATTCTCCTAATGCACTAAATGTATACACTAAGGGACTTAAAAACACAAGGTCTCACATGAAAACTCAATAAAAAAACAATAAAATTATTTTTATAATATCAAAACACTTAAAAACTTCATGTAATATGTATTTTAACGTGCAAAAAAGGTTAAATGCCTTAGTCCCTGTTACTTACTGGTTAACAGAACACTAAAGACTGGGTAATAATGTGTAAGAAACAGTTATTTCTTTCTTACAGTTCTAGTGGCTGGGAAGTCCAAGGTTGAGGGCCCTGCGTCTGGTGAGGGCCCTGCATGTGGCGAGGGCCCTGTGTCTGGCGGGGGCCCTGCATCTGGCGATGGCCCTGCATATGGTGAGGGGCCTGCGTGTGGCGAGGGCCCTGCATTTGGTGAGGGGCCTGCGTCCGGCAAGGGCCCTGCATCTCGCGAGGGCCCTGCATGTGGTAAGGGGTCTGCGTCTGGTGAGGGCCCCATGTGTAGCGAGGGCCCTGCATCTGGTGAGGGCCCTGCATGTGGTGAGGGCCCTGCGTCTGGCGAGGGCCCTGTGTCTGGTGAGGGGCCTGTGTCTGGGAGGGGGGCTGCGTCTGGCAAGGGCCCTGCATGTGGTGAGGGCCCTGTGTGTAGCAAGGGCCCTGTGTCTGGCGAGGGCCCTGCATGTGGTGAGGGACCTGCGTCTGGC
>NW_003852428.1:14054033-14109529 GCF_000181295.1 Otolemur garnettii | reverse complement strand
TGGTGAGGGGCCTGTGTCTGGGGGGGGCCCTGCATCTGGCGATGGCCCTGCATGTGGTGAGGGCCCTGCGTGTGGCGAGGGCCCTGCGTCTGGTGAGGGCCCTGCGTCTGGTGAGGGCCCTGCATGTGGCGAGGCCCCTGCGTCTGGCGAGGGCCCTGCATCTGGTGAGGGCCCTGCGTCTGGTGATGGGCCTGCTCCCTGCATTATCCCCCAGCAGGAGGTGGAAAGGAAAGCAAGCAAGCGAGGGCCAAACTCGCTTTTACAACAAAGCCACTCTCACAGGGGTGAACCCATTCCCACAATATGACACTGATCTATGACTTAATCACCTCTTTTAGGTTCCTCTCTCTTTCTTTTTTTTTTTTTTTTTTTTTTTTCTGAGACAGAGTGTGACTCTGTCATCCTGGGTAGAGCGCCATGGCATCATTATAGCTCACAGCCACCTCAGTCTCTCGGACTCAAGCGATCCTCTTGCCTCAACCTCCCGAGTAGCTGGGATTATAGGTACCTACCATGATGCCCACCTAGCTCTTCTATTTTTTTTTTAGTACAGATGGTCTCAAACTGGTCTTAGCTCAGGCTGGTCTTAAACTCCTGAGCTCAAGAAATCCACCCATCTTGGCCACCAAGTTCTAGGATTACAGTGCCTGGCTAGTCCTCCCCATCAAGAGCATTGGGGACTAAGTTTCCAACATATGAACTTGGGGGCACATTCAAACTTTAGCCATCAATAATCTGAAGAAAATCAAGGTAATAAAGATGATTATTTTATTGCCAATCAGTAAGGAAGTAACATAAATTTTAGTATTATTGGTAAGTATAATACATGAGTTAATGGATAAGAATTAATCTATACAAAGGGTAATAAATTAAATCTGACATACTCTAATCACAGTGGGCCCAAGACCAGAACTTTAAGGATGGTACCTGTCACGCTCACACACACGTCTTGGCAGAATGGGTCTGGCTCTGTGTGTGCAGGCTGATGCCAGGCAAGGAGCTGGTGTTCCCAACACTAGACACAGCCACAGTCACACGTACAGGCCTGTGTATGCTTATATTTCACATTGGCACAGAAAGGATGTTGAGGTGGCGGCTTATTCTCTAATAAAAACTTAAAACTTAAAATGATGGCTCTTAACATGGAGGCAAGTGACACAGTTAGCATTAGAGACAGTGATACTGGCTGGCTGGGCCGCCTTTCATTGGTCTCAGCCACATCTCTTGGTCTGGTCCCAAAGACAGACAAGGGGAAAGTCTTGAGCCTCTTTATATTCTGGGAGTTCCTTCCTCCAGAACCTGCAGACAGAATACTTTATTTGTTATTTGTTACATGCTGACACTGTGTTTAGGATCTGGCAAGCTACCCAGTGTCCTCCCCAGTGGTTTGCAAAGGAGACTGACAAATACCCATTATAAAATTCACCAGCTGAAAGGCCGTTAACTCTGCAAAGGACAGAGTCACTTAGCATTTTAAATCAGCCTCTCAGTATCCTGGGGAACAAACCAAGGGCCATTTGTATCTTCAGTTCAAGATAGTGGGATGTCCTGAGGACCAAGTGTCTGTGGGTCTCATCTGCCCGGGATGACTGCAGGGATTCACGTGAAAACCTTGGCGTCTCTAACCTACAATGAGTATTGGTAAATAGTAAAAGTAAGTAAACACGGGAAGAAGGACTTTTCTTGGGTGAAGAACTCAACAGCAACTCACCTAACAAATGCAAATATTATAACCTAATCATATGTACCTTCATATTTATCCAAAATTTAAAAAGAAAAAAAGATTTAAACAACTTAAAGATGGTATTATAGAAGGACCCTTTTGAACCTTAAAGAATCTGGCAATTCTTGTGTTATTAAATTACTTTGGAATATAAGAAAACCTGGACACTTACCAGTTCAGTTCTTAGGTTATTATACTCCAGATTCCAAATCCATAAAAATAGCAAAATTTATAGATAGAAGGAATTATAACTATGGATGTATTAACACTTGTAAATATCCTAAATAAAATATTAGTGATTTAATTTAGCTGTTAATGAAGAGAATAACGTATCATTAAAAAGGCTATTTTAAAACATATTTAATAAAGTGAAAAAACGTTTATGAAGTGATAGTCAATGAAAAAAAAACCCAAGATATAAATTGACAGATGACCATAAATGTGTGTGCGTCTGTTGTCTGTGTGTGCAAGCAGAGGGTGGAGAAAGGGAGTGGGAAAGGATGAGAGTCTAAAAAGACCAGGAGAATAAATGAAAATACTGTTATCTCTTGAGGGACCATGACTGTCACTTTAAAAACACTTACTCATATTTTCCTACATGTTCCTTGAATTCCTGCCTTTCCAGTTATCACGTGCGTCTCTGGGCCACTTCCACTCCATGTTCTTCATGGATAATTTCACCAAATACCCAGTATTCCTCACCTGGAAAGATTTTGAGTATCTCATCCTTTCCTCTGAACGCTCTCCAGTCTGTGCCTATGTCACTTTCAGGAATTGAGGACAGCTGGACAAGTGTCCCAGGTGTGCTGGGACTAGCTCAGGGGAGGAGGTTTGAGTCTTCTTCCCCCTGGACGAGAGGGTCTTTCTATCCATGTGCCTGAATTCCCTCAGGTGTCATGTTATCTGTAATCTCACATTCTCCTTGGAATCAACTACATGTTTAAAAAAAGTGTTGCTAACAGCATTTTGATCAGTCCTTATTCTTAGTTCTGTTCGTCAAAATAGCATTTTCAACCATTTGTTTTGATCTAAGATAGTTTAACATCCAAGGAGAATTATCAGTTTTCCAAAGGACAGTTACTTGGTATCATGAATTAAACTTTGTTCTTCGAAAAACTCTGTTAAACCTACTAACCCAGAACCTATAATTATGACCTTATTTGGAAACAGAGTCTTTGCAAATACAAGCAAATCATCAGGTCATATTGGATTAGGGTTGGCTCTAATCCAATGAGTGGCACCCCTAAAACAAGAGGGAAATCTGGATGCAGAGATACTCAGAGGGAGAAAGATATTAAGACAGACACAGGACGGATGGTCTAGGACCACAGAGGAGGAATTGGAGCGATACACCTGCATGCTAAGGTTGCCCAGCTCTGGACTGCAACCCCAGAAATGAGGAGGAGGCTGGTCCCCTAGAGCCAAAGAGAACGCTTCATTCTGCTTGATCTCTAACTTCCAGTTTCCAGAACTGTGAGACAGTCAGTGTCTGTTGTTTTGAGCAACTCAAGCTGGTGGTAGATTTTTTGAAGCAGCCCTAGAAAACTAATACACTTAGAAAGGTACCATGATATATATTCTTATAATTAACATTCACTGAAATGACAGACATAGTCTTCATTTTAGAAAATACTTATACAGAAAAAAATTTTTAACTGTCATACTTATGGAATATTTAATTAAGGCTATCTCATCTAATGTCTTCTTCACAACTAATTTTCTAACAAATAAAACGGGATTTAACAAAATGATAGTGATATTTATAATAGCCAGCATATCCGTGCCCTTGCAAGGTGCCAAGCATTGTGCTACTTTATCTGCACGTTACGTGGCTAAATGCACACACAGAAGGTTCTTATACACACGCAAGTATATTTTACATATGTTCATGCACATCCAAAAATTTAATATTCTGATCTAGGTATCTGTAAATTTTTTCTGATAAGGTCAGATCATAGTATTCTAGGCTTTGCTCACCACATTACTTCTGTTGCAACTAATCAACTCAGCACTGTTAGCACAAAAACAGCCACAAATAAGATGTAAGCAAATGGGCCAGGCTGTGTTCCAATAAAACTTTATTTATGGAAATAGACAGAGGACTGAATTTGGCCTCTAAGCTATAGTTTCCTGATCATTGCTGGAACAGTTTGAGGGAGATCTTACTAGTTCACAGGTGAAGGAGCTGAGGCCAAAATCTTATGTCCAGGCATTGTGGCTCACACCTGTAATCCTAGTACTCTGGAAGGCCAAGGCAGGTGGCTTGCCTGAGTACAGGGAATCCAGGCCAGCCTGAATAAGAGAGAGACCCCATTTCTGCTAAAAATAGAAAAATTAGCTGGGCATTGTGGCAGGCATCTGTAGTCCCAGCTACTCAGGAGGCTCAGGCAAGAGCATTTTGCTTGAGCCCAAAAGTTTGAGGTTGCTGTGAGCAGCTATGAGGCCATGACACTCTATTCAGGGCAACAGTGAGACTGTCTGAAAAAAAAATTTTTTTTAAATTTTTGTAGGAAGTCACAGTTAACACAGAGTAGTACTCTGCTAACACTGACACAGAATCTCCTGAACCCACCATGGTAATCACTCAGCAATGCTCTTTTTATAGGCAGGAACAATAATGCAATTTCATCAAAAGTATATTGATTCAATAATGAGCTTTAAGAACATTTTCTGATACTTATATTGTCTCACAAAAGAAATGTGGCAACAAGTTAGAAGCAAAACAAAGAGAGGCTGAATTTTATGAAGTCAAAAAAGAAATTGCTCTAAGTGTTCCAAAGAATTTACATATGTCAGAAAAGATTTAGGAATTAAAATCAAAACTCAGCCTCATTGACTGTTACCGTCTCAAATACGCATAAGAGACCAGAGAAATAATGTAAATGAGAGAAGAGAGAAAACAGAAATCTAAGGAATCAGTAAAAGCTTGATGAACATCTCAGCACTTCTGTTAGGGTTCCCGTCTTAAAAAGCAATGAAAGGACTTTTGTTCAAGTGCCCCGGAAACAGGAGAAACGGTGAGGGCCACGGTCCACAACACGCCTTCTCCCTTTGTAGGGCAATTCCATCCTCTGCAAAGTTTCCCTCCCACCAAATCATACTCTTTTCACACTTCATAGTGTTTTTATGGATCCTTTTTTCCCCTAATGCAAAACTCCCCAAACTCTCTGGTACTGTTTGACTGGGCGTCAGGCTATGCTGTTCAGAAGACACGTGACACTAAATGTTCCCACATTAGTTGAAAATCACTTAGCATCCTTCTCTATTTTTATTTATTTATTTATTTTCATTCTCTCTCTCTCTCTCTCTTTTTTTTTTTTTTAAAGGACCTTTCATTTAGCTGGTTGGGGTGGCTTTGATCCATGAACACAGGAATTCTAAGTAAAAGAATTCGTTTCCCAGACTATAGCTTCAGTTGAGCCTAGGAGACTGAAGCGTCCGGTGATGATCCTTGCCTCATTTCCATGATTATCATAAACACACACCAAAGCATAAATAAAGAACAAACTCCAAAAATATGCTTAGAACGGGGCATAAAGCTGCAGAGTACGGCAGAATTTGCCTCTCTGCTGTAATAAATGCCACAGACAAATAGAGTTAAATGGGTTAATTAGTCACTGGTGGCTATCTTAATTGCAGTATTGAAAATGAGGCCCGAAGGCCGCAAGAATTCTCATTACAGGGTTACCTGGGCTTTACCGGGAGAGTTCGCCTGGGAGAGAGGCATCTTCGCAACATCCTGGAACCGATTACAACTCTTCCTCCCCTTTACCTTTCATAATTAGCTGTACACTATTAAGTTAATGCACATTTATCTACAACAATTCAATTCAGACTGCGAGAGAATCTTTCTAGTCTATAATTACACTCCAGCTTAATTAGCATAATTTCCACTGCACATATTTTAATAAAGAACCTGCCATTATGGGTTGGCTTCCCATGTGGAAACTCTTCCAGGGAACATCGTGAGGAGAGGCAAATGCCTCCTACTCACGAACTACCACAAATACAAGAAGATGATCAGAAGCCAACTCTCCATGAATGGGGAATGTGAGAAGGGCAAGCTTCTCAGGACGGGGCCTGATGGAGTCTCCCAACCTCTCACCACCCTCCACGGGCATGAGCAGCGCAGGGCTCACCCTCCCTAATAATAGGGGGCTGCTGATGGGCAATTTGGCCCCATCAGTCTGCAAATGTCTGGTGTGAGAGGTATGCAAACATTTCTACAGTTTCTTTGTAGAATCCGCTCTCTAGGGGCGAGCCCAGTTGAGTGCCTGGAATCCAACTACCACTAGATGTCACCAGTCATTAGCTGGGACACAGATAAATGAGCCTTTCAGTGATTGTTTTGTTAACTTCAAAGACCCTAAGAAACTGGGTCTCTGCAACTCCCCTGTGGGGAACTGCTTCACTGTGAGAGGGAGCCAGGCTGTCTGTCCAGCCCTGAAATGGCAAATGCCTACTGCGCGATTTAATGGGACTGCACACACTTCTCAAGGGTTACAAATTTGTTTTGACAATAACTCCACACAATCTGAAATAAAGGAAAGTTTTCATTTCTAATAGCTGATTATATTTTGTGCAAACACCTAACTATTAAAATAAAATCCACAAAAACACTGTTTTGGGTGCTGATTTTTTAACTAGATCCTTACTGTTTTTACGGATTTGTTGCTCAGAAGAAAGAATGAGAAAAAGGGACGTGGACACCATCATACACAAGAGCATAAGCCTCGAAAAGAGTAAGACAGCATCACGGTCCTGCAGAGACATTTCAACCAGGAAAACTGGAGAAGAGGCAGACGACCCTGAGAGCCCAAAAGATGCCGTTTCAAATGTGAAAGTGGCAGTGGTATTAGGTGAGAATCAGGAATCTTGAAAGGAACAGGGTTTTATAGAGATGCCAGACGCCAGGGTCATTTCTGGGAAATCCAAGTAGATACGTGAGACACAACACAAGTGTCAAACCTTTCCTTCTCCAGGTGTATATTAAAAAATTAAAGCGCTGGTAAAAAACATTCTGAGCGAGCTTACACAGCAACCTCAGTAAGGTATCTATCCACTTTCTCAGCTGCCAAAGGTACAACTTAAAAATAATGTAGCGAATGCATTTAAAGCTTTATCATTATTTACACTGAACACGATGAAAGATGATCTGATGCAGCCTCATTTATGTCGTCACCATCTGCATTTTTTCACAACAATATTTTTCGGCCATTGAAAGCTCAGGTGTCTATGAACAGTTATCCACATTTGTATTTCTGTCTTAAAAACAACAGGTAAGGTTCTTTTCGTTTAAAACAGGATTTCCACTGCAGTGAGCAGTGTGCATAGTGCCCTTTTTAAACTTTTGTACTGCTCCCAAGGCTTTTCAGTAGTATTCTCATAGGTGTCCTAAGAGAGGGCCTGTTAACAAAACTGAAGGGTCCTCATTTCAACCATGCCACAAATGCTCACTCTGTTCCTTCTCTTTCTTCTAATCATTTAAAAATACAGCCTTACAGCTAAGAGCATGACTGCTAGAGGCAACGTGC
Source organism: Otolemur garnettii (assembly GCF_000181295.1). Classification (NCBI taxonomy): domain Eukaryota; kingdom Metazoa; phylum Chordata; class Mammalia; order Primates; family Galagidae; genus Otolemur; species Otolemur garnettii. The sequence goes on along the minus strand of NW_003852428.1, from coordinate 14,102,272 downwards.
CCTCGCTTAGTGAGTCCTGGCCTCTCTTCTTACTGGCTGTGACACTGTGGGCAAGCTGCCGTGGCACTCTGGGGCTTAGTTTGCTCAGCCAGTAAAGTGGGGAGGTAACAGCATCCAGCCTACAGAATTGCAAAAGAATGAATGAGCAAAGGGGGGCAATGTGCTTAGAGCAACCCCTACCTCAGGTACCTCTGAATCACTCCTCTTTAATTGTTCTTAGCTTTCACAATATAAGATGACAGTTTTACAACACTTTGAGGCCCCTAAGTCTGAAAAACTTCTCATCTGAAATCTAGTCTAGTCTATTATAATGGAAATACCAGGGCATGTTTTCTTTGATGTATCAATCTTGACCAAAATATAGTCTTTAATTTAAAAACAACACAATATCTACCCACTTTAGATGGACCTAAATTTCAACCTCAATTTACATTGTGTTCCTATTTCATATTCAACTAGATCACAGGATATAGTCAACTCACTGTAATTTAATATGGTCCAATGAATGGACATGGATTTACATATTTACTATCAAGGAACCAGCACTCCTGGTCTCCCAGAAACCACGTGTAACATGAGTTCACAATATATGGCTGGCCTAAAAATCAATACTCACAAAAAGGTGGCTCTTTTTGAAATTGCTGCCAAGGTTATTCTCTAGACTTGCACTTCAGACCCCCATAGAATGATCTTTACAGGAGTAAGCCCTCGCCCTCAGAATCTGAAGCACATCATCAATATTCACAGTAACATACCAGAAACCAAAGGCCAGACCTGTTCATGAAGTTAGATGTTTATCTGCAAAAATTATACTAGTCATTGCAAATTATACAAGATGGAGCCTTGCCATGCCTGCTTCCATAACCTTAGGAGTCTTAATCACATGACAATTATTTTTCACACGTTTACGGTGTTTGTAGAACATCGACATTCACAAACATTTCACCAATTCTGAATTCCAAGTCGTAGACAAAGCTTCGAGACAAACTTGAATTACGTTTGTACCTAAACCTTGAATTTCGAGCACATTTTCCATGAATTTTGACATTTACTAGAATGAGCTCCTTCTAGAACAGTGGTCCTCAACCTTCCTAATGCCACGACCCTTTAATATAGTTCCCTCATGTTGTGGTGACCCCCAACCATAAAATTATTTTCATTGCTACTTCATAACTGTAATTTTGCTACTGTTATGAATTGGAATATAAATATCTGATAGGCAGGATGTATTTAGGTGACCCCTGTGAAAGGGTCGTTCGACTCCCAAAGGGTCACAACCCCCGGGTTGAGAACCGCTGCTCTAGAAGAGAATCTCTATAGCTGCTTTTCTTTTTATTTCGATCACAAACAAGAAGTGTGAGCATGGTAGGATTTTTCCCTTCATGTTATTTCAGAAATTCCAACTATGCAACTACTAATTATACATATCTGGGCCTACACATTAAGTAGTGCATTTACATGTAATTAACACACATTGGCCAATAACAATCAGTGAAATACAACACTGGACAGGCCTTGACTCGGCAGGTGCATGGCTCCATACTATAAGCCTCTTAGTATACATTCAAAGGATAACAATGTGCTAAAAAAAAAAATCCAGCCACTGTAATATTTAGTGTGTGTGAATTTCCTTAACTTTGCAGTGTCAGATTTCTGGCTGGATTGATTTTTATTCAACAGTGAGACAAAAGATTATGCAATGCTCTTAAAAAACACAGGATCTCTGCTTCAACACATGGTAGCCTCCAAAGAAGCATTAGAAAGGATCAAGCTATTTTCTCCCTAAATCAGTGTTCGGCATTATGCTTCTAGGCTATGTCTCTTAATGCTTTCTTTGGTTGGCATTATTGGATTATTGCAACTCAATCCTTAGCCTTATTATTGAAAGAAAGCTTAAAAGCACAGATAAGAAACCTCCAATAACCAGCATGCAGAAAGAGCTAACCAAATAATAGTTATTTCATGTGAATGCCATGTAGAACCAAACAAAATATTTATTAAAATTAAACTGTGTGGGGTAACATCCTAATTAGCATGCTTTAGGACATGGCAATAAAACACATAATGGCCAGGAGGATGAAAGGAACGTGGTAATCATTACTGTCGCTATGACTTCAGCTTAATTTTTCAAAATGTTTAAATAATGAGACTCAATGGGAAGTATTTACACTGCAACTCAGTTCACACACACCCAGCACACACATGTGCACACATACTTCAGGGAAAAACAAGTTACCCTATGAACACAGATGCATCTTAACAGGTTCTGTCCTAGTCCATTACATTATTTTAAAAACACTGTTCACAATCAATCAATGGATTGTACGACCCATTAATGGATCTCAATATGCAACACATCACATATAATATATTGCATACAACATATTGTTTGACAATTAGGTAATAATTACCTCTCAAGGCTAAAATTAAACAAGAGAGAAAACCTTCTCTTTGATGATTTTAATTTAATTTAAATTCTTGGTGTCCTGAGCCTTTTCTTCCTTCCCTTCCTCTACAAATTTGTGTACTTTTCAAAGATGTGTGAACATGACAAGAATAACACTTACAATACTGCTTGCATCTGGAGTCTCAATTCTCAGGGGCTCTACTGCCATTATGAAGTGTTGTATATCCAGATAAAGAGAGAACTTGGGGCTTAGGTGATACATTGCAAAGGACTGGGTTGTACCTTTCAGTATCTTTTATGATCTGCTAACTTGGCTCCAATCACCAAGGGCTGGCTGAATGAGGATTGAGCAGCAGGAGGGTGGGAGGAAGGGGGAGAGAGAGAAGGAAAGAGACAGTGGGTAAGAGAAGAGAGAAAGAGAGAGAGAGGAGAGGAGAGAGAGAGCAGGAGAGAGAGGGAGAGAGAGAGGAGGAGGAAGGTTATAAAGAAAGAGAGGGAGAGGGGAAGGGAGAGAGAGAGCAGGGAGAGAGACTGGAGAAGAGAGGAGGAGGAGGGAGCTAGATAAAGAAAGAGAGGGAGAGAGGAGGGGGAGGGAGATAGAGAGAGAGAGAGACTGCATTCTGGGATGCTTCATCCCACTTACAGAAGGAAGAAACAGCTTTTACTGGGTAAGATAAAAATCGTGTGTCCTCATTTATTTTCATAATGCAAAGTAAAATACAATAATACAGAGGGTGCAAAAAATGTATACACATTTTAAGAAAGGAAAAATACTGTATTAAAATTATAATACTTAACATATGTCCATAACAAAGGATGAATACAAGTCATTTTGAGTACCTCTTGTAACTGCAGAAGGCAAAGGTGACTTGAGTATTACACTTTTTTTTTTTTTTTTTTTTGCAGTTTTTGGCCGGGGCTGGGCTTGAACTCACCACCTCCAGCATATGGGGCTGGGACCCTACTCCTTGAGCCACAGGCGCCATCCAATATTATACTTTTAATAGTTTTTTTCTTTTCTTAAAATGTGTACACATTTTTGGTACTTTCTGTATTTTATAAAATATTTATAAATTATAAAAATACTTTCTTTACAAGTATGTTAATTTGTTCTTATAAAAAATATACAGTCCATAATTTTTTTAAATACCAAATGACAAACAGAGAGATTATATTTTTGCACTAAAATCTGTGGATCAGTTCAGAAAAGAATTATAGCTATAGAAGATGATCTTCATAATAGAATCACACCCTTTCTACATCCAATCACTCGCTAATCTACTAGGAAACACTGCTCTATATTTACTCAACTTATTCTATATCCATCACCTATGACATATTTATTAGCATTGACTAGCTACAGGTGTCCACTAATATTGTTCCTCTGTCGAATTCTAGGAGATACATTCTTGAATGTATTACTTGGGGAAAAAATATCTCCAAATCAGCATTTTGCATGTATTTTGCACCGAGATGCACAATAAATTTAAACAGATCTTAAATCCACCCACGCCACACTCACAAGTCTGATCCTTTCCTAAAAACACCAAACCGAACCAAACCAAACCTGCCTCACTGTGAAGTTTATGATCTATTTCATTCTATTTAATTTTTAAAATGCTGGTCAAAGCCATCTGAATTGGTTTTACTACTCATTTGTGGGTGGTCCCCAGATGGAAAAAAAAGAATCATACCAATGCAATCAGGTTGTAGATTCCTGAAGTGAACGTAGTACAGCTTTCTCATAAAAATATCATCCAAGTTCACTGGCAACACTTAGACTCAAAGGGCTACCTTACTAAAATGCAGTAGAGCACAGTATCTATTTTATAATTCAGAGAAGAATGCGAGAATTATGTCCAGGAGTACATAAAATTAATGATACATTAGCGTGGAGGTCAAAATCTGGCCCTGAGGCCAAATCTGGACCACTTCATGCTTTTGTATGTCCTGGGAACTAAAAATGGCTTTTACAGATGAATACTTACAATCAGTTTAGCGCAAACTTTGAAGCCCAGTTTGGCAAAAGGCTATCTACCCTCCCCACCTCCAACATAATCCCATTCTCACTGGTAGAATGTATTATAAAACATCATCATCATTAACATTATTAACTGTTTTTAAATTTCATCAATTATAAAAGTTGTGGAAATTTGTTCTCTCCAGTTACATAAATATTTACATAATAGTCTCACGTTGCTTCTGAGCTCACAAGCTTAAAATATTTGCTCTCTGACCCTTCACAGAAAGTTTGCTGACCCACATATATCTCGTCATTTGAAAACTGTTTTAATTAATCATATGCACCTATCAAACCCAAGTGTGATCTGGCTATGACCTTAACCACACCTGATGCACAGGTGGACACACAGGTGTGTAAGTGGCTAAGGCGTGAGCCACACCTCCTGTGCTCTAGGCACAAATTTGTCCCCTGGGCTATAGGAGAAACGGCTCTTCCAAAGAGGACCCAAGGAGACTCAGATGCCTTTGTTAAAAATAACTTTGCATCTATTTTATTAAGAGCCATAAGCTCAAAGGAAAATTGAGCTTTTTGTTCATGAAATTGCTTTTCACCTAATTCCCTCAATGTCATGGGACAGTGCACAGCTCTGCAGCAGGAGACACTGAGATGAATAACTATCTCAGTCAAACGGGTAGGCCTGTCTCCCTTGCAACAGAAACTGCGTTTTGAACAACTGCCACTTAGAAGCCCAGCTAAGTGATATGATCGGGCAATCTCATGTTTATTACACTTAAGAAATTCTAATTTGTTTTCAGGTTGACACGAAGCAGCCTGGTTTGATTCCCTTCATATATTTTCTCCTAGGGGGTAAAAAGAAGTTTCGCTCTGTCCTAATACACAGTAAGTTTCCCTAGAAAGATATTTTCCTTGTTGGGGTATTAAGATTTCAAAATTTAGCCTTGGAAAAACACAACTTGACTCATACATAGATTTCCTGAGGAATATTTATGCTTTCTGCTTTTAATTTTCACCATGTTTCACCTTGACAGCTTCTGCTCATCCTCTCCTGTCCTCTCATAAATACTTCTCTGTAGAACACGCCTCACTGGAAACCTTAAACAACAATCTGCATCAATATTCATCCCTCAACTCAGACGGACTGAGGGCTGAGCCCGGGTAGATCTCCGTTGTCAGACGGTTATTTGTCAGATCAAGGTAGATCTTATCGGTCTGATGATTGTATCTATCCTGTAGGTAACATTTTACGTCTTTATGAAAATCTTAATTTTAAGTAAATATATTTTTTATTTATTACATATTTATTACATATATTAGCCAAAGCCTTGTTCCTTAAAGCCTATGGGTTTATGCGACATGAAGATTTGTATGACTGCTGTGGGCCCTTATTAAATATTTTTTGAATGTACGATTATTTTAGCAATAACTAACAACTTTTTCATGTGAAACCACCATCTTATCAAATCTCCATTTTATGAGAACGCAGTGTGGTAAGCAACCTTCATTGGTAAAAATGCTAGACAAACCTGAGATAGGAAAAAAAAAAAAAAAAACATGTTCAAAGTCACATTAGAAACATTTAGGAAGAGTAATTAGAAAACAAACAAAACAAATACAAAATCTCTCAAAAGTTAATTACAAAATCCCTACCAAAACGAAAAACACACATTAAAATTTCCCTGGGACAAGATTTATGCAAGGTTTATTTAACATGCGTGACTCTGCCATACAAAATAATTAAATATCTATCTGGAAACAGATTACAAAACAATCAAGCCTAATAATTAATTATCTTTTCCCTGCATAAAATGTTATACCTCATTTTTGTTTTTAAACTGCTGATGAAAATAATTGTTTCTGTCTAAGCGAAGGTTTTCAGTTGAAGTAACAAGTTGTTTTCCAAGGGCAAAGAATGAGGCAAGTTTAGAATTACAGATCTACAAAAAAGTTATTAAAAGATATTACATTATTTTGTCATTAATGCACATTTTAAAGATCTTTCTCTTGTATGAATAACAGTAAATTTGGGGTGAGACTGGTACTTAGTTCTCCTAGGTGTTTCACCAACTTTAAACTCATTATGAGTGTAGGGTTGGCTGGACAGGTGAAAGGGCCGACTCCTGAATTTTCTCCATAAATAAAGCTGTGTGTGTTTATCTGTGGGTGGGAACAGGTGTCCTCAACAGGCCTTACCAAGTGCCAGGCACCATTGCAGGTGCTTGATATATAAATCATGTTACCTAATTCTCACATAACACTATGAGGTCAGTGCTACTATTATCCCCCTTTACATATGGGGAAACCAAGGCCCAGAGACACAGTAAGTGGTCCAAAGTCATACAGTGAGCAAGCAGCAGAGTCGGGATTCAAACCCAGGGCATCCGGTGCCTGTGCTCACAGCTCAGCATCAGGAACTGGAAGCTGGTCCTCCCATCTCCTGATACTGGCTCCTGAGAAGGGGCCTGTGACATGGGGGTGAGATGGGACACACCAGCGGTACAAGATCTGGCCCTGGGGCTCCCTACCATGTGCTGGGCCATTTATGTACAGATCCTCTTCTCAGGCTCTTCTACAATAAGAGGGGTAAGGTCCAATCCATCCCTCTGGGTTGCTCTTATAATGAACAAGGTCTCATTGCAAGAGCGCTTTTAATCAAGCAGATGCGTAATAAACATCATTTCTCTCCCTTCCACTCAAACCTTTGTCAGTTCCCTGCTTATTTATAAACTCCTACAGCTCTAATTCAAGGGCAATAAGACTTTGAAACAGCTAGAATTAAAGTTTGACATGACTTCAAATTAATCAGGATTCTATTTTGTGCCAATCCATGGGGGAATGTATTGAGTAAAATGTATTTCTTCAAAAGACGTTTTACTAATTGTGTTTTCTAGACGATTGAATGCTGGAAAGAGAAACATATAATTTGTAGATGGCTGAATATCTGATTTTAATTCCCAAGTTATCCATTACTTGTACATGATCTAAAAAAAAAAATACAATTAAAACTTGGTCTTACTTGTTTCTTCAAGATGCAAAACAATTTTATTTATTTATGGACTTAAGTAATTTGCCTTTTCCAGAGTACAAATAATGATGTGCTGACTTAAACCAAATAAACTACATCTTAAATTACAAAAATATGTGCAGTGGGCTGCAAGGTGGCTCCCAAAAGATACCCCCAAGCTACCTGTTAATGTGAGCTTATTTGAAAATAGTGCCTTTGCAAACGCAGTTAAGGATCACAATGAGACCATCCTGGATTTGGACCTAAATCCAAAAGAGGGAGATTTGAGACAGACAATGGGAAGGAGTCCAGGTGAAGGTGGCAGAGGTTGCAGCCACAAACCAAGGAATGTCAGAAGCCATCAGAAGCTAAAAAAGGCAGGAAGACTCTTTCCCTAGAGCCTGCGGTGGGCATCACTCTGCTGATGTCTGGATTTCAGACTTCTGGCCTCCAGAACTGTGAGAGACTGCATTTCTGTGGTTTGCTTTATTTATTTAATTTTGTAATTTTATTTTTTACTTAATTCTTATTAAATCATAACCTATACATCTCTGGGGTACAATATGTAAGGGTACATTTTGAGGGCTTTAAATCACGACTTCTGTGGTAATTTGTTACTGCAGCCCTAAGAAGCTGATACACTATGTTTCTGAAGAGAAAATGGAAAGCACAGAATGAAAAATCTTCCCGCAGAAGGAATCTCCTTCTCATAATTTGAAAGTACGTCTCTTCCATCCCCTGCCTTTTTTTTTCCTTCTCAAAGCAATAAGAGAAAATATTTTTAAAACAACACCCAGAACATAATCTAAGCACACAAATTAGGCAAAGTTTCGGCTCTGTAATATTTTCAAGAAAACGTAAGTTTGCAAAACAGTCACTTGTACTGAGAACAACAAAAGTTGCTGGGTTTCCTCCCCCCACTTTTATAATTTACATCTTCAATGTAAATTTAGGAAAAAATTAGATTTAGAAAAATGTAGATTTAGGAAAAAAACTGAATTCACTTGTTAATAAACAAATGAAAGAAATGCGCCACAGCTAAGCCCCTGCCAACGACGCCCAGGGCCAGTTTTCCAAAGCGGCTTTAGCCTGGTGTGGGACTGTGGGGCACCTCTTTGCTTTGATGCTGTCTGACCTGGGGGACAGCAGCACCAAGTACACCCTCCACCCCGGACACAGTGGCCCCGAGGCTCCTCTCCCTCCCAGCAAGCCATCAACAGCTTTGACACAGAGCCTTATCTTTGCTTCTCTGTCCCTCCCAGTGGGCACGTCTTTTTGTAAGGACTTCATCTCTGTTCTAGTGTTTCCGTTCTGCTCTAAGACCATCTCAGAAAAGAGCACCATCCCTCAACTAGGATGCCCTCCTTTACTTCTCTAAGCTCAGCTCTTCTTGTGCCTCACTGCCCAGACATCTCCATCAGTGGTCATGAGGGATGTGCCTGGTCATGTTACTGGACCTTTTATTAACGCTGATGAGCTTTCACTCTTCACACATCTTCCCTGAACTCTCTACCTCTGCCTCTGACTGACCACTCCCTTCACAGGTCCTGTTTCCTTTCTTTTCACTCATTTATTCAATAGATACATAGGGAGCACCTCCTAGGTGCCAGACATTGAAAACTACAAAGAAAACATCCTTACATCCTACGCAGGATACAACAAGAAAAAGTCAGTTGTGTAGTTTCAAGCTCTACAGGAAAAGAGCATGGAAATTACAAAGGGAAAGGGAGAATGGGAAAAGCTAGACCTCAACCAGGAAGGGACATTTAAGAAAATGTTCCATGGCTGTTGACACGAGAAGAGATTGGCAGAGGTGCATGGCTTGAACACGCGGGCCAGTTAGGAAGCTCAACACATAAGCATGTGCACTGTTGCTTTGCTGATAATTAAAGGCTTATGGCTGGGTGAGCTCACCCAGGAGGGAGATAGACAAAGAGACACAAGGTTGTGTCTGGGGCAGCCAGATGCTACTTATCCCTCCTGGACCCACACTCTCACAGAGACTCACCCACTCCTGGTCTCCTGCTACTTCACAGGCCCCTTGGTTGTCTCTTTTGCTGGTTTTCTCTCATCGTCTGACTTCTAAGTGATGGCAGACCTGGACCCTTCCTCCTCCTGCTCTCCTCTCTGCCTCACTCACTCCCATAGTTTTCCTTCTAGTCTCTTGACCTTCATCAGATGAGGGTGTAGACTAGAGTGACAGTACCACTTGTCAAAACCGGCCACTTATGAGACTTAAATGGGGTTCTATAAATGATTACACTGGAGAAAACGGCACACATTGGACTGTCCTGGAAGAATGTATGTTGTTGATTCTATAAACAAACACCTCTTGATTCTCACCAGTCCAGAACTTCTCCCTGGCTTCCAGACTTGGATAGCTGAGCTTCTGAGACATTTCCACTCCAATGTCTAATAGAGTTTTGAAAACTGAACATGACCAAAATTATGACATCCCTTCCAAAACTGTCACTCCATTTAAAAAGTACGATGTCTTAAATTATGAAATTTGTTTCTGATTCTTCCCACTTTGTATCTAGAAGCAGCATTTATTGTGCAGCTTGGAGCATTTAAAATCCAGCAGTGTCTTATCTCAAATGAACAGGGGTACGTGACAGCAACTGATAACCTACTAAAGTAATCATGGCAAAGTAATAATGACAATAATGATAATAGTGATGCTTTAGATTGTTCTGGTTGCCAGACACAGTACCATAGACTGGGTGGCTTAAACAATAGAAATGCATTTCTCCCAGTTCTGGAGGCTGGAAAGTCCAAAGGTTCCAGTAGGGTTTGATGTCTGGTGAGGGCTCTCTTCTTGGCTTGCAGACAGCTACCTTCTTCCTGTGTCTTCACATGGTAAAGAGACAGATCTGTCTCCTCTTTTGTAAGGATGCCGGTTCTATCAGATCAGGGCTTCATCCTGTGACCTCATTTAACCTTAATCACTTTCTGAAGTACCCTATCTCCAATGGAGTATGAGGGAGGGCTTCCATATACAAATTTGGGGGGAACAAAATTCCATCCAAAGGAAAAGACTGAAGCACTTACGGGCACACTTTTCTCTTACACATGCCACTACCATCACAGAAAGCTTTCTGTTTTGCCCCAGGGGCCTCTGCATTCTCCCAGTTTTTCCCTAAAAGTTCATTGCCCTGAGGATTCTATTATCCAGCTCTGTCTCCTCTTCCCCCAGACCCCTCCTCAGCTGAGTGTCTTTAACTCCCCAGATACAACCAGCAAACTGAAGACAAGGGAAGTTGTTTCTGACATAAAAGGTGTTACTGCTACACAGCAAAAAATCATAGGAAATAGTATTTCATCAAACAAAAGCCAATAGCCACAGAAATCCATAAAGTAATGGCCAATAGCAAAACTTTGAAGAATTGTGTAGACTGAAGTCAATACTTGTGAATTAAATCCGATTTCCTCTACTGTGTCTTAGTTTGCTAAATCTACCAAATTAAGACCGCTAAATCTGATAAATTAAGACTCCAAAGCCAAAGCCAAACTTATAAGCTCAGCATTATCTAATCCTCAATACCACAGACTGGGTGGCTTAAATAATAGGTATTTGTTTTCTTCCATTTTTTGAAGCCAGAAGTCCAAGATCAAGGTGTCCACTGCTTGGGTTTCTCTGAGTTTCTCTCCTTGGCTTGTAGACAGGTGCCTTCTCTCTATGCCCTCATGTGGACTTTCTTCAGTGTGTGCATCTCTGATGTCTCTTTTGTGTCCAATTTTCCTCTTCTTATAAGGAAATAAGTCAGATTAAACGAAGGCCAATCCTAAAAGTTTCAGTTTAATTCATTTACTTCTTTACAGGCCCTATCTCCAAGTACGGACATATTCTGAAGTACTGGGAACTAGAGTTTCTACATATAAATTTTGGCACAACACAATTCACCTTGTAACACAGCATTTAACAAACTACCCCCAAACCCAGTAGCTTAAAACAACAATCATTTATTTTGCTCACAAATCTAATTTGGGCAGGGGTCAAGAGGGATGACTTATCTCAGTTCCAGGCAGTACAATGTGGCAGGTTCAACTGGGGTTGGAGAATTCACTCTCAAGGTGCTTCATTACCAGGCTAGCAAGTTAGTGTTGGCTGGTCATCAACCAGGCACTCAGCAGTGAGGCCACAGGCTGGGAATCTCACTCCCTAAAAGGCTGAGCAGTCAACATTGCTAGGTGTCTAAAAAAAGAAAATTCATGCTTCTTGCCAGATATTTCTAATCTTTCTATCCCAGCATCAATTAGAATGACTGGCATGAAATAGAAGCTAAATAATTACCAGTTTTTAAGTGACCAAAGAAAGTATACTTAATAGGGAGAGTCAAGAGGGTTGGGAATCGACACATTCTCTCTTGTATAATGAAGCGTCTGATTTTACGCATGACATGGGAAGAAAATCATGTGTCTTTTTGGTTTTTTTTGAAAATCACTCCAAAGTGGTTCTGATAAGCTCCAAACAACCACAAAAATGAATGCTATAGCCTTGGTTGGGACCCTGTTCTGATGTGCTATCAAGGAATGACTGTTCTGTCTTTCTGTGGCTGCTAAACAAATTTCCTTACATCACTCAGTCAGTAAGATTTACATATCTTTTTTGAATCAGTTAATTGTGATACAAATTGGGCTTTCATATGTAAATTTAAGTCTTGAATTTAATATTTACAGAACAATGAACCATGAATAAATGTGATATTTATAAATTATTACTTTTATCTTTAATTGTTCGTGTAGGTTTAGCAATTTTAACCGAAAACAAGTAATGTCCTTGCTATTGTGCCATCTGTAGAATGACCTATCTTTGCTGGGGAATTTTCATTCTAAACACAGGAAATACACGTTTAATCCTATCCCAATCTAGCAAGCCTTCTTCCTCAGATATTTTTAAGATGGAAGACTGATAAATTAAGACTCCTAAGCCAAACTTACAAGCTCAGCATGATCTAATCCTCAACTACTGGTCTTAAAAACTTCCCTTGAAATGCTTGGATAACTTTACAATTGTTGTTTGCTCTCTTTTACCACTGCCCCTATTGTTTGCCATACTTACTTCAGAAGTTCTGAGTAATTACTAACCAGACTGCCTGATCTATTAGTTAACTCTCAGAAAAACCTTGTGATGTAAATAGGATAGAATAATATCTTTTTCCTCCTCTCTCCAGAAAGTAGACAGCTGCCCACTCTGTAACAACCTGGTGTGACTGCAGTCGGAGGGAATAAGGAGTGGCAGGTCTGGGCAGAGGGAGCCTGGGATAAAGCCCCCCACCTCTTGCCCCAGTCCTCTCCCACTCATTCCTCCCAACCACAGTCATCCTGAACTCCAATAAGCCCTGACAGCCTTTCCTGCCACCCATAGGAGTGAAGGGTAGTTGAGAATCTAAAGTCCATGGTTTATTTCCAGAAGGAGATGTAGGGGGCACCTATATATGTTAAACCCAATATGATTTAAAAAATCATTAATTTATGTAAGTGTTAGTAAGATGGCATAGGTAGATGCAGGTAAATAATTATGCCACAGGATCAAAGGGAAACTAATATTATAAATCAGAGGGGCAAAGCTGTTAGTGCAAATAGCCACTTAGGTATGAGCAAGGGAGGAGGGAACAGAAAAGTTAAATCAACTGGCTTGAACAAACTGCCCTTGAATGAAGAGACCTGAAGAGAAGAAAAGGGCCATTAACTTCCCAGCATTGCACAGGTAGAAAGTGACCTGTCCCTCATTACATCACAATTGTAATAAGTTAACATCAGGGTTTTGACCCTGCTTGTGGGAAAAACTATGAAATTTTCAGTAAGAACAGAATAAACACTGATGCTTAGCCTCCTTTGGCTTCAAAAAATGGAAACAGCGACCACCTGGGGTTCCAGGGAGTTGCTCTTTTGCCTACTCTTTTTTTGGGAGTATACTTTTCCTTCTGCATAAGTCTCTTCTAAGCCTGTCTGCTGTCACTCAACAGACTTGCCACCAAAGATCAATTTTGTGCCAGCCCTGAAATTCCTTTTGGTGACATTAGTAAGAAAGTTTATGCTGGTGACAAACAGTTGGAAAAATAAGTGCTTTCCCACCAAAATCAACAACAACAATAAAAACCGATCCCTACCTCACACTACACACATCAATAAGTTGAAGGTGCAGTTGACAACAAATCTGAAGGGTTAAATCTTAAATATTTGAATAAGACAAGAAAGGAAACTGACACTGTGAACTTAGCAGAAGTAAGAATATCTTAGACACACAAAAATCAAAATTTGAATACATTACAATTTGAAGGTAAAAAGGAAAAACATTAAGCAGAGACATCCTATAGATTAGGAGATACATTAGAATTTCGGTAACCATCAGACTGTCTCAACATCTCCTGTGTATACCAATGACAGCTTTAACTTACACACCCAACTCCATTTACATACTTTACATGTATTAAGTTATTAAAAACTTAGGACATCTCAATAGGCAGGTACTTGGATTACTCTCATTTTAAGAATTAAAAAAAAAGACTATAAATAGTAAAGATTAAATTTGTGTAGATGTGAGACCTGAAGTCAGGTGGCTTCCAGCACCCTCTTTCAAACCCAATAGTGAAATGGAGAAAAGGAGGAACAGGCAATTCACAGACAACAATTCTGGACACATGCTCAAATTCAGTGGTAACTGGGAAAACGCTGACTGAGACAATCACCTCATCCAATTGGCAGAAATGTCAATGGCAGACAAGAGTGGGCACATGCAGGGCACAGGGTGACATAGGCACTTCCATACCCTGAGAGTGGCAGCATAAACGGGCACAACATTTAGATGACAAACGGAAGGCGACTCTTGTATTTTCAGACGTGTATTCCTCTGATCCAGCAATTTTAATGTAACATAGAAACTGCCACATTTGCCAAAGGACACAGGCACAAAGACAATCATTACTTGCTAAACGTCCACCAACAAGAACATGGAAATTAACTAAATATTTATCAACCAAAGAGCAGGATTACGACAAAGCAGGAAAAAGGAATGAAAAATGCACATCATACCCACATGGATAAATCTCAACAATGTTGAGTCAATAAAAAAATTCAGTTTCAAGTGGATGATGCTGTGTCAAATAAATTTATGTGTCACCTTAAGAAGGCCACAGTAGTATCCAGATACACAATTTGGTTGAACATTATCCTAGATGTTTCTGTGAAGGTATTTTTGAGATAAAATTAACATTTAAATCCGTAGACTTTACAGAAGGCAGACCGTCTACAATATGAGTGGGCCTCATTCAATCAGTTGAAAGCCTTGCAGAAAAAGACCGCCCTCCTTAGAAGGAGGAGGAATTCTGTCTGCAGACTCGAACTCCTCCTGGGTCTCTAACCTGCTGATCTGCAGACTTTGGACTTGCCAAACCTCCACAGTTGTATGGACCAGTTCATTAAACAAAATCTCTCTCTTTTATGTATATACCCTGTTGGTTCTGTTTCTTGTCTTTGGAAAACACTGATTAATACAGATACCAATGATGTAAGTGTTTAAAACAAAGAGGCTTATGGGCAAACATGTGTGTGAAATGCATCCTTAGAGCTGTATGACTTGGTGTCCTGCTTAATTCTCAATATGCATAAATATTAGTCCTTCGCAGGACTTCACAGCATGGTAAAGGGATGGCCTGAAAACTGTCTTAACATGCAAGGGCTGACAATTCTGAGAGTTATGTTTAAAGTGAATTTCATTTTTTTAGGGAGGCGAATATGCTTTATTCTTTGGCATAAGGAGACAATGAGTTGAATTTCCTCAATGATAATTTGAATCACTAGACTGGTTCCGAAAACAACAAGGAAGTGTTACATCAAAATAAAAACTCCACACCAGCCAGTTGATACAATAAATGCAAATTACCCCATTTTCCTGACATGTAGTTTTTTATTTTTCTTTTGTAACAACAAATAATTTATATCCTGAAGTGTATTATAATTTACAATGTGCTTTTTTATTATGAATTAGGGGAAAATGTGCTGTACTGGTTTCTGGACCATGTCAGACATCACTCAGGTATGACACATAAATAATTCAGTGCATTTTAAGTTACTGTGCTCCTGTCAGCAGCTCCATTGCTGCAGGTTATTCCTCTTTTTGCATAAAATATTATACCGGTATTTTAAGGTGATGTGCTCTGGGCACTGCCTGCTGTATATTTAAAGTCCTATGAGATTAGGATTCTGAAAGCAATGCAAACACTAAATGACACTGATATATTGAAAATCATCTACATTCTTGTTCTTTTTGTGCAGAAAGAGCTCATAAAATGTTTTCTAGTGTACCTTCAAGTGATTTCTTTAAATATGACTTGGGAAAAACAATTGCTAATTAATTTTAACACCACGTCAATTATGCTAATAAAATTCTAATTAAAATCCTTGTGATATAAATCAGTCTTTCTCTGTGTGTGTGTTTGTGTGTGTACACAAAAGCAAAGGGATAATTTTGTACATAGGCTGTATCAAACATTAGCGTTCACCAGGAGCCTACAGGGTGGGTGTGGTTGTATATACCTCTCTCCATATATTTATCTCTGTCTTCCATAGCTTGAACAAGTTGAAGGGGACAGCACAATTTTAAAGTACCTAAAAGGTAGGCCAGTGGACGTTTATTATGCAAATACAGAAAAGGGCTGAGTGTTAAGAAGTAGCTTTCTAAAACAAATAGTAGAATAGTGGATAGGGCAATTTGTACCTTAGTTATCTAATTTTACATTAATTATATGAGCTGTACAGTCAAAAAAACACACCAAAAAAAAAAAACAAAAAACAAAAACCAAAGCAGATTCTGTGCTACAAGATCTAAGTCTCCTTACGGGTGCGTCCAGGATGTTGTAATTCCAATTGTTGCCAAATGCGGAAACTCCAGCACCGCACATATGTTCATTTCAGTCCCTACTATCTCCCAGGCTCTGTGCCAGTTTCTGGGCACAGCACTAAAAAGGCACAACCTGCCTCAATTACCTGGCGGGGAAGAAGCAGCCAATTGGAAAGTACAACACAGAGTGTGTTGTGCTGGGAGGAGGCACCTCGTCCAGGAGGAGAATCAAGGATGACTTCCTGCAGGGGGGCGTTTGCCAATGGAGGCAGGCAAATGAGGGGTAGGAAAGTCATTTCAGATCTGAGAGCAGAACACTGAAAGCTTCCTAAATGAAGGAGAGCAGGTTTATTTGGGGAACATCCATGGTCTGTGACTGGAGCTTAGATTTGGGGGAAGGGTGGGGTGCTAACAAAAGAGGCAGCTAGAAAGAGGAGCAGGAACAGGACGGTGGCCGGACCCGAGTTCACCACACAGAGTGAGGATCAGACGTTGAAACATTTATTTTATTTCCAATACATGGTCTTGGTAGCCACTGCCCTTGGTTTCAGGCTCCTAAGTTGCTACCCTCACCAAGTTGGGAGCAGAAAGGATGGAAACAGTGGAAAGGGGGTCCGGCACCTCCAAAAGCAAACCCTGATTTCAATGATCCAGTATCCGGGTGGATAACGGGAAAAGGACTTATTTTTATGTCTACAACAGACCTCAGCAGGCGACATCAGCTTGTCATGATTCCCAGGAGACACGGACAATGAAAATGAGGACCAGGGAAGTCCCCGGCCTCTCCTGTTATGTGTGTGTGATCAGTGAAGCCAGCTATGTCTAAAATAGTGCACTCTGGAAAATGACCCACAACACGTATTTGCTTATAAATTGGAAATACCTATAATTAGAATATTGCACATCTAAATTCCACCAGAGAAAGAAGAATTAACTTTGAAACCTAAACAAAAGCAGAGGCAGAGTCTACGGCACTAAATCTGTTCACGACCAAAGAGGCCTGGTCCATGTGTGCTTTGGGGAAGCTGAACGTGGCCTCTGCCTGGTGAGCCAGCAGTGCTCCTGTCCATCTCCCTCTCCTCCGCAGCGAGGGTCATTCTCATGCTACATCTGCTCCCGGATTCCCACAGCCACCAGCTATGAGAAGCCAGGCCCATAAACGAAACTTCCCACTCAGCATTCTTCAAAGGAAAATAATCCAAATGAGATAGAAAGAATGGTTTATTACATAAGAAACAAATAATTTTCACATGTAAATACAGGGTTCTATATGACAAAACATGGATAGTGAAGGAAACATCAGGTAAATTAGTCTAACCAAAGAGGAGGAGGATAGAAGTTTGCATTTTTGTTTGTGGAGGGTTTTTTGTTGTTGTTTTCTTTCTTTTCTTTTCCTTTTTTTTTTTTTTTTGTTGAGACAGGGTCTTCCTCCACTCAGTCTAGAGTGCAGTGGCATCATCATAGCTCATAGCTCCCTGCAGCCTTAGACTCCTGGGCTCAAGAGATCCTTTTGCCTCAGCTTCCCACATAGCTGTGACTGCAGGTGTGAACCACCATATACCGTTGATTTTAATTTTTTTTGGTAGAGCCAGGTTCTTTCTGTATTGCCCAGGCTGGTCTTGGACACCTAACAGCAAGTGAGCCTTCCACCTGAGCCTCCTAAAGATAAAAGTTTTTAAACTAAAATCTGAGTGGGAGCACTATGCGGCAGTGGAAGCAGAAGGCTGTTCTAAGAATTAGGTTCCTGGATCCTACTCTTGGTTTTGTTATTTCACTCAACATCAGACTGTGTGACAGACATTATGAGCACCAAAGGGGGACAGACCAAAAGCTTTTGGGTGGCTGCTGGTCCACCTCTAATTTCAGCTGCTGTTGCAGGGAATGTTTCCCTGTGAGCTCAGAGGGACACTGAGCAGCTGCCTGGGAGCTTTCTGCCCAGGGCCTTCCCCAAAGTCGTGGGGGCCTATTGGGCTGCAAGTAGGCACAGCCCAGAAGTGCAAGCAAGTCAGTGTCCCTAGGAAACCCTTACCCACGGGGAGATCAATAGCATGTTTCCCTGGACCACATAGGAGGATTAACTTATTTTCTAGAAAAACTAGCAGGATCAACCCCTCAGCCATTGCCTGTGGGGTGTCCCCCAGGCATACATTTAGGGTACTCTTCCCCCTTCCCTGTCTCACTCTCCCTGCTTTCTGGGATCACTTCCTAAATAAACAACCTGCACTTAAGTCCTTGCCTTAGGTTCTACTTTTAAGGATCCCAAATTGGGGTAGAACTAGTGAAAGATCGCCAAAACCAGTTGACACAATTATGTAGTGAAAGCGGGATTGGGGGAGGAGCACAACTCCAGGATGGGAAGCTCCAGGAGAGGAGGGGAGGGGTGGGAAGCTCCAGGAGAGGAGGGGGGGTGGGAAGCAGTAAGCCCAGGGGGCCTGGGGAGCCAGCCTGAGGTGGCCAGGGTCCACTGCGGGGCCCTAAGCAGTATCTGGGACTCCCGAGGAGCCTGGTGTTCCCAAGGCCACAGAGTAGCAACTGGAGCACACTTCAGCAGGGACTCTGGGTCACAGTGCCCAGAAAACCACCTCCCACCTACTTTTTTCTTGCAATCTATATGGTGAGAAGTACGTTTACTTTGCAGGCAGGATACATATACATGTGTCCACATATCCATATATACATGTATATTTACCAAATATTTATTGGATATATAAACGTAACAAAAGGGCGTAAACATTAGTTTTATATGTGATTCAATTCAGCATCTTCCATTCTGCCATGTTCTCTCTCTCTTTCTCTTCCTCCCTCCCTCAATGTTTGTTGTGTTTTACAAAATGGATTTTATAACCCTTATTAATGGGTCAAAGCCCACAGCTGAGAAATCAGTAGTCTAAACTAAGCTTCCTAAGAACTTGTAAAACTACTCATCCCCTCTCTGCCCCATTATGCTGTATGATAAAATCATGAAGAGAAGATGGGATAACAATGGGAATACCTTCTTTCTTTCACAAAGTTTTAGCATTCTGTGCCAAATTCATAATAAAATGTCAGGTCATATACTCCAAATGCTATAGACTTTAACAGGTGATGAATGATGTAACTTAAATAAAAGCATACTATGTTCATTAAGATGTTGCAGCTTTTTGAATAAACATGAAAAGTCGTAAAACAGGCGCAAAGACAGAGCTTTAATGTAATCTCTTTATCTCTTATTCACTCTAGGCCTTTTAAAATGTTCTTCCTTGTCATCAGTTCTGCTTCCTACTGCACATTCTTCTTGTTCCGGTGCCTGGCAAGTAACCAAACCTGTGCCTTTGCCCCATGGCTCCCAACACAAAATCCCCTTCTGCCCCTCAGCCAGCTACACACGCCCTGCCAGCCTCAGGATCCCTGTGGGCCCCTTCAGTCAAAACATTCTCTGCTTTCTGATTAGGCTGCATATGGTGTCTTCTCTCATCAAATAGGATTTGTCCAAAAGAACAACAACCGAGCCCTGGGGAAGTTATTCTTAGTCTACTCACAGAAAAACAACTCCTCACCCTCCAAATGGTGCTGTGTAGCCTGAGAGCAGAAGGATCTCCTGTGGATCAGACTGCTGAGGCCTGTTCCAGATCCTTTCAGACTCAAGTGACAACTACCTGCGATAGAAACCATCAAACAAACCAACAATTACCCACAGTAAGCTCAGAAAGAGCCTCAGAGAGTCCCTTTCCCTGGTTCCCGTCCAAACTGCTCTCTGAAGTTACCTCTTATCTCAGACGCTCCTGGATTTGGTCCCTCACAATTCACCACCATGGATGATGCAGAGCTGCCTTTTTGAGCCCAAGTCCAAAATTTCCTTGGAAGAGCTCTCATGAGCCCCGCTGGGGCAAGGTGATGAATTCCAGAGACGTCACTGTCACCAGATGGTGGGCCACTGGGGTCTGCCACCTCTGGATAAGTCACCAGGAACATGTAGCAGCAGAAAAATGGCTCCTTTTGCAGGTACACAGTATGGAGAAACACATTTCCCAGATGAAAAGGAGGTCCATTCTGGACACATAAACTAAGGCTGTCTACTATGTGCCCCTAAAGAATAACTCCAGGCTCTCACTGGACACACAGCACAGGCTACACCTAACACATATGTGATCATGTCTTTTTTCTCAGCACTTTGGATTTGTTACTTACATGGTCAATGATAGTGTATTTCACATTTCTACCTCAACTGTGACTTTTTCTCCTTAATTTTCATTGTTATATTCAGAATTACATTTTATTCATATATGAATGACCTCATAATACCCATCATTTTGCAGTATCTGCTGAAAAAATGACCCTGAATATAACTATAATTGACCTTCTGAGAAAGCTTTTTAAAAACTTGTAAGAGAATTGTATTAAAGGATACAAGTCATTGAGAATACCTGTTTTATCCATTATCAGCTATTTTACACTATCTCTAAAGTCATCTTGGTGCTTTGGTCTAAGCCTCATGATCAGATCCCACGTTCACATTAAAAGAGATAAATCAATATCTATGTCTTTTTAAAAGACCCGAATGGTTTTAACACAAAGTAATTGGTAGGATGGCATTACTAATAAACTATTCAACAGAGAAAATAAACTATTAGAATAAAAAGAGGAGAAAACCCAAAACACATAACTGTCCCTTTGAAAAGAAAGATCACAGCACAAACTACCTACCTTCCTTCCTTTTTTTTTTTTTTTTTTTGATTATCCACCTGGAGCTCAACCTATTGTTTTTAAGATTAACTACCTGTGAGACTCAAATTGTTTTATCTGAGAGTTTGTTTTTTAGAGCACTTGAAAAGAACTTACAAGACAGAAGGAGCATAATTCTCCCCACCCTGCAATACCCAGACTACATTCCAGGGAAACTGATAAGCCAGCCCGAGGGGGAGGAGGGAAAGAAGAAAGAAAAAACACAGCCACTTCACAGGAGATTTTTTTCCCTTTCCCCTTACTAAAAATCCTGAAGTGCTTACTCTGTCAGCCAACACTACTACTTTTTTTCCTTTGTGAGCCAAGCCCTTTCCCCAACTTCGCTCTTTAGGGGAAAGTAAAGTAAAGGTTTTCTTTCTTTCTACCCTTCATGTTGAAAAGTCTTTCTCAGCCTGCACTGTGAGTGCCCACCCTAGCAATAACCTCCGTTATTTCTTTACTTTCGTATAGTAAAGCATGGTACCCAGGTACATAAGAAGGAGGTGTGATGGCAGCTGGTTTTATGAAGTCTAATAAACTGTTGCTCTTAGCAGAGTCCTAGGGGTTCCATGTCACCTACATTAGGGTCTTGACAGATGAAGGCTGGCTACTGGGGAGAGAGAGAAGGTGGGCACATGGAGAGGAGGGGAGGTCAGAGATCAGAAATGGCATTTTTTTTTTTTTTTTTGAGACAGAACCTCAAGCTGTCACCCTGGGTGGAGTGCTATAACATCACAGGTCACAGCAACCTCCAACTCCTGGGCTCAAGTGATTCTCCTGCCTCCGCCTCCCTAGTAGCTGGGATTACAGCGATCTGGCACAACGCCTGGCTATTTTTTGGTTGCAGCCATCATTGTTGTTTGGCGGGTCTGGGATGGATTTGAACCTGCCGGCTCAGGTGTATGTGGCTGGTGCCTTAGCCCCTTGAGCCACAGGCGCTGAGCCAGAAATGGCATGTTTCCTGCCTGGGGCCAAGTGCTGTCTTTTGACTTGAGCCTGTTTCCACCCTGCAGACTTCTCTACCTGGTTAGTGCTGTCATTGAAGACAAGCCGTGTAACACTGGATCCACTGCTTACCACAAATCCATTCTCCTTCAGAATTTCACTTTCCTTATTTTTATCAAATTTTCTGATCATTCTAGGCTGAAAATTTGAATTAAATCTGCACTTGCCCTTTCACTGCTTATGTTCATCTCCAAATGCCATCATACTTTCCTCCACAATAGTTCTCCTGTTCATTGGTCCCCAGTTTTATTCCTTTCCAGTAGCTGAAGTCAATCATCTTCCTAGTTCCCTGTGCCAGCACCAGCCACCATCATGCTCAGATGAGTCTCCCTCACATACAGCCTGCACAGCCCATTACCCTGCTCTAAGCTCTCAATGGGTTCCTGTTGCTCCTGGGCTAGTTCAGGAAACTAAACTTCAAGAAAAAATCCTTTAGTCTTTTCTATCTGTCCTGGCATATGTCTCCAAAATTTCCTCTAAACTCTTGTCAAACTAGTCTTCTCGTTTTTTCTCTGACCATCTCTAGTTTATGACTTGTCAGTTTCCAAAATCTCCCCAGTATCTGATAACATGCAACAAAAACTACTTGTTCCCTGGTACAAAACAGGCAATTGGGAAATGTCTGTGGCATGGCCGAAAATACGTGTACACAACTTCTCTTTCTCATCTTTATCTGCATTGTCATACAACAATAAAATACAATAAAAAACGCTTAAATTTACTGAGGTTTTAGTAAGTGATGGGTTAGACTGTTACCTTCACACTGACAAAATTTGCATATTAAAGTTCTAACCTTCAATATCTTGAATGTGGCCCTATTTGGACATAGGGTCATTGCAGATGTCCTTAGGTAAGATGGTGTCATATAGCAGTAAGGTGAGCCCTTCATCCAATATTACTGGCTACAGTCCTTATACAGGAGAGAAATGGGACACACACACACACACACGTACACTGGGAAAACACTCCGTGAAAATCAGCGTTATACTGCCATAGCCAAGAAACAGGCCCAGACAGATTCTTCTGTAGTGCCCTTAGAGAATCTAAGACATCTAGCCTCCAGAATTATGAGGCAATCAATTTCTATTGCTTAAGCCATTCGGTTTATGGTGCTTTGCTTTGGCAGCCCTAGGAAACTAATGTGCTAAGTACCGGCATGTGCTAAACCTCTTTTCAGACTTAGAATCATCTAATACTCACAGTGGCCATGCAGCCATCTATAGTTAGAGAGTCATGTGATTATTACCCCATTTTACAGCCATGGAAAGAAAGGCTGAGAAAATTAAGTACCTAGCCCAAGGTCACCCAGATAATAAATAGCACAGCAAACCAAAACATATGTGATTCTAAAGCCCAAGTTCATAACCACTATACTCCAAAGGCCTCTCCTTGATACCTTCCAAGTCTGGGACGAGGTGATACAGAGAGTCCTCACACAATTCCAGTGTGTTATGCCACAGAATTTCCACTTAAGATATTCTAAAAACTGGGTTCCTACTCCTTTGCCAGAGGTGGTGGGTTCAAACCCAGCCCTGGCCAAAAACTGCTAAAAAAAAAATTTTGTATTTATTCTTAATATGTAGTTAACAACTGAATGAAAAAATTTTAAAAAAGCAGCAACCCAGACACTTCTTCGGCTATTTCATAGAGTGGATTTAAATATAAACTCGTGACGACAAAACACAACCACCTTTTCTTTAATCAGTAACTACAGTCAAACATGACTCAAGGACAAGCTTTTTTTTGTTAAAGTAGTATTTTCTAGGGTAGAGTTGGGAGTTGCTCTACTAAATTACTGCCTCATACCAGAAGCAATAATTGAACCAGCACATACCAGGGCTGGTCTACTACAGTAGTTCTCAAAGATTGGTCCAGGAGCTCCTGGACTCCTTTCAAGAGTTCTCAAGGTGAGGACTATTTGCATAATGACACTAAGACATTCTTTGCCCTTTCAACTTTCTTGGCATTTGCACCAAAGCTACAGAAGCAGTGGTGGATAAAACTGTCAGTGCTGAGGCATGAATCAAGCCAGTGACCTCAAACTGAATTGGAGCCATCATGCTCTTCACTGTCATAGCTCAACAGGGGGAGCCAGATCTAATTAAGAATGTCCTTGATGTAGCAGTAAAAATGACTAATTTTATGAAATCTTGACCCTTGAATGTATGTCTTTTTAATTCACTCAGTGATGACATGGGGTACCCATAAAACACTTCTGCTTTATGATGGTTCCCCCCTGGAGAAGCACCTGTGTATTGAGTTGTGAAATGAACTAGCTGGTTCTGCATGAGACATGCTTATTTAGTCTTGAGTATCTGGAAGTCACTGTCCTAAAAAGGAACCAAGTGAGTTTCTCACTTCATGGGAAACAGCTGACAGCTTCTGTTGTCACTGACAAAGTTTAAACCTTCACGCAAACGTAGAACGTTGGAAAACTTGGATCTGCCACTTCGAGCCTGAACATTTCTAATGTGGTCATTGATAACCTTAGCAAATGTGACTTAAAAAATAGATTGTAGAATGAATTACGTCCCCGTTTAGAAGATCTGCAAGAAACTCACTGCAATATGACATTACAAATAGTTTTTAAAGACTTCTTTACAATCTTCAACGTCTTTTCAGGACAGAACCATAGATTTTAAGTATCAGAACAAAAAGTTCATTGCTATAACTTTAAATTCCACATTTTGCCTAATCTTTAGGAAACCATAACTTGTAGGGTTTTGGTGTAATATCAAAGAATACCCATGATAACCTAGAAAGCTTTGAAAATATTCTTCCCTTTTCTAACTCTGCATCTGTGTGAAGCCAGATTTTCCTCATAGACATCAAATAAAGCATCAAATAAAGCACACTGCAACAAATTGGGTACACAGGCAGAAAGGGCGGTGAGGCTGTCTTCTATCAAGCCAGATATTAAAGATATTTGTAGAATTATGACACTACTCCTCCTAATTTGAAAAATATGGTCACTTAAAATATTTGTAGTGACAGTTTATTATCATAACTTAAAAATTAATACTTCATTGGTATATTAAATGAAAGATTTAAGCATTTTTAAATTTTAATATTCAAGACAGTACATATTATTAGTTATAGCACATAGACAAAAGCTCTTTGAGGGCTTCTGCCATTTTTAAGGGTGTACGAGGAGGTCAGGAGACCAAGAAGATTAAGAACCTCCATCTTAGAGGGTTTGAGTGGGAGGAGAGGGCATAATTAAGCTGTGCGCCAAAGTATGTATGAGTTTGAATTTTATCCTAGGAGGCAACAATTTATTCCACCCACTACTGTCTAACAGATTTCTAAGAGGTCATATCTGTAGTTTTCACCTTAAAATTTACAGTGATAATGAGACAATGAAAATGCCATCATCTTAACGTTATTATAAAACACCAATCAGCACCTTCACCACTGGGCTGATGTGTTGTATTCACAGCAGTGGTGAGCAGAGCTTTACAATGTCTTGTCAATGTCCTGTTCCTCTACTTTCTCCAAATGACATTTCAGTGTTAGGAAGCTTTCCATAAGGAACCACGATGCTGTAACTGCACCCGGATGCCAAAATCTTATGCCCTACTAACACAGTTTGTAAGTGATAACAAAATCCTCGAGAAATGAATGGCTGCCTTTTGCTCATAAGTGAATACCAAAGCTTGGAAATGAATGTGCTGATCTGGAGAGTAAAATTCCTTTTCTCCTAAAGTCTTTATATATTGCTTTTAAAATATCTAGATAGTTGGATTGTTTCTCATTAAGTTATGTCTCTTGTTGAGCTAGTTCTATTAATTCCATGATTCTGGTTTCTGTGAGGGAATTAATTAATTTATTTGTTCTGGGCTGTTTTTACTTTAATTCACAGCTAAAGTAGGAATGGCTAAATAAAAACAGCTAAAGACATGATGACCCACTATAGGACATGTAACATAAAGGTCTTTTATTTATTTAAATTGTCCTCTATTTGTTTTTATTTTTTAATTAAATCATAAACACATAGATCATGTATACGTTAATGCATTTATGGGGCACAATGTGCTGATTTCATATAGAATTAAAAACACATCACACTGGTTAATCTATACCTCATCTCACTTACTTATTGTGTTAAGACATTTATACTCTATACGAATAGATCTGACATGTACTCTTACATTATGCACCATTAAGTGTGATCCCACCATTCACCCTCCCTCTCTCTCTCTCTGACCTCCCCTTCCCTTTCTATCACCCCTCCTCTCTCCTTCATCTTGGGCCATAGTTGTGATTTATTCTTCATATGAATGTGTGAGTGATTGGAAATTGGTTTCATAATAGTACTGAGTACATGGGATATTTTTTCTTCCATTCTTGAGATACTTTACTAAGTAGGATATGTTCCAGCTCCATCCATATAAACATAAAAGAGGTAAAGGTCTCCATCTTTTTTAAGGCTGCATAATATTCCATGGTATACATTTACCATAATTTATTAATCCATTCATGTGTTGATGGGCACTTGGGCTTCTTCCATGACTTGGCTATTATGAATTGAGCTGCAATGAACAATCTGGTGCAAATATCTTTGTCATAAAGTGATTTTTGGTCTTTTGGATATACACCTAGTAGAGAAATTGCAGGATCAAATGGCAGGTCTACTTTTTATTCTCCATACTTCTTTCCAAAAGGGACATATTAACTTGCACTCCCACCAGCAGTGCAGAAGTGTTCCCTTTTCTCCACATCCACGCCAACATCTGTAGTTGTGGGATTTTGTTATGTGAGCCACTCTTACCAGAGTTAGAAGATATCTCAAAGTGGTTTTGATTTGCATTTCTCTGATGATTAAGGATGAAAAGTTTATTCTTAAATGTACAATAGTCTCCAAGACAATACTTCATTTCAGCTACAGGTGGCAAATTGGCAGGGAACACAGATGGATAGATAGGAACTGAGGTCCTCATTGACTCAGCACAAGTTCAGCCTACTTTATAGCAGATTTCTTAATTCCAGCTGTGGCCAGGGGGCCCTTCCCTCCAGCCCTCACTTTTAGCTCCTCCACTTTCTTCTGCTCATCTATTTGTTTCTGTCTGAACACCTCATCTCCCTCATCCAGCTCCTTGGCCTGCTTCTTGGGCTTCCGGGGCTGCTTCCTGGTACCTTTGCGGCTGACCATGCTGCTGCCGGCTGTGGGGGAATTCTTCAATTGCTCATGCACTGCCTGTTTGCCTAGTCAGTATAGAAATGGACTTCAGAGCACGGCCTACAATCACCATCCCAAATTCCACGGTTCACAGCCGGAGTGACATTTAGCAGGTTAGATATGTCTGTGTTGCTCAGTTTTCTCAGCTATGAATTTGGGCTGGATGGTAATTAAGAGAGTTTTGTGAGAATTAAAACGAGTTATGTTTGGTAAATGCTTTAGAACAGTGCCCGGTGAATGGTTGTGGATTACGATTATAATACAGTTGACAATTATATTAATTAATTGAGTCGCCTTTTTATTACCGATGTATACAAACCCTTGTGGTACAAATGTATTGATGCTCATTCTGGATATGACTGGAGAAAAATCCCTTCGATGAATAAAATGACAGTGATGCCCGTCAGTCAACGCGTGAGTCTGCATTTCTACTGACTTCTCCCCTGAAGGTTACTAAGTACTTATTTTGTTCACTTTGTGCTTTAACTTTTTCTGCACTGGTTGGTCTAAATTTACCGTTTGGATGTCCTGCTTGTGGAGTTTAGCTATGATGTTATCTTTATCTTAGGCAAGCATATGCCCAGCTCTCTGCATACACACTGTCACAGCAAGCTGAGACCTCGCTGCTGCCAGCCCCCTTCAAGGTTGGAGCAAAGGAGGCTTAGCCAGGTGAAGTGTCTTGCTGAGGTCACAAAGGTCCAAGTGAGAAGTGTAGCTTTTGACTCTCAATTTCAAAGATGCCAAGGAAACATGAGCTGCATGGTGCTGATGCACCACACTACAACACTGGCCACTCATGTTTGCTAATTGATGGGTGTAAAACATGTATGTGAAGACATTCCACAAGTTGCTTAGTAATTCATTTGTAATCATCTAAGTCTGATGCTCACACTTGCTATGGAGTTGTGGTCTCTGGGAGAGCACAGACCCTTTCTCAGGAGAGATCTCACTTGGCCACATGCACAGCATGGCAAATCCTGTGGTTAAGAACCAGATCCCCTGAATATGGAAAATAGATGAGACTTCCTGTTGTTGGGAGAAGTTCAGTTTTGTCTCCAGCAGAAGAGAGCAGGAAATGGGTCTTGGAGAAGGGGATGAGGATGGGAAGCAACCCTGCCCCCCTGACAGGCAGGGGAGGCAGAGGAGGCTCAAGGTGACTTAGCAGCAGGGCAGGGGCAGCGGAGGAAGCTCTTCTGGTGGCCCTCTGCTCCTGCTAACCTTGGAAATGCCCGTTGTTCACACCTTCACAGTCCCTTGGGTTTGGTTCAGTCTTTTTTTTTGCAGTTTTTGGCCAGGCTGGGTTTGAATCTGCCACTTCCGGCATATGGGGCCAGTGCCCTACTCTTTTGAGCCACAGGTGCTGCCTCTGGTTCAGCCTCTTTACGGGCTCCGTGTCCCTTGCAGATTCTGTCACCTTCACCTTCCAGCATGAGGGCCAAGCTTTGGTCTCCACTGACTACAGATCTCCCATCCTTCCCACCCTCCTCAAACAGTTTCCAGATTTAGCAAATAATACAGGACATTCAGTTAAATTTAAATTTCAGACAAGCAACTTTTTTTTTTTTTTTTTTTTTTTTTAGTGGAAGTGTGCTCCATGCAGTATTTGGTATGTACGTACTTATACTAAAAATGTACTCATTGTTTATCTGAAGTTCAAATTTAACTGTGCTTCCTGTATTTTGTCTGCAACCGTAGCCCCAGCCCACGACTTGTATTCTTCTGAGTAGCCCAGCTCCCCTCATCCCTCCCCTGGAGTGTGCAAATGTTTGGAAATGAGAACTAGGGAGGGAAGATGCCTTGAGACAATATGGGCATGCAGCACAATCCTCTCCTGGGACTACAGGGCATAAAAGATACTCACAGAGAAAAAAACAAAACAAAATAGGAACTGAACTTAATACATAACCCTCCCCACCTGCTTGTTTATTCTCCAGCAAACAGGACACATCCTGTGACACCCTCAGCCAATTTCATGGAAATGAACTTGGGAAAAAAACAACATAAATTCTAAAGTGTGTGGGTCCTAAACTATATGGTGAGGTGGGGGCTACCGAAGCTTTGTAACATTTACTTTTCAAATTGTACATGAATGGCCATGAATGGGCTTTGGAGACCTTTGTCAAACTTTCTGATCATTCCCTCTTTTGCCCCTCTTCAACACTCTCCAAAATATCAAACTTTCCCCCTGAAGTTTAATTGATGAGGGAGAAGGAATTACATTTCTAAAGTATTTTATTCTCTGCTCAGCACTACTACAATAAAGGGTGGTTTGTGAGCAGGCAGGGAGTAGGTGAAAACATATTTTTTGTTTTAATCCTAAAAGGTACATTTTTATATTAAAGTCGCCCTCTATGTCTCTGTCACAAGCACTGGAAATTTTATCCTTTTGTTTTGTCCCCTTCTACCCCAGGAAAAAAGAAAAGAGTGTGCTTTCTGGAGACTCTGCTGACCTGCACTCCCATCTCTAGTATGGAAATGACACATTCCTGGAACATCAGGACTCTTCACTGCTCTGAAATGTTCTCTTCTGGGTTGGGTTCCACTTGAGTAACTGATTGTGTCCTCAGGAAGAAGGGGCAGAGCAGAGGATAGGAGGGGGCTACAAGGGACAAGGACAAGGGAGAGTCAGGCCCTGGGGACACTTGGAGCTGGAACTGGAAGGGACTGTTGAATTAGAAAACTGCATCCCATCTGGCTTCTGGGGATGTGCTTCTGGCTTTTTGTCATTTATTGATATCTGCTGTCTGTGGTTTTGAGTAAGATTCTCCTCTCAACACTGGCCTGTCTCATTAGTTCTGAGAGGGGTGACAGGAGGAGGCTGCGGTTCTCCAGGCAGGGGGTAGTTAGAAGGCAGGCCGTGGGGACAGGGGCCTGGCAATGAATGACATAAGGGTGCTGTGCCTTAGTACTTTCCCCCACCTGGACATGGCTCTGCCCCTGGGAGTTCTCGTGACTTAAATTATAGAGGGGCATGTGCCCTCCCAACAGAAGAAGTTGGCCTCTTGCATCCTACAGTCCACCCCTTGTGCTGCTTAGGGAAGGGTGGCCATGGGAGAGACAGGAGGGTCGATGCTGGCGGCATATGGCAAACCCTGCAAACCCTGCATGTAGGGTCAGGAATTGAGCAGGTTGGCTAGGGCCAACTTAGAGACAGGGCGACAAAATTCTGCCCATACCTCACCTGCACTCTGCAGACAGGATGGGGAAGCAATCACGCTGCAGAGCCACTGGACGATTTCCAATCTGGACACCTTCAAATGCGGCCAGCGCCGGGAAGCAGCTGACAGCAGCAGGATGGAAAATGACAAATGAGCAAATGAACAATGTGAGTGTCCCTCTGCTCAGGAGGCACCACCTGGCGGGCTGCACAAACGCAGGGAGAGTTAGGAGGAGGAGGACCACATCCGATGCCCCTTCTGCTTCGAGAAGCCTCCTGTCCCCCCTCCTTAGGCCTCTGTGCCCCAAGGAATCTCCCCTGAGTGTCCAGAGCCACGGGGGTAGGCAGACTGGAGCTCTGAGGGAACCTGCTGTCTTAGTCAGCCCCTCAGCATATCGTGGTCCTTCTCGCTATGTCGCTGGGCTGTGTGTGTCTCTTCCCACCAGGAGTGTGAATCGCCTTCGGCCAAGGGCTCCCCATCACCTCCTCTCTCTTCCACTCAGTGCTCATCCCAACACCTGCCATTTAGAAGGTTCTCAAATATACAGCTGTGCTGAACTTCAGTTTGGAGTTAGATGTATAAATTCAATGGGCAGAAAGACTATGGCCCTTGAACTTCAGACAAAGTTAATCCCCAATTATCCAGTCTCACTGACTCTTGCATCTTATTGAATTATTCACCCCAGTTGCCCATACTCAGCACCCTCCCTCTCACACTTCTTCTTCTTCAAATGTCTCTCAGTGTCTATTGGGGCCCAGGCATGTTATTAGGTAACAAGGCCACTATGGGAAATCAAAAATCAGGGAAGAGTACCCACATGTCAATGCACAGTCACAGGAAGGAAAGGTGTGGGATGCCAGGAGGGCTTCTAATAAAGAACCTGAGTCAGATGGGCAGGTGCTGGTGGGAATTAAGAATGTGCTTTTCTTGAGCACCTCTGAGAGATGAGTAGAGTTGGCCAAGTGAGAAAGATTGGGGCTGGGACTATCCAAGTCAGGAAGATGACCCCATGAGAAAGCCTTGAGGTGATGTAGGTTGGCCCATGCACGACACTGAACAAAGGCCTCTACAGCTGGTTTAGATTATGCAAGGTGATGGGTGCTCTGATGGGAGAGCAAGATGGGAGGCAGGCAGCGGCTAGACCTAGCCTGTGAAAGCTCATCTGAGATATTTTTTGAAAGACTTTTGATGTGATCTTCAGTGCAATAGGAAACCAATGAAGAATATGAGTGGGGGATTGGCACTCCCAATTCCCACAAATGAGAAATTTATATTCTCTCTGCTATGAGAAAAAAATGGATTAGAAGAAAGAAAGACCAGAACTGCAGAGAGGTCAGGTAGGAGGATTTTATAGTGGCAGAGACAAGACACGATGCTGGCTTAGAACAGTGACAGGGAGACGTGGTTGAAGGTGAACAAACAGATTTGAGATAAATGTAGATGGGATATTTGAGCAGACAATTATATTTGTTAAGTGAATTAAGGAATAATCTCTTTGCTTTTTTTTTTTTTTTTTTTAAGCAATAAATTAGAAGTTGGAGGCTGCTTCCATTAACACTGTCAGAGGCATCTTTTGGAAAGACTATTAGGACAACAGGCTCCTGGTCAGCATGGGGGAATCCTGGGATGTCTGTTTGCCTATAGCAGTTTCCAACTGAAAAGGAGCTGAAATCATTCTATCAGCAATTTGGCTAAGAATCAAGTTATTTGTCATTCTGTTGCCTTGGAAACACAAAGACTTTTGCTTTCTTGATCTACCATCTTTTCAAAACTCACAGGTTGACCTTGGGCACTGTTATGCAAGGCCCAGCTATCTTTAAACTGTAAGGCTGAGCTTTTATCCACACATATGCAGAGGAATGTTTGACGCTTTAAACTTCTACCATGTTGCTAAGGCCAAAATGCCTCAAAGGTTTGGCTTGCACTGTGCCCATGTGAAAAAGCATGGAGAATCAAGTTTGATCTTAAATTCATACAATCCATTTTCTGTCCTACGTGACAACTCCCACATTCTGCCTTAAAACAGAGGACAGCCACCTTCCCTGGGATGGCGCTTTGCTCCCCTTTCGTGTGCCTCTCCAGGAAATGCACATGGTCACAGTACAGGGAATGCTCCTAGTCCAAGGGCAGGACACAAAATGTTCATGGTCTGGGTGTAGGGCAGGGATGCTCACAGTCTGGGAGTAGGGCTTCCCTCCCTGCATGCTGTGGCAGAGTTCTTCCCAAGGTCCTAACAGCCCACATCAAAGTGGCCACTGCCCTTCAGAGTGGCCCCTGAGGAGGTGACAGGCTTATTAAATGAGGTTGCTTTGCTCAAGAGTGACCCCAAAGCTTTTTTTCTGAATGGCTTCAGAATCATTTCCCAGTCTCCAAGAACACATTGTTTTTATGGCTATAGTGACTCTTTCTACATCCAATGTCTAGAAGGTTCCCCTCCTTCCTTCCTCTGTTCTTGAGTCAGTGATAAAGTGAGGATAGATGAGAGGGCTATGGCCCCTGAGATGACTCCAAACCATGAAGGCAGAGGGGTGCATGTGCCTGTCTTGTGCGTAAGCGCAAGTGTTGTAGGGAGAAGCAGAGGGAAGGGCAGGGTACAGTGGGCAGGGACCTTCCTATTCTCAGTGGGAAACAGCCCCTCGAGGCCTGCTCTGGAGACAGGCTGTAAACACTTAACGGGGCCAAAGGGCTAAGGGAAGACTCACCAGCTGAGCACTGTCTATATTTCCGATATATTATCACTAATAACAATGTGAACTATCTTAATTCGTTGTCTAATGTTATCATTTAATGTTTAGTTTTCTAGTATTCACTAAGCAATTTTCTAGAAAAAATAATCTTGATTCCACCAGAAAACTTCAGTCCGAGAAGGGACACGGAGACAGGGGCTTCGAGGGGAAGGGGAGGAAAGCCTGGCCTGCTTAAGGAAGGCATCTCGAGGGCCCACAGGGATAACTAGGATGAGGTAACCTAGGCACCCAATGACCAATAGAAAAATAACAACAATCATTGACCAATAGGAAAGGGCAAAGCTGCCTGGAGGTCCAGAAAGACCAATGAAAAGAGTTACAAACAATTTCAAATGGAGAGACAGGATATTTATACCTCTGCTGGCCTTAGTGTCTCGTCCTACCTCTTCTCATTTCTGAAAAGGACCCACATCCAGCTCTCTTTGGAAGCACTCTAAGCTTTCTCTTTGTTCTTAAATAAAACTTCCTTTTGAGGCACTGAGACTTGTGCAGGTCATTCTTGCTCTCTATTCACACCGCCTGTGCTGCTCCAGTTTTACTCTGGGTTTTCACCCACTTTCACTTTCAATTCTGGCCATGCCTGGGTTGAACTTTCTAGCTCCGCTGAGTAATGGAACCAGGTCAACTGGGGTTGGGGAACTGGGACCCCGACCCCTGACCCCTACCGCAGTCTAATGATGAAAAAAGCCTGAATTACAGATGATTTTAAGAATAAATGGAATTTATTACTTTTAAGTTCAAATACTCATTATGTTAGCTGCATAGTTCTGGCTATTAAAAGCCCTGCTTTAATTACCATAGTGAGGTTGTGTGACTAGTGTTTACTATGGTCTGAAGGTGCGTGCCCATGCCAAATTCATTGCTGAAATCCTAACCCAAAGTGATGAAGTTGGAGATGGTGCCTCCGGAGGAGACCAGGTCATGACAACAAAGCCCTTATGGTCATAAAAGAGGTTCAGAGGGGCCCTTTCCAGTGTGAGGACACAGTGCAGGTGCCATCCATGACCTACTAAGTTGGTCCTCCTTATGTTTATAAACCACCAGTTGATGGTATTTTATTACACCAGCCTAAACAGATAAAGACGGTTTAAACTGTATGCTTAAGCAAGATCAGCCTCTGCTTAGAGTACAACCACGTTGTTTTTTGGAAGAAGCTATATATTGACATTTGCAAAAAAAGCTCTTAACTTACCACATACTGGTTTAGAAGCAAAAGTTGGAAAACTTTTTTTGTAAATCTGCAGATAGTCAATGTTATTTTAGGCTTTGGGGACAGTCCCTTACCACTAGTCATCTCCGCCATTATAGTGCTACAAAAGCATCCATAGCAATCCATCAATACACAAGCACAGCAATGAAACTTCATTGTTATCAAAACAGCCTGCAGGCCAGATTTGAGTTTGCCAAACCTGATTTAGGGAAGGTAGCTTCACTTCCCCCAAGGCTCCTCCATCAATCATAAACCCCAAATTAGCAATGGTCCAACATGAAACAAGAAGTTTGGGTTATTTTTTTAAATGGGTTTTGGTTTCATTTTCCAAAATAACATCAGCTTCATTCAAGACAAAAGCCATCAGAAACGGTGAATAGTGATGCAAATCCAGGTAACACCTGTAACTGCTCACAGCTTTCCATTCCTAGCAGCACAGTTGAACTGTGTCTGTCTTTATTCATGAACAAATATCTGGGGTTGCACAATGGGTGAGGTCCTGGGCCAGGCACTGGCTGGACAGAAGTCAACCCACAACCCCTCACAGTGCCACTGCTCCCAGGGAGCTGGCTGCTTTTCACTTCGATGCTGAGTACCTAGTAGGCTGGCATCTAGTAGGTTTTTAAAAATCTCTGCTGAGGGAACTGCCATATCCTATCTGACACTTCTGAAGTGAATCTTTATTTTCCCCTCAAACTTAATTTCTCCTCTGCCTTCATCGATTCTATTTATAACTCTGTTCTCTAAGGTTTAAAACTCCGAAGTCATCTTTTGTGACAGCTCATGGATCTATCCCTTCCCTCCATCCTACACGTTCCAATCACTGTAATCTTCCCCAGACTCAGCTCTGATTCTGTCAATCCTCGTTCATAACACCTGCGGAGTTGTCCTTTACCTTCAAAAACAAAGGCCGTGCTGCTCTCCAATGTGCAAACATCCTGTTTCCCTGACTTTCCCTGTGACTCCTCCAGCAGGCCTCTCACCTGTGAGACACTCACACTCACATGCTCCCTCACACACCCGTCCCACACTCACACACACTCATATCCACACATGTATATACACTTACACACATGTGCGCACACACTCAGAGCCAGCTGTGTTGCCCTGGACAGCTTGACTTTTTCATATACTCTGAAACTGACTTTTCCAAAGGAAAATCAGGGGCCCCGACAGTACCTAAGGTTTATTGTTCCTCTGGCCCATAGCACATCCCGCCAGAGCAAGTTGAACCCCGAACATGACTCATTTTTGGTGCAGAAAGGTGACTTTATTTTTCACTCACTACACTCCCGTTTGTTCCAGAACCTCTACTGGCTTGGACCTGCCATTTTCCTCCATGCCCTTCAGACCCTAGCGAATTCCAGTTAGAGTCAATGTTTACAGACAAATCTACTTCCGAACTCCGTCAAAAGAAGGAAGCCCCTCGTGCTGTGTAGCCCACCTTGTCTTCCCTCATTCTGCTCCCTGAGTAGGGTCTGGGTGGTCAACAGAAGGCAGAGTCAGGCCTCATTGGGGTCCCCAGCCTTGCCACAATTGCCCACAGCAGTCAGGACCAAGGTCCTTCCCAGGCTCCTGTGACAAGGTCAGCACACGCCCCGACTTCTGGTCCTGAGATCCTCTTCTAGCCCCTGACACTCTGGGCCTTTCTGTGAGGATCCAGTGAAAACAAGTAGAATGTCTGGTTATGAAGTGGGCCAGTGGAGGTGTTGATGGGCAGGCTGCTTGGCCCTGCCCTCCCCCCCCCCCCCCCCCCCTTGGTGCTACTGCTGCTCTGGGGAGGATGGGTCCACCAGCCTTCCAAGCAGAAAGCAGCCACCAACCTCTTTTGGGAGCTCCTGAGGACTCAGCACTCTGCCCCCCCCCCCCCCGACTGAACCCTGGGAGCTGAGGCCTGCAGGGGCCTTCCTGGGGTCCCATGCAGCAGCTAAACAATGGACTATCCCTCTGAATTTCTTGACTTCCTGATTTTTGCTGGATCTTTCAGCTTCTTCCCTAAACTCTGGAAAGTGAACCTCCTTTTGGTTACATCTTGATTCCTGCCTGCTTTCAGGTGAGCCTCCACGCTGTGGTTTGGGGACCCCCAAGTCTTCTCCCCCCAGTTGATATCAGAGACTGATTTTATAAAAGCAAAGACTCTCATTCTTACCAACATTTGGTTGACCATTTTCAAATTTCTGCTTGAACCTCAAAGCTGAGCAATGAACTTCCCCCAAACAAGTAAATGCCTTAGGGGCAATGGGGGGTGGGGGAGGTATGGGGAAGCCAGGGGTAGTTGGTAGGGAAAATATACAATATTTAGTTAAATTCAATTTCAGCTGAACAGTGAGTAACTTTTTAATATGTTACAACTACTGCAAGGAACATACTATACTAAAAAGTTAGTCATTGTTTACCTAAAATTCCAATTTAACTGGGAGTGATGTCTTTTAATTTGCTCAAAAAGTAAATATTAATTACACTTTCCCAGTTTTTACATTCAGTGGCACTAAAAATAAGCATTCTAATTCTAAACAGGCAAACCCAGGGGCTGACAGCTCATCCGGAATGAAACATCAGTTTTGTGTTTTCACAACTTTGACCTGGGAAGACTGGTCACAGGGGTAACTGAAGATGAAGACGGGAACTGAAGAGGGTCTGGCCTTTACCAGTGTCTGATTAAAGAGGATGCATTATTTTTTATATTTTACATTTGAAAAATATTAAAGTCATTTATAAATAATTCTATACTGCTGAATCCATTGTTTTCCCCTCCATTTCTCTAACTTTTGCCAGTCTAATTTCATGGAAGTTTTTATTTTACAATTTTCATCATTAGCACAACCTTGTACAATTAACTAGGGAATTGCAACTAGTGCTATTTTGCTTGAAATAAGTTATTAATATGTAAATATACGTGGGTATGAATTTATGCTAAACATAAAACTCGGTCAGTTGATTTTTGTATCTGCATATTAAAAATATTCAACTTTCCAACTTTTATTCTCAATAATTCTAAGAACTGGTCCACTTTGGAGAAGAGATCAGAGTTTTGTTACAGTTTTTCAGTTCAGAGTAGTGGTCAGCGGCCCAAATCTGCAGGCTCCATCTCCTGTGGAAATGGATGACTAAAATTCTTAATCTTCTTTGGTTGGTCTTACACAGTAACTGTGACACAAGCGTTCAACTTGCATGAAAAAGAAGCCACACTGGGTTATAATATTCAGTATAGCCAGTAGACAGAAGTCAATTTCATATACTTCTGAGCAGTTACTAAAGAGGACAGCTTTTGGCCATTAACCTGGACTAAAGTGGCACTTCTCCCACTAACTATTATTTCTTTTATTGTACATTTTATTGATAAGGCTTTTAAATGTTAATCTGATTCCAGACCTAATTAAAAGAAAAAAAATAAAGCAAAACAAAAAACTCCAATTATCTTTAGAATACGTAATTAGGGTAAATTTTTTAAAAAGCTGGAAATTCGGATCAATAGTCACTACTTACTGAGCGCTACTAACTGGTGAGTATATTCTACTTGACACATTGTCAAGTTAAAAAAAATCAAGGCTCAGGAAGGGTGATGACCTAGTGCAGGGCACAAAGCTAGTTAGTAGACAAGTAGGATTTGAAGTCAGCTGTGCCCTAGACACGACAGTGTTACCAAGTAGTGGTTAAGGTAGCAGTAAACGAATAATGCCTTGATACCCAGAAAACACACTTAGGGAGGTGCATTCTTGCATGATCTCTAAACATCAGTACTTTCCATTCTGCTTTTCCCCTAAAATAAACTCAAAATTACCCACTCCATTAAATTCTGAACATTTTACAAGCCTTTATGTGTCCCGGAATTGTACTTTGTCCACTTAAAGTATATTTCTTGTGCTAACAGTAAGGAGCTTTTTATTTGTTTGTTTTTTGCACCAGAGTCTCACTCTGTTGCCCTGGCTTCAGCCTACCTTACAGCAACCTTAAGTTCCTGGGTTCAAGTGATCTTTCTGGTTCAGCCTCCAAGTAGCTGGGACTACAGGCTCCCACCATGACAGCTGGCTAATTTTTTTTCTATTTTTAATAGCGATGGAGTCTTCCTCTTGTTCAGGCTAGTCTTGAAGTCCTGAGCTCAAGGAATCCTCCTGTCTCTGCCTCTAAGAGGACTAGGATTAAAGGCATGAATACCTTATCTGGACAACTGTAAGTATTTTTTAACTCCCTTTGATTTTTACAGATTCTTTTCAGAAAATTACTTTTAAAGAATGAATATCCAAGTTCTAAATATGACCATTTACCTGATTAAAATTATTGTCTTTATGTAACATACACTTTTAAAGCACGGGTCTTTAACCTGGGTTTTCTAGATTCCCTGGTCTCCAAGTAACCCTGAAGTTATATGCAGAATTCTACAGGTGTATGAATCTGAAGAAGGGTGGGGATGTGAAGATTCCTAAAGCATCCATGTGATTTTTGAGAGAGTCCCCGATGGCAGTGCAGTACCAAGTGGATTGGGGCACTGAACTCTTGCCTGGATTTCCAGGTGGATTGGGGCACTGAACGCTTGTCTGGATTTCCAGGTGGATTGGGGCACTGAACTCTTGCCTGGATTTTGATGCTTCTTTCTATTTCAGCCCTTACCACGCTGAGCAGAGTCCCAGAGTTAAGAGTTGGGCTAGGTCTTTTCCCAGCTGGCAGTCAGCACCTTGCAGCACATTCCGCTGTGTTCTGAGGTGCTCAGGGAGCCCCAGGCACCCCTGGTAGAAGTACACCATTGAGGAGCTTGTCCCTGACCTGGGCAGACTCAGGGAATCAGAGTTATACCTTGGTTTCCATGTTTCCACCATCCATCACTCCCACATTCTCTGGCTCTCCCCACCAGCCTAGACTCAGGGGCCAGCTGCAATCACCCCCTCTTCCCATCCTTCTGGAGCATTCACCTGGCACCACACTTAGCCCAGCTTGGTGACACATCTTGTGCTACCTCCTTGGCCCTGGATCCTGATCGTGATTAATGACAACCATTAAACCATGTTGACGGTTCTCACCTGAATTCACCACTCTTCCCCTCAATTGAGCTCCACCCTGAAGGCAATCCCATGCAGTGGTGGTCAGCCCGTGCCTCCTCCTCAGTCCTTAGCTCCCTGGACCCTCCCCATGCTCAGCCAAGAGCCAAAGAAGTCACCCTCTCTGCACAAAGTCCCTCCGTCAGACTCAGTCTGTCCCCATCTACTCTTCAGCCTTTCCTTTTGTTATAATAAACAAGCCCCTTTCTGTCTGACACCACTAAATCCATTCCTTCTTCCACAGGCAGGAGCCTTACTTATGGCGATCTCCTCTCTCTCCCACCACCAATTTACATCCTCCTTTTGGAGCATTCCCACCAGCATAAAACATGCTGTAAAATCTCTTACTTGAAAGGAAATCAAGTGAGTACTCTCTCTCTCAACGGTAGGTTCTGCCCCACTTTTCTTTCTTTGCCATGCTTAGAAAAAAAATCATAGACGTGCCACCATAATAGCAACAATAAGATATTCATAACGATAGCAAACACGGGATGTCAGGTACTGTTTAAGTATTTTGCACATATTGTCTTATTTATTCCACACAATAATCCTATAAATGCTAATAAACCAAAGGCTGCTACTACCCTCATTTTACACTGGAGCCACCTGAGTCACGGAGAGGTTCAGTCCAGGATCGCGTCAGCCGGGACCCAGGCAGCTGAGGTCTGCACCAAGGCCGGCCTGTCCTCGACTGCACACTGCACTGGCTTTCTCAATTTTACCTGCTCTTCACTTTCTGTGAAGTCCATTAAATCAGCTCCCCGCTCTCCAAACCAAGTGCCGTACAATCGAGTGATGTGTTCTCAGACCTCACTGCACCAGTCCTCTGAGCAGCGCCGGACACAGGATACAGGGGCTTCCCCTCCTGCAGCGGCTTTCCCCGCCTGCCACAGGACGTTCACTCTCTCAGATCTCCCGTGTCACTGTGGGCCCCACCTCGGTCTTCTCTGCCAAATCTGAGTCCTTCTCTCTTCAAACCCTTCGTGAGCTCTGGGAGCCCCGTGCAGCTTGCCTAATGTGCTGGGAGACCGCAAGCTCGTGGCATCCAGGGTTAGGCTGAGCTCAAACTGTTCCCACCTGAGCCTCCTCCTGCCTCCCCACCTGCCCGTGTGCTGGAATTGCCCATCTCAGGAAACAGACTCTGGTTCTTTCAGCCACTGAGGACAGAACCTCAGTGCTGGCCTCTTTGTTTTTTTCTGATACTCCAAATTCAACATACCCACAAATATTGTGGGCTCTACCTTCAGCATGTCCCAAATTTGATGACATCTCATGAAGCCCCACCCTGCTGACTTGGCATGTGGTCAGATCATTTTCTTCCAGCCCAGACAGCTGAGATGCCAGAGAGTGTCCCTGCCTCTGTCCTGGCCTCTTACTATCCATTTTCTGTAGAAGCCATGAGATCCTTTTAAACGTGCACCTGATAAAGTGCCCCAGACTGACTGAGACCTTTATTGTACTCACAACCTATGTATCACAAACCCAGAGGCTTAACAATGGCTTACTGGGTTAGGGCTAAATTTCCTGCCCAACTCTTGCCTTGTTTTCCAAGTCCTGGGCTGTCAAGTCACACACCAACTGGGTTTGTGCCTCAGGACCCTTGCACCTCCATGCCCAGGAGCTGCAAGATTCTGCAGGTGTCTGCTGCGTCACACCCACCTCCTGCTCAGGTCTCTACTCAGATGTGACTCCCACCCCCTAACGTAAGGTGGCACACTTCTTCATTCTCAAACTCCTGACGTTGCTTTGTTTTCTACAGAAGCTTTTTATAATCTACTTATGATTGCATCTGGTGTTTATGTCTCTCTCCTCGGACTGCTACCTAGGCTCCCACAGAACAGAAACTGTCTGTTGTCTAATATCCGAGACAACGCTATGTCTATGGTTGATGTTCAATGATGTATTTAAATTTGTTGAATAAAGACTGTTACTGACCTACACCAGGATTTTCTGTAATTAGGGATTTTTAATAAGATGCAAAATAAATATTTGAAATTAAAATGCATCTTTGATGGACACACTGTTTTCAATAATCCTGTGACATCATTTGGAATGGTTAAGTGTAAACCACAGAATAAGTCCACAGCGAATATTTTACTTTTCATATATTCAATTTGGAGGGATTTTTCTCTCACTCATGATCAGAATATTTTAGCACACCATTTGCTCTGCTGTGAATAACGCATTTCCTATCCCTGTAAAGCTGTGAGGCCCACTTCAGATGCACACTCCCCGAGCTGAATTTTTAGAACACTAATCAGATTTGAAATGGAAATGATGCCCAGTAGTTTTGACCATTCTACATGGAGTTTACATCTCAGCTCATTAGTCAGAGGCTTTGCTCAATTGTGTTCAACTGGCACAGTTCATGTACAAGGCAAGCAAATATCAAAAGGAAATTAAATTGATGTTCAAATGCAACATTTTTTTTAACTCTCGGTTTTTCCTTGGTTTTTGGAAATTCGGTCGACAGGTTTTGGCAGGAGAAAGAGTTGTTCTTTGCGAATATTAATGTATTTCACTTTCACTCACACAAACAAAGTTGCTTCAGTCCCCCCCCCCCACTAGGTTTCTTGTTTATCTAAATATCGGTGCCCTCAGACAAGCCAGTGACTATGTGATGGTCTAAAAAAAACCTCTGTGGGTGAGAAAATAGTACAGAATACTAAACACTTACTCAACTGAAGAACTGAAAGGGAAAAGTATCTTAAAGCAAAACCCTAAAATAAGCACTGGTTTATCTTCAAAAATGCCGAAAATGACACCGATCCCTAAGATTAAAGACACAGAATTTAACATTGCTTCATATAATCTACTTTTGAGTTTGATAAACATGAAGATATCTTCAAAATTTTATGCCTTCAAAGTTGAAAATTTACACATATTATAGAAATTCATTCTAAAAATTAGTTTTTTATCGTTTTTCTAATACATATAACAGAAAACTGTAATGACTCCACCACTGAGCAAACAGGAACTAAAGCAGCTTGAATAATCAGAAAAACTGACCAAAAAATGGACGTTTTACAAAATAGTGATTTTCTACATACATATCTTGCTGCATTAAAAGTAAATGTCATCTCCCATTTTAGCCACTTGGAGACATTGTGTGGTGAGCAAAGACTGTTATGTCAAATCAACATTACACCCCATGGAACAGCCGCCGTGCTCTGGACTACGGAGGACAGCCTGAGCTCTGGGGTCAGCTCCCTGCTTCGCCCAGGTGATGACGCTGGTAACTAGATGAAGCTGGAAGGTTTAAAAAACAGCCACTGAGCCACTGAGCTGCCCAGAGGCAAACAGCTTGGGCCCACTTCTAACACCACACACCACCTTCTCCATCACGGCTGCTGCTACTTAAGGAAGTCCTGTAATCGCCACAAAAGTGATGTAACTTATGCTCCTACCCACATAAGACATGTGGTGATGAGTTTATAAACATTGGAAGTAATACAAATGAAAGATCAAGACAGGACATGTGAGAGGACGGATTGTCCTGTTTCCGACATGGGAGAAATAAAGAGGAACCCCCACCCCCACCCCGACCCCTGGGCCACACACACACACAAATGTAATCAACATGGTTCCAGGTAATGTCTCCCCAGAGATTCTGAGCATGACACTTGGCTCACAGCACTGTCCTCTCACGCCTGATCTAACACAGAGGGGATCTTCCTAAATCTCAGCCCCCTTTCCCCACCTTTGCGGTTGTGATTGGAAACCCAATGAAGATACCAGGTTGTGCCATCTCCTAGGTCAAAGCCCTTTACCGGGCACAGGTCCCACACACTGTGCTCCCGGCTGGCGCATCCTATTCTGTCCTCCCCTCCACGTCCCTGCAGCTTCC
Source organism: Otolemur garnettii (assembly GCF_000181295.1). Classification (NCBI taxonomy): domain Eukaryota; kingdom Metazoa; phylum Chordata; class Mammalia; order Primates; family Galagidae; genus Otolemur; species Otolemur garnettii. Next base: position 14,059,158 of record NW_003852428.1, on the reverse strand, counting down.
ATGCTGGGTAACTTCATCCTACTTTTCATTTAGCGTGAAACTCACCACAAGCATCACTTAAGAACTGGCTGTCCTCCAATCACCTCATGCGGCTGCCTCCAGAAAGCCTCCTCCCTCCCGTGCACACTCCGTGCTCCCGATGGACACCCACGGCGTCGGGGCCTAACACTTCCCCATCACACATCACAGGCCCGAAACTGTTGCTCTGTCACTTTCCCACAGACATCCCAACGTTTCTCCAAGACGTGGACGTGTCTTACTCATCTTGGTAATTCTGATGTTGCTGCCGTGTTTGCTGCAGAGAATCTTTGTTGACATAATGAAGGCACAGTTGCATAACAACATTATATAATAAGCATTTAGGAACTGCCTCCAAAAAGCCTGGTGATATAAATGCACTATCCCACACAGGAGTTACACTGCAGTGTCATTTCCATATACAGAGAAAAGGGGTTGATTCATGTTTCCAATGTTCGATGATACATGTTTGTGTGGCCTCTTTAATGCATTTATTAAGTAAGCTTTTTTTCACTTTTACAACTATGGGATGAAAAGTGCTTAATAACCAATGAAAGATTTAAAATGTGCATGGCAGCTGGGCATGGTAGCTCCTGTCATCCTAGCAGTCTGGGAGGCCGAGGTGGGTGGATTAACTGAGTTTAGGAGTTTGAGACCAGCCTGAGCAAGACTGAGATCTTGCCTCTGAAAAAAAAAAAAAAAAAAAGCTGGGCATTGTTGCTGGTGCCTGTAGTCCCAGCTTCTTGGAAGGCTGAGGCAAGAGGTTCACTTGAACCCAAGAGTTTGAGGTTGCTCTGAGCTGTGATACCACAACACTCTACCCAGGGTAACATAGTAAGACTCTACCTAAAAAAAAAAAAAGTTCATGGTATACAACAAAACCTACATCCAAAGTCAGAGTAAACTTGGCACGAGTATGACTCTTCTTTTTTGGCAGAGAGCAAAGCACATGTATGTAGTTTTTCTCTTTTTTTAAATGTAAATACTTCTAGAAAGCTGCATACATACCTATTCAGTATATGGAGATGCCCGCACTAAAAGGAAGACTGCAAGGCCATGTGTCGAAAGACAGTGATGTAGATTTAGGGACAGAAGGCCAAACGTAACATTGTCTTTAGTTCTGTGAGCAGATGTGGTCATCTGCCAACTCCTGATGTCTCTGACAGTTTATTTATTGGATGCATGAAGCTATAACTTCAGCACCTGTGATTTATTCCCCCTTTACCCACCCATACTCTGGCTCTGAAATTCAAAGTGTCTGAGAATTGAGTCACATGATCTAAGCTGAGGAAGTATGTGGATTCAGGTAACTAGTCACTGTGCAGTCAGTGAGGAACAGATGACAGGGAAGTCCCTGTGCTCTTCTCGTTCCCTCTAAGCGTCACCACTCAGAAAGGATTGTGAATGAACCCACTTTGAACCTGCTCTCTCTCCCCGCACCCCAAAAGGAAACATCACATCTGACAACTACTCAGAACAACCAATGGGGCTCCGAGTTGAGGCATTAATTTTACTCAAATAAGTCACACTTGGTGTTGACACTTCCCTCGGCTGTTAGAGAAGGAAGATATTAGACAGCAGAGATAATTCTCTTGAAATTCAAAGATTTTGAATTCACCACCCAGTTTTTCTTCTGTACTAGAAATAAATGTTTCAGAAAAGTCTCTGTCAACTTTGAATTTGAGAATGAGATTGTCCAATATCCTGTAACCTACTCCTGCCTTGTCACACCATCCTATGCTTAAAGGAAAGAACCAGACTCTGTACATATTACTCCATTGTTCAAATTACAAATCCTGCCAAGTGAAAGATTAATAAAAGTAAAAAAAAAAAAAAAAAGAGGCTATAAGGTTGCGTTAACTATTAGGAACAGGACTGAGACAGCAACAAAAAATCAGTTTCTGTAGGAGACAGTGGTAGTTTAAAGGCTATGACACAGACACTTGAGTTATCTAACCGGGTAATCAATCAGCTTATTATTTTCTTTACAACAACAGAAGAAACATTTTGCAAGGGCTATTTTCTGAAACAAACATGTGGGGTGTCTATGAACATTACTTAATGTTTAAATCTTAATAACTTCATTAAAAAACAAAATGAGACTAGCTCGCCATTACTCAATCCAGCTAAAGATAATTTTTAACGGTCCTCAATTTCTTTTCAATGTTCTGACATGCTTATTAATATTTTTCTTGCCTTTTTCCCCTAAGAGAAGAATTTCAAACACATTGGTCTCTATTCTGAAAAAAGTTGGGGATGTGCAATTTGCTATGCCCCTCCTCCGGCACATCTTTGCACTTGAAGATTCATCAAATCATACAGATGCTGTTTCTCTGTCCCCTCCCCTTCCCCAGCCTTCTAGGGATCTGCAGGTTCTGTAGATCTTCTAGGGGGCACATGGAAGAAAGAGATGCAAACCTCAAAATTGGCTTAGAAGGATGATTTGAATTTCCCAGGAGTAAGAAGGGGCTGTGGCATTTCAGGAAGAGACGTGTACCAGCATCTGAAGAGGAGTTCCGGCTTCAACAAGCGCGGTGCTCCGGATCACACGGCTGGACAGAATCAGTGAAAACGGAAGGGAATTTTAGATCCAGACTCAAGGTAGGACAAAACTGTCAAGTCCTGCTTTCAGAGTGTGGATTTCAGCTTTACTCTGCAGGCCACAGGGCACCAGTTGACATCACGAAGCAGAATGATAGGATGAGACTAATTCTGAGGATGGTTTTGGTGGCAGTTAGGAGAAAGTCTAGAGCCTAGTAAGTGGCATCCGTGGGACCAGGTGCGGGGCTCTTCCATCTCGCCCCTGTGGGAGACGGGGAGCACATACATGAAGGTAAAAGCAGTGGGCTGAACAGGAAGGCTGGGTGAGCGAGATGCTCTGGAGATACATCTGGCGGCCTGCTCATAGTGATGTGTCTGAAAAAGGAGGGGGGACTTGGAGATGATGCCGACGTTTCTAGCTTAGGAAACAGAGATCCAGGGCAGGGGGCAGGACCAAGGGAGCTGACCAGGTTCAGGGTCTTTGGTTATGGGATATAATGGGCTCTCTTTTAGTTGGGTTTGAGGAGTCTGAAACAATTATCGTATTGGTGCAAATAAGGCATTCAGGAGAGGAGCTTCCAGTTAGGGCTCTGGAGCTGGGCAGGTGAGCATTGGCCAGGTAAACAGATATCATTAGGAAATCCTGACTAGCAAGCAGTGAGGACTTAGGCAAGAACAGAATGCCAGTCCCCGGAGAGGACTGGGGATCATCGTCACAAGGTAAGAACCTGGCCCCAAGGGTGCTGAGGTGCTTTGTGGACACAGTGGGGCTCTGGCCCAGGGAAGGACAATACTGCCGGCCCATGAAAGGCTGGGAATGATGAGGGAGGGACATCATGAGGTTGATGTCAGGTCCTTATATGGCTGAGCTTCTCTGCTTTGATGTTTTCTGACTGTTTCAGCTGGACTAGAGGAATGAGTCTGCGGGTGGGGAAGTGACTCTGGGGGGGCCCTTTTCTCATATTTATATGCCAAACACCAAAATGATCCCAAACAACTCCCAAGAGTACCATGTCACTTCACAGGGATCCTCCCTATCAGACTAATGTAAAACCCGCTGCGATGCTCCCTCCCGGTACAGGGGAGAACGTTTTCTAAGTCACAGGCTTGCCTGCCATTCTCCAAACGCCACCACTTGAAATAGAGTACAAAAAGCCTTAAAGGCCACATTTAGTAAGTCATCATATTTCAACTTTCTGGTCGAAAGTTACCTTTGAAACGTTCCCCATCAGGGGCCTTCGCCATCAGGAGAAAGTGTGGCCTCCACCTGCGCTAACGGCCTGGGAGGTATTGGAGACTCTTTCCCTCGGAGTCTCTTTCTCCAATAACAATGAAGAAACTCAATGGCGTCTGTCTTAATGAGGTCCGGGGCACATCAGGTTACTGGCAGGGGAGAACTCTGGCTTTCTTGAAAAGATGAAATGCCCGAGTCTTCTCAGCCCAAGGGCAACCTGCCACCTCCAGCACAGTGTGCCATTGACCTTGGAGGGGGCGGCACGATGGGAAAGTGTATAGTTGGCCCGTTGTTTAAAAGGGACTCCAGACATCCTTATTTGCTGTGTATTGATTGAAAGAAACCACTTGTTTTTTTGGCTAAAATAGTTTCCTTCTGGAATTTGCTAAGAAATGGGTGCTGATTTCTCAGAAAATTCAAGGCCAAGTTTAATTTTTCCAGCTTTCAACCTAATGCATTATCCTTTTTTTCTAAAGACTGAAAATCAAAGTCTGCAGCACAAGAACCAACCCTTTTCGCCCGGACTGGCATTTAAGGCGAGCCGAGACTCTCCATTCCCTTTCTTATTTCTCAGAGACTGGTTCAAAGGTCAAGCTTAATGGAATGCCTCAGAAGTTTTATTTTCCTTTGCAGGCTTAATGAAAGGCTCAGAGTTTGACCCAGTAAATTTTAGATTATGAAGCACTCTCAGCTGCTAAAGGAACGTCCATGGTTTTTTCTGTCATAGGCCAAAAAATAGAGCCTCGATACTGCAATGAACCAACTCATTTACATATTCATACATATATACATCTCTTTCATTCTCTGTGACTCTAATACTGTTAATTTTTTTCTTTTAGATTGAATTATCATCATGGACATTAATGTACAACGTGATTAAAAGTTATACAATTATTAAAATGTACGAATTTTAATATGTAATTATGAAGCATGAAACATAATTTTGTTGAAAATATATCTTTTAATGAGTGTGGGTTTTTAAAAGTTAGTTTATGTATCCATGAATGAATGCTACTTTTTGCCAGAATGAGGCAAGTTGGTATAACATCACTATTTTGGGTTTTGATAGATGGACTTGAGAAACTTAGTCCTCAGAAATACACAGTGGGCTTGTGCACGAGTAAGAGGCTGGCCTTCTATCTGTGAAGAGGGTGGAGAGGAGATGTGGGACGGAGCAGACAGACGTGAGAAGATGGCCATCTTGGCAATGATTGCCAGCACCCTTCCCCACCGGGGTACACTGCCTCAGCCCCAAACTGCTGGCCCAGTGGTTGCCATCTTGGCAATGATTGCCAGCACCCTTCCCCACCGGGGCACACTGCCTCAGCCCCA
>NW_003852428.1:14049574-14053920 GCF_000181295.1 Otolemur garnettii | reverse complement strand
CCAGCACCCTTCCCCACCGGGGCACACTGCCTCAGCCCCAAACTGCTGGCCCAGTGGTTGCCATCTCGGCAACGATTGCCAGCACCCTTCCCCACTGGGGCACACTGCCTCAGCCCCAAACTGCTGGCCCAGTGGTTCCGGAGTCCAAATCCTATCTAAAGCCCGAGGCATCCTGAGGATAGAGCTTCATCACTGCTGCCTCCTGGGTGTGTCTGGCTTTCTCTCTGTCTAGGGCTGTAATGAGCCATGTGCACCCCCTCCCCAACTCCTTGCTTCCTGACAGCTCAGCCCAGATTGTGGGTGCCATGCTCCATAACGATATTGACAAATGTTAAAGCCTTTTGTAATGAAGAGAAGGAAAAGGGTTGGGCAACATGGACCTTTAGATTAGCGCTTCTTAAACTTGAATGAAACGGATCACCACTGGGGGTTCTTGTTAAAACACAGATTCTTATCATTTGGTGGGGGAGGAAAGGACAGGGACCAAGGTTGGGATTCCACATTTCATCAAGGAGCTTTTCCATTTAAAGTGGAAATGACATGGAAACATCACCTGGGATGCAGTTGACTGTGGTGAATGGTCTGCTGAGGTTGCATCTGTCTGTGAGCTGGCGAGGTATGTGGGCTGAATGCTCCCAGCGGCATCCACCTGCTCGCACAACGCACCATCCCAGTCGCTGATGACTGATAACATGGCACCAGGTGCCAGTCCACGTCCACTGTCTGTGTTGAGGCATCTCAGCCCACAGGCAGATGTACCAGCTGAAGTTAATCAGAGAAAAGTGTCTAGATGTGGCTATTCCATTGGGTCTGATGTAAGTAAGGCTTTCAGCAGGTGTAGCAATTCTGGGATAACTAGTCTAGGCCCGCTCATCAGGAAGCTTAGAAAGCTCAATTAAAAAAAAAGCCATTTGGAGTATTGGCAGGGGATAGGGAAGGGAACAGGGAAGGGGAAGGGGACAGGATTGTTCCAAACCTCAGAAAGGCAAGCTGAAAATTTTGACTTTTTAAAGGGGATAGATAGTGCAGGAAAAATTTTAAAAAGTAAATTATGTCTTTAAAAATCTATACTGTACATTTTGAGAAGAGAGTTTAAATTTCATTTGGTCATATTATCAACTATGTGCATTAAACACCTGGGTTCTCACGCTCAGACTTTTGATCAAATAAGAGAAAATCTAAGACATGTGGTAGTTCAGAGACGAGTCTGACTGTGGAATCTGTGATTCCGACTTGAAGTTTCCTCATGCAGTGAGTGTGAGGCGGGGTCGGGGTTCTGACTGGTTTCTACCCAGCACCCAAGTCTCACTCGGGACCTTACTATGGACAGCAAGGACCCAGGGCAGGTGCTACTGAGTTTAAGTGTCAGCCATTCTAATGTTCGTAATTTTTAAAATACAATCTGAATACTTTATTTCAGTGATTTTAAAACTGAAAAAATGAAATGTAAAAGACAGTAGTTCTGATTCTGAGGACACCATTTTATTTTCACAGGTGTCCAGGCACTAGTGATTCATTCTATTAGGTGGGTTTACTTGTGTTTAATGATTTATGTGGAACACTAATAAAACTACCTTTTCAGCTCATTTTCTATAACCTACGCAACCTTTTCAAATTTACAGCGGACAACTGTATGGCTGTTGACCTTCATGTTAAATTTTAAACGCTATTCAAAATTTTTCAGAAAAAGTATATCTATATGGAAAAAAAATGACTGGCCAGCTACCCTGCCACACTTAGGCCTTCTCAGAGTGGCTGTCTCAATATTGTCCCCACAATATCCCCCTTTTGGGACAGTAAAGGCTAGATCAGTGTGGAAACTGACCACAGCTGAATGCCACTGGGATTCCCGTGGACCCAAAGGCAGCTCTGCCTGGGGGGTGGCAGATGATATAGCCCGATGAGAGAGCCCAGTCCAGTGTGTTTTATGTGGGTCATTGTCAAAGTTTTGAGATACACAAAAATCAAGAAATGTAAAATCTGTGCAGATGGAAACAACTGAAGTCCTCCCAGCAGCACCAAGGAGCTGAGTAAGTGCAACTTAGCACAACTGAATCAGAAAGGACGCTGTCGACTGTGTTTCTTGGAGGTAAAACCATGGGCCATAACACTGTCTATCTCAAAACTTTCCTAGTGACTCACATATACCCTGGACATCGACTCATGGCTGCAAACACAGCCTCCTGCACTAGTGTGCTAGGACCGCCATAATGAGACACCCACCAATTAGATGCTTCAACGATAGAAAGCTATTTTCTCACAGTTCTGGAGGCTGGAAGTCCAAGATCAAAGTGCCAGCAGGTTTTGCTTCTCCTGAGGTGTCTCTCCTTGGGTTGCAGGTGATTGAATCCTCACTGTCCTCATAAGGTCTTTCTGTACAAACACATCCCTGGCATCTCCTCCACTTCTGTTGGTCTAGACTCGATGGCCTCATCTTAACTTTATCACCTCTTAAAGACTTTATCTCCAAATATGGCCATATTATGAGTTACTTCAGCATGTAAATCTGGGGGGCAGAATTCAGTCCATAATGACTCTGCCGTAAGTTTGAATTCAAGGTACAAGAGTAACACCTAACTGGAGAGAGGAGAGGGGCAGATGCCCCCTGTAACCACAGCTCTGCCAGTCAGAGCTCTGAGACAAGACAGGAGGAGGACGTCAGAGGGAGGCAGGGAGGCAGTAGGGCCAGGGCAGAGTGGCTGAGACCCGAGCTACAAGGCTCTGCAAAGGGGCCCAGCAAATGTACCATTCTCAGCCCCATTCTCTGAGTTCCTGCCATGGTCTCAAAGCAACTCTGGCGTCAGGACTGTGCTCGTGATCTGGTTCTCAATGAGACTGGCCTGGCTGAGGCTGCTGAAGCAGTTTCCTGCCTCTTTCATACCCAACAAGCTCCTATTGACTGAGATAACCGAGTGCATTTTCATTCCTTGTGGCTTGTAAGCGCCTGCTGCAGTGAACAAGCTAATGTAGCGTGTTGCCTACGGACGCTTTGGGAGACAAGGACCTGAAGGATGCCCAGATCACATGTGGATGTGCACGGGGTCTGGTCATAGGTTGCCTGTTTTACCTGCATCTTTATTAAATCAACAGTATAGTGTAACTGAACAGAAACTCCTTCCCTTTCTAAAAACAGAAATGTGTAGGTATCAAGTGCTCAAAATCACTTATGCAGAGCAGACCCAGCTATGTGTGTGTGTGCATGCGCGAGCACGTGGGTATGTATGTGCACACGGCCTGGCAGACACACGGCGTGTTTGCTCCTAGCAGCCACTCTTACCAGGTTAGCATCACTCTTGCTTTGAAGCTGATTCATGGTAAACTTAACATCTTTAAATCTGCTCATGTTTCAATCACCTTCAAAACAAAGAATAGCAAGGAGCCCTGCAGAAACATTTCCAGTTGATCTACAAAAGCCCAGGCTTTATGTTATCTTCTTTAACGTCAGAAGCATTTCTACTGCAATATAGATGTTAATTGCCACTTAATCTTCATGAATTCTTTTCTAATATAACAGAGGCTGGCTTGAAGTACAGCAAAGAGACAGGGAGCAGGGTGGTTCCTGGGAAGAAGTGGGATACTTTTTTTTTTCCTGTCCTCCTCCTCTGGGTTGGTTGAAAGCTTTCTGATTTAGGGCCTTTGAGGCAGGAGCGACTGCCTCCATCCTCAGTGTGAGGGGAGATTAGCCCCAGCAGAAGTCATGAAACATAGCGCTGACTCCAAAAAGCCAAAGGTGTAGGAGGAATGCCTGGGGTGTAATGTGGAGAACTACGGGGATAATCAGTCACTCAGTAACTACTGCATAATCAGTCACTCAGGATAATTTTTAATAAAAACATAGCAGGTAGTTTTCATATTTAAATTTGATCTAATTTTAAGTTAGGTAATTTTAAACATGACGATTTCACATTGATTTCCTAGTTAACTCTTCTATCTCATCTCCTCTAGGCAAAAAGGGTCCATAACAGACCCTGCCTATTTGTACTAATAAATATTTGTGGAGTGAATAAATGAATGAAAATATCTAAAACCCTCGGCACCATTTGTTAAATGAATAACAGTATTCTATAGAACATGGAATAGTATTCTACAGAATAATACTACGCCATTGTGAACTAAAATAAAATCTTAAAGCTCTTCCCCCTCCATGCCTGATTGACTGGATCCCCTTTTGGCCAAGAGGATCCCTAAAACTGAGTTGCTGGCCATGAGAAAGGAGATCAGATAAGCCTCATCGCACCCCCTTCCCCTTCTTAGAGAGGTCCTTTAGGCACTAACAGGCCTAAGGCTACTCAAGACCTATCTGCAGTCTTCAATATACACAACAAACCACTGGAGTCTGTCAGGTA
>NW_003852428.1:14047539-14049328 GCF_000181295.1 Otolemur garnettii | reverse complement strand
TAACCCGTCACCTCAAATTTGGCTCAGAATGAACCTTGTTAAATTATTTTACTGAGTATAGCTTCTTTTCTTTCTACACCATTCAATTTAGAAGCTACGTTACCATGCCTGTTGTCCTAGCACTCTGAGAGGCCTAGATTGCTTAAGCTCAGGAGTTTGACTCCAGCCTGAGCAAGAGTGAGGCCTCCAAACTGAAAAACTAGCCAGTGTAGTGGGGCAGCCTGTAGTCCCAGCTACTCAGGAGGCTGAGGCAAGAGGACGGCTGAGCCCAGGAGTTTGAGGTTGGTTGCTGTGAGCTATGACACCACAGCACTTAGCCCACAGTTAACAGAGTGAAACTCTATCTCAAAAAAGTAAAATAAAATGAAAATGAGAAGCTCCTTTAGGGGACCGGGGGGATGTGGAGAGACTGGCCAGTGGTTGCAGTATTACAGCTGGAAGGAATAAATCTGGAGTTCTCTCGCGTGACAGAGTGACCGTAGTTAACAATATTGCACTGTATACTTCCAAATAACTAGAAGGCAGGATATTGAATGCTGGCACCACAAAGGAGTAAGGTGATGGAAAAGCTAATTACCCTGATTTGATCATTAGTCAATGTACACGTATGTCAAAACATGGCACTGTGCCCCGGAAACATGTCAATGTGTGATTATTATGGATCAATTAAAAATAAGACCTTAGGAAAGCTACTTTACAATCATTATTTTAACTGAGTCTTTGTAGTTTATATATATTAAATAATGTATTATTATAATAGATTATTTTTTCTTTGATCTTGAGAAAATGTGGGGAAAAGAACTTACATATTTGGCAGGTAATAAATGTGATAGGGTACTGTGTGTGCCCCCCTCAGAAGGTGGGTGTCAGAGCTTCCTGCAGAGTCCTGGGCAGCCCTCCTCTGACAGGGAGCCCTGCTCAAGGTCACCAGCCCTGCTCAAGGTCACCAGCCCTGCATTCTCCCTGCCTCTCTCTCTCCTACCCCCCATGCAGCGGGGGTTTCTGTCTATAAGAAGCAGAACCTGGCCAGCCTGCGGCTGGCTCTTTTCTTTCTGTTCTTTTTATTATGGCAAAATATACATCACATAAATGTTACCATTTTAACCCTTTCATCTCCAGAACGATTTTTATCATTCCAAACTGAAACTCTGTACCCATTAAACACTAAATCCTCATTTCCCTCCTTCCCACGGCCCTGGTAACACTGTTCTACCGTCTGTCTCTTGAGTTTGACCAGCATAGGTACCTTACGTAAGTGGAATCACAAAGCATTTGCCCTTCTGTGTCTGGTTTATTTCTTTAAGGCACAATGTCCTCAAATTCATCCGTGTCACAGCCTGTGTCTTCCTGCCCTCCCTTCTTGAGGCTGAATAATATCTCACTGCCGCATACTATATACCACATTTGGTTTTTCTGTTCTTCTGTCCATGGACATTTGGGTTGTCTCAACCTTTAGGCTTTTTTTGGTAGAGGGAACTTCACAGAAGATATTAAAAGGAAAAGTCGATAGCTGTGGTGAGAGTAGGCATAACAGATTATCTCATGAGTAATGGCAGAAAGAATGATTTTTATTTGCTATCACATAGTTTCTTTGTGCAGGAAGCCAAGATTGGGGGTGGGGGGCAGCAGGGATGATCATCTCTGTTCCACAGTGTCAGGGAGCTCAACTGTACAATCCAAGGCTCTGCTGAGTGGCTCACTCACACGGGACAAGCCCACTCCTCTGCACAAGGCTGCTTCAGTGTCCTTAGGTGTGGACCTGGTTCCCTGGCACTCAGAGCCCCACACT
>NW_003852428.1:14045311-14047245 GCF_000181295.1 Otolemur garnettii | reverse complement strand
AAATATATAAAAGGCCAGAGTTTCTTTTTCACATTATCTGGACACATGTGAGTGTCTTCAGCTAATTTTATATTACTCTATTGTTTAGAGAAGTGGCTGCTCCCTCATTGTGGCTTTTAATTCAGTGGTTTCCAAATACCTGTCTGTAAACCAAGTCTGAGTTTGTTGATAATGCCCTTTTATTTAATTGAAAGACTGTCCTATATTCGAGGTTAACTCATATCTGCTTTTCCTGTGTATTAAGAAGTAGCTGAAGGAGATCCTTAGCAAAGCAAAAGACTGGACAGCCTATGCTGGCATCTCACCTATCTCCTGATCCATAGCTAGTGTTTGAATCCCCCAAATTCTGGGAACCTCCAGGCTAAGTTTCAAAGTCAGGGGAACCACCCCAGGGTCTCATAGGGGCATTCTCCAGTAAAGACCAGCTGTGCAGGGTTCATGGAGGCTCCTATTTTAAGATGTTTTTACAAATATCCTAGGTACTAAACACTATTCCCATCTTCACTAGTGTAATGGTTTATCTCCAAAGAGGACCCCAAGTTGGTGGCCCTTGGGCCAAGTTCCAGTATAAAATTCTAAACAGTAGACACTTTAAAAGAAAAGCCTGTATAGAAATATCCCTAGAAAATTAAGAAGGCAAAACAATGAAAATGTAAGGCTACTTCTTTCACCTCCCTCTTCGAGGCACATTCACTCATAAAACACTGAATTTCCCACTAGGTGTCTTCTTCTCTTTCTTTTCTTTCCTCTTCTTATTCTTCCTCCTCCCCTTCCTCCTCTTTCTGGTCTTCTTGATAGAATTAAAAGGCTGCTAAAGCATACTTGGTTCAGCAGCCCCATTAAAATAGTAGACCATGATATTCAATATCTGAAAGAATGAAGTCACAATGCTTGCCAAACTAATGTATCACGAGCAATGGAATTTCCATTTAATATGTATTTTTTCTTACTTCAAAATGCTAATTTTCTCTCTATCAAGGTCAATACCTTTAAATTAATGAGCACTATTAGCTGCGAAACATCTCAAGAAGCAATGGAAATTAATTTCCATTAGTTAAAAACTGACAGTCAGCTACACCCTGTCTTGTAAGACAATAAGTGTTTTCAATGCTCCATTTTTGTCCTCAATTAAATGCTCAAAGTCAGGCAGTGAAGAAAAGGGAGTTATCACATCAAGCCAAATATCGACAGTGGTCTGTACACGAAGTGACCAATGGGATCTCAGATTTTCACTTACGGTAAATACATCCAGAAGGCTGTGAGGATGGGTTAACTGGGAAATGTCACACATGAAATAGGTTTTCCATAGTAGCATATGTTCAAGAATAAGAGTGAAAGTTCTTTTAGTTAGGAGCTGGCTAAAGTCTCTGAAAAGCATATAGTATCTTCTGCAGGGCATGGTTTCAAAAGGTGAAACACAGCTATGTGGGTGCCTGTTAATTAAACACATGAACATACAACCAGAGGGGATTTTTAATAATTTTAAAGTTACTGTGACTGATCCATTTTTCTGTAAGGAAAACTTTTTGTTTTTCTAACTCTATGAATTTATGTTGTTAGTTTTTAATACCCTATCAACATTGCTAGACAAGAAAGAAATTAATATTTTGTTATTTTGTGTCCTTTATAGCATTAACAACTGTGTGCTTATGCAAGTTGTATAGAACTTGTCTCTAGATAATGTGTGCAGAGCCAATAAACAGATAAATTAGGCATATGTTAATAGTATATATACATATGCATAGATGTAATATATGTACACAGTATCTATTTATCTATAAGCCACATAGATTTTTGTGAATGTTTACATAATACATATAATTTATATACACACATAATCTGTGTATACATACATACACATATAACACAAACATATAATCACATATATATACACACATGTACTCCTAATCTATGTGGTATCTATGTATATATAT
>NW_003852428.1:14030064-14044900 GCF_000181295.1 Otolemur garnettii | reverse complement strand
CTCCTTGTTTTGGTTCTCAGTTTGTTTCCAAGGGGGACCATTTTTAATATTCATACTTCTTTTGTGCTTTCAGATATTCTGAGCATTTCTTTACAATGAAAGTCAAGAGCAAGATCCTCTCCACCAAGAAACTGTCCTCTCACTTATGGTCTTTGATGGCTGCTGCCTCACAAAATGATGAACACCTTCACCTGCACGGCCCTGCTCCCTCTCCAGCCTGAGATACCTGGATCTCTCAGACCACACAGGTGCATCACACAAGGGCCTCTGTGAGGGCACAGGTGTAAACAACTAACACTTTTATTTTTATGTGTTGTCACTGTCTTGAGTACCTTAAATCATAACTGAAGGTGCTTGAAATCTTACACGGAGCTCTGACTTGTATTGATCCAAGATACCTTTGATAGCGGATGACATCAGATTTAGTTGCTCCAATAAGCTTATCTGGTAAAGATTTTGTGATAATTTAATTTTAGTACAAAATGTCTCAGTTGCTTTGACTCAGGGGAGAGGAAAATATCTGTGTTTCTGAATCAGGGAGAGTAGTTGGCTTCAGGGAGAAAAGTCAAAAAAGAAAGTTCTGGAAAGATACTACAAACATATATGACAGAGCCACTCCTAAGTATTAGAGATACAAGTTAAGTGATGGAGAACATCGTAGTTCTTGGCTTCATAATGGAAACCAAACACAAGTAAGACTAGCAGAGAGCCACCTCCAGAGAGGATAGGTGGGGAGGGACACCTGTGTGTGTCAGGCGTGTGAGGGACAGTGAGCCACACTGAGGAGAAGGAGAGGATGCACATTCAGTGTTTGCTCCTGTATGTTGGCTCTAGCTAGCTTGGATTTGAGTTTTGCACTGGGAAGTCCAGAAAGCACACAGCCCACTGCAGAGAGCTTACACATGGTTTTCACACTCTTTCAGATACCTGCAGGTCTGGCCAGGAAGTGGAAACCCTGTGAATTGTCAGCTCTTGAGCCAACTGTGAGCTACATGCTTCATGCTCACCTACTGAACTTGGGGGACAGTCTGTTTTACTGACAGCCCTTGAGGGAGGGGACAAAAAGGACTGGTTCTCTAGAATAGAGTCTGTATACCAGAGAAGCACAGAAAAAGGTTTCTACCATCACAATCAATATAGCACCTGCTAACAATTAATTAACTAGTCATTCAGCAGTCATGACTGTCCAAATTTAATTACTCATAATGCCATTGGGCCCTGGGCCCCTATGCCGCAACCTGTTTTCATATAAAGGAAGTGGGGGTGTAGCATTGGAGATGAGTTGTTAATTTGGAAACAGAATTGTTTACTCTTCCAAGTGGTTTCTATGATGGGTGGCAAAATCGTATTCTGGGTATGGACAAGAATCAGTGTTAGCACAGACAAGTACTGTGTGTGAACATTCCTTTCAAGTGATAGAAGGACTCTTGAAAAGGAGCCTTTTGTAAAATGGAAAAAATCCTTTTGGTTGCTGTCTTCTCTTCCATCTTCCAATCCTCTCTCTTGGCCACAGGGGCCGAGTTGTCAGCTTCCTCTTCTCCCTGCTCCCTGCTGCCCCCCTGTGGCCCTCACGGGGGTCCTCTGTGACTCCAGGGATCCTGATGGGGAATGCCATGGCCAGGGGGCTATTAGTGGTCTTCTTGATCTTTCCCACCAGGTGGTCCCCAGGCTCTGCCTTCAGCAGGCCTAAGAGTTTCACACTGCTTCTCCCACTCCATTCCCAGCCCTCCCCTCTTTTTAACTATTCACATAGCACGGAAAGCTTTATCTTGTTTTTACCAGTTACCCCATGGTTTATGCCAATCCCTCCGCTCCTTTCCTATAAAGAGAAGACATTCCTTTGGTCTCATCTGTCTTATTTTCCTAAAGCACCATGGTCATTTGCAGATGCAACTTTCTCTGTTATATAATTATGAAAGCTCCTTAAAGAATTAAGCTGTTTTGAGGCTTTCACACTTGCAGAATCCACTCTGGAATCTTTCAGAGAAAAGTCACCTAGAATGTATTTACAGTGTCCTCAGATGCACCTGGAGAAAGAGGTCCACAGGAATGAGGGCTACAGGGCTCTGTCCTATGGCTGGCTCTCTGAGGATAAAACCTTGATAAAACCTCTCTGAGGACATAACAAGACATTCAAATTTCTGAAGGACATGGAGCAGTGGTAACACTAGCTATACTGGGTAAGAAAATAAGGACCCAGAAAATATTTCTATGGTGTCAAGTAATGGATTCACCTCAAAAAAGGGGAATGTAATGTCCCTCATTTAAGGTAAAAAGAAAATTAATCATAAGGATGATGGAGTGAGAGCTTTGCAGAAGTCACATGTGAAAAAGACTTGGCATTTTGTTAGATTCTACATCTAATAATGTATCAATATTCACAGCAATTAGAAACATAAAAATAGAAGTTGCTCAGATTTAGGTTCAGTTTCTAGCTATATGAGCCTCAATTTCCCCAAGTATAAAACATTAGACATTATAAAAACTCAAGTTATAGGGATTCAGGAATATTAAATTAAATAATGAATAGAAAAGACTTAACACTAAACTCGGAACAGATCACTTCATTTAATTATCATCTTTATCAGTGACACTAGTGTAAAGAATATTGTCACCTTAGTGTTAACAAAATCTACAATGAACACAGGTTAGCTCAAGGTAACACTAATGTGTGAAGCAGAATTGTGAGGGGGAATGGCCCCGACAGGGCCAGAAATGACAGCTTAGGGAACAGCTATAACTAGCCCAGGAATGCAAGTCTGAGACACTGTGAGAGGAACAGTAACCATCTGAAGAGGGGTCGGACATATTCTCCAAGACTTCAAAGGTCAGAAACAAGATCAGGGAATGAACTTCCAAGAGATGCCGATTTTCATATTAGTATGAATTAGTGTTTGAATTATTCAAAGAAAACAAAAATGGTTCAAGAGATGGCAAGTGGCCCATAGCTAGAGACATTCAAACGAAGGCTAAATGGCCGGGTGCTGGGCTTGCTAATAGCGTAAATGACAAATGGCCGCCAAGTGCTCATCAAACAGTAAGCGTCTTTGAATTGTGAATCCAGTATTTTTCCCTCTCTGACATTTCCATAGTTAAAGAAATGGTTTAACTTTAAATGGGGATTTAAAGTTAAAAGCAAACTCTCCAGAAATTCATCAATCTAGAACTGGACTTAAAAAAATATACACATGCAAACACTCTAGCTATGTTGTTGAAGTTTAACTTATTTGGTATTGTTGAAACTTTAAGATTTTAAAATGTCTGTAAATATTCACCTTTTTAAAAGCACTGTTACAGCATATTTTGTTTTCTGAGTATTCAGTTGGGTATATACTCACGTGTGCACCCGTGTGTGTGTGTGTGTGTGTGTGTGTCTGTGTGTTGCGAGCACGTAAATGAAAGAATGAAAAGTATTTTTACCAAACCTACCAAGGAAGGTTTGCCTAATGATAAAATATTTATAAGTAATACTTATTGATGAAATCTAGTAATATAATGTACAACAGTAAAGTAATTTTTGGTAATATCTCAAAATAGAAGATAAAATATAGTAGAAACATACAAATAATTATTTAAAGGTGCCTATTTCTATTACTGGTCAAATACTGTGGCTTAAAACAAAACAACCCCATGCAATGGGACTCAGAGCCAATTAAAAGTACAGTTGCTAATTTAGGCCCAATGTGAGCATTAAAAACGTGCCATTCTATGTATTTCTCTGCTGAAATTGTTACTCATTTCTGAATAACAATGAAAAAAGATAAGAGTTTTATGGCAGGTCTCATTTTGCACGTTTGAAAAATTGCTTTTGATATAGTGCATATCCAGGATTACAATATCCTAAAAAGGAATTAATCAAACATGATTAAAAGATGCTGTTACTGGTACAATTTATACGTTAAATTATACCAATAAAATATCTTAGCCATAATTTTTCTTATTTTATAGACAAGAACATTTATACTACACCCAGATATGTCTTGCCTTTTTTTCTAGTTGTTTCATCAATTGAGTTTTAAAATTAAGAATGCTATTATGACTTATCACTACCGGCATACTGACACATCTCAAATAACTTACGATTTATATTTGACTTACATGTTTGAAGACAACAGCATGTAGAACTTGGTATTTGGTGTCGTGCCCCAAAACGTGTAAGAGATAATGACAATCCTTAAGAGACTCAAATTTAAACTTTTCAGCAAATATGACTGTGAAGTAAATTATATAGATATTTACAAAAACTTTTTCTTTTTTGCAGTGATTGCTGACTTTATAGAGGAAACTGGATTTCACCATCTCTTTGGATAAAACAGTTTTGCTCTTCGTTTGTACATGATGACCAGTTAAAAACAACAAAGTTTTGCCACAATCCATTTGACTGAACTATTATCAACAAGAAAAACCTAACCCTTTAAAAACCAGTCCTTTCAGATCCTGTGGCTCAGAGTAACAGACAGCTAACAAGGTTCTCTGGTCTCAAGTCTAATGCCTGAATCGGGGCTCTCATGACTTCAGATTCTTATTTTAAATGCAGTATTTGCTTAAAAACTTCTCACTGAATGAGAATAAAACCCTTTAATAGAGAAAATATACTGTTCTGCAGTAAGAAGAATGGGGTAGATACCAGGAAGGGAAAGACATGAAAAATGCCACAAATACTAGACGTGCAGAGGGCCCCTCCAGGGACGCTGGCGCATCCCAGACAGCCTGTGAGGTTCCCTTCATTCTTCTCAACTCCCACACACTTACCCAGTATGACCATTCAGCTGCTGAAGATAATCATAAAAGATGTATATATAAGCTTTCATTTCCCTTTTTCTTTTTTTAAAGAAATAAAAATGTTCGTGGCAACATGGTCCCCGACGTGGATTCCATATGTGCTAAAAACGAAGATGGTAGCTGCTGTATCCACCCGGCAGCAACATCATTGTGAAGTCATTTAATGTTCGGATTGTCCCCTTAGTTAAGGCACGGAATGTAACATACCAGTTTCTTCCCACAAAGGAGGGTTAATCAAATGTGAATACTTTGAACACTGTAATGTGCCATCAACATACGTGTGTGATAGCAAAGGGACTCGCGTAAATAAAACTTCAAGGAATTCTCCGAAGCATATGTATGTCTATTTCAAAGGCTTAAAAGATGTCAAAAGACTGAGAAAGTTTAAATGAGAAGTCATAATGCTGAAATAAATTATTGTAAGCCTTAGGGGTTAAGTGCACTAGACTGACAATATTCACCAAGTCATTATTTGAAGGAAGATGCAAAAATATTGTCTTAAAAGCCATATTATGTTTGGGGCTTGAATTTCAAATATGGAAATTCCCTCCATTAAAAGAGAACATTCTGAGCACACGCCTTTATTTTAAGAAAACCCTATGAGAAAGGCATTATTATTATACTCTATATCTTTTATATGATGCCAGGCAATTAGGCCCTTGTATATGAAGCCACAACAATCCAGTTCTGGTTCTAGAACTGGTTTGGTTATTTATTCTAGAGGTCTGAGCTTAGAACAATGGCATAAATTTTTCAGAATTGACACATATTTATAGTCAAAGACTACTATTCTTGATTATACTGAACCTGTAATTCAGATAACAGTGATTTGCCTATCAGTTTAACACATACAAAATATCAGTGACCAATATTCTGTTATTCATTCTAACATTTCTTATTGGTGGTTTATTTATTTATTTTGTTTTGGTTTATATTGGACACTCAATATAAGTGACATAATCCATAACTTGAAAAAGTAAGAGCCGTGACAATGTACTGGGAGAAGGAAAAAGGCCATAAAAGTGATGGCCACATAAAATGGAAAGGATATGCCACTTAATAAAACAAAATAAAATGCATTTAACACACGGTATAAATACAGAGTTAGGCTGAAGCTACAGAAACATATTTGTGCTTTTTTAGTAAGCTAAATTCCCTTAATACGAAAATTTAAAACCTTCCCATTAGAGAGAAAATGTTTGCTCTCAGTTGAAATATACAATGTCAAATACAAGCAATGCCAATTCTATTATATATATTTCTATTTTAGCACTTCTTAAGATTTTACTATTATTCTACTTTTATACATTTTTCAGGAGCACGTCAAGAAATATTGTTTAAGAATACAGAGCGTTGAGGTGTTTTCTGAAGAATATTCTAGCCACATGTATTGACAATACTTAAAGATTTTGGAAAGATTTCAAGACCAAAATTCTGAAGCCTACTGTGGAGACCGAAAACCTAAATAACCAGGACACCGTCCATTGTAAATGTGAGCATACTTCTTATTTCCAATAGTTAATAGTAAACACTTATTACAATTCACTTTTATAGCAGAGATTATACCAAATTCAATATTTAACTTTGAACCTCCAAACAGGTTTGAATTGCACTGAAGTCGTTATCTCAAAGAATACTGTAAAATGATCCCATTTTGCCTTGTAGGTTTGTAGGAGTGATTTCTCTTTGCAAAAGAATCTATGCAAACTCTTCAACACAGTACATAGGAACCTGTGTACTCCCTCAGTGAAAATTCCTTGAGAGGAATTGTGAGTACACCAGCAGAATCAAGCCACCTGCCCCACCACCAGGAAAAACCAGAACTCTAACCTGTATCTATCGTGTACACAGATGCACATCTTTATCTACGGGCCTCTGTCAGCATAAATCCAATAGCTCTGAGTAAAACATCATGAACGTCTACAGGAACTCAAGCCCAACCTCAGAAGTAGGATTACCAAACCCTGTGCTGCTGCTGGAATAAAGTGACAAGGAAGCATACCTCCACAACGCGTCCTCTAATATAGTATCGTCGAGTTTTCAGTCTCTAAATAACCTCATCCTAGTATTTGTTTTCAGATAGAGAAATGCAAGTGATATGGAGCCTCTCAAATTTCAATTTCAGTATAACTTGGTAGCTGTACCTCTTTACAATCTGATAAATAGAAATATACATGGTGACAGAACACATTTCTACCAAGACAATAAATTACTCAGACCATGACTTTGAAGTCAAATGACATTATCTTCAATCCACAGTTCGCGCTGCATTAAAGAGGGCTAGGTCTGTCCTATAACTTATCAAATTGCTCAACCTCACACACCTAAAGGTATTCTCATCAAAAGATCATCTTTATTTTTTTGGTGTTGGGCCACAGAAGATTCCAGAGATTCACGGTCCTCCATCAAATCCTCCAAATCAAACAAAAAAGCACAAAACCAAAGAAAGCCACCTCTTCACACTCAGCCAGTGACATGAACACACTGTGATGTAAAAAGTAATAATAACAACACCACCAAACGCCTGAAGAGATTATGAAACCTTTTTACACATCATATGGGGAAAAGAAGTTTTATACTCACCTGGGATCTTTCTGTATACTATCAATGGACGGGGATCTGGCCAAGGTGCCTTCAGGCGGGAGAGCAGGACCGGATTTGCTGTATGGAGACTCAACGGAGGGACAGTACTGCAGCTGTCGGTAGGGGTCTGCGTAATTGGAGGAGGGGCCTGCCGCGTAGCTGGCCCTCTGGAAGGTGGCGGCGGCAGCGTTCTGCGGTCCATGCTGACTGCCTGTGCGCTGCAAGGGGACGGAGTCGACACCGGGGGAAGATGGGGCTAGGACAGGAAAGTAGGGACAAAGCAAAAAATTGAGGACCTGCTCACAGAAACGGTTAACCAGGTCTAGGCAGGGGTGGGGTAGGGGGGAGTTACACACAAAAAATAGGGGTTTGAAAGAATAAAAAATTAATCTATCACATTTGAACCAATGTATTCAATATTACCAGTAAAATGACAATGAGCACGTTATTTCCACAATAAACCTTTCAGGTACGGGGTGGGAATAAACGCATTTGTTGCATATATGTCCTTTACCAACCTCCAAGAGGTGTGTTCATCTGAAATACAAGCTCTGTGCAAAAGGAAAACCCAGAAGTAACACAGGGATTACTTTCTAAAGAAGGCGGGAGGTTAGTTCTTCATTGTTCAAGCTCAGAAAATTCAAAATGTGTTCAGGTAACGTCGCATTAGTTATATTAAGGGCATCAAACAAACGTAAAAATTTGGCTCAGTCCCCACAGCACAGTGGTTACGGCGCCAGCCACAATACACCAAGGCTGGCAGGTTCAAACCCAGCCCGGGCCAGCTAAATAACAATGACAACTGCAACAAAAGTAGCTGGGTGTTGTGTGGGCACCTGTAGTCCCAGCTATTAGGGAGGCTGAGGCAAGAGAGTTGCTTAAGCCCAAGAGTTGGGGGTGGCTGTGAGCTGTGATGCCACAGCGCTCTACTGAGGGTGACATAGTAAGACTCTGTCTCAAAAAAAAAAAAAAGTAGTTAATTTTATTGAATAGAAGAAAATAAAAAAAAGTGAGAGGGAGTATGTGTGTGGGGGTGGGGTTCATAGTTCCATAATCGGAGCCAGAACATTCCATGCAGGCCTGTTCTGCTTCCTGTAAAGCAGCTCCTGAAAGGTTTTTCGTACAACTTTTTCAAGGAAAGCTGTCACAGGAGCAGCATTTGGTGAAGGGAAAAGGCAAAAAGCAGCCCAACTGCAAGGCAGGCAGAATAAGGAGCTGACTTGGCTTTTCCAAAACTATTTGCATCTTTTCAATGTGTCTAAATTGTTTTGAGAAGATTTTACACCAGTTACTAAAATCAGTTTGACTATTTTCAAACTGATTTCAATTTTTTTGTTTCCTTCCTGGATTCTTTTTAGATCATTTCATGTCATTATTTTTATCCAGTTCTCAAAATGACATCTACGGGTTGGTTGACATACAGAATTACAATAGCACCTTCCACATCAATAGCATGTGACCAGTTATTAACCGTTCCAACAATTATTAGCCATGATCGATAGCAGACATTGGCTTTCTGGCACTGCAGATCGGAGTATAACCATAACAGAGGCAGTATCTATATGTGACCATTGATGTCACGGGTGCTCTACGTGGAATTAGGTTCCAAATATAAATCCCGCTTCATCACTCTTAACTCTATGGACATTTCTCAGTGGATAATAATAGGACTTCATTTACATTACAGGACATATGCCAAGTCAAACACAAAAGAAATTATGTCGCATTGAGAAAATAACTGTGAAAAAAGGTTAGGAAAATTGTGTCACAATGACAAAATGTTGCAAAGTAAACTGGAGGAATACATTCTATCACAGAGGACTGTTAATTAAGAGCTCCTGGCTTCTTATTCCAATGACCTTTAAATAAGATGAAGATACTATAATAACAAAAAATTAGGTAAGTAGGTTATTAGATGCAATGAAAACTGGAAAACTATTTAAGAAGACCTTTCAAAACAAAACCTGCATATGTTTTTAGAGCAGAAGTATTTTGAAAAAAGGAGGGTCGCCCTCGTGTTAAGGCTCAAAATAACCATATTAGGAAAAAAAGTACTAAGTACATAATCAGGATACCTGTCTTATGACTTTGTGCAAGTTTGGGGGGGGTTATAATTCCTCCAGAATATTACTAGTATGCCTAATTAAAATTCACCTTTCAAAATTTATAAACAATATGCTTTATGTTATGGGGAAAAGGGTTTTAAAATTCTGCCAAGACATAAACTTGCTCGTGGAAACAAATGTACAGGGGCAAACAAACTTCCATTTTCTCTAAGAGTTGTAATAAGCTCGCCAGAAAATCAAGGGCAGAAGGGGAAAACTAAGGATGCCTGCCATTTCTCACAGATGTGCAATTTTTTTTCCACTGAGAAAATAAAAATATCAACATTTAATCTTGCTGAAAATGGTTTTCAGTAAATACCCATTTTCTATACAAAATTACTCATTATTCATACAGTTGATACCGTGATTAACAGGAATGAAGGACAAAGTGGCAGAGATCAGGAACTAACACCGAAATAAAGAAACATTTTAAACAAATGTTTAAAAAGTAGGGTAAGTAAGGGGAACAATCTGACTGCTCACACAAAAGAAAATCTCTCAAAGGACCATACATGAAATGAATATAACAAGGGGGGGATGTAATTAAAATACTGCCAAGTAGCAGATAAAAAATTGTGCATAATATAAGGTGAGTGAGATCAACATGTGAAAATAAGGTGGGAAATTCAATTAATTAAGCTGAAATAGGAAGGCAATATCTCAGGATGTGAAGAGGAAGAGAAGGTTGAAGACAGTTTATGAATAGTTTTAGGTTGCTATTTGTGTTTTATTTTGGTCTTTTTTCAGGGAAATGTCATGGATCACATTCAGAGCCTGGCTTCTGAGTTAGAGAACTGGGTTCCTGACCTTTTGGTCAGTTCTTGGCATTGGACACATTAAGTGAGCTCTCCAAGTCCAGTTTCAAGGTTAGTGAAGAGAATGGAATGGCTTCATGGGATCACTATCTGATTTAAATGCAGGAAAATTGTGAAATACCTCATATAGACATAATTAAAAACAAATCATCTATTATTATTATTGTTGTTATTATTGTTACTTTTAGTGATGATGAAAACAATTGACATTACAAAAGAAGCTTATGCAAATGTCCTCAGAACAAACGGTCCTTCCTTCTGGGTGCCAGGTAGGGTTTTAAGCACTTTATTTGTGTGAATTAATGCTTCCCCCAATAACCGTATTACAGAGTAAACATGTCATTCTCAATTTACAGATAAGAAACTGAGGCACAAAGACACTGAGTAACTTACCGGGGGTCTACTGATAGCTGGGTATAAAAGGAATTCAAACCCTTGAAGTCAGTTTCTAAAGTTTACGCTTATAACGACCATGGCTACTGCACTTGGCTTAAAACCTCAAAGACGCCTGTTACTGAATTACCTAGTAGGGTAATAAAACTTAGAAAAATGACCAGAGGCCTAAAGTTAACGAAAATGTCTGCTAAATGTACAGAAAAGAGATTGGTTCATAAAAGGAATTAAGACAATATTATGTTGAAAGAACTTATTACAAACTGGTGTGCTAACTAATTTAGACCATTTCTCATTAAAGTGAATTTACTGAGATCTGCAGGAAAAAATACAGAAAAATCTATACAAAAAAAAAAAACACCTTTGTTCATTTCTAGGAAAATCAAAGAAAAGCAATATAATCATCCTATTTGTATTTTATAGTGTTTTGAGTCTTAATCATTGATATCACCACTATGAAAAGAGAAGGATATGAAATCTGGGACAGATAAACAACTTCTAGGATGAACACGCTAAAATGAATCATGACCACATCTCTACTTTTGCCTTTGGTGAACGGCCAATCCTGAATCCCTGCTTTAAACTTCTTTTGGATAAACAAGATAGATGATGAAAAAATTAAAACATAAAATCGGAATTCAAATTTGGTATTCCCAAATTAAAATAAAGTAGATTAATCAAGACAATGAAAATGTAAAATTTCAATACAAATGGAGAGAAAGTCATACTTCATTAGACACCAGGTTATGGATCACAAGCAAGAAAATGTGGGAGAATCTAAGAGATCTCAAATCGATCATCAGTCATGTAACAATGTAACACATTTGTTTTTATGAAGCATACACAATAAACAATCCCACAGCCTAAATGGATCATAGTTTATGTTAAATGCATGAATAGCATTAAATAACTAATACATAGAGAATGTTAAATAAATGAGCTATTGTTATTATTATTACCATCAATGATGTTGAAATCAGTTGGTACTAGAGCAGGGGATTGTTTTATGGCATCAAGGGGGAGCCCCGTAAAGATTCAGGGTCCCACCTCCCTTCCTGCACTGACTAGCCAGACTGTGATGTGATGTATGCAAATCCTGGCTCCCCATTAATAGTGGTAAGTGAATATTGGTTGCAATATTAAAAGACTTTCTTTTAGTGCAATTTTCTCCTAATTTCTGTCCTGTTGAACACATTTTCCTCGTATGAGTTTTAGAGCTCAGTTGGCCAAGCTGTCCTCCTGGTAGGATTGCTCTATCCAGGTGAGAATACTCCTGGCAAACATTGGAGGGGAAGGCGCCTCATCAGCTCTGTAAACACGCTCCTCTCCTCTCAGCCGCTCTGCAAACAACCCCGTCTCCCTTCAGTGAGTTGTGAGAACTCAATGAACTGTACCACTGGTCTCCTTGGGAGACTGAACAAGTGGCCTCTTCAGCAGCTGACTGGGTACTTCAACAGACACCTGTGCTGTGGATGAAATTATCTGTTTGTTTTCGGTAGAGCTATACAAATAAATGGCTAGTTTATAAAGGAAAAATAAAGACATGTTTTATGTGCTATATTTATTTGAAAGAGGGGAAGGCACATCCCTCTTAATAAAAGGAAACCTTCTGCTTTATGATAGATGATGACATGCATTATTAATGGACTACAGCAAAAAGGAGAACAGAATAAAATGTGTAATAATCTGGGTAAACAGTAAGAAACTTGGTGGGGGAATAAAAACAGAGTTCAACAAAGTGGAAGAAAAAAGGATTAGTTTTGTTTTTGTACTATTTATCTTCACAGTTAAATGTGAAATCAAAATATATTTACACATATTATATAAAAAAATAAACATACAATAAGGCAAGAATGCCCCCTCTGCAAGCTCAGGAAGTTAGAACAGTGTTGGTGAGAATGGGTCCAAGAACATGCCCTGTACTCTCTTAAAGAGAGTTCAACTTCATTATTTTAGGAATTTGGAATCTTTAGCCCTCAACCTCACATATTTCCAATAGTGTCATAAAGAACTGAACTATAAATGTGTTCCAATATTCTGTACTGAGCACAGGCTGATTCACACTAAACTCAATGGGGAAATATTCAAGGATAAATTTAACATCATCTTTTAACTTCATGTAATATTATCTTTAGGGAGAGAGGCATTGAGTGCATGATTATTAGTAGTGATGGAATCATTATTATTGATGTCATTGTCATTTACACTACTTTTTATTGGAAAAGAAGGCACTGAACATGTACTTACAATGCTGGTTCTCCAACTGAATGTGGGAGCACGTGTATGAATATATTGTAGATGTCTTTGAAAGAGAAAATTATGTTAAACCCTATCCTCAAACAATTTTCAGTTCTTTTTTTGTTGTCTCTCTCACTGAATTTAAAATCATAACCTCTTCATTAGGTCTGTACAATATAAATTAGTAGAAAAAAATTTCAACTAGCGATTACCAAAAACAGGATCTTGTTCCATCATTAGCAATTGCCACATGTCCATGAGTGCTACAGCTATGTCACAGCCTAACGGACTGAAGCAGGTTTGTAGAATTTGATATAAAAGTTAAAATGTAAATAAGCGAATAGATAAAATGGAAATCAAAAGACTCCACATTTAGTCCTACATATGTATGCACTTATACATATTTATATGTATATTTAATGCTGTACATTTTGGTTTCCCTCTAATTTAAACTATGTGAAATGGGAGTCATGATCCCTGGATGATGAGGGTGATGAAACAGTCACGCTTTTTTACCATTCTTAGCACATTTTCAAATGGTAATGGGGAAGCTTATGTTGCATAGATATTAGGAAAGGGTAATAACAGATGCTCTATCTATTTACAGCTTCCTGCTGTGCCAGGCCTCATGTTAGAAGCTTGTACACACTATCTCAGCTAACGCTTGCAACAGCCTATGTGGCAGGTAGCATTATGACCAACACCACCCTGACCATTTCACAGATGAGCAGTGAAGAGAACAGTGGGCAGAGCTAAAAGGAAAATTTAGAAAGGACCTGTGTGTTTTACACCCCTTGCTGATTTGTTAGATACCTTCATGCCCAGTTAATTCACTTTGCACATTTTAAAGCATCATACGCTTGCAGATGCCAAAGAGGACTAACAATTAATGTGCTATATAGTGTCCCTGGTTAAATCCTCATTACCTGGAAATAACTCTCTCTATTTTAATATTCCTCAGAACCTGTCCTGTCATTTTCTTCAGCTTCTTCCCCAGGGAGAAGTATAGCAAAATCGCCTTCAACTGAAGAGGAAAGGGACCCAGATGAAGGCTGTTGGCTAAACTTCCCTGAACAAATGGAAATGGGGTGGTTGGGTGGGGAATGCTGACGTATCCATGGGGGACTCACTTCTTCTTTTTACCTCAGGCAGAAAGAGGGGACTGAGCAGACTTGTCACGGGATGAGACAGGCAGGAAGGAGAGGCTGCATGGTGCAACCTCAGCAGGTCTCCCTGCTGCACAGCCTGTCTCTAGAGAGCCAGGTGGGATCCTTATTCATGTGGCTTTGCAGGAGGCTTAACCATATGGAGCTAGGCTGGGTGCAAGGACTTGTTTGCTAAGGAACAGAATTAGTTTGCTCCACCATCTAAGCACTAAATGACTTTATATCAAATACTTGGGAATATGTGGTTATGGCCCCAAAGGTGTGTTACATTCTTCATCCACAGAAGGAGACTAAAAAGAAACTCTGAAGACGGTTAAGTGCTCAAAGTACCTTACCTGGCTAAGGCACTGAAATTCAGGGAAAGAACCTGGCACCTGGTAGATTTGGAACCATAGGTGCAGTGACCATTTTTATTCTGTAGAAATAAGCATTTCCCATGTGAAGTGCATTCTATGCTATGAATTTGATATATTCATCTCTCTATATGTTTATGATATTTCCAAGAATGAGAATAGTCATATAAATAAATTTTAGAACAAAGAAAATTATTATTAGACTTAAAGGGAGAGAGACTGTGATATAATAATAGCAGGGAACATAACCTCTACTTCCAACAGTGGGCAGATCATCCAGACAGAAATCAATAAGAAACATTGGACAAAAACTATACTGAATCTAGACCAAACAGATGTACCAGACATTTACAGAATCTAGACCAAACTGATGTACCAGGCACCTACAGAATCTAGACCAA
>NW_003852428.1:14027926-14029670 GCF_000181295.1 Otolemur garnettii | reverse complement strand
TTCTCAACTACATGTGAAATATTCTCCAAGACAGATCACATGTTAGGCCACAAAACAAGGATTAACAAATTTAAGAAGGTAAAGATCATATCAAACACAAGGTCAGACAACAAAATTCACAAATTTATCCTAAGGAATGTGTTATATACCTCATTGCCAGAATATCACTATAGTCATCTTTGAAGTACTCTCTTGGGAATCCATGCACTGATGTCAGCCCCTTCAAAGCAATTTTGGAACTCTTGTTCTGGAATGACCATCAGAACTGTTGTCATAAAAGGACTGACAATGAAGTTCATGAACTCATCCTTGAAAAAGTGCTTTGAAGAGTAGACTAGGTGCCTAGCTTCCCAAGAGGAGTACTTGAAGGTGACTATAGTTGATAGTCAACAATGAGGTATATAACATATTTTCTTTTTTTTGAGACGGAGCCTCAAGCTATCCCCCTGGGTAGAGTGCCATGGCATCATGCTCACAGCAACCTCTAACTCCTGGGCTCAAGCGAGTCTTCTGCCTCAGCCTCCCAAGAGGCTGGGACTACAGGCGCCCGCCACAATGCCTGGCCATTTTTTTTTGGTTGCAGCCATCATTGTTTGGTGGGCCCGGGCTGGGGATTCGAACCCACCACCTTAGGTGTATGTGGCTGGCACCTTAGCCGCTTGAGCCACAGGCGCCGAGCCTATAACATATTTTCTAGGATGAGTTTGCAAACTTAGTTGTCTGACCTCATATCTTTTCTGTCCACAATGGTATAAAACTAGAAATCAACAACAAGAAAAACTCTGGAAAATTTTCAAATATATGGAAATTAAACAACATGCTCCTAAACAACCAAAGGGGTCAATGGAGAAATAAAGGAAGAAAATAAAAATTTCCTTGAGACAAATGAGAAAGGAAACACATCATACTAAAACCTGTGGGACATAGCAAAAGCACTTCTAAGAGGCAAGTTTACAACAATAAACACCTACATCAAAAAAGAAAAAAAGACTGTTAGTAACTGTAAGGAAATAGAAAAACAAAAAGCAAACTAAACCTAAGAAAAGAAGCAATAACACTCAGAGCAGATGGAAACTATAAAAGCAATTCAAATATCAGTGAAATGAAGAGTCTTTTAAAAGATATGCAAAATTGACAATTCTTTAAATTAAGAAAAAAGGGGAAGACTCAAATAAAATCAGAGATGGAAAAGCAGATATTACAACTGATATCACAGAAAGACAAAGAATCATAAGAGACTATTATTAACACTTAAACATAAACAAATTTGATAGCATATTAGAAATGGGGACCAATGCCTGGGCACATATAACTTACCAAAGTTAAGTTATGAAGAAATGGAAAATCTGAACAGACCAATACTGAGTGAGAAAATTGTATCAGTAGTAAAAAGTCTTCCATCAAAGCAAGCCAAGGACCTGATGGATAAATTCTCACAAACACTGAAAGAACTAATATTAATTATCCTCAAACTATTTCAGAAAATTAGAGCAAGGAATGCTTCCCAACTAATTATATAAGGCTAGAATTATCCACATGCCAAAACTGGATAAGGACACAACCAAAAAGAACCACAGGCTAATATCCCGAATGAACACAATTGCAAAAACTCCCAGCAGGATACTAGCAAACCAAATTTAATAGCACATTAAGATCATTCATTATGGCTCGGTGCCTGTGGCTCAAGTGGCTAAGGCGCCAGCCACATACACCGAAGATGGTGGGTTCAAACCCGGCCTGGGCC
>NW_003852428.1:14010205-14027804 GCF_000181295.1 Otolemur garnettii | reverse complement strand
CTCTACCCAGGGGGACAGCTCAAGGCTCTGTCTCAAAAAAAAAAAAAAGATCATTCATTATTATCAAGTAGGATTCTTTATCAAATAGGTTTTATATATGCAAATCAACATATGCAATACACTTCCTCAACATAATTAAGGACTGTAACCACATAATTTGATAGATGCTGAAAGGCATTTCATAAAGGTCAACATCCCTGCATGCTAAAAGATCTCAACAAACTAGGTATAAAAGGTGAATCCCTTAACACAATAAAGGTCATATATGACAAATCTACAGATAACATCGTATTGAATGGGGCAAAGTTAAAAGTTTGTCCTCTATGATCACACACAAGACAAGGATGCCCCCTTACAACACTTCTTTCTATTCAATATTGTACTGGAAGTCCCAACCAGAACAATTAGGCAAAAGAAATAAATAAAAGGCATTCAAATCAGAAAGGAGGAAGTCAAATTGCTCCTTTTTGCAGATGACATGATCTCACATATAGAAAACCCCAGGAACTCCACCAAAAACTGTTAGAACTAATAAACACATCACAAAATAACGAATAACAAAGCAACAAACAAAAATCAATAGTATTTCTATATACCAATAGTTAATGATCTGAAAAAAAATTAAGAAAACAATTCCATTAACAATAGCTACAAAAAATAGTAAGAGACCAAGGAATAAACTTAACTAAGGATGTGGAAGATGTCTATAGTGAAAACTATAAAACTTTGATGAAAGAAGTTGAAGGGGACACAAATAAAAGAAAATACATCCCATGTTCATGGATAAAGAATTAATAATTGTTAAAATGGCCACAATACTCAAATAGTCAATCCACAACTTTAATGCAAGCCTTATGATAAGACCAAAGGACATTCTTCACAGAAGTAGAACAAACAATATTAAAATGTATTTGGAGCCACAAACACCCCAAATAGTCAAAGTAATCCTTAAAGAAAAGAACAAAGGTATATCACATTACCTCCAAAACACACTTCGATGCTCTAGTAACCCAAACAGCATGGTACTGATATAAAAGCAGATTAAGTAGACCAATGGAACAGAATAGAGAACCCAGAAAAACAGAAAAAAAATTTTTAAGAGCAAAAGACCTTAATAGATATTTCTTGAAAGAAGACATATGTATGAGCTAATGTTTAGGTATGAGTTAAAACATCAAATTGTACCCCATAAACATACAGGCATCATCATTGAAATGTGCCAATTTAAAATATAAATAAGGAAAAAAAAAACAATCTAGTCCAGAACTTCTAAAATTATCATTTGGACTGTTAGGAAATGCCAGGTGGTGTGGGTAGAATCTGCTAATGTGAAGTCATTGTGGGTGCAGGGTGGTGCAGCCTCTGATAATGTCTTCGTTAGTCTTAAATTCTGACTTTTGGTATTATGTGAAGCCCCATGCAATGTTCAGTTGAAATCTAATCTGTGGCTATTGTTCTTCTCAACCTTGCTCTGCCTAATTCTACAACAAAGTATGAAGTGACATCTCTTCCAAGAGTTGGGGTGTATTTCTAGGATAGATGCCAGTTACACCATTTATCAGTATGAGGACCCTGAATTGATATTAATCAACATTGTCTTCATTACTTATTTGCACAAAAGTATGACAGTTATCATTATTTTTTAATTTTACCAATGAACTGTTCTACCATCAAACACTGTCTTCCTTGAGCTGCAATTAGAGGGTTTTTTGAGGCTATTCTTGCAGGGATTAAGTTTTTTTTTAAATAATATTTTCTCCGCATGTGCAAATATTTGCATCATACCCTTTCTTCTTTTCAGGGTGTGGTACTTGTCAACCTCATGAAGATATTTAGGGATCTTTCTCATTGCTGTGTATCTACGATAATTCTTTCCTTATTATAAGCTGACACATGCATCAGAAGGAAGCTTGTTTTTACCACCCATTTAAAAGAACATTTATCCAAAAGGAAATTCATGTAACTACCACCACAACAGACCCTGGCCATTTTTGATAGTTTATAAAGATGTGTTCAGGGGATTGTCAGAGTCAAACATTTGTGTTGCTCAAATAACTTCTAAGTTGACTGTCAGTCATGTGTTTGAGTTTGGAATAAAAATTCATGTTATTTAGTTTCTGCCTAACACACTTTACCATCAGCCAATTCATGAGGCCCACACATTCCTTATTTTCCTGTGCTCCTTCTTGTACAAGCTCTGGTTTTGACAAGGCTTATCCCAAAGGAAATGTATATTTTATCTAAATAGACACCTTAGTTAAAATCGTGTCTCTTTAGATTTTCATCATGCAGGAGGAAGTAAGTTCCCAGACATTGGGTTGATGTCCTGTAAAACAATTCTGCCGTTTCAGTTGTGGGTCACACATTTCTGCCTCTCCAACTAGGGAGGGGACACTGGTGGCTTCCCTCTCTATTGTACCCCCATCGTATACTCTGGTCCTGTAGGAAAGGAGTGGCTGTCATGTATGGTGACCGGTACTCTCTGGGCACCCTGCTGACCAGGGACCACTGCTCAATTTCAATGTGACTCTTTCCCCTTCTCTCAGGCTGCCATATCTCTGGGGCCACCATGGTGGCTTCTGTCTCACATTGCTGTCCTCAGCAGGCAAGTGGGTAGCTTCTGTACCTTATTTCTACCATCCTACTCAGAACACTTCTTGGGCCAAAAAGACAGGTGGGGCTGTCCTCAGAGCCTGTACGCTCCTGCTAAGTCTGGCAGAGGGAAAAAGGTCTTTGATTCTTATCTTGCAGTGGCCAGAGTTAAGTCTACAGTGGGCGGGAGACCCATTTCCAACCACATTCTCTCCTGCCTGTTCAGCTTCATAACCTTCTATTGGTTTCCTGGGTGGATAGTGATCCTTGTTTATATTTTTCACCATCCAGGAGCCTGGAGTGGAGGAGAAGTAAGAGAAGACTTGGGCACCCTGATTCCCAGACATTCCATGAATGTTCCTAAATGCATGTGCTTGAGGTCCTAACATTACAGTTGGGCAGCTTTATATATCAGGAAAGCCTTGAGGATGTTTTTGAAAACCCAAAGGTAGACTATGGCTTTCCTCTGAGTTGGTATGTGAGGTTTAAATTAGTCTTCGTACTAAAGAAGGAGGCATGTGTGGCTTAATTAGGGCAACTGCCAAGGAAGACGAGATGGAGAAGGTTGGTTGACAGGAGGGATGGTTGAACTTACAGCCAAAAAGTCAACTGAGAAATCCCTGCAGTGGAAAAGTTAATGGAGCTCAACACGTCTCATCTTCTGTGTCTAGAGTTGTCTTCTAGTCTTCTCTTTCCAGCTATCATCCCGCACCTCTCTCAGCTCTAGAAGACTCTATCACTCTGGTTAATTTTAGTGGTGTTTGGGGGTAAGGAAGGTCCAGGGATGGTCTCAGCATGGGCAAAGCAGAGTGACCACAGGAGTAGGAGGAATGTGGGCAGCAGCACTGAACAGCCAAGGGCAGATGGGAATGAAAACACACAGCTTCCCACGCCCCACCCCATAAACAAAAGAGAGGTTAAATTCAGAAGGATGAGAGCAGGAGAAAGTGGGGCAACTTGACTATTCTGTGTGTAGCTCCATCTTGAGTCACGTGATAACAAGCAAGGCAAAGACACATGTAGTGTGGTTTTTAGTTTTTCATTGGTACCTTAATTTCTTCAATTCTGTCTGGAATGTTGAGTTAGCTTTTCCCTATGAGTTCATTTTTCATTGGTTTATGCCCTTCTCTGAACATGCTTGAGGATGAAGAGTAGACTTTCAGCCTCCATGACCCTGACAGAGCAACCAGCACAGAGTGTCTGACAGACGTTATTAAGCTCCATAAATGAAAATGGATATACAGGGTGTACGTAAAGTTAATGTGCAATTTACTATGTTAAACTATTTTAAATTGTACACAAACTTCATGTCCATCCTGTGGATTTATTTTGTTTTTAAGTGATGATTTTTACAAACGCAGGGTTCAATAAGCACAGCTTCTAGAAGACTGCCCAAGTGCGAAGGTTGGCTCCACACAACCTGCGTGACCTGGGACAGATTACACAACATCTATTTGCTTCAGTTCTGATCTGTAAAATGAGCAACCCCCCTCCCTGGGTTGTTGGTGATGAGTGAACATATTCAGAACATCTGGAACCATCTTGAAAGGAGCCATTTGCTTTATGTACTTGAAATTATTCAAATAACCTCATCCCATCTCACATGCTAGGTCCTGTGGCACCGTCTAGTAAGTCCCTAATCCACTTGTCTTCATTCCCAAGTGTGACTCCTGGAGGGGAAACAACTGCCCTTCACTTTCTCTGCCCACTTTCCCTGAAGTATCATCTGAATACGCCTGAAGCAACTGCAGATGGGGCTGAAGGAAGGTTATTATTCAAGGGCAGGAAGATGGGGGAGAGGCTCAGATCACCTCGGCCACAAGTCTGAGCTAACGGTCAGGGGCCCTGAACGCTTTAGGCTTAACAGGCCTCATGAGAACCTGTCATCTTCTCCCAGTGAATTAGGGTATCTACTCTAAATATCTCCTGGAAGCCCTTTAAGGTCCAGTGGCCTGCACGTGGGGGTGCGTTCAACACAGGGCATATGAAAGATGACCTCCCAGTATGGGGAAGAAAACTCAGACTGTCTCTTTATAACTATTTGAAAACAATGTTCCATCTTTACGTATGTTATTGAATATAACCTCGTAATATTATGTGCTTATGATATCTACATGAAAGATGTGCCTGCATAATAGTGGCATCTGTTCAGACATGCCGGCTCAGATAGAGATGGTTTCTGAGGCTGGGAACATGTGAGGCCCTGAGATGAGATGAACTAGGTGGAGATGGCGGGGCAGCCGAGTAGGCACAGGGGGGAAGAGCAGGCGGCTTTGTGCTCGGGAGCTGGGGAGAGGTTCCTTCCCTTCTCCACCTGTATTCCCAAGAGATCAACCATGCGTTGCTAGAAATTTTAGTGGTATTATACTAAATATTTCCTCCTACTTCCTCAAAACTGTGTTAGTTCAAAGGTGCAGGCTGGGATGGAGTCTGGGACACTTGGGAATCATGAACCTTTGTTGGATCTCTGCCATGACTGTTACTGGAAAAAGCCCCCAGCAATCAGATTTCCCTTTGAGGCACTTAGAAGCCTCCGCTGCCTCACCTCACAGGAGGCAGGACAAGAGAAACACTTGTTATTCAGGGTGACTCTCCACTGAGGGCTGACAGGGTCAGCTAACTGTTCCTGTAAAGGGCTGGATAGTAAATATTCTCTGTCTTGCCAACAATATGGTCTCCGTCACCTGCCTACATTCTGCTATTACAATGATACATGGTGTATAGGCGTGGTTGCCTTCCAATAACTTATTTATGGATACTGAAATTTGAATTTCATATAAGTTTCATTTGTTACAATTATTCATCCTTTTCATTTTTTTCCCTGACCATTTAAAAATGCAATAATCATTCCCACACAAGAGCACTGCTAAAAGGGGAAAGCTGGACTTGGCCTTGGGGCCCTTTGTCTGCTGAGCCATGGCTGAGAGAAAACACTATAGTTTCAATTTTTAAATTTTTTTTAAGTGTGGACATCTTCCCTGCCTTCAGTGTGATGTAGGAAAATAAAGGTTTTTTTTTCTTATTGCAGGTAGTTTTTCATTAAGTTCCCACTTAGTTAACAAGGGATAATGTAAGAGCATTGGAATATGGAACAGAGAACCAACGTAGTCTCTTCTGCTGTCAGTTTTTATTCAAATTAAATACTGAACATGACTGGGGTTGTTATCTTTTTCTTTTACAAGGGGGGGGGTCATGGAAATAAAATTACCTTAGTTAATAATATACAAAAACTAAACCCTAAAGTAGTCCAGCTCCAGACGGGAGTGGACCTAGCAGACTGAGGGGGAGGGAAATTCTGGCAGAAGAATAAATAGGTATTCTTTTTCATCTAATCCAAGACATGTATTACCAACATTAGGTGGTGTTTATGATGTCAAAATTAAAATAAAGAGTATCTTGTGCCTTTCTTCCTAGGACGCAGTGAAATACTGAAATGTAAGTATCAATAATCAGCTGTAAAAGCAGCTTAGCTTGGTTTGATTTCAAAACATATAATTTACTATCATAATGCAGTTTGAGAAAATTGCTATGCTCTGCTTAGTGGTCACTAGACATTGCAATGGTCTGAGGATGGAGAGATTTGTGTGACGCTGTGGAGCAGAGTGCCTGCCTCGCCTCAGCCCTGCTGGGGCCAGTCTGTGTCATCGGCAGAGGAGAGAGCTCTACAGTCTGCAACCCGAGCCACACTTGTTTCTGTTTACGTAGAAATGCACAACTTTATAATAAGTGCAATTCTCAACATGGCTGTAATTACGTCGATTTTATAGTTAAGTGTCATCTAATCACAACATTTGACCAAGTATTTTGAAAATAGCTACATACTATGTATTCTGAAAAATACTTGTCTTTCTTCATGCGCCCTGTGGTTGTGTTCTACTCAAAAATATATATTTAATCCAGCAGCGGTATAGAGCGACTGGAACCATGTGTAACTGCCAACATGTGACCTTCCAGCAATAATTTCCCATTTTTCAACCTATTAGTGTGTTTGAAATAAAGTCCAGGCTTACCTTTCAAAGGATGGTACACTTTTAGTAAATATGTTTTTTTCCATATTGAAAATCACTTACCATTATGGGACATAAGTGTTTTATGTCCTACAAGGGACTCTGCTTTCTTAGAGTACTTCCATTTAGTAAAGAAGTTGGTAACAATGTGTAAAGCATTGGTATTGCTTCTTTCAATTTTTCTGTTTGACAAAAGGAACTTCCTACTCCCACTGCGCTTCTTTCTTTCATAATATACTCGAGTGGTTAAACTGGAATCACATCCTGTTTCCAGCACCATCATCACAGACATTGAGGATGGAAGCAGGGCACAAAGCCTTTGAGAAGCGTGACATACACACACCTCCTTCATTTGGGAGCACCACGTAAGCTCCCACAGAGGCCTGCCCCGTGATGCTCACCTGTGCTCGTGCGGTAGGTGCCGGTGTGTGCTGGCGGCACAGGGTCCCCCTGGCTCTGGCTGAGACTTCTCATAGGGGGCTTCTGATAGACGCGGTCTTCATAGATGGGGTCTATGTGGTGCTCAGGGGACTGCAGTGCCCGCAGCTCCGGGCCCAGGTGCCCATGCTGACTGCTGTATGAGGCTCGGGACCCAGCTGAAATAAATGAAGAGGGGGGACAGGAAGGCTCAACCAACATTCAGATAGAACTTATTTTTATCAAGGACTTATTTTATTTATTTGCACAGAATTGTTGAAATCTGCAAAAAAGTCAAATGAATAACATGAAATAGAAATACATCAGGCTAATCAGCTTATCAGCTTCCCCCAGCTGCCTGGCTTTGCACCAAACCTGATCTCACCCTACGGATGACAACATTTCTGAGATAAATCCACACGGAACAAGAGCAGGGGACGTCGTTTTTTCTCACAGCCTAATGAACGTAGCTGGGTTCTTCATCAAAGGAATCAGGCAGTCACTCCTAAAAACCTCTTACTATCCCATAGTCTTGGTCCCTTAAATTGTAAAACAAAAATTATCTTAAATGGGGTGGCACCTGTGGCTCAAAGGATTAGGGTGCTGTCCCCATATGCCGGAGGTGGCAGGTTCAAACCCAGCTCGGGCCAAAAAACTGCAAAAAAATAAAAATGAAATAAAAATTATCTTAAATGA
This sequence comes from Otolemur garnettii, assembly GCF_000181295.1. Taxonomy (NCBI): domain Eukaryota; kingdom Metazoa; phylum Chordata; class Mammalia; order Primates; family Galagidae; genus Otolemur; species Otolemur garnettii. The sequence goes on along the minus strand of NW_003852428.1, from coordinate 14,020,092 downwards.
TGAGCAAACAAACAAGACACAATGGCAAAACCATCTTGATGTCTGTCGTTCCTGAAAAGAGAACTGGAATTTGTTCTCATCAGCAGTTTTTGTGGGAACGATGGATAAACCCAGGTATTTAGACTTCCAGCAGCCTAAATCCCAAGGGGAGCGGATGGTAAAGAAACAAGTTTTCCTTTACTCTGACTCCCCAGGAAGTATCTGCATCTAGTATAACTCCCTCTGAACAAGGTACAAATGGTTGTCACTCACGGGCTTCATCTTTAAATTGAGGTTACACATCACTGGGCCTAGGAGCACTGCTGAAGCCTTACGTGTGTGACTTATTTGTGTCACTTTGCACGGCACGGGAAGAGGCGTTGCTTTGAGGCAACGCTGCAGAACTGTACCACCGTATGAATGTCTTTAAAGGCAGGAAGCTTCTGTACATCGGGAAATAAGGTTGTAATGAGGGCTAAGAGGTCGAGTGGGCAGATAGGAAAGAGGATATATTGGTCGAGAGCCAGTATTTCATCCCAGGTACAGTCAAAACTACTGGGGCAGAAATGGCTGGGGAATTCTCTGCATCAGGCACAGGAGATGGATGTGGGCCACCAAGAAGACGTGGCATCTCTCCATGGTGGGTAGAGACACAAGAACCAATGGAGACGAGAGCTGATTTTAGGAATGAACCTTCCGCAAAATCCCTCAAACCAATGCCCACATGGCACCTTGGGATTCAACTGTGAACGGTCTTTTAACAGTTCTCTCTCCACTCCTTGACCTGGGCTGTGTCTATAGACAGCTCCCCCTCCGTCCTGCTGCTCCAGCCTTCACCAACCGTCACTTTAAAGGCAAAGTCTTCAAATGCTCAAAGATAGGGCTGCTTCATCTGGAACACGTGGCCCGAGAGTGTTAATATTCTCATCTAGAATATTTGTGGAAAAAGCCATTCAAAAGATTTCAAATTGTCAACAGATAAACATCCTACTGGTATGATAATTATCACAGGCTGCTTTAAATGCAAGTAAACAGAAAACAGCATTTTTGAATGATAGGGGCAGTGCTCAGAGCTCTATGAATTCAATGTTGATAAAAATCACCGAGTGTTTTGAGGACAGGAAAGGAATAGGGCAGACAAGTTCCTTACCTTTCCCTTTGCTAGTAATTAAATGAATTCTGATTTAGATAGGATTCAGATGAATGATAGAGTCAAAATAACTGTTTTGCATAATTAGGTTCATTGCATCTGATTTATCAAATGCCAACATCACACTGAATACCGTCTCAGGCTTGTATCTTCCAGGAATATGTTTAAGTACAATAGGCCTTGAGTTCCTGCTGTCAATTTTCACTCCCGAAGGTTTCAATAATATTGCTAAGAATTTAAAAGTGAAAAAATAATAGTCATTCTCTCCGAATATCATATAATTAAGTAAAAGTTACCCTTCACAGTAGCTCTAGAGTTGGAACTTTACCAATATTGTTTCATTCTAAGCCTCAAACAATGTCTCATGATGACCGGTGAGGGGCCCTGCTAAATTGTTAGGTGGTGAGGTGCTTAGTGCATGTGTGAAAATGCTCTCATGACAAGCATATACTTGGCACTAGGAAATTTTCATTAGCATCATAAATGAAATCAACGACCGAGGGTCCTCATCCAAGGAGCAAGGAATTTAAGGTAAAGTCTTCCTCTGTGGTTACTAGACTTGCAGTGTGCTGATGTTAATAAAAATACCATGATTATTAACTCTTTGAAAAGTATACTATACTTTTTAGCACGTTCTTAGTAAAATCATAAGCTCAGTGTTTCCTTGTCAAAAAAAATGTACAACACCCAGTTGCATATTTACGCGTTATGCACAGCACTGAATGAGATGAGGCATTTTTAAAGGGAGCATTATTTGCACTTCTTTTTATCCATTGTGATCAAGTTTCAGTTGCCCATTGTGGGGGGGCATTATTGGCAAGAGAGATGGAAAAAAACTAGGGGAAAGCAGAGGCCAAGGAAACAAAAGTTCACAGTGCCACTGCTGGAATTCACGTGCTCTGTCACCCTCTCTCATGAAAGAGCATGTCAGATCCATACTAACAAGGCCTATTTTATTTTGGACAATTTTGAGAAAAAAATTCTCAGGCAACCTCTTCTGGGAACATGCTCAAAAATTTCATCAGAGGGAGTATATATTTGCTGATTTAAAGAAAATGCAATTTTCTTTCACCACTCTGGTCTATTTGACAGGGAGTCCTCAGCATCCCACTGAACTCAAAACACCACGAGCATTTACATCTCTGCTAGGAACTGGAACTATGTTATCGCAACAAGAAAAATACTGGAGAAAACGTCAGAGATGTCAAGGCCAAGTATTCTCACCAATTGCATCGGTGGAGAATAATTCTGAGAATCTGACCTTGACAGGACTACCAAGCTCAATCAAAACATGGAGGAGCCAAAGAGAAAAGGGGAGCAGACCCAGGAGACCCCACCAGCACCCTTGGCGGCTTCCCGCCCCTGCAGACACGGCGTCCTGCAAGTGTAAAACCTGTGTCTACACAGCATCTCGTGACCAATGACTGCAACGATTCCGACACCATCTAGCATTAATATTTCAGTTTTATAATGTGGTTTTGCTCTTCCTATTTCTCCTCTTCACATGACAAAGCAATTTAGAGAGCTCAGGCACTGTCAGGTTCTGTCCATAACGTGTTTCTGAAAAAGGCATCAAGACTCACAGCTGAGACATGAGCGCTGGCTAACAGAGCTCTTGTGATGCAGGAGGGATAAAGGGCCTTAGGATTCTCCCACATGTGCTCTATGCAAGTCATGATTCCTTATGGGTCCAAGAAGCCCTGGGCAGTTGGGGAGAACTTGCAGGTGCATTTGGGGCTGGGCCTGAGCCAGGCTACCACGTCTCATGGAACCTCAGAGACATTTTTACTGCCATTGGGGCTAAATTCAGCAGGTGCTCGGATGGCTCAGAACCCAAGTTCTGAGAACCCGGACCTTTCAGCTGTGGAGCTATGGGAGCAGAGAGGAAAGGGTTCAGTCCTGTGGCAGAGGGGGTAGAATGGATTCTAGGGCCTCAGAGAGGCGAGCAGAGTGACCCACTGGAGGACGGACGGGCATGAAACCTCAGGCACTGCTGCTTCCATGCTGGCACCTCTGTTCCTACACTTTACAGGCACTACTACTATGAAGAGGCTTGACTCACAGCTAACTATCAAATCCTGCACACAAAAGGGAGCTCTGGGGCATCGGTGTTCAGTATACAAGGCTCTCTGAGACATAAATGTATCTAAGGCAGTAATTTTTCTGCTGTTTCTTATACCCATTTTGTCCAAAGAACTTGAAATAAGATGTGAATTGTGTCCCAGATCTGTCTCCAACCAGCTAGATGAACCAAAGAAAGTCATCACAACTCTTTGATCCCTTGTTTCCTTAGGTGTAAACACAGAGAAAATAATCTATGCATCTGTACAACACTGGATATTGGAAGATCAGAAGGAAGGGGGTCACGTGTGAACTTTCTCTGTGACGGATAAAGCAACATAAAAACAGGTGTTATCCTGTTACTTGATCTTAGAATCAGGAAATCGTGTCAACTCAGGCACATATAGCTTTCAACTGAACAAAATGATCAAATACTTCTTAACAAAACCATCCAAATTTCAAAAATAACTTGGAAACTTAATTTTGAAATAATCTAAAATATATTGATTTTTCCGATAATTTTCAGAAATCCTAGTGCAAACTGTAAATTTTATGGATTCATCTTCTATTTCTTAAGAAGACTGAGTTGCTTTCTAATGGACAATTGCCAAGAAAGCAGGAACGGGTGAAGTTTAAAGGGGGAAGAAAATATTGATGTGACTGTGAAAGAATCCTAGGACAGGATGGGGCATAAATTAAACCTTCAAATTGAAGTTAACAAATGTTTGTTAATCCAGCAGGAAGCCAGCAACAGACTGGCAGGGAGTTCCTGACATGGAAAATGATCCTGAAGCTGAAAGGGTTGAAGCATCGGTCAGCACCTCACTTGTGAAGAATGGCACGCCATATCTACATTGGGTTAGAGACCCCAGGCCCTGTTTTCATCTGACCAGCAAAATGACATTATTTTTAGAATGTGTGCCACATTTTACATCTATGGTTTATATGTACCAATTAATTCATAGTGATCGATATAGTCATTCATGCATTTACTTGGTTATTTGTAGACAAAGGAGGGCATGAATGCCTAGTGCTTGGGGAAATTCCAGGAGTTAAAGACGTCACGTGCTCAAGGTGGGCAAGGTTCCTGGCCTTGCAGAGCAGGGACACGTCACATTCAGGCAGACAGGGACAAGGGAACTGGAGAAAAATGAGGCAGAGCAGGAGGAGAGAAGAGAAAGGGGCAGGAGGTTTGCATAGGGTGTCAAGAAAGTTTTGTGAACAGGGAGCTGTGGACATGTGAGAATGAGCCCCCCTGGAGGAGGAATAACCCGCTTCTGGGGAGGAGGCGACCAGCAGCAGAGGCCATGGCAGAAAATTGACAGAAGTGATTTTCTGGTGTCTGCTTGTCTGTATTGTCTTTCAAAAGAAACACAAGTATATGACCTCTTTATGAGTTCCTACTGAAGTGTGCTTGCTGAAGCTGTTTTTATTTTTAAACTCAAAGTTTCAAAATTACAGCAACCATGTTTTTTGCCAAAAGCATTTGAAACATTCAGAGGAGATCACAGGCAGCAATGTTGGGAGAACTGCCTGGCTGAAGATTCAGCGCTGGCTTCTGAGATTTCTTTTTTGCATCTGAAGTTTTGCTTATTAGAATATGATTAATTCCCAAATATTAGTTTCTTACTGAAAAATCATCTAGGAAACAAGCTGATTTCTGTGCAGCCCCCAAGATCTTCTGCCCAGGCCCGTCCAAGGGGGGGGCGTCCAGGAGCTTTGTAATGTGAATATCAAGCCTCTGACCACACTGTGAGCCACCTTGTCCCCAATAAAAGAGAAAAGGAGGAGACATGTTTAAAAGAAAAAAAAATGTTTCTTACATCTTACAACCCTCAATTTATTATTTCTTCCCTTATTGAAACAATAGTATTTATTACCAGATTATGCCAATTACTGAGTGGAACGAAACAGGCCCAGGATGGGTTTTATTGGAACCCATTTATATTCTTTTATTTCTATACTCCTTGATTCACGATTCTCTAATCTAATGCAAATTCACCTGCCTCTACAAAGAAATAAAAGTTTGTATGTTCATACCTTGAGACACCCCTACTAGATTATTAAGAAAATACTACCATTTAACTCATCTCTTTAAGTTTGACAGCTGGTTTCAAATGCTCACTTGCAAAGAAATGGAAGGAGAAAATGAAGGGTCTGAGTGAGCCAGCAGGATGAATCTGTTTGTGAACAGGACGCAGAGACAGTCCTTTCATTTCTAAGATAAACTGCTGTCTTCTGGAGAGAAAACAAAGCTGTACATTTCTAACACTATGAAGGGAGTCCTAAATAGGTCCTAGGAATTCAGGCTTTTTAAATAATTATGCAATCAGTCCATGCATCGCTAGTTATTAATGATAGTATACCTTTGAAAGGCAAAAGAGAACTTCCCTAGAGAAGGGTGGAGTCTGGAACAGAAGCCAGTTTTTCCTACACAGATTTCCACTATTCTTATCTTTTCGGGACACCCTGATGTCAGGAGAATGTTCTTTGCTCCTACTCAGTCTACTTTATAAAGCCCAGATTTTCACATATCATACTAAGTACAGTGTGGTTGCTATCAGAAATAGTGACTACTCACACAGTCTCTGGCAGTGCATGAAAACATGAGATGATTTGTATTTGTGACTTTCTTGATGAGGTTTCCAATGCGATGTCATTATTAAGCCTCATCACACCTTTTAACAAATGGAGACTGTAACCTGTTGGGACTCAAATACTTTTCAGGGAGAATAATTTAAAGAACAGCATTACCAGTCAGGGCAGCCCAGGGAGTGTGCCCAAGTGCCCTGCTCCTTGTCCATGTGCTTTCTTGCTAACCCCAGGCATTTCTTCCTATTAGGAAAACAGGCTACTTTGGTTTAGTTCCTTTCGTGATGGCAGGCACTAGGGAATTTGAGATCCTGGGATGGGGTACAGTGAGTAATGTGGAGTCTCGTATCAACCTTTGCATTTTTACTTTTAGCAAAAGGTTGTGTGTCATCAAGGACATGGACGGTGTGAATTGTGCCACAGTTCACACTCACTCAGCTCCAGTTTAGTAAAGAGCAGGTGGGAACAGACTGTCCAAGGAGCTACTGATAGTAGTGAGATGCGCTAGGTAGACAGTGGGAGTTTGACACCTGTCTCCAGCATTTGTTTTAGGTTTCTTATCTCAGGCTAGCTAGAGAGTAGCTCTGATCGTACTAGCCATGCATTTCAATATTTGTCAAAATGCCATGTGCATACAAATGACTTGATTTTGTAGGTTTGAGGAAGTGGCCTAAGGGTCTGTGTTTCCAGCCAGCTCTCGGGCAACACTGGTGCTCCTGCTGGTGGACCACCCTTTGAGAAGCCAGAAGCTACTCATGTATCTGATTATAAGGAGCTCTGGAGACAGACATATCCACGCCTTGGCTTCCCCCTTATTAAGCAAACATGAGTGGCCTCACTAAGGCACAGGTCAAGGGTGTAGTTGGATGCTGGCCATGCAGGGGGCTCACAAGGTGCCCACGAGCCCACACATAAGACAGGCCACAGTGACAGCTGGGCATTCTATCGGAGGCTACAGAGGGACTAACTATACTTCAGGTGGCTGAGTCCCACTCCAGGAAGGTCACACAGGCCTCACTGAGTAGGTTTGCTGGGGCCAAAGTCACTTCTAGAGGGAAAAAGCCAAAAGCACCTTTCCATCTACAGGGTGGACTTTACAGATGTGGGTGGACTGGAAGATCTCTGCTGAGATGCTGGTGTTTCTCGGTTGACTCTGGGCCCAGGTTTCTGGGTTTTCCTTGTGTTGGCACAGCACACACATCCATGGTGCTTCTCAACCCTGGCAGGATGTGTGTGGCCTTCAGGTGGGAGACCTGGTAAAGAGCGCTGATGCTGTGGCCCTACTCCAGACTAGGAATTCAGGAGATGAGCCCAGGCAATGCTCACTCTCCCCGCGCCTCTAAGAAGCAGCCTAGTTCTGAATGGTTAGGGCTGAAGCTCGTAGATTTTGGGCACAGATGTAGGATCTTAAGGAGCAAGTGACAAGGTTTGGTTCTCAGCAGGTCCATGAAGGCCAGAACTGCAGAAAATCCCCAGAAACATCCATTCCTGAATGAGGGGGAAGGGAGGAAGGTCCCCATAGAGGGAGCTTTAGTTTCTGAAGTTTGCAAGAAGGCAGCAATCCAGGAGAGCAGAGAAAGTAGAGTATGGTTTCTGTCCCCACCCCCCACCTGCACTACACTCTGCTGCAATTAGCGTCTTGCTGGGCAATCCCCAGCCAGGCACAGACTGCAGGACACTCCCTGCTGCCTTCCCTTCTGGACGCCTCTGGAAAAGGCTGTAAGGTGTGAAGTCTGTGAAGGGTGGAGATTTGTGCTGTGAAACTCACCTGTGTCCTCTGACCTCTGGCTAAAAAGAACTTGAATGGAACTACTAGCAATCAAGTGAGAGAGAGTCCAGGCTGAACCTGGGGAAAGGACTTTAAGAAGGTGGCCACCCAATCACCCCAAACACTGCTCAGCTGAGACAAGGTTACGTAAGAAATTGAGGTGAGGGTGAATTTTGGATTCTTATCTTTGTACCGAAGGGCAACGTAATTTGATTTTAGCCTTGTGATTATTAAAGTTTAAAGTCCTCTGACACGCCCATGTAAAAGGAGAAATGCTTACTGCATTTAAAATAAGCTTCGAATGACATCCCCTCCCTGGGAGTAGCTCTTGGCAGTGGTGCCTGGGGGGAAATGGGCTGGGAGTCTGGCTCTCCTCTGTCTTCTGATTGTCCTAATTAACTGCTGATGCAAAGCGATCTATGATTCGGTGCTTTACTAATCAGTTGCCGGAGTTTTTATGGCCATATTCACACAGATACTCTTCTTCAATGTCATTTTATCTCCCAGCAGCTGCTTCTCAATACCCCATTAGAGCAAAGCTCAAACAGTGCATCTGGAGTCCGGCTTCCAGAACTCATTATTGGGGATAATTACGGATATTTCTATGGAAGGAATCCGGACAAGGTGTGCCTCCTCTATCTTTTTTGTCATAGTGAGATGCAAAGCCGGCCAGACCTGTAGGCTGAGGCTTCAAGGGGACCAGTAGTCCCCATTCTGCATCCCCAAGAGCTGACTGCGGTGGGACCCAATGCTCAGGGTTCATTTCTGATGATGTGACTTCTGCCCAGCTAAGGGCACAGATGAAATTCTCAATGTCTGGACAAGGAGAAGGGTTTTACCAGGCCAACGTTGTCTGAAACATGCAGTACTCTTCATAAATTGGTTTAAATATTTTTTTAAAACATGGGAACTAAGATGTTTTGTATTCAGCATCGTAAACACAGGCCTTTTTATTCAAAGTTGTACTGGCTGTATCCTGGGTAGGCTGCGTGAATTCCCCTTCAGAAATGAGACACTTAGCTTCTAAATGAAAGCTTACAATGCATTATCCCTGTATCATTCTCTCCTGCTTTATGTGTTTTGCCAACATTCACAGAGTGGCCTTTGCGCTAATTCCAGATGATGAAGACACCGTTAACACTCAACATGGTTTATACTGAGAAGACAGCAAACCGCCTCACGGGCGAGGCATCCCCTGTGCTCACTCCCTAATATCAACATTTTATTAATTGTTACTATTTCATTCGACATAATATTCAGTATACACCAAGAGAGTTTTAGAAGAGAGGAATTGTGCTGTGCACTGAACAGTTCTGAATTGGACTAACATTGCCCCTTGATTCTTTTCCTTTTATAATTGTTAATATGTGTATATGCACATTTATTTTTAAACTACGATTACTCAGTGGTGTATACGCATCATTTGAATACCAGTTACGTTCATTAAAACGTTACTTTCCTAATATATACTATCCAATTGTTGAAATTAAAGCATAGGAAAAATTCTCCTAGCTCTTTTCAAATTTCTTTATCCCAGGGAGATATTACTTAACCATTAATTGGTATCACATCTTAGTGATGCTAGCAATGCTTTTCTAGTACAGAAAGTTGATTTGTGTGACTCTTCCGGTACAGAGTAAATACTGCATGTTTGCAAAAGGCTACCAAGGAGAGGGGGCCTGTGTCCATGTGAACACACGTGGACACAACAAGCTGACTATTGTTATCTGAGTGTTTGCACCTCCCAAATTTATGCTGAATGCTACCCCCAATGTGATGATATTAGAAGGTGGGGCGTTTCAGAGGTGATTAGGTCATGTGGATGGAGCCCTCAGGAGTGAAATTAGTGCCCTTCTAAAAGAGACCTCCGGAGAGCCTTCACTTTTTCCGCTATGTGAGGACATAGCAAGGATTCACCATCCATGAACCAGAAAGTGGACCCTCAAGACACTGAATCTGCCACCACCTTGATCTTGGACTTTCCAGCCTCCAGAACTATAAGAAATAAATTTCTATTGTTTATAAGCTATACAGTTATGATATACTATCATAGCTAAAGAGATTAAGGCACTGGCTCAGCCATGGAGAAGACTATGGCATTACCTGATTCTAAACAGCTGAGCTTAAGACTTGAATAATACCTCTCTCAGTATCCAATGTACACACACCTATTATGAAACTAATTTAAACCTTTTTATATGAAAGCTATAACCTAATGACAACCTAAGGATATGGGGAGGGGGGAGGGAAGGGGGAGGGAGAGGGATTCGAGGGTTCACTTCTGTGGTTCATCTTGCAAGGGTACAAGTGAATCTTTCTATGAGTAGAATATGAATG
>NW_003852428.1:14005822-14010185 GCF_000181295.1 Otolemur garnettii | reverse complement strand
AATAATACCTCTCTCTCTGTCTCTGTGTATTTTTATTCTCAAGAGAAATAAACCCTGACTTCCCTTTTCTACAGGAATTATTAAAACAGCAGTTTATCTTCTATGGGAGGTTTTGAGTTTCTTTCCACATTGCCAGTCCCTACACAGAGAGTTGAGGTTGAGGTTGGGAACGTCAGCAAATGCAGGTATATTTAAGTACCAGGGTGGGCTCCCCCTCTGCAATGACATGACACCTGTGGGCCCAGATGCCATCTAGAAGGCCAAACAGGAAAAATCAATGCTATCAAATTTCTTTGAAGACATTTACATAGCAAGCAGAAATTTGCTTTGTTCAAATCATTAATGGTTTTCTTTAGGTTCCCATGAACCTGCAGGTAGAGACGTGGCAGACACATGGAACAGGCCTGGTCTGGCTTTATGATCTCTTCTGAGGCTCCTTCACACAGTGGGCTACAGTTCTGCAGGGAGCCTACTGCTCTCCAGGTCTCTGTTCATGCTGTATCTGAGACTTCGGAAAAACAGAAAAACACTTTGCCAAGAGTTGTGAAACCCAAAGGCAAGGGAGGAGGGATTTTATCTCACAGGTGTTTGATACACAATGAGCCAAGTTTTTCTGTTAACTATGGGTAGTTTCACAAATTTTGCAAAATTTGGGGAGAATCTGGTGTTTTCTTTGTATTCACACTTTACTCTGAACTAACAATGCCATTGTTAGCAGTGGAATGTAACAGGTTCACCCACTCTCTACTGTTGAATGTCTACTAGGGAAGCCATGGTGGCAAGTTCTGAAACATGCTAAGTTCCTAGCAGCTGCCCTCAAGGAGCCCATATGCCCATTGTTGTGCCTCTGATACTTTGTACCAAAGTCAGTGCTTCAGTGACATATAGCACAATGACTATGTTACATATAATTTGGGGTTAGCCCTTAGAGATTTTAGATAATTCACCTTGGTTAACCCACCGGAATGCCATGCTCCCTATATACAAATATGTGTGTATATAATGTATGTAAGCATGTGTGACTATAATACACATATATACCTGTATATATATTCATGTGTTTATGTATATGCATATATATGTGTGTATATAGTAATATTTTCTCATAGGTTAGAATATATAACATGCAGAAATTTTGTATTTATAGTATATATATTCTCTGGAATATGGAATGAATACATATTATATGTATACAGATTATATATGCATTAGATATATTATATATCATTATATTATAAAGGGTGGCCACCCTGTGTTATATATTCTGTTTACTATGGACTGAATATAGGACAAACTTTTTAAAATTACAAAATTCACTCTGGTAGGAGGGATTCCGATGCATGGTTTTTTATAAATTAACTCCACTTAGAAAGATTTTAAATTATGGATTATTTAAAGTTACTTATACATCTACTAAAACAATTGGTCTCCATGTAATCCCTGTGGCTTAGGTAAAAAGAAAATATTTGAAAGGCACTATCTTTATTAAGGCCAAGACATTAGTTAACTACCTTAATTGAACTGTTGCTTACACGTACACTGAGTGGCAAGCACAGAAGTGTATTGGACCAAACTCACCAGTATGAGTGGTTAATATGTAGTGTTACTGTGGCCCCAAATGCGTCATCACTGAAGAGATACCCCCCGGGAAGAGTTCACCCTCAGTGCCCCACTGACTTTAAAGTCAGCGGCAAACAGTCCTGGAGATTGGGATGAACCTGAGCCAGACCTCCCTCCCTGCTCTGTACTGGGGACCCATCTACGAAGCCACGGTCCGGGGCTAACAAAGCAGGACAGTGTGCGTCTCTGTCTTTCTCCCCCTGTATCCTGGCATTTCCTCCTGTGACTCTAGATTGTAACTAACAGTAGCTTTCCAGTAGAATCTGGTTTCTACCAACCAGGCACCTGACTGGTAGCTAAAGAAAACAAGGCAGGTTCTCAGAGTTTAGTAGCAACAGACCATGGGGCTGCTCATGATGTGACCCATTTCTCAACTCCTTGGTTTGGCTCTGGGTCCCAGAACTGGCCCCATGTCAATCCATTACTGTTCTACCTTCTTGCACACCAGTCCTTCACCTCCAGTCTCTGATGTCTGAAATATTCACTCATATATTTCTGAGGCTCTTTAATCCCAGGTGAAAAGAAGTTCATATGGCCTTTAAAATAATTTATTCTTTCTAAAATAATCTTATGAGCCCCTACTTTTAAAAAAAGTGGGATAAATATCTCTCCTTGGGAAACCTGTCCCAGTGCCTCCAGAATGTCACCGTACCTCCTCAGAGGCAGTTTGGATCACAATTTCACTTTAGATTCAGCCCTAATCTCATGTGTATCCCAATGCTCCCAGCTCTATCTTAAACCTGCCCAAATTCATAGCGTCATTCACCAGAGGCAGGTGACACTCTCTCATTCTGCGTCTCTCCCTCTATTGGCACCTGTCACAAGTGTGCTCTGTTAAACCCGACCTCAAATGCTGCCTCTCCCTGTGACTCTCCCTTGACCCTCCATGGCCTGGACCCTCCACTGTGGCCCATGTCATGACTACACTACACTACCTGTGACTTGTAAACTGCTTTCCTTCCCTCCTTCCAATCAGAGGAGACCCTTTCATTCCTGAGTTTGATCTTATTTACATTTGAATTCTCAGGAGAGTCTGGCTGCTATGATGCTTCTCCATAGTAACAAGAGGTATAATGTATTTGGTCCCCTTTACTGTGCGGGCAGTCTGATAAATGCCCAGGTGAAATGAGATCTGTGTAATGACTCTCATATTGTTACAGTATTATCACCCCTGCTATAAAATAAGCAAACAACCCCAGAGAAGCCTCATTTTGTTTCCAAACAGGCTGCACACGACTTCACCTCAGAGCCCTGGTCCTGGCTGTTCCCTCTGCCCGGGACACTCTTCCTGACAACGTCACACTTTCTTCCCTCTTCCTCAAATGGCATCGTAGCACTGAGTGCACCGCCAGCCCCCCTTGCTCTCTGACACCCCTATTCCCTCCATCTTTCTTTCCACTGGTCTAACCGTCTGCCATCTCATCCCTATTGGAACAGTAGCTCCAAGAGGACTAATTTGGCCTCTGTTGTTCACAAGTGACTGTTAGGTCCCTTAAAGGGTGCCTGACCCCAAATGGGTGCTGGGGAAATACCTTTTGAGTTCAACCAAACAGTCCAAGCTCACAGAGCTGGCAAGGGAGGGGGCAAAGGCACACCCCCCCATGGCTGTGAAGCCCCTCCGTCTTCTGCACTGCCGGGACTCAGTGAAATGCGACAACTCCTTCATTCTCATCTGTGACTAGACTCATTATCCTTTTACTTTTTTGCCTTAGATGCTGAAATTACCCAGACTCTTTGGGATGTACACCAGAATCCTGAGTGTCCACATCCTTGTGTGGTCCCAGCCTTTCCAGCTCACTAACCTGGTAGATCACAGTTTTTCTGAGACTTCTCTTCATTGCCCACCACTCAGTATACTCTGTTTCCTGGATTCCATTTTTTCCTCTTATTTTTTGCCCTTATTTAGCTGGGATACATTTTCTAAGTACTGTAACTTCATAGGACATGGTACACAGGAGATAGATTTCCTAAGTACACTTGCAAATCTGAAAAAAATTTCATTCTCCCTGGAGAGAGGATATTTCAGCTATGGGTAGATGTCTGGTTGAAAATTATTTTCCCTCAGAACTTGGACAGTGTGTCCCCTTGTCCTCTCCCACCCAGCCTCGCTAGTGCTAAGTTGCGTGGAGTCTGCTGTGTTTCCCTCCAGAGGCTTCAGGGTCTTCTTTCATCTCCTGCTTTGAAATTTCAGGTTGTAGAATACAGACTATTTTCTATTCTAAGCCCTGGATATTCCCTGTGAATTCCCGCAGCTCTAAGGAGTTTTTCTTTATGACTTCTTTGCTAACTGGCTTCTCTTCACTCTCCGAGTCTGAAAAATATAACAGACGTCCTGGACATGTCCTCTGTGGCTTTTAATGAATTATTCTCACATCTTCTACCTTCTGAATGATTTCACTAACTATTTTCTGGTCACTCTATCAGAGTTTTCGTTTTGGCAGTTTTACGTTTACAGTCCAGAAAGTCTTGTTCTTTGGCCTCTCCCAGGTCGTGCAGTTTCACTTACTGAACAGGAGATCTTTCTAAAGCCTTCTCAATACGAAACCTAAAGTATTTGCGTGTTTCTTTTAATCTCTTTTATTCCACAAATTATCTGTTTCTTCTGAGAGACGGTTTATTTTTCTATTTCAGTCTCTCTTTTTCATGCTACTGACACTCTCCAATTCCTCAGTAATCCTTGGTAATTTATCATATTTGGAGAAGCAGCTGGCTGAGGTTTTGGTTCCTTGGACTTCTCTTCATT
>NW_003852428.1:13998345-14004920 GCF_000181295.1 Otolemur garnettii | reverse complement strand
ACACATTCATTGGGGGTTTCTGAGTATTTTTGCTTTCTTCAAAATCACTAGTCAGTTAAGTAAGTTGAAAACTTACATTGCATTTCTACATCCTGCATGTTTTTCTTTACTAACAAGAAAAATACTACCCCCAGTCATGTGGTATGTATACTTAAGACTATAAAAGTCTGAACTCAAAGTGATCTAGCCTCCAATCACATTCCTGTCACTTCTGGACAGGAACTCATCATTGCTAAGCCTCGTTTTCTGAGTCTGAAGAATGGGGGTAAAGGTTGTACCTACCTTGTTAAGTTGCTGGAGACTACGTGAGATACAGTTTGCAAAGTGTCTGGCATGCCTAGAATAGCTATTAAAAGGATACAAGGTTTGGGCAGTCCTGTGGCTCAAAGGAGTGGGGCACCGGCCCCATATACTGGAGGTGGTGGGTTTAAACCTGACCCTAGCCAAAAAAAAAAACAAAAATGCAAAAAGAAAAAGATACAGTGTTTTATATTGAAATATGTTTTACTTACTTTTATTTTCCGTAAATATTCATTTGTTTAAATGGCTATATTTAACTATTAATTTATAAAGACATAAAATTAAGCAACATACTGGTCAGGGGAAAAATGGAAAAAGTAGACAGGTCATTTATTTAGCCTACTTTGTTTCTCTCCCATTTATAAGTGATAACGTTTGAACTGTTCCATTTCGAAACAAGTAAGAGGGAGCTCTAACAACAGCCTGGGAGCGGTGAAGGATTGTCATCAGTTTCCTAAATGTCTCCCTGCGATCCATCCTGCACACGGTTCTCAGAACAAAGTTTCTAATGTGCAAATGTGCCTGTGTCTGTCCACTACTGGGAAGATGAAGTGCTAAGCCCGTAACAGAGGGATTCAACTGCCTTATTGCCCCTCTGTGCCTTCTTTTCTCACCACCCCCCCACCACTCAGTCATTGCTCAAGAAACAGATCTTCCTCTTCTCCCCCACTTTTCATGCCTTGCCTCAATTCTGAGACTTTGTCCAGCTACCATTTCTAATTCTTCCTCTCCAGCTCAGCACTGGAGGCCCTCATCCAGAAAGCCTGCCGAGCACACACTGAATCCAGCTGTAAGAGGCTCCCCTACGGTGCTCCCACAGTCACTAGCTCCTATCTGACTCCACACTGGGTTTAAACTTACCCATTCTTGTATCTGTTCTGAAACTGGGTCTTGTGAAAGCAGGGGATTATACCTCGCTCATCTGCATATACCCAACGGGGAAACATGAATGTCTGGGGACTTAATCAACCTGCTTTGTTTCTGAAGCAAAAATGGCTGATGTCTTCCTTGCACATCTAAAGTTAACATGATAGGGACTATTAAAGAATATGAATCAACTTTTATTGAGCTACAAAGTGTGCTAGTATATTATATACATGACCCTCTTTATCTGCAAAATTATATGGGCGGGTACCACAGTGACCCTCTCTATGAGGGAGTGGGTTCACGCAGGTGTGCGATGTAACACACCTGGCCTGGTGGGCAGGAGCACCTGCAAGGCAGAGCTGAGCTTCTACTCAGGCAGGCACTATGGTACAATGAAAAGAGATATGATTACAAAAAGAAGAAGATAGCAAGAACAACTGTTGAGGGATCTTTGGGTTCTGATGATAATATCTGAGAAATTATACTTTTCTAGCTTCAATCTGAACTCTGGCATTTTCCCAGAGAGTTAACACTTTGAAATCTTTGGCCAGACATTCTCAAGCTTGGCCATTAGGATGATCTAGTGGAAAACATGGGTGTTTCCTTCCCAAGTGCCCACCACTTCTGATGTTCGAAGCCATGATCTTTGTATTTCCAGCAGTACCCCAGACCTCAGTTCCCTCTGCAGCCTACCCCCATTTCAGTCCACAGTGACTCCATTCTTTTGGTGGCAGAGTTGGCATCTTTGAGTCCTGTCTGTCTTACCATCATCACCTAGTCCATGAGAAAATCCCATCAGCTGTACCATCTATCCATGCCCAGAATGACCCTGCTGTCCATGACCTATAATGTCCCTATTTGGTCCCACACTGTAATCACTTCTTGCTTAGCTTACTACAATCACATCCCCACTGTTACTCTTGCTTTTGCCCTTAATCCGGACAGTCTATTCTCTACACTGCAGCCAGAGTGACCCTCTCATTCCTCTGCTCAAATCCTCAATGGTTCCTGTGGGTTTAGCAAAGTCAATATCCTTAAGCCCTCTTCAAGATCTACAGGTCCTCCCTGGCCTAGCTTTCCACCTCCACCTTGTTGGCCACCTCCCTGACCCCACAGCATGTCTTGCCCTGGTTTCCTCTGACGTCCCTGCCTCCTTGCTTTTGCACACACATCAGACACAGGCCCCTTGTGAGGCTTCCCACTTGCTGCTGCTTCTGCTTGAGTACCCTTTGCCCAGACATCTATACCTTCCTTACTCACCTCTTTCTGGAATGATTCAAAAGTCACCTTCTAGTCACAGCCTCTCCTTGCTCCCTTATCAAAAGTATTTTGATAATTCTCTGGTTTACCATTTGAAATAAGGCCAGGAAACAGTATCAGTAGTGGAACATAGAGGTCCTTAAAAATAACTGAATGAATGAATGGATTCGTGAAACTCACTATCTATCTTG
The DNA here is from genome assembly GCF_000181295.1 of Otolemur garnettii. Lineage (NCBI taxonomy): Eukaryota > Metazoa > Chordata > Mammalia > Primates > Galagidae > Otolemur > Otolemur garnettii. Next base: position 14,002,302 of record NW_003852428.1, on the reverse strand, counting down.
AATTCATGCTTCCTCATCATCAGTGACAAATGTCCAAAATCACAACCCTGAGACTCCAAAAGCTGGTTTTTAATCTTGATTTAACTGTGCTCTTTCAAGGAGCAAACCAGGTGGTTACAAAATCTACAACGCCTGTCAGGCGCACAGAATCAGGGTGCAGTCTCAAGGTGCCAATGGTCATGAGCTCTCAAGGGTATCAAGTGTGTCTCCTACACCATTCCTGGGCCACAGTTTGCTAATTTCTAAATAGGATACATGATTTTATGAAACTTAAGTGCAACACAAGCTATTTCCACAAGGTATTTACTTTTAAAACTCCTTCCTAGAGTCAAGGAAATAAAGAGAGGTTGGGTTCTTTTCTGCTCTATTCACAGTCCCCAACCTCTCCACTAGACCCAGTTATCTTCATTCTTGTGGATCCATTCCCTATTTTTACTGGAATGATACAGTGGAAATACAAAAGTCTACCACATGTAACCCACAGGAGAAAGAGCTGGAAGCTAAGACTCTTGATTTCCTTAACTAAGGAACTAGAAGAAAGGATTGGCCTTCGCTAAGGTACCCGAACTCCCTGGGCCTCTGTTTCCTCTTCTCTCCAGTGTCTGGGGTAGCCAAGAAGGATGTCTTGGATTCTCCCACAAACTCCACCCATCCACCCCCTACCATGATCTAGTAACATATTTTACAAAATTATATAAACAAAGTTTCTGCACCTGTTTCCTAGCCAACCAAAATGCTACTCCTGAGTCCCTGCATCATGGATATCTTGGTACTGGCACTAACAATTGTCACCCTCTAAAATTTCATTAAAGAGAGAGCAGCAGTTGGTGGGAGAATATTTTCATTTTGGTAAACATACCCAGCATAACATTTCAGGCAGTGGAATCCCAGCCTGAGTCCTGCTGTGCCAGGCCAGTCCACAGGGGCAATTACTGTGCTGAATTAAGGGAGCCCTTGGCCACCTGCCTCGAGCATGCAACAAGTTCCTTTTTTAAAATCCTATTTATCTTCACAGTCATCTATTTGTGTCAAGAAAGGAAGCATATGAGCACAGCATCTGTTACTAGAGCGACACAATCACCAAATACTTCTATAAGGAGAAAAAAGCAACAATAAATCCGGATTGGTTGTCAGGTGTTTCAGGGGACAAAACATTAGTCTTTCAATCTCAGTGTCTTGTTCAAGCTGAGCATATGGTGCTAACAGCAGAGAATCACCCGCTCCTCCTGGTCTTTCCTGGGCACAGAAAATGTCACCTCCTCTGAATCAGCAGAGGAAAGCCGGCTGCTTTTCCCCAGCCCAGGCCCTTGCTCCCTATAATTCAGCAGGTAGAAATTCAAGTGACTTCATTTTCAGTTACTTTGTCCCATAGCTGGAATTCATGTAAATGCAATGATGGGTACGGAGGAGCCCTCTACTTTCCCCCAAGACTAATGTAGACATGATATAATAACTTCAAGCCACCTGAAAGAGTAATAATTCAAGGAAATTGATTATTGGCGAGTTTCCCACTACTACTGGAACCTGTGTAACTTCAATGTCCAGTCTGAGAAGGAAGTGTCTGCCACTAAAGGCTATCAATCAATACTGGGAGGGCTACCTGCTTCTTCCTGGGTAGTGTACAATCAACAGGTCTAAGTAATTCTTTACCAAATTTGCCTTTTTCTTTTCCTGTGGTTTAGTCTTCAGACTGGGAAGAGAGGGAGTAGAGAGAAGGGAGGGAGGGGCGGGAGAGAGAGGTGGCAGGGACGGGGAGAGCACCTTACTACTGTCAAAAAGAAGGAACATATTTCAGGGAAGATGCTGACACGTTCCAGGGAAGCCCTGGCGTTCTCTATATCCCGCAAGTTCTGACAACGGGCCAAAAAGACGCGCCCAGCTTGATCTCTGCTCAAGCCCAGCCGCTCCCCCCACACCACGCGCCCAGGTGAGCCCCGCCAGGTGGCAGCGAGCGTTTACCTGCCAGGCTGCCCGGCCTCTGGAGGGTGGCTGTGGCATACAGCTCCTGCGAGTGCTTGCTGTACTGCTCCGACGCGTGCACCAGGCGCTTGGTGGGCGACAGGGTGGCGTACGTGCCGATGGTGGAGCTCAGCTGGTGGATGGGCGAGGAGGAGATGGTGGACTGCACGGTGGGGGGCGAGGTCACGCGGATCGGGGACAAGCCGGCCGAGGACACGACGATGTTGATGGGCGAGCTGGTGCTGTAGGACTTGGCCAGGCGGCTGGGCGACTGCTTGGGCGAGGAGCCGCGCGGCGCGGCGTAGGCGGCGCCCTCGGGGGCCGAGCCGCCGCGCTGCAGCTTGGTGGGCGAGCCGCCCTGCGGCGCGGCCAGCGGGGAGCCCCCGCGCGGCGGCGCGGGCAGCGTGGAGCTGGAGTAGTAGAGCGCGGCGGCGGCGGCGGCGGCGGCGGGCGGCGCGTCGGGCAGGTGGAAGGCGCTGCCCAGGCTGGGCGCGAACGGCTCCCGCGGCGGCGGCGGCGGCGGCGCGGGCTCGGGCCCCGCCAGGTGGCCGGCGCGGCTCGTCGTGCCCTGTGCCCGGGAGAGGAGAGAACACGCGCACTTAGCGAGGGACAAGCAATCGGCCCACCCGGCCCGCCCCGGGCGCAGGAGGAGGAGGGCGAGTCGGGCGCCGGCGGCTTGGCGCGCGCAACTGCGCCCGCAGCGAGACGCGACCCCGGTCCCTCGGGCAGGTCGCTCTCCCGCTCCGGCGGCCGCCGGTGACAAAGGGATGGAAGGCACGCTTGACAAATGAGACCTGTATTGGCTTACGTTCCCGGACGTTTCGGGAATTGCAGAGGCACGGCTTTAGTCACATAAAGGTTTGAAAAGGACCCCCGACAGGGCGATCGTGATCTCCCGGAAAGCAATCCCGATCTGTTAGTTGTAATGACAAATTCAGGCAGTAAATCTTTTCCTGCGCACCCCCTGCCCGCGCGCCCGCCCCCTGCCAAGGTCATTTCATGGGATACGCTGTCTACCTCCAAGACCAGCCAAGTTACGTACTTATCTGGAGAACATCAAGAATAAACATAGTTCTTAGAGTTTATTCTGCTGCTATTCTCACGTGGATTCTTCTTTGGGGGCAAGAAAAGTTAAACGGAGGGAAAATAATAAGTCAGAATGAATTCATTTGGTCTTTTCAGCATTTAAAATATACTCTAGAGAAATCAGAGCAGTAGCATATGAGAAGGCTAAAAAAGAAAGCCTCGCTTTTCTAGATTTTAACTCGGGGCTCCAGATCTTTCAGCAGCTCCCCCCTGTCTCCCTCCAGCTCCCTTTTAAGAGCCCCCTGCAGCTGTGTCTTCACACCGACAGCCCCGCTGCTTCTCATTATTTAGGACAGCGCAGAAGACAACAAGGGCTGGGAGACAGTTGGGGGGAAAGCACTTTCCTTGAATCTTGTCCAGAGACAAATTTGCATTAGAATGAAAACACTAGGCTGTCATCCACTTCCAGGCAGGAGGTCTTAGATCTTCCAGGCTTCCCCCAGGGAGCAGACAGGGTTTTGAGAGCCTGCTGGTGTGAAAAGGGAATAGGAGTGTACGCTGGTGGGGGAAAAACCGGGAAGGAAGGTTTTGAAATGAGGAAGCTGGAGTTGGGTGGGGAGGAGGAAGCCAGTGAGCAGGCAGCGAGGCAGAGAGGCTGAACAGATGCGATCCATTCAAAGTCTCAAAATGCCTCTCCACCATTTGGGAATGGCAATGGGCAAATAAGAGACTGGGCACTTTCATCCCCACATACCCAGCCTTCCGAATTTTATCTGGGATGTCAGGTTCCTGTGAAGATCTGAGGAGTTAATTGAGCAACATGAAAATCCTCTATTAGGAGCAGCCTGGCTACACACTTTGGTGAGAGACATTCTCTGTGCAGTGTGTATGTGTACGCACGGGCGTGCACATACATAGGCATTCACAGATTAGGCGTGCAGTGTGTATGTGTACGCACGGGCGTGCACATAC
>NW_003852428.1:13986336-13998108 GCF_000181295.1 Otolemur garnettii | reverse complement strand
TGAGTTTTCTATGTTCTTATTTATGTGTGTGGTCTGTACGTACCACATAGAGCGGTTATTTTGAGTTTAACAGCAAGAGTGCACATAAAATGTGAGCCCCATGATTTTGTTTAATGATACGTATCCAACAGTACAGGGCCTGATTGATAGCCGAGACTTCACCAATATTTGTGACATGCATGAAGGAATGGTCCCTAAAGTTGGTCCTGTCGCTTTGGCAATGAGGGTTTTTAGGTGTGGGAGACAAAATGCAGAACTGGTGCACTCACCCTGAACCCCAGAAAAATAGTCTAGCATCATCCAGAGTCACTGAGGGGATGGCTCAAATTTGATGATGCTTCTTTCCCAGGAGAAGCTCTGAGCGTGAAACATTAAGACTTGGGTTCTCAAATCTGGCTGTGTATTGTAATTGCTAGGGGAGCTTTACAAAAAAAAATCTCAGCACCCATAGCTTAACATAGCCATCTAATTCAGATCCCTGAAGGTGGAGCCCAAGCCTCAGGCCTTTTGGAAGTTCATCAGGTCACTGCTAGGTGTGACCAAATAGGAGAACCAATTCTCCTGAGGGCAGGGGCTTCAAGGGAGATCTCTGTTCCAGGAACTGCTTCATCAGCTTTGGAATTAGCATTGCTCACCTCAAACCCAACATAAATCCCGGAGAAGGGCCCAGGGATATGCATTTCAATGAGCTCTCCGGGTTATTGGAGTGCTTCCAAAGCTTCCCAGCCACTGTTCTAGAAGAGATTTTGATTCAGGGAGCCTGGAGTGGGCCCCAGAGCCTGCATTACTACCACTCTTCCTACAGAAGTCAGATCCCACCAGTCTGGGACCTACCACTAGGTTGTACACATTGTTCCTCTGAAAGCTCCTCCCTGGGGTTCCTTATCAATGTGGGGCTGGGCAACTTCCAGCCACGCAGAACCTAGCTGGCAAGTGATGTAAAATACTCAGATGGAAACTTCTGAAAACTCTTCTCACAGGAGAATAATGGAGAGAAAGAACTCCAGGCAGCCTCAGCTACACTCCTTGTTTATAACAGAATAAATACTTGTTATGTCTTGGATGTACAACATTAATAATAATCTTATATTAATGATGCATTACAAAATAGCAGATTTTAAATAAGATAAATGGTAATTAAAGCATACCAATATAAATTAAAGCAATATTAAGACAGTTTTCACTCTAATATTTAAATATTAGAATGGCACACAGCCCATGAAAACCTTGATAACTTTTACTAACATTTCATTTTTCTGTTACTCGGTGGGACGTGCAGTCTCAGGAGTGCTAACTCTGCTGAATATGATTGTCTCCTAAATTTCCTTCAATGGACCCTAAATCTGTAGAAGTTTTGAGAACTGCCACACTCATTCCAGATGCTTTGACAAGCTAGAGTAGTCAACTGGAAAAGCTTTTAGATATTGTTAGGAGCTGGGTGAAATTTTGCCCGTGATTTTGATGAAAAAAAGAAAAATATAAACAATAAAATTTTATATACTCTATAAAGTGCTAAGTGGCATTGTCTGCTATGTGCTAAAATGCAACTCCAAAAGAGTTTCCTGAATCCATTTATCTTAAAAAACACCTTCAGTGAAGGAGCCCTCCTTGGGGTACCAGCCGTCCTGGTGGGATGCCAGCAGAGCTTCCCGCCATGTTGGAAGTGTTCTCAATCTTCACTGTCTAATATGGCAGCCACTGGATACATGGACCTATTGAGACCTTGAAATGTGGCTAATCAATTCAGAAACTAAATTTTAATATGCATTTAACTGTCATTAATATAAATTTACATAGCCTTATGTGACTAGTGGCCACCTTTGCGGATAGCACAGCTGTCTGAACTCTTCTGCTGTTCAAAGTGAAGGATCCAAGGTTGTTGTATGCAATGGCTTAGGGAATAATAAATGCCTAAGTTCTTTGACTAAACAGAGAAATTTGTTTTGTAGCATGATTTGGACAATAACAAATCTTTCAGGAACTTGTTTTCGCTCTTGTGCTGTTTTTTCTTTCTTTTTGTAATTGCCTTAGTAACTCTTGGCTAGATAGGGAGAGATAAAGTTGCCTTCAAGCCTGCTACGCAATTTACAACCAGTTTATTACTACTCATCAGAGCATTAGGAATACTTAAAGACATTTCAACACATGCAGAATTTCATTCACTTTATTGTCTGGGAAGTTCAATTCCACCTTAAGAGGATGTTAGCATTAAAAAACTGTAAATCTAATTTTAAAATTAGAATTCAGGTAAAATTTCACTTTTTTTTTTACACTGAAGACTACATCCTCTTTCCCCAGAGATATTTGGAAATGTGTATATACATGCAATGAGAATTAAAATAATGTTTTATTGATGATGAGATTCTTAAAAGAAAAATAGTGATATAAGAAATTTAGAAATACTTGGACAGACTGGGCCCCAGTACTGTCCTTGGTCACATAGTGTAGGCTGCTGGCAGGGATAATTCTTTCTGGCATCTTCCTTCTCAACTCTTTACATCAGTCTCAGCCTAAAGGGCCACTGTGTTTTTTCACCCCTTCACAGTGGGAGACCCAGCTACCCCAAATGAACAAACAGGACATTAATAGATAAGCAAACCTTTCAAGCAGAATCTCTGATTAAATAGTTTCTGACAGGCAGAGTATGGTGGACTTTAAAATGTAGTTCTGTTCTTACTTTCCATTAAGGGACATATTTGAAGAAAAATATGGAAAACTAATTCTTTAAAGAGTTTATAAATCAAAATTAAATATTTCAGTGCAGTGACCATGGCTCAAGGAGTAGGGTGCCAGCCCCATATACTGGGAGTGGTGGGTTCAGGCCCGGTCCTGGCCAAAACTGCAAAAAAAAAAAAAAAAAAAAAATTAAATATTTCATCTGTATACACATATGTTTCAGGTGGGTCAGATTTAGGATATACTATAGTTAGTTATATTATCTGTTTGTGTGTGTGTTTATGTGTGTATACTTAGTGGTACACTGAGGCCTCTTATGTAATTGTGGAATGCATTTATAACTTTTTTTTCATTTATACCTACTTTATAGAATTGTGTAAGACATGGATGCATTTTTGAACTATAATAGAAAAGATATTGAAATGGGAAGTTAGGCAATATGTATATTTTCCCCAACAGCCATTAATTACCAGTACTCAAGTTCCATGAATTAATTTCACTCACTAACTCAATAAGCCATGAATAAGAGCCTCATACAAGTCACGTTGAACATCTCTGATCTAGAAACCCCAAATCCAAAATGCTCCCAAACTTCAAACACCATGAGCCTGAATGTGCAGCCAGAGTAGAAAAGTCCGTACCTAACCCCTCTGTGTTCTGATAGCTCATCATGTACAAATCTTATTTCAGCCACAAGATTATCAATAATGTATAGAATTACTTTCTGTTTATGTGGACAAGGCATATATGAAACAAATGAATTCTGTTTTGACTTGGGTCTCCTCCCCAAAATATGTCATTATATATGTGCAAATATTCTAAAATCCAAAGATGTTAGAATTCCCAAGCAATCCTGGTCTGAGCCTTTTGAATGAGATGCTAAACCCGCCTGTTGATGAGGAGTTTACTCTTGACGTGCTCCCAGCGATTCCCCTCTGTGGAATGTTTTACTTTCACGCTATTTGGAGATCTATCACTGTTGTATTTTTGTCTATAAAGAATACTATCTGGCTCACAATTACGACACTGTTCTTTCTGGGCGCTGAGAATATGGTGCTCTTGGACCAGAAAGCAGCATTGGCCTGGAGGCCGAGCACACTTGCCTTCCCATCTCTTTTTGTGGCATAAAGGGAGTAGGGATGGCAGAGGAGTCATAGGAGAAAATTCTTGGAGCTTGGAACTTATTTAATCCGTTCTCGGTGGGGATCTGGCAATGCAAACCGAACAGAATGAAACAAAACAAAACAAAACACCCCCAATGCTTACAGCCAGTCAACAAGAGACTTGACAGCCTGTAATGGCTCAGGAATCCTGACTTCCAGTCCTGAGTAAGGCCTGTCACTAAGCAAAACCACATTCTTTAGAGCAGGTCAATGATTTATGAGCAGTCCTGTGAGGATGCATTTAGACCTGCCAAGTTTTCTCATATTGTCAGCAAGGTCCCTGATTCTGGGATGGAGAATATTTGCCCAGAATGCTGGGCAGCCAGGCTGATGGTGTCAGGCAGGGAGCACAGCAGTCACTGTTTTGTGGCATCCCAGAGGCGAGCACAGTAACGTGAGATCAGCACTCTGCTCACCCTGCATTAACCCCTTTCTACTTTCCTGGGACAGTCATTGGACCGGCAAACCTAATCACTATAATGTCTCCTCTTCTCAGATAATACTGCTTGGGGGTGAAGAAGGTCCCACTGGCAATCGTGCCCGAGTCAGTACAAGGTCAGTGGGTGAAGCTGGAGGGCCCATTTCAATGGCAGGTGGCAACCCCAGGGCCAGGACCGCAGAACAGTCAAAACACATGGATGGTGCATGGGGGTTGGGTGAGGAAGGACTTGGGACTAGTGATTGAAGGAACAGTCTAGCAGGTATAAGCGACAGGGCAGAGAGAAAGTAAAGGCCATGTCAGACACGTGCTCTTTGCATGAGTTTAAATGCCGGAATGAATCCTGAATATTAAAAACAGAGCAAGGCTTTCAGATGACATCTGCAAAGAAGTACATTTCTAACTGAGAATAACCTGGTGATGTGATTGCGTAGCACCAGTTCTGTGCTGCTCTAGAAACTTTTGAGATATTGCTGCAGTTTCCCGGCATAAGTTTGTCTAGAACCTTGGGCTTGCACACAAATGTGAAGAAGGGCATTTATTCTCACAACTCAAAACAAGTAGAAATGTCCAACTCCAAAAGGCAAACAACCCTATTTAGGTGTTACATGAAATGTTCCTATAATATAAATGCAATTACAATGAAACTACATCCCCCAATAAATCTGTGCCCTTGAAGTGACTCCCCGGTAGGTCATAGATTGTCTTGAGCACTGCAACCATTGCTCACAAAATGTGGAAAACTTCTCTTTTGAAAGTGTATTCAGAATAAATGCCACTTTAAAATTCCAAAGGAAGAAAATCCTGGGACTGTGAGAAAGTTTTGATTATGGAAACAAATAAAATCACCAAGTGCCTTGTCTGGCAATTCTCTTCACGGGTGGCTGGTGACTAATATGTAACAAAAAGAGAAGAGACAATTTCTATGCACAGTTCATACATTTTCCCTAAGGTAATCAGCACCGGGATTGTTACCGCTGGTGAGGACAGAAGGGCTGGGTTGACCTGGTGGTGAGGTCCCACTAACTCTGAAAGGAGGTGCCCACCTTAAATTAAATTTAAGTAAGTGAAAAACCAAGGTACTTGGAATAAATTCTTTTCCTCAGATGGGAACAGCTCATTGAAAAGGACCTTATGAGCAGCTATAACCTTGGAGTAATAATGAAGACCACCCTCACTGCTTTCTCTTTGTTAGAGGTCTCAAAATTACGGGGTAGTGGAGGAGAGAGACAGAAACAGAGAGAGAAAAAGAGAGAGAGAGAGGAAAAGAGAGAGAGAGAGAGATTGTACAAGCCACAACGCCCCCGCCACTACCGCAGGAAGGAGGCAGCAATGGATTCATTTCTCCAAGGCTTCTAAGTCCCAAGTACAAATATGGTGGCGCAGATCTTTGTCTCCTTGATTTTTCCTTCTTTTTGACCTCCCTGCAATGAGACTTTGATGAAGGTCAACATTGATACATATTCTGAAAGGTGGTTCATAGAGCCATTCCTGTGTCCACCAGTGGGAGGAAAATGGAAAAGGAAAAAATATTTTTAAAGATTTAAGAATCTTAAAGAATAAATAAGGAGGGGTTTCCTTATGGTAACCCTTTCTTAAAACATACATAAGCATTGGCAAAGAAAAAATACCTACATAAAACATTTATTTCAGCAAGCGGCTCATTTAGTGGAACTTTGGGAATCAAAATACGTGCTCAGTAGAGGAAGTGGAAAAGCACAACCTATCCCCACCCTTCCTGCCGTGAGAAATACGTCCATTCCAGCCTGAATGTACTGAAAAGAGAAATGTGGGAAGAAGGTTTTAAAGCAAAGCAAGGAGTAGGGACTTACACCAGGCGGTCATCTTAAAACTATCCTAAAAACAAATACACTACCAGTTTCCCACAAATATGCCAAGGAAAACAGGCAACACAACATGAATTATCTTCTAAATGTCGCACAGTGTACACACTTGCACACACAATACATCTCCAACTTTTCTGTTTTCCAAGTTTACTGGTGACTTTTATCTGCAAATTTTACCTAAAAACAACTCCTTTAATAACCCAGCAGACTGGGGTAATGTCGGAGTGGCTGTCTCTTTAACGCTTTCCATTCACTGCTCAACATAATGGGGATTTGGGGGGACTTGCTCCTCCTCAGATGAGCCCCCATCACGTCTGCCTGACATGAGCGCGCGCCAATAAGCAAAGTTCCAGACAACCACATTGGCCCCCAAAAGAAGTGAGCAGATGGCACATTCATAGTTATGATGTAGCGCAAATGAGGACTTTCGTGACATAAAAGTCAGCACAACATTAAATACATAGGCCAGATCAAAAAGAATTGGCACTTGTGCTTCTCAGAAAGCTTATTGCCTTCCGCGGATACGTGCCAGTGTTCAGGTTTGTTTTAGAGAGCTATCAAACGGTTCTTATTTCCTCCAGCAAGCAGGCCATGCCCCAGGATGACACTGGTGCTCAAACTCCAGTTCAAGAATGTTTCCCATCTCTGGGCTGTGTTCTCCTTTGCCAGACGCCGTCTACGGATGTATACTTTCATGTTTCCTACACATTTTATTTCTTTGTGGGACAAAATGCTTGGTGAGACTATTTTATGTTTGGACATGGGGAGAAACCAGCATGTTTAGTGCGGCTCTTTTCTGCCAGAAGTTTTATATTCAGCCTTTCATACAACCCAGCGGAAACCTGATGGAAGCAGGCAGAACCTGGAGGACAGCCAATTTCTTTATCCTCCATCCCACCCACAAACTTGCACAATATAATTACAACAAATCAGGCTGGGATTGGTGGAAACTGATGAATATTTGGGGAGTGCTGGGCCAGTTACCAGGGATGTGAAGATGAATTCTGCACAGTTTCCACTGCTGCAATGAAGCAATCAAATGGCTGGGAATAGACTTAGACAAAACTGACTACAAAATTCCCTACTGGTTCCTCACCTGACTCTGAGTGAAAGACAGGGTCCTCACAGTGATCAGCGTGGCCTCCCATCACCTTGCAAACTTCTACACCCAGCTCTAGACGCCCCGGTCACCTTGACTTTCTGTAACGTGCTAAGCTGCCCCACTCAGGGGCCCCTGTGTTTGCCATTTTCCAGACAGCAATGTAGCCCCCACCTCCTCCCCTTCTTGTCTTTGCTCAATGTCTCCTCCCTGAGACTCTCTCGTGTTGCACACCACCCTAAGCTTTGGATCCCGCTGTTGTCCTCTCATAGAAACCATCACCTTCTAATATATTGTGCAATTTACTTACTGTCTTGATTTTCTGAGTCTCCATCCCTGCTACTAGAATATAAGATTCTTGAGGAATGAGATCATGCCCAATTTTTCTGGTACTTCATCCCAAGCACACAGGCTTATGGCACCAAAGGGCACACAATAAACATCTTGAGTGCATCAAAGAATAATGTAAAGATAAATAAATACATCTGAGAATGTGGCTCTGTTTGAATGGGGTCCTTCACAAGAGCCAACACAAAGGTCAAGCTTGCTCTGGAAGAAGGAGGGAGCTATGGAAGGTGATCTCAGAGCCTGGGTGGGAGCATGCAACCCAGCCCTGCAGAGTGCAGGACTGAAGAAAAGAATAATTACAGTTACTCTTGTCATTTCCTGGAATGCCCTTGAGGTCAGACAGAGAGGGTCCTCTCTGTCCTCTGGACCAGCCCCAGGAACTCGTCCTATAGTCCAAGGATGACAGTTGAGGTAGCGCCTGGGAACAAATGTTTTAGGGCAATTTTTGCTACTTGCAGTTTTACTCTCAGACTAATACAATGAGGCAAATACAGGTTATGTCCATATCACTGGGACTTATCCTCGATCTTGGGGATCATTATCCAATAAACATTTGTCATGTTGACTATACTAGAGTTCTTTTTTACACTACAATTAGAATCTTTGAACATTTATGTTACTCTTTTGAAATTGCATTCAGACATGATTTATGAGCCGGATAGAAAACCACCTGCTTTACTTTAGAAATACACATTCTTTTAAAGACCAAAAATAATGTGGAATGTTTCGGTGTTGATTGATTACTGACATTACTTATATGGCCTAGAATCTCTTAGCCACAATCTGAATTTTACTAGACTTTATGTTTACAGGATATTCTAAAAATTAATCTGATCTTGAAGAAATGGGATTTAACATTACTTAAAATATTGAAGAGAACATGTCATAGGCTTTGAAAAGCCACTTAAATAGAGGGGTTCCAAAAGTAATCTGAACAGTGGAGACCCTGGAATGGGATGTACCCTCCCTGCTTTCAAGAATATAACACTAAATGTAGAATAAAAATGCTGGTTTACTTGTTCAATGTTTCTCTGACATGATGCTAAATTCGCAGGTCCTATGGGGGTACAATGAAAGAGGGTTTCATGCTACACAGTTAAAGTAAACCACAGTGCCCAAATCTACCACTGAGCTAATAAATAGGAGTTCACACTTTCGACAAGTGTCTCCATTCTCTTAGTAGGTGCTTTAGAACAACATTTCAACTGTTGGTTGAACATTCCAAATTGTTCATCCTACCCACTTGCCAGGTAAGTGAGTCTGCCAGGAACCTTTGCCTCAAACTTAAGTTATATCCTTGAACCATTCACGGTTATTGATATCTTCAAACTATAACTCTGATGACTTCAAAAACATAACTTTGATATCTTTACAACTTAGTAAGCCTTTCTGATTAAACTTTAAAACTGACTTTTAATGTGAGGCAAAGGGATAGGCCCTTCATCTCAGTGGAATGTTTTATCACTTCCTTTTATCCAAATTCCAATAGCCTGGCACCATGAGAAGGTAACACTCACAGCGCCACTGACAGAAAAGGGTATTGCCCTTGCCCAGGCTTCTTCAATATGCTGTGATAATAACGGAACTTTAATAATTGAAATGCATTGAAATTTTTCAGCTTTTGCTTCAGTAACATCCTCGCCACATAAGTGGGCATGTTGTCGCACCTGCACAAGGCAGTTTTCACTCTCGGCCTCTTGCTTCTCTGCATTCATTTCCTGGGGTTGTGTGGCCCACTAGGTGTCACTGAGAGAAAGATGAAAGGGCCCCAACCTCAAGTAGCTTTCAGTTGAGTTGGAATGACACAGGATGAATGACAATAATCAACTGAGAGAGGTGGCTCTGGGGGTGACAGCGGCCAGTGCTGGGTAACTTGGCAGAGGAACGGTTCCTGGCACAGGTAGTGCCCAATAGATGCATAAGGATGCAATCAGTCTCACCAGCTGAAAGGCCAGTTTGGAGGTTCTTCTTTCCAGGAGCAAAAGCACAGATGTTAAAAGGGCCTAGGTTGCTGAAAATGAGTTTTAAATTGCTTGAAATATGATAGTTCTCTAGTATATTAACTCTGGTGGGTTGATCAGATATATCTTATACCCCTAAATTGTATAAACCAGAATATTATCATTCTCTCTCTCTCTGAATGTATGTTTGTATATATATGTATCTCAATATTGACACCTTTCTGAAAGAACATCATTTTCAGGTTAGTAGCTGCTTCTTTTTCACCGAGAGTTAATCCTAACTGCAGCTAGTGAATCTGTGTTGTGAAACTACAAGAATAAGCATGAGCCTTAAAGAAACAAAGGCACATTTAAAAACCAGACTTGACAAAGCTTCAGTATGCCTGATCACAAGTATTTTTGGAACAGCTCTGTAGACTGGGTTATACATTCATACTATGTTCCTTTACATGACTAACCCCAAAGAATAATTGCGTGCTTTTTTTGCAGAGACAAAAATACCCCGTATTTTTTCCAGGGCCAGTCATCAGCCCAGAATGTGTGTAACATTTGCATCATGTATAAAGACAGACAGAGCAACTAGATGCACATCCACATAATCACGCAGACAAACACAGGTCAGGCAGATGGGCAGGCGCAACTCTAGACAGGATGGAAGGACACCTGCTCATCCAGTCTCCTCTCCAGTCCCGTTTTATTGTTCCGTTCCTTCACTCACCGCACCCCCCAAGGGCATCTCTGCTAAGTTGTGAGACACTCCTACAAAAAGGCAGCCTGCCTCCCACGCCCATCACACACCCCTGTCCCCCACCTGCTCCCGTAGGGTCACCGACACAACACAGCAAAGGGCACCTACCTGGCTGAAGCTCTGGCCCGCAGCAGCCCGGGCTTGTGTGCCTCGGGCTGGGAGCTGGGAAGGGGTGGTTTCACCCAGGGCCAGGGTCTGGTTGCTATGGTAGCTGGCCGGATACTGGAAAGACCCTTCAGGTTTGGAATTGAGCTGAAGTGCACTCTGGGAGAGCAGGCTGGGCCCTGCATTGAAAGTCATTTAGAGCAGTCAGTGACAGTCTCAGTGAAGCAGAAATGACATGTATTATTTATTGAGAGTAGCCTAGAATTATCACATGCACATGATTCCAGCCATCTATGCTTTGAATTCTGAGAACTAAAATGACCATATAATTCGACTCCAGCTCAGCTCTCAAATGAGATTTTTTTTTTTTTTTTGGTGGTTCAAAAGTTCTCAAAGGAGTAGATTTTTCAAATGATCTCATTCTGACCTACATAGAGACATTTCTTATGAGACAAATTAGTTAATCAAGTAGTTATTTTTGGATCAGTCAATATCAGAAACATTTGAAATAATTTAGAAGTCTACCTTTTGGCACATGTTAGTTGCATTAATATAATTATATCTCCTACTTAATAATGGAGGTCCTAAAACACTCAAAACCTTCTATTCGGTGACAAATTCTATTGTATAACTAGTGATGCAATACCTCGGGGCCTGAAGGGTAGACAGTGTTTAAAATATTAATAGTTCTTCGTACAATGTAGAATTTACCTTCATCTCACATAATGCCTGATGACTAGTTACCATCATAGCAATGCACCGTGGGAGAACAAAGAGAAGAAATAAATACTGTTAAGATTCCAGCTGCTAATGTGGCTGATATTACCAGGGATACAGAATCAGGTCTTGGCCTTTTAATTTAATTATATTTTGCATTTGAAACTGTGTGTTTTATTTTCTTACATTCTCCTTAGATGGGATCCTTGGAAGAGTTTGCTCATTTTCTTTTTAAGTGAATTTTCTTTAATCAAATTTAATACTCATAAAGATCAAAAGACTATAGAGGACTGTGACTATCCTTGCTATTTTCCATTATATGTGTTTGAGAGAAGAGTGTGGGAAGACGAGTATGTTGGGGGCAAAAACTTAGCAACACAATTTCCTCCTCCTTCTTTGTACCACTGTTGGAGGATTATTAATAACATACAATAACATACGATAGACTAGAGTATAACCATCAAACCCTCCTTGATCCCCCCTCTTGGCTATTTTAGACAATAGTACCATTTCTAATAATTGCAAAAGAAAATATTATGCTTGAATTTCTTTCTTTTTAAGAATGGAACATAGCTTTGTATTTCAAAGGAGGCCCTAGATTTAACATGACATGGATCACTTCGGCATAAAAATAACGTGCTCTCTTTCACATAGCATTGGTTCACACAA
>NW_003852428.1:13963490-13986057 GCF_000181295.1 Otolemur garnettii | reverse complement strand
ATACCATTTCTGCAAAAAAGTTAAGCAAGGAAACAGGAGAATTTCTGTCAGGCCCAACATCGTCATGCAGAACATGACCAAAGTACAACTGTAAGTCCTTGCTTTGAAATTTACAGATCATAGTCCTGAGAAAACTGTGTTGCATAGAGGGTGGCCATAAAGTTTGTGTGCAATTTAAATTACTTACATATGAACTTTATGGCCACCCTGTATAATAAATGTCAAAGTTTCCAACAGCCTGCAGAAAAAGCTCATTTAATCTGTATTGATGGTGCTCTAGACCTGAGCACCAGATACACGGTGCTCTGTGAGGAGACGCATTCGGGGTTTCATTCTGGATGCCAGGACCATACTGTCTGCACCACTGCTAGGGGAGCTGCCAGGCAGAGCAGTCGAGAGGTCTCTGAAGCCTGGGTGGCAGGCAGGTTGAGACACGAGAGAGCCTTTGGAAGGACAGATGGGGACTCTGATGGGAGGGTTAAATGGGGACTGACCACAAGGAGGAGAAGGAGACAGGTACTGGGGGGACAGTGCCAACTGTAGCTAAGGGCTCTACCCTTGGTCCCTACTGAAAATCACCACTTAATGCAGCAGAGTGAGCCACGGTGGAACAACAAAGGCCTTTTCAGCTTGGTGGTTCCCACCCCACCTGACAACAGGTGGCTGCCCATGAAGCTTTTCTTGCCTAATTCTTTTTAGGACAGTCTACCCAGAAGTAAGGGCTTACTTTAATGGGCCACACTCGCCTCCCCACCCATCAGAAGGCATCTCAAGGGCAATGAAGGATAAAGCAGATATAATGTCAGTGCACAGACCTTTGGAATATCAATAGAATGAAAATAAACAAATCTTTAATCTCATATAAACAGTTTAACATGATCTATAGATTAAAATACTTGCATATCCTAAATATCTGCCTTTCAAAGAAATTGTGTGGATTTACTCCAGCGAAAGTTCTTGAGTAAAAAGTCAACAAGTTAAATCAGTTTATATATTGTGAATAGAGTCACACAATTATCTCCAGGAATCTACAAGTACTGTCTGCGCAGAATCTTGCGGTGACAAGGTAAAATTCCTTTTCAAAAGAATTTCAATTAAAAATCTGACTCATTTGCTCCTGGAATCTGGTATAATCAAATCTGTTCATCTTTTATAGTATCGGTCATGATCAATACTCAATGAAAACAAACCAAGATTCTCTATCTCATTACTCTGTTCGCACATCTCGAGCTCTGAAACCTAGATGTACTCTGAAAACAGTAATTGCAACCATGAGCTGCATCTAACACCCCAGCACTGACAGGTACCTGGCAAGGACAAAACAGGACAATAGCCAAGAAAGGGGGCACGTGGTTGAGAATGATTTTCTTTCTTTATTGTTTACTAGGTTTCAAATCAGCATCATTTATTCATTCCAAATTTACAGGGCACAGATAAGTCAAAATATGAGAAAACTTAACATTATAAGACAATTCTTAATTACTGTATAATGAAACCAAAATTCACATAACTACCTCTCTATCAGCATTATTCACATGACTGCGCATTGAGGGAGAAAATGTGAGTCTGCCAAAGATTTAAGAAGCATTTATAGTTTGGGGCTTTTGGAGAAATTACGACTTTCTCCAGAATTTTAGACTTTACATCAAGTCTTGCTTGGACTAGAGATAAAATCAGGCTATAGTTCTGAGGATACGGAAATTAATGGGAAGGTTGACAGGTTGACCTGGGAAGAAGTGGCAGGGAGAGGGGTGGAGAGGAAGATCCTGGCCAGAAAATTCCACCTGGGGGAATGGGATGTTGTCTTCAGTTGAATTAATTTCTCCAGAAGACACCTAACCTCTGAGCAGCAGCGGAGCCTCATGTTCTCTGCCGCACAGAGCAGAAGCCGTGCTCTGGTTTGCCTTCAGGACACTGACCTGGGGGGTCATGATGACTTCTTCAACCACCTGGACCTTCTCCATCATGGGACAGTCCACTGAACTGACCTTAAGAGTCTGCTCAAAATGACCTCCTCTGTGGGCCAGGAAGAGGAATTGAAGACATTTCCTGATAAATTGATAATGTTCAAGATGGTCTTTTGTCCTCAGTGGGATCAAAACCCACTGGACCCAAGTGGACAGAGGGGAGAAAGTCCAAAGCAACTACAAAGTTGATCCTATTAATCCTAAGAAGACACTTGAAACGAAGGGTCCTGAAGACCACAGCAGTGTCGCCATATGTTTTCAAATACACAAATTGGTTAGAGACCACACAGTAACCTGTGAAGACAATTGTTCTGGTGCATTTTCATTATTCCTCAAAGTATGCAGAGATGCACAGAGAAGCTGAACCATCAGCCAGCGGCAGACACTTGGTGATGTGACGATGACACCCATATCCTTGTCTTCTGTCTCTAAGTCCAAGAGTAGTTGTTTAACATCAGAGCACTATTTAAGTCATATATACACATCAATATTTTAAGGTTGAAAAAGTCTTCCATAAATAGAAAGCAACTTGTTTGCGGGAGAAATCTTATAGTACTTCCCGAGGGAACCATTAGAGATTCCAGGTACTAATGAGGGGAAACTTGCTGTCTACTTTAGTGGGACAAAGTCACCCTCAGCAGATATGGAGACAGAAATACTAATTTTATGCATAAAAATCTAGACCCACTTAAAGGTCATATCAATATAAACACTTCAATATAGTCAGGTTCTTCTGATCAAATTAACTAGATATTTTAGTTTCCATGATCATGTGCATGGGTTTAAAGCTACTGCATTTGGAAGTGCTAATTCTTTTATTTATTTTTGCTTATTTTTATTTCAAATAAAATAATAAGGGTACAAATTTTTAGGGTACAATGTTGTCACTTCCAAAGAAAGTTCAAGTTGCAGAAAAGCCCTTTGCCCAAGGGGTGTGCTGACTACCCTCACACTGTGCACATCAGGTGCGATCCTACTGGAGGCAGGAGGGAGGGAGTTTGGTGGGATCTCGCCTAATGCAACTGCTGATCCTTGTCTGCTTTAGCTGAACATCAGCCACAGAATACAATAAACCTTAATTAAAATACATACTTTGTGATAGTACAGAAGAGGCCAGAGGCCTACAAACTGGCATTTCCAAGTTGTTACCTAAGACATAACTATACTAATGGAGTATCTGGGTATGGCTTAAAAAAATTCAGGACAAGATGTCAGCAGACCTGGGCTCTGGTCATCCTTCCTGTTTACGTAACCGTAGATGAGGATGACAACGCTGATGACGGTGACAGCAACGCTGATGACGGTGACACCAGTGAACCTGTATGGAGCACTCATTAAGTTCTAGGGACTGTCCTGAGCAGTTTTCATCTACCAGGTCAGACAAGTAAGTTTGTGAACTCATCCAAGAAAAAGTGCTTTGACGGGTGGACTGGCTTTGGCCTTGGTGCACAGCTTCCCAAGGGGAGCACTTTGAAGGTGACCATAGAGATGTTCACCAATGAGGCATGGAGCACTTTTTCTAGGATGAGCTCACAAACTTAATTGTCCAACCTCATATTATCACACTGAATTTTAGTAACATCGCAGTAAGGAAGGTACTATCATCCCCAGTGACACTGAGGAACCTGAGGGGTCCACTGACAGACTTCCCAGATAGCAGTGAGCATAGAATTCAAAACCACCAATGTGGCTTCCAAATGAGTGTTCTTAACCACACTTCATTACTCTGTCTCTTCAAAGTTTAACCTCTCCAAATTTGAGCACTTAATGAGATCAAGGATGTGAAAGTGTGGAAAAATACAAACTGCCACATAAATATCAATTAATATTATCTAAATTATCAGTTATTATTATCTAATTGCTTAGCCACATGGTCTGATTATAAAACCTTTACTGGCATTTATTTTTAACCTTAAAAGGGAATCTGGGCTTGATTTTAGTATTCCCTGAAATAGAACCTAACAAGCAATCTTCCTTGGTATTAATAATTTCCACATAATGGAAGTAGTGATGTCTCAAATAGGAGCTCAAGAAATATTTCCTGAGGCTATTAATTCAGGATAATCAAAGGCACAATAAACACACAAATTGATACAGACATGTTTAGGACTGGACACTTCCTAGTGGATGCTTTGTTTACATTTATGTCAGGAAGTACAAAAACGTTATTTACTCTTAGGCTAGATGGATGCTTTAAAATGATTTAAAACTTATTTTTATGTAGGCCATGAAAAATAATCATACCATACCTGACAGGGAATTTGCATTACTTCCATCATCTCGCTAGTCAACTTTGTGGAATAGTAAAGAAAACAGTTTGAAGGGTAAGTATCATTTGCTTTTAAATAAGAGTAAATTCTTACAGCAACATCAAATAAAGAGAAAAGGGAAATATTTTTATACACGATGTTAGCTAAGAATAAAGGAAACAGTAGGCCAGGCGTGGTGGCTCACACCTGTAATCCTAGCACTCTGGGAGGCCGAGCTAGGTGGATTGCTTAAGCTCACAGGTTCAAGACCAGCCTGAGCAAGAATGAGACCTCATCTCTAAAAATACCCGGGTGTTGTGGTGGGCACCTGCAGTCTCAACTATTGGGCAGGCTGAAGCAAGAGGATCTCTTGAGCCCAATAGTTTTAAGTTTCTGTGAGCTGTGACGCCATGGCACTCTACCAAGGGTGACAAAGTGAGACTTTTATCTCAATCAATCAATCAATGAAATAGGTAATGGAGATTATGTACAAAAATCAATGAGAAAAATTACTGATTATTCTGAATTGTGCTGCTATAAACATTCCAGTGCAAGTGTCTTTGGACAAAATCTCTTTCTTTTTTCATTTGCATAAATACCCAGCCATTCAGTGGAATTGCTGAATCAAATAGTAGGTCTACTGTTAGTTCCTTGAGTTTAAGAAAAATACTAAATTAATTTCTCTTGTATTAACCTGGATAGAACTGGAGACCATCCTTCTAAGTGAAGTATCGCAAGAATGGAAAAACAAACAGCACATGTGCTCACTACTAAATTGAAACTAATAGACCTGTACTTTTGTGCACAGATGACAATAAAACTCCTCAGAAAGCAAGCTGGTGGGAGGTGGGAGGAAGGGGAGGACAAATTCCCACGTGACGGAAACCGTGCTCAGTATCTGGGTAATGGGCACGCTTGTAACTTCACTCAAACTGTACAAAAGCAGTTTATGCAACCAAACTGTTTCTACCCCTGTAATATTCTGAAATTAAAAAGAATTATTGATTATTTCTAAGATTACTGAACTGATTTAAATTGGCTCAGAGCACTTCTGGCATAGCTAATTATTAATACAAATTAACTCTGTAGAAGAAAAATATTAATAATGACTTTTGTCTAAACTGATCTACTAATCAGTTTCCTTTATAGCAACAGATGTTTCTTTATAGCTCTGGAAGAACTTGTCAATTTATAAACTTAAAATAAGAGGTAGGCTATGGTGACAAGCGGGGTGTTTTCTCCTGAGCTTCATTATTAACTTACAAAGCCCATTTGGGGAAGTTTCAGTGAGGAGGTTCCTTGAACACAGTTCAGCCCATCCACCATTCTAAACACTAACTGAGGGAAGAGCCCGAGGGGCTTGTTAGACAAGGAAGATTAGAACTGTCCACGGGCACTTGTGTTTTTAAATTTCATTTCTAAGCTTCTAGATGCAGAATATCTATTTTATCTGGTCAGTTGCTTTCAACATGTAATGATTTATGTCAAAATTAAAATGTCAATGGCTTCAGGAATATAGAAGTAACCACTTAAGCTTTACAAACATTTAGATCCAACAAACATTATTGGTTTAATGAGTATGCTTTTTCAACTTTGACTATTGTGGAGTGATAAACTGATGACTGGTAAGGTCCTCATACACTACACCACCATTTGTGTACAGTACGTGGAAGAGACAAGTAAAATGACATTTGTCATGAAACGTTTTCAAGTGTATAACTTGAGTTTGAAATATATAACTAGGGAACATTATAGTGCATGGGGAGGTACATGATAGTATAATTACAGAATGCTATTTTTTTTTTTTTTGAGACAGTCTCACTTGGTCACCCTCTGTAGAGTGTTGTGGCATCACCACTCACAGCAACCTCAAATTCTTGGGCTCAAGCAAGTGTCCTGTCTCAGCCTCCTGACAAGTGCTCACCATAATGCCTGGCTATTTTTAGAGATGAGGTCTTGCTCTTGCCCAGCCTGGTTTTGAACCCCTGAGTTCAGGCAATCCACCTGCCTTGGCCTCCCAGAGTGCTGGGATTACAGGCGTGAACCTCTGTGCCCAGCAGAACTCTGCTTTTTATTTCTCACTCCAGTTCTAAATTATGTGCTTATAAAGTTTAGATTATTTATCATTAAAAATTAAT
The DNA here is from genome assembly GCF_000181295.1 of Otolemur garnettii. Classification (NCBI taxonomy): domain Eukaryota; kingdom Metazoa; phylum Chordata; class Mammalia; order Primates; family Galagidae; genus Otolemur; species Otolemur garnettii. Next base: position 13,979,703 of record NW_003852428.1, on the reverse strand, counting down.
GTAGTACAAACAAAAGAAAAATGTTGCATATTTCTTTATAAGTTAATAGTCAAAAGAGGATATATCCATATTTGCCACTAACAATAATTATGAAAGGAAATGGAAAATTAACACAAATCTGTTTTGAAGAAAAAACTAAAAAGCTAAATCCAGAAAATACCACTTGTGTACCACCCCGGCTTTAAGACCCAGCTGTTCCTGTGCCACAACTCCCAAGTCCTTCCTGGGTGTCTGTGTGGCGTGTTGTGCATTTTATCCCTGTCTCTGATGGTCTTCTCACAAGGGAGCAGCTCCTGGCCTCTTGTTCATTCTCTATAACAGTGGTTCTCAAATGTTCTGGTCTCAGAACCCTTTTGTGCTCATAAAAATGACTGAGGACTGCAAAGAGTGCTTACTTTGTTGGCCTGTATGTAATGCTATTAATTTACCGGGAGTATTTCACAGGACACACAGCACATGCTCCCTGAGCTGTTGGAGCAAGGACGCTACCCCTGGACAGGCAGTCTCCAGAAAACTGCACTTAAGCGAGTCAAGTATCTCTCTGTATCCTTTGAAGACCATTTGACTTTAAAGGTTCCCTTCTAGGGCTTGGGAACCCCTAGAATTCCCAAGTTCAGTTGGAGAGAAGCTGCCCAACTCTACACTGTTCCAGGCTTTGTCCTTTCCCAGAGCCACATCTGCATGACCTTACGGTGTTTAGAAGACTGATTTTAGTTTTTCAGACTGGAAGGTAAAAGCCGTGAGGACAGGGACTCTGTGTTGACTGTTATAAGTGCTTAATGTGTTTAACCAAATGAATGAGGAGGACACCCACCTGCCCGTGCCTACAGCCATATAATGAAAGCCCAGTTCCTTAAGAGCTGATTATGTCATTGCAGCTGAAGTGACTTCTTATCTGACCACTGTCCGGCTTCAGTATATTTTACAAGACATCTCTGTAAGGTGTCGCTTGGACGGCCCTCTCCTCCCACTGCTTCCCGGGGAACAAGTTTGTTTTAGGCTTTCTCGTTGGGACTTGAAGCCTTTTCTCCTTCTCCTCCTTCTTCCTTCTTTATCCTTCTTCTTTCTCTTCCTCTTCCTCTCCCTTCCTTCTCCTGTTTCTTTTTCTCATACCTATGTCAGTCTGATACTGTCCTTTTACCAGTGTTCACGTGATTCCCCATCTTTGCATTTGGGGCACCTACAATGCCCTGATAATTTCACAACCAACAAATTTCCACCAGGATCTGTGCTTTGTGCTCCCAGAAGATCTTGGTAACCCAGAACGATGTGTTGTGGGAGAAATCGGCATCATCCTCCCGTTTAGCAAATGGACATAGAACTTCCCCTCCTATGTCTTTGCACTTCCCGTCAGTTCTCTGGTTTACCTCTCAGCTGGAGATCCCTGTGGAGCAGACCTAGCATGCTACTGAAATGTCCATGTGATAGAAGGAAATCTAAGTGAAAATGAAGAAAAAGAAATTGAACATTAGCTGAAAACAGGTAGACTTGGCATCTGGGAGGGAAGATAATTCCAGCTTTCTGGAAGATGTTATTACTCCCTGTGAACCAGCTGTGTTTTTTTCTCTGGCTTTTGCTCACACTTTCCACTTTGTCTCTGCCCCGTGTGCCCCTGGCAGTGGGGGAAACAGGTGTACATGAGTTTCCAAAGGAATCACACCGATGGCTGCAGCCTCAGACAACTTTAGATCCAGACACCACGACAAGCTTCTGGAAAGGAGAATGTCTTGTTCATATATTTTAAAACACAGACCAAAAAGCTTATGATAAAGTGATTTCACAGGAGATGAACAATCTCAAGGTGAGTTCAACTAACTTCAGACAAATTTCTTGGATGTGAGGTCTCCAAGACCAGCTGACAGTTCTTGGTCACTTGTGTAGCAAGGAAGCGTTTTCCTATCTTGTTGGGTAGATTTGAGGACCACCACAATAGAAAGCAGAACAAATAAACCAGTCCTTTTTGCTGTGGTGACTTCCATGGTTTGAGCCAATTTGATCCATAGATTTATCATTTTCATTAGTAAAATTTTTACAAAAGCCTTATACTCTCTGATCACTTTTGCATCTTTTGGTGCCATGCTTACCAGAAATTATAAAAACATTCACTTCGCAAGGATGTCTCCCACCTTTGTTATTATTATTGCAGAAGAATATATGGAATTACATTTTATAGCATTTAATAACTTGATCTTTGAAAGGTTCTCTCGTGAATTAAGCACATTCACAGTAATTAAGTGAAAATGACAGACTATAAATCAATAGTGAATAATATATTCACCTCTGTCAAACTACATATGATTATTCTATTTGGATTTTACCTGCTCAGAATGGTAACCTTGATGATTGATTCCTCACATTTTGAATGTATTCTGATTTGAAAACTCAGAATAAGATATCATGTACTTTTTTTTTTACCATAACATTCAGAATATATTGGCTCCTAAGATTTTTTTCCTATTGAATGATAACATTTTCTACAATATGGTAGAATTTTGATTTGCTAGTATTTTATATTAAAAAAAAGAATTACTATTTCAAAGTGTAAAACTGAAACAAATGACAATCTTTGGTTAAATATATGAGTTCTTCCAAGTTGCTCTTTCTATTACTGACTTTGATAATATTTTGTTAATTACTGGCAAGATATAATCACCCTTATTTATAAATTTATATTTCCTAGGATTGCATTCATTAAATAAAGTACTCAGCACAAGGCAGTTCAGGCCACACTACGCATTATGTGGGAAGCTAATGGCCCCCAGCATCTGCCAGGAAATTGTTTTGTTCTGTTGTTTCCTTGTTTTATCTTACTTCGGTAAAGCAGCCCCAATCTCTGAAGCAATTCTCCTAGTGACTTGGTGACACCTATTTGTTTGAACTGACATTACACAGCCTGTAGTCACAAAAATGCACCAGGGCAGCAAAGGTTATGCACCTGATTTACAAACTGTGCTGGTGACTCGGCATCACTATAAAGTCAGCCTAGGGGAGTGGTTACTGCTTGCCCTCAGGTCCAAAGACAGGGTCACTATGGTTCAAATGTTATTTCAATCAGATCTTGGAAAGAAAAATAGAGCAAATCTTTAAATACAACAAATTAAATACCAAGTGCTTAGGGGTGGAGATTGGTTTCCATTTTAGAACTTTTCCAGGCTGGATTTAGACAGTATTTAGTGTTGTTTTAGTCCCTTCTGAGTGAGAATTAGGAGACTGGTTCTCAAGGGCAGGGTGCCAGGTCCAATTTAGCATTAGCTAGTTCATGGCTGTTCTAGCTAATGAATGCATTGATTGAATAATCACAGGGGACTAGTAGACTCTGATGGGCTTTTCCTAATTGGATGAAATGTGTCAAAAAGCTACTCTGTATCTACTTGCTGACTTTCTACGTTGAGGACAGATAAACACGGTATATTACTCTGCTGTTTGGTAGAACGTCCTGCTGGTTGTTTTTTTTGTTCCTCATGTTCATACTCTACCCATCCTCTACTCAGAGAAGGGGGCCTTGCCCTTTGGCTTCTGGTTGCATTTGGCCAATGGGAGGCAGAGGAATAACGGGGCCCAGAAGGAGGGTATTCCTTCCCTCTATGCTGGTTGACCCTCTTGGTACTTGATCTTTTATTTTTCTTCAGATATAAGGGTGGTAAGGTTGCTTTCTGTCTGTTCCAACTCCCTGAGTAGCTCATTATACCCTATTGCCTTAATCTTGTCCACCCTTTTGGAAATACTCTGTTAATTAAATTCTCTTCAGTGAAACTCTTGAGTATAATCAATATCCCATCTGGAATCTAATTAGTATAAACACATACAGCAATGGAGATTTTTGTTTTTATGACCCTTTGAAAACTAAAAATTGTAATAGTAAACCCCTACATATAATTTTCTACCTAATATGTTAAAAGTCTTTTTCTAAATTTGACTCAGTTACTTCCATTTCAGAGTGGCTCTGAAAAATGTTAGAGCAAACATCTCAGAAGGATCATGATATTCTCTTTTCACTGTGGTTCAGAATCTTTCTGGCATAAAACTTTGAGTCATGATATAATCATCTATTTCTTTTTGTTTATTTTATTTAGATTCTTTTTCTGTCTTCAAAGCAGGATGCCGGAGTTTTCAAAAAGAATAATTGGCTAATATGACAGGAGTCTTCAATAAGATAATTAAGGATGTAATAATATAATCTTTCTGAAAAGTAAACATTTGGCAATTACCAAATATATTTGAAAATTCCCTACTTGATAACTTACCTTTTATCAAAATATACCATTTCTAGGTAATTTTTAAACACATATTATTACATTTTTGTTTATTATTTACTTTTAATTTGGTGGTTTATTATTAAAGAATAATAACTTTTTAATTTTTTGATTCCCTTCATCTTCCAATACATGGTCAATTTTGATAAATTTTCTGTGAACATATATAACCACACATATTGTTAATATTAGACATAAAAATTTTGCAACATTCATGTTGATTTGTTTTTTTTATTCCAATGTTTTGTGGTTTTTTCTTCTGAATTCTATCTGATTCTGACAAATGTGGTTTGAAATGTTCACAATAATATTTTTCATCACCTTCTTGCATTTTTAATAATTTTGTTTTAGTACCCAGATGTCATGTTATTTGATGATATATGATCATTACATTTTCCTATGAGTTTCATCACATAACTGCCTTTTTTGAAACTGCTTATTAAATTCTACTTTATCCTACATTATTCTTCCAATTCCATTCTTAGCATTTATTATATTTGTGGCATGAGTTTAACTTGTCCTTTAATTTTAATGTTTACTTTGTTAATATGTGTGCATTTTATAAACATCATAAGCTAATTTATCTTTGTTTGCTACAAATTTCAATTTTTATACTACTTAGAGGAGAATTCAGTGCTTACATATAAACTTAGATTTCTATACTAATCTCTTTTCATTTGCTTATCTGTTATATCCTATTCCTTTTTTCCTGTATTTTCCATTTATTAAAGCTATCCTTTCTCTTAAACTTATCATTAAGTACGTTACTTTATTATTCTATAAAAATGCGAGATAGCCACTATCATTTCCCTACCCCTGAAAGATGCACTGTCCCATCTCTGTTTTTCTCCCTCTCCAATAAGATGAGTAGATGTGTCTCAAATATTAATTAAACATATTCTTTTTCTTTTTGGCCGGGGCTGGGTTTGAACCTGGCACCTCTGGCATATGGGGCTGGTGCCCTACTCACTGAGCCATAGGTGCTGCCGAATTAAACACATTCTAACTACAACAACAAGAGAGACAAATTTAGTAACTCTGAGGGAGAAGAGGTAACACTTATATATTTTTTAAATATAAAATACAGAGAACAAGGCTAATTATTAACCATACTTTTTACTCTAGATGTTTTATTAAGGGGATGCATATGGGTTTCAATAAATCTGGATGTTCATAATGATGTTATTCTAAAAGAAATGGTATTATAAAGATTACACAGAAAATGAGCAAATATATAAATTAAATAGTTTCCAAGATAAGTGTGCTATTTTATTCTTCTGTCTCCCTTTTACTCGGCAAACCTTGATGGGCGCTGGAGGAAATTTTATTTTTTTAAATTAAGGAATAAAATGGTTCACTGATTTTTGATGTAGAAATTACTAGGGTAATGCATATTTTAATGACTTAATTTTTAGCCTTTTGTGGGATTTTATTAAAATAAGCCGAGAGAATTTTATGATTTATTAAAAAGAGGCTCATTTTAACTCCTAGAACTTTTTATTTCTAAGCCTCAATCACTCTGGTTGAAAAATATATAATTAAATGAAGATAAAGTAATCTTTAAATATTCTATTGGAATTAATATTTAGCAAAGCAATGCAAGGTGGTCATATATAGAAATGTAAGGAGTTATTGCATAGCCTGCTAGCACAGTACTAAATAGTTAACACGATGCCTCCTTCATCATCTCCCTTCTTCTATTTGGCTCTATGGTTGCTGCTTTTTTAGATCTCTAACCATAAATTATGTGTATGAGTAAAGCATCAATACTTAATTTTAAGGCAAATACTATATCGATTAAAAAATAGATAATGAGTTCATAAAATGTACTAGTTTAGATGTTGAAGAGACTCTTAGAGAATTGGTCAAAATCACCAGTATGCTAGTAATTAATGAGAAAGCAGATGCCAATTACTGACTTATGAGATTATGAGAGACTCATAATCTAATGTGAGTCGAGGATGTAACGTGGGATGGGAGTGGAGAGCAATGGGTAAAACAAGTATAAAAGTGTCTTGAAGTCCTAATTAGATAGGACTCATGATACTAATTGTATTAGAAAAGGTAATGGCACGATACTCCTCTATTTCACCTGTTGTCAAGCATGACTGCCGTGAGACTTACTTTCACCTGTGGAATAATCCTGGGGGTCAAGTATCCCTGATTCCTGTAGTGATCTAATACAGGAGTCCACCAGCTCAAGACCTGTTGTAAGTTCATCTTCGATATCTTTTTGACCATCTGAAATGAAAACATTTTAAAATGATGAATGAACATGATATATCAAAACTTTAAATTATCATTTAATAATTAAAAATATCCTGGCCAAATATATTTTCTATGAAGTTCTCATTCATTATCACCTGATAATCCACTGTCACCCAGCATTAAAGCAAAAGTCAGCCACTCCCATTTATCTTCGAAGAATGTAAAAGTTACTAAAGAATGAAGAGAACTTAACTCCCAATAATGGTAAGTTGTAGTCATAAGGCTATTTAATTTTTACTATCGTGATGTTTTCCTATTCACTTTAATAAATCTCAATCTAAAGTTCATAAGAAAATTAGTGGAGATACACATAGAATTAAGTGTAGGTGTTCGTCTAGAAGATATAAATTACCTTGTGACTGCCAGTGAAACTGCTCTTCTGCTGAACTGTAAAAAAGAGAACACATAGATATAACTCGCTGATAAGAAAAGAAAGGACTCTAACCTCCCATCACAAAGATACATTATGGAAGTTAAGGTGGTTCCATGGTGTTTCCTTTAATTTCTTGCTGAGAAAAGGGATCCTGTTTTGATACACCCTTAATTTTAATCCATATACTGAATATCCCTTTTGAGCCACGTGTTACGAGCATTTCATAAATGGACATTGTTCATCAATTTTCAGAACAGCTCATGTTTTAACAAAGCCCAACCTATTAGACTCATGACTTACATAGCTTCTACATATGTCAGTTTTATCCAATTTTAGTTATTTTAAAATACAAGTTAGAAAGTGTCATGTAGACTTTGTAAGAAATCCCAATAAAGAAATAACTATTTCCTTTTTATTATAAAGAAGATAAAATAAATCTGACTCTGTTTAAGCATATCCTATAAGCATTTCCTTTCAATTGATTATTACACTTTACATTAAGTAATTAAAGAATGGCAACATTTTCCCACCAACTGAATGTGCATTTCCCAAAGTGTCACTTAACAATACATCTTATAAAATGATCCAGATGGAAAGAGTTGTTCATACACATATGCCACAGACACTGTATAGTGTGGCTGTATGTATACAGCATGGATTTTTGAATGATTTATTGCATAGGAAATATATAAATAATTCTGGAGTTTCTACATATGATGAACTCTTCCACTGTTTATGCAAACACTTCCTACATGCTTTCTTTTCATAGAGCAATAATTGGTGAGAAATCTAGATGCCGATTACTGACAGATATGATTTTGAGAATGATTTTCTATACTTACTTCACTAGACATTTTACTATGATCAAACTGTTTCTATGAATAGCTCATCAGTTTCACAATAGCGAGTGGATTTTAGACCTTTAATCTGTATCTTAGAGGTGGCTTCTGAATACATTTATGGGGAAAAGGGAATTCTGGCGTAAATCAATGTTCAGAGAAGCTGTGATGGATGTAAATGAACGCAAGAGTAGTCCCATAAGAGACATGTGACTTTTATGGAGTATCTTGCTCCTCAGCCAACCCACATTAGCAAACTGGAAAGCAGTTTTACAATGACGAAAGCTATAAGACAGAATTGATACATGCAATAACAAGTTCAGTCCAATGGAACTCTCTCTTGCATCAAAAATGTGACATTACACACAGTAAAAAGTAAAGTCAAACTAGAAAGCTTAACCCTTAAAATAGCAATGTAACTCTAAAATCAATATTTAAAAAACTGTAAAACAGGTTAACTTAATAAGGACCATTTAATATAAGGTAGTCCCATCTTAAAATTTAAGAATCACCACAGTAAGTCAGAACCATGGTAATGCTGCCTATTTTAACTCTCTAAGAAGCCTACAAGTTATTATTTTTCAAGGAGACAAACATCAAAATACTAATGTTTAAAGAGCAATCCTATTGTTCATTTGAACCCAAGTATATCTGAGTATTTCCAAATCCTTACTTGTGTCAGGACATCTGTAACCCTTTAAATAGATGCCTTTTAGAACCCACGGGAGACCTGCATAATCAGAAAGTCTACAGATCAAGGTCATCCTGTGCGTTATGGTGATCCTCATAGGCTGGTAACTGAAAGCCACTAGACAGTATTTTCATTAATGAGCCACAGTGAATTTAGAGCTGCTCCACAACTATATTCTTCTATATTTTAAGACTAGACACACTCTCAAGGTGGTGGTAAAACATTCTATGTTCGTATGTCATGGATTTACACAGAGGTAGAAAACACATTCAGACCAGTAGCAGGCACCCTCCCTCAAAAGATTTGGTCATGCTTCACTTGTTTGGAAGGGTAACCTATTTGGAAAAAGGATTTTTGTAGATGTAGTTAATTAAGTGAATGATCTTCCAATGAGATCATCCTGAATTATCTAGGAGGGGCCTAAATCCACTGACGACTGTCCTTGTAAAAGACAGAGGAGGGGAGATAGAGACACAGAGGAGAAGCCCAGGTGAAGGGGGAGGCAGAGACTGCAGTCATGCAGGCACAAGCTTAGGATGCCGCAAGTCGTCAAAACCCAGAGGAGACGGGGAAGAAACCTTCCCCTAGCCATTGTAGAAAACAAAGACTTCCCAACACCTTGATCATGCTCTTGGGGCTTCTGACACTGGGTAGAGTGTATTGGCATCATAGCTCACAGCAACTTCAGACTCTTGGGCTTGAGAAATCCTCTTGCCTCAGCCTCCTGAGTAGCTGGGCCTCCTGAGTAGCTGGGCCTACAGGCAGCTGCCACTAAGCCCAGCTAGTCTTTCTATTTTTGGTAGAGATGGGGTCTTGCTCTTGCTCAGGCTGGTCTTGAACTCCTGAGCTCAGGCAATGCAATGGTCTCAACCTCCCAGAGTGTGGGGGTGAGTCACACAACATTTCTATTGTTTTAAACCACCCAGATGTGGTAATTTGTTATAGAAGCCACAGGAACTGGATACAGTAAAAAAGTTCTGATGTTACAACCTCCAAGATTTGCTACTATCTCTCTACCACTACTTTCCTTACTAAGTAACTGTGCACCAAGGCCCTACTAATCCACAACAATCACAAATCTGTTTTCCAAGTCAAGAAGTTTTAATAATGTTGAAGCACATGACCACACAGCTCGTGAGGCTCTCAGCAGGGATTTAAACTTAATCTGTCCAACTCATAGACGCACACTCCTGATTCACAACCAAATGTTCAGGGAAACTTATTGAAGTTACTGCCCCTGAAGCAGTATGAGTGAGGGGGCCAACGGAAGCTCAGTAAAGTCCAGCCACACAAAGACCACCCTGTCCAGCCCCCTGCACATAGACGACGTCATGCAAAAACCAGTGGGTGGAAGGGACATATGCCTTTTCCTGCCCAAGCCCAGAAGGGCAGATATGAGGTTCTCAAACCACTGAGATGAGACCCTGGGTAACTAATGTGGAAGAGAGATTTCTCTCAGCCTATGGAGAAGTCAGGGAGAAATAAAGAAGTCGATTCTGTAGAATAAATGCCACAGTGACCAGCATGGACACGCGAGTTAATCAGGCATTCTTACTGCTTGATCCTGGAAGACAATGTTCCAGGTTAACCTTAGTACAAATAACGTGGTGCCCTTCTGTTCATCCTTTGGGATCTGTCTACAGCAGTGGGTGATTTTATGTGGCGGACTACACATCATACTATGACATAGTATTTATTTTTCTGTTCATCTCTTTCAAAAGTGTTTCAATTTTATTATACAACAAAAAAATAAAGATTTTTAAAATTATAATTGAAAAAGGTATGATTGGCCGCGAACATAAAGCACAGACACCTTCCTCTTGGGCAGACAAAAAGCATTAATCACTTTGGAAGCTTCCCTGATTCCTCTAGTGCAGTTAAAATGCACTGAAGTGATGACTGCTCACGGAGAACGGAAGTCCCATGAGAAAGCGGGTTTGGGTTTATTTCCCTTAAGTGCCCACTTTAATATCTCTGCTAGGGGATTCCATGCAATTGCCTACTTTATGTATTTGATTCCTTCTCTTAAAAATTGCTGTAAGGTAGACACTTTTGAAAGAGGAAAACAAACTATTTATTTATTCAATAAACCTGGATTATGCCTGTGTCTCAGACAATCTCATATCAGGAGTCTACGACTCACCTGTGGTGAACTTTCTCTCAATTACCTAATTCAATGTAGTATGATAGAAAAGGTACCTTTGGAGCTGATGTAACTTAAATGCGTGTACGATTTCAGGAAATACGGTTTGCTTTCCCTGCTGAAATGTTATTTCTTGAAATAGAAATTACCTCTAAAGAACTAAATTTAAGAAAAATATAGATGTAATTCAGTCCATAAATATTTAGATACATTTATATTCCAAAACCCAGTGAGGAAATTATACTTACAACAATCATAAAAAAGACATTAAAACTTTAAACATATATAGACATTGATGTTGCTAGGAAAGGCCTTTAAAACATTATATTAAAAGCACACATTTTAATACCTAATCGTTACATAATTCTCACTTTGTACCTGGCAATATTCTAAGGGACTCTTCCTGACAAAACTTCTGAGAGGAGTCATATTTTTCCAGATAATAAAACAAGGAACAAAGATGCTGGGGAAACCGCTGGAGGCCCCACAGGTAGCAAGTGGCGCAGTCAGAATACATACAACCTTGGATGTCTCCGTCCCAAGTCACATTCTGACCACTGCCCTCGTCACACATTTGTCTGCAACAAAATTAAACGCCGATGTGGCAAAAACAAACAAAAGTAAACCAAAAAACAATATAAACCGAGTTGAGAAACAAGCCACCTCCTGAGCTATTTGGATACATATCACTTACAAAGTGTTACTTTTCAAAACATAAGTAACCTCAACAAATGGGTATGCGAGAGATTAGAAACTCCAATAGAAGTGAGGTTAACATCCCTGCAAAGCTGACGCACGGCAGAAACGTCCAGAATGTACGGCCACTGAGCACCTTGAGAGCATTACAGGAATGAAAATTAAACACAGGGTATCTTTCCTACCTATCTATCTATGTAAGAGACAGGGTCTCACTGCACTGTCCAGGCAGGACTCAGGGGATCCTCCTGCCCCAGCCTCATGAGTAGCTGGGATTACAGGTATGTGCTATGGCTCCTGGCTTACAAAATACCTCTTTATACCCCACAGACGTCAAACCGTTTGAAAGCCTGGGAATACGAAGACTGATAATATGAGAGTAAATGAGTGTCACTGGTGGGCCGGCAGCCGGGCAAAATCTAATAATGTCGTCTTGTTAATACTTAACCACACAGCAATGCTGCTTCTAAGTACAGACTCCAGGAAAACCCTTGCACGGCTGCCCAGGAGACTAGTACGAGACTGTTCATGCCTACATTGTTGTAGCAAAAACAGTGGAAATAACTTGAGCAACAAGCACAGGGAAGGGAACAAATACAGTAATACAGGTGCATATCCTCTATGGCAGGCGTGGTATAAACACTACTCAACAGTTCAGTTAGCCAGTACATATGTAGTTCTTACAAATACGAGGTCAAAAAATGCAAATTACAGACACATGTTGCAGGACCCTGATTTTGTGAATTTTGTGAGTAACATTATTTATAAATACTGTAGTGTGTGTGTTTAGAGAAAGAGGGAATACAAATGTATGAACTAAACAATTACCAAATTTATGACGGTTGTGGCATGTGGGGGTCGGACAGAAGTCTGAGGAGGGCTAATGTCCTTCTTTAATTTTGCATGTTTCGTTTTATGAAAAAAAATGATGTGATGTTATTAGCATGACATGTTAACATTCATTTAAAAATACCTTTGATGGGGAGCAGCGCCTGTGGCACAAAGGAGTAGGGCGCTGGTCCCATATGCTGGAGGTGGTGGGTTCAAAACCCAGCCCCAGCCAAAAACTGAAAAAAAAAAAAATACCTTTGATGTTTGGAATAGGAAAAAAATCATGATTCTTGCATGTAGAAACATGCTAAATTAAATGCTTAGCAAACGCTTGTGATTTTGTTCTATTGAATATTCTTCTTGTTAGAATCACTCAGAGTTGAAATTCAAATGATGACAAAGAACTGAACCATACAAGTACAAATAATAGAGGAAAATAATTTTTAGAGACCCATTAACATTTTTTCTCACTTCACATGTGAGAAAAATATCAGCATCACTTTTATAATGTTTCAAGTTGGATATAGTTTGAACATTTCAAGTAAGCAAGCAGTAACTTTCAAGTTCGCAGGTCACGAGGAAGGGGAAAAGCCAGTTTAAAGCAGAAGATAATCTTTGAGTTCCTGGAGAAGTGATTTCTACCCTCATCATTTCCAGCATGACAGGCTCCTTACCCACCTGCAGGGCACAGCTAATAAAAGATGTATATTGGAAGTTCAGAGAGCTTTCCTAATGTCAGGAAGAGACAGCAAGCAAACTCTTACTAAAGAAACTCTTGTGTTAGCAACCTGTTCAAATACTTTCTCTTATTGTCTTTTTCAACTCTTTGATGCCCCGAAGCACCAGTCTCCACACTGGGTCATGGGGCATATCACTGCTCACAGTATCTTTCAAAATGAAATAAGGATATGAAACTATGAGTTTTTGTTAGTTTGCTTTTGAGTTAAGCAATGTCTATAAAACATAAGCCAGAAAATCTGCTGTGAAATAAATTGTTTCAAACCTGACCTTTGACTCTAGCCTACAGGAATAGGAGTCTTTATATGGATGACGTCTGTGTGACCTGACCTCGTATTCTGGCAGACAATAATTCTGAGTATATAGTTTTGCATATAGCAGCTCACAAAGAACAGGCATTCGCTGCAAAATAAAATGGCCTCAGTCAAAAGTCTCAAATACTGTGGAAATGTAACCTATTTAGTGAAAAGGTGAGAAGGGGCCCCCCATGCAGCTTTGCTTTGGGTCGCTGTTGCTGGCTCCCAGCAGAGCACGGTATCCAGCACTCACTAGCAAGCACTGGGGAATAATCCACCTCCCCAGACCTTCTTGTGGAGCTGATTTCCCTTCAGACTGCTACCCTGTGGGCTCTGGACCCATGCGTGGTACATTCCCAAGCGAATATCATGAGACCTGTGGCACACAATCAGGGTGTCTGTTTCCTTCTTAGACCACACATCTTTGTGCTTTAACTCTTTCCATCTAATGGAATTTGGCAGCTATTCTAAGTGTTTTCATGGGGTTGCAAAGCTAGCAGCTCCCAAGCTAGAAGGCCACGTGCCTGTACAGGTCAAGTGTGCAGGCTCTGAAACCAGTCTCTCTGGGCCCGGAGTCCAGCTTGGACACTTTCAACCTAGAAAACTTTGGGCAAATGACATAAACTCTAATGGAGGCACTGTGGGGATTAAATAAATTAATTATCAGATGATCAGGGGCCTGGAACACCCTGAGGAGGAGGGAACTGCTTCCTTCTGTGCTATAATGGTTCACAGACGTATATGGCTTATTGATTATTGCTCCCATCTATTTCTTTCCTGGGGTGCACTGCGGTCCCCTGTGGCAGGATCACTATCAGGGCAGACATGGGAAATGGAATTAGTGGGCACTGGGAGAATACCCCTGCATGGTGGCCCCTGCACCGAAGCTGTCAGTCACGTGTCTGGGAGAAAATGGAAGAGCACAATCATCACAAGGGAGAGACATTGTCCCACTCTCTGTGACTGCAATCTGCAGGGACCCACTTTGCGAGGCTGGGAACTCACACAGAACCCAGGGGTCGCTGCATAAAGATGTGACAGAGGCACTTCTGCAGGTCCTGGGAGCTTCAGCCAGTCACTGACTCTAAGCCTCCGTTTCCTCATTTGTAAAACGGGGATATTATTAGAATATTCTCCATATGGATCTTCTGAAAGTTAAGCGTGCAGAGTAGGTAAAACCCATAGGGCAGTGCCAGGAGCATAGGAAGTATCACAGAAACCAACACACCAGCCCAGCCATCGTTATCACATGCAGAAAAACAAATGCCCGAGAGAGGATAGCTAATTCACAGAACCAAAGGAAGTTCAGGAACGCAAGTGATAATGGAGTTAATTCAATTTGTCTCTGCTCAGGGGCCAAAGAGTACTATCACACAAGCAAGCTGCAGGTTCTGCAGAATATGTATTGTCTATCCTTTTCCCCCACCACTAAAATGGGAAGAAGAAAGGCAGGCTTTGATTTTATAAAGAGAGACGATTTGCTTTTAAATCCTACATTTTCCGACCAGTTTCACACAGGGAACCTCTCTTGGCAGCAGCCCCCATTCTCGTCATAGTAAAAACGCTATTTTCAAGACCGTGGGAGAAATCATCAGAACCAAATTCCTTTTATTAATTTCTTTTTAGTTTGAGACAGGGGAAATTCACATTCCTAAGCTAATTTCGTTGGCAGTGGTGACTGACAAATTATCTGAGCAATTGATACAGCAGAGTAGTAGCCGGTCCCAGGCTGCAGCTTGTGTCCCAGGCTCCTCTGCTGATCACAGCGCTTCACGGCCAAGTCAAGTTAGTGAGCTAGCCAGCCACTGCTAAACAAAGGAGAATTACCAGGAATTGTTTTGTTTTAATTCCTTTGAAATAAATACTCTAGTTTCTAACAACCACAAAGAATTAGCCAGAGGCTCAATCATCTTAAACATGCTATCTACACAAAAGCCACGCTCTTACCATGGGAAAGAAAAGCAGTTACATTTCTAGTCTTCACATTCTTCTACGGTTTTGGAGCTGCTTGTAGTTATATTACAAGAGACACATTGTGTATAAAATGCCATATCCAAAGCAGCATTTAAACTGCATTAGAAAGTAGAGAATTCCAGTGCTCTCTCTGCCCTTCTATCTCTAGTATTATGGGAAACTTCTCATGCATGGTCCAGGCGTTATTTTATAAATGTTTATATTAGCACACAAGAAATTTACAGTAGTTAAACTAACATTTCCAAATACAATCTATGTCAGAAATTAATGTATCACGATATCTTTGCAATTGGCAGTCCATCAATTGGAATGCAGTAAGTTGCAATTCCAGATATGAGGAATAGTGTTCATCAATTTACTGGTGTATCTTACAATGCAGTGTTCTCCAGTGCCTTCCAAACTGTAGCTCACATGCTCAATACATGCTGCTACCTTATACGTTGTTTTTATTTTCTTGTAGATTTTTTAAATTAACTCATAGCTGTGTACAATAATGCATTTATGGGGTACCATGTGCTGGTTTTATATGTATTTTGAAATACAACAAACTGGTTAACATTGCCTTCACTGTACTTTCTTAATTATTGTGTTAAGACATTTCTACTCTACACTTAGTAGATTTGACATGTACCCTTGTACAATGCACCATAGGTGTGGTCCCACCAATTACCCTCCCTCTACCCAGCCTCCCTCCTCTTCTTCCCTCCCCCTCCACTTTCCCCTTCATCTTGGGCTGTAGTTGGACCATAGCTTTCATATGGAAGTGTGGGTGATTATACATTGTTAAGTCGATAACTCTCTTTTGGTGATTCTTAAATTCATAGCTCAAGTTGATTAACTTGAACATTCCCTGATCCCAGGAGTAAACAGAAAGCTCAGTATATTTTGCAGTTGGATCATTCACAGCTGATTTTTCTGTAGGAGAAGAATTGTTAGTGTTCTTAGAGTACTACGATGTATCAGCTTTGCCCATAGAGGCAGCACCTGTATCAAGGTTCTTGGACATTCCAAATTTCAGTCTTTTGCGTTCACTATCTTTTTGTTCACAGAATTATTCTTTTCTTAGGTCATCTCAGTCAAAATAGTTCCTCAACTTTGGGGAAATCTCTGG
>NW_003852428.1:13960250-13962529 GCF_000181295.1 Otolemur garnettii | reverse complement strand
TGATTGGTTCCCGGTTTCCCTCTCCTCTGCATTTGCTCCCTACCATGTCACCTGTTACAGACACACCATTAGACCTGGAATATGGAATTGGACTGCAATTGATACGGTTTTATTCCTATAAGTAAAGCTAACATCTGTTAGATACTTAATGAAAACAAATGCAAATAACCACTGCCTACTTCATGGGGAAGATAAAAAATTAGTTTTGGACTTTTTTTTCATGAGAACCAACACATGATTTGTAAAAATAAATTTCAATTTTTTATGCCTTTACAAAGTAGGAACCATGGAATAATCATGAATCTTTACTTCCTTAAGGGTAATGGAGCCTTTTGACCACCTGAGCCATGTGAAACCATTGGAAGGTATGATTTAAAAGTTTAACAAGTACACAAATATTCATAGTGGGTAATTTCATAATTGCCTAAACTAGAAACAACAAAATGCCCTCCAAGCGAAAGGTTAAACACACGAATGCATCTGTAGTAAGAAGATATCCATGCCCAAAGCAACAACTCTCAAGGGGATTATGCTTCATGAAAAAGAAAAACAACATTCTTAAAATACAAAATCACAAATCTGGAGAACAAATTAGTGGTTTCCAGGGCTTCAGGCTGGGACAGAGAAACATAGCTACCAAGAGGCAGCAGGAGTGAGGCTGGCAGGGATAAGAAAGTCCAAATCTTGAGTGGTGGTTACACAAAGCTACTTATGTGATAAAATTGCATAGAACTAAACACACACACACACACACACACGCAGGCACACAAGTGCATATAAAACTGGAAAAATCTGTGGATTATACAATATCACATTCCTGGAGGTCATAGTGTGTGACCACCCCATGGATGTTTTTAAAATTTGCATCTTCATATGAATCTGTTAGGCGAACAGTGTGTCCATAAAGATCGTGTGCAATTTAAAATAGTGTGTAACTTAAAACTGCACACGAACTTTATGGACACCCTGTATTATAGTCAAACTAAAAAGCACAAAAACAAATTAGTGGAGTGTGGTTTGGTACCATCTTATTTCCTTTTCCGGGAACTGTTTTTTTTATATGCAATTTGTTACACAGTTATTTCATGTAATAATTAAACTAGAATTAAGAGAACTTTGCAAATAGTGGGGCAAAGAGGAAAAAAAGAAGGAAGGAAGAAAAAGAAAAAAGATGAAACTATCTCTCACTTCTGATTATCCTTTTGCTCTTCATTCATTCAGCCAGAGGTCAGGTGAGCTGGACGCAGGCCCGTCTCTGCGTTGTTCCATGAAGGAAGGCGTCATTCCTGAGTGTAACACACCAGTCATCCTCCCCACGGCAATCAGCAGCGAGGAACTGTGCTGCAGTGGGAGGAAAGTAGTCCAGCGTGTCTCAGCTTCTCTGCTCATCAAGGTCTTGTATTTGCTCCCATTGCCATATGTTCTCAGGGAAAATTAAAAATATTTTGGCTTTGGTACTGGAGCAAAGTGCAAGTTTTTCATGCATGCTCTGTGGCTTCAGGAGACTTCACATGCTGTATTTCACTGGCTCTCTAAACCATATTCATTAAAGGCAGGCTGTTGCCTGGCAGGAATCTGCAGGGTAGCCACTGTGATGCCAGTGTCCTTCCACTCCACTATTCCAACTCCTGGAAACTGGTCTCTGTGAGTGAGGATGTGTGTCTGTCGCTTTCTATAGCAATCTCTGACCTTTTTGTCACCATAGATCGTTTTCATGGAAGATGATTTTTCTGCAGATGGTGTGTGTGGAGGGGGATGTGGCCGTTTAATTCCCCTAAGGAGCATGCAACCTAGATCCTCATATGTGCAGTTCACCGTAGGGTTTGCGCTCCTATGAGAATCCCAAGCTGCCACTGATGTGCCAGGGGGCGGGGCCCAGGTGGGGATGCGGTGATGGGGAGCCGCTGGAACTACAGACAGAGCTTCACTTTCACTGGCTACTCACTCGCCTACCACTCACCGGCTGTACAGTCTTCTTCCTAACAGGCCACAGACCGGTACCCTTCCATACTTATTGTGGTAAACACACATACAAATTAAGAAAAATTACTTTCTTTTAAACATTTATCATCTGACATCTGACACTGAAAGGACAAACCACCTCCGTACCTTCTCCAGGAACACAGCAGCTGTAAGTGTCCTGAAGGCCTCCTTTCAAGGAAGAATGAGTATCGGACGTGAGGTTTCCCTAAATAACTGCACTATCATAAAATGTGTAAAATCATTTTAAAAGCCATGAATTGAAATATCTGCTAATATTCTGTTTTTTACCTTTTTTT
>NW_003852428.1:13958131-13960112 GCF_000181295.1 Otolemur garnettii | reverse complement strand
GAGTGTGGTTTGGTACCATCTTATTTCCTTTTCCGGGAACTGTTTTTTTTATATGCAATTTGTTACACAGTTATTTCATGTAATAATTAAACTAGAATTAAGAGAACTTTGCAAATAGTGGGGCAAAGAGGAAAAAAAGAAGGAAGGAAGAAAAAGAAAAAAGATGAAACTATCTCTCACTTCTGATTATCCTTTTGCTCTTCATTCATTCAGCCAGAGGTCAGGTGAGCTGGACGCAGGCCCGTCTCTGCGTTGTTCCATGAAGGAAGGCGTCATTCCTGAGTGTAACACACCAGTCATCCTCCCCACGGCAATCAGCAGCGAGGAACTGTGCTGCAGTGGGAGGAAAGTAGTCCAGCGTGTCTCAGCTTCTCTGCTCATCAAGGTCTTGTATTTGCTCCCATTGCCATATGTTCTCAGGGAAAATTAAAAATATTTTGGCTTTGGTACTGGAGCAAAGTGCAAGTTTTTCATGCATGCTCTGTGGCTTCAGGAGACTTCACATGCTGTATTTCACTGGCTCTCTAAACCATATTCATTAAAGGCAGGCTGTTGCCTGGCAGGAATCTGCAGGGTAGCCACTGTGATGCCAGTGTCCTTCCACTCCACTATTCCAACTCCTGGAAACTGGTCTCTGTGAGTGAGGATGTGTGTCTGTCGCTTTCTATAGCAATCTCTGACCTTTTTGTCACCATAGATCGTTTTCATGGAAGATGATTTTTCTGCAGATGGTGTGTGTGGAGGGGGATGTGGCCGTTTAATTCCCCTAAGGAGCATGCAACCTAGATCCTCATATGTGCAGTTCACCGTAGGGTTTGCGCTCCTATGAGAATCCCAAGCTGCCACTGATGTGCCAGGGGGCGGGGCCCAGGTGGGGATGCGGTGATGGGGAGCCGCTGGAACTACAGACAGAGCTTCACTTTCACTGGCTACTCACTCGCCTACCACTCACCGGCTGTACAGTCTTCTTCCTAACAGGCCACAGACCGGTACCCTTCCATACTTATTGTGGTAAACACACATACAAATTAAGAAAAATTACTTTCTTTTAAACATTTATCATCTGACATCTGACACTGAAAGGACAAACCACCTCCGTACCTTCTCCAGGAACACAGCAGCTGTAAGTGTCCTGAAGGCCTCCTTTCAAGGAAGAATGAGTATCGGACGTGAGGTTTCCCTAAATAACTGCACTATCATAAAATGTGTAAAATCATTTTAAAAGCCATGAATTGAAATATCTGCTAATATTCTGTTTTTTACCTTTTTTTGTTTTTACATTTTTATTGTTGGGGATTCATTGAAGGTATAAAGAAACAGGTTACATTCCTCCTTCCCTCTCTCTGCTCTCCCCTTCCCCCACATCCCTCCCTCCTTCCCTCTCTCTGCTCTCCCCTTCCCCCACATCCCTCCCTCCTTCCCTCTCTCTGCTCTCCCCTCCCCCACATCACTCCCTCCTTCCCTCTCTTCTCTCCCCTTCCTCCACCCCACACCATGTACTGTCATCAACTGTCCTCATGTGAGAATTGAGTACATAGGATTCTTGCTTCTCCATTCTTGTGATGCTTTACTAAGAATAATGTGTTCCACTTCCATTCAGGTTAATACAAAGGATGTAAAGTCTCCATCTTTTTTAATGGCTGAATAGTATTGAGAAATTTAAAACACATCTTCCCAGAAATCAGTGCTGAGATCCTCTACATCCCTCATATCCATTTTCCACTGTGAATGTCCCTGGAAACCCACTCCTCTCAACAGCCTTGCTTGGAGATTCCTGTTGCCTCATACACAGTGGTAAAAAGACCTACTTGCCTGGATGGTATGAGTTACTCTTCTCACTGGCCACCCTTTGGTTGGGCTAATCCGAGCTCTCTTTTTGACACTCATGACCTTCCTTGTAGAGTGTGGTTCCAGCAATAATCTTGCTAAGTCAGTTTAGCCCGAATCCCCCATCCTCCAAACCTGATCAGGTTCCTCAACC
>NW_003852428.1:13947348-13957770 GCF_000181295.1 Otolemur garnettii | reverse complement strand
ACTCCTTACCTATAAATGTCCACTGTTCCTATTGTATTCAGAGTTAAGCCCAATCTTTCTCCTCCACTAAAAAGCCCTTTATAATAGCCATTCTTGAGGAAAAGTCAGCTTTCCCATCTTCAACAAATGCCACTGAATAATCCTTTCCTTAACACCACTACGGACGTCCTACTGCCCAGGAGGAATATGAAGGAAGTTGTCATAACCCCTCTTTAGCCTCAGTCTCCACATATGTGCCGGGATAATGCTGTCAGGTCTGACGTCCTGGCCTGAGACCTGAGCAAGTGCAAGGGTCCCGTGCTCAGAGGCCTCCTGCTTGGTTTATTGAAACTCTTAACCACCTTATCTTTGAACTTGCATATTGCAAGTGAAATCTGACAGGTCCATGGA
Source organism: Otolemur garnettii (assembly GCF_000181295.1). NCBI lineage: Eukaryota > Metazoa > Chordata > Mammalia > Primates > Galagidae > Otolemur > Otolemur garnettii. The sequence continues at coordinate 13,957,380 of NW_003852428.1, read as the reverse complement.
CCATGTGCACCAGTGAAGAAGACAGGTTCTATATGAGTGTCCTCTGCTTCCTGCTGCGGCATCCACATACAGCATTTGCAATGCCTGACTGGACCCTCAGTGTCTGCTGGGAGGTGAGGGTAAACGTGTGATGTTTGCGACTCAGTAAGCAGGAGTGCCCACAGCTCCAAGGGACCACACTTCCCCTTCAAATCAGAACTTGCTTTGAATGAAGAAAGCAATGACCTTCTGTGACCTTCTGTGAATGATCAAGGAGCCCTACCGCATCCTGTCTTCCTCAGGTTAGCCAACTGCAAATCATGACCCACACGCAAAGGGAAAGTCACGGCAGTCCGTAGCTCCACTTCATTCCCCTTGTTTCTCCCTAGTAGGGGAATGCTGGGGGGATACGTGCACGCCAAGAAGTGGGATAAGAATGGTGGGGCATTGTGTGCTAGGTTTCCACTCATCTGGTGAGAACGAACCATGAGCTGTAAAATATGAACCGGGTAATTTCAGCTTCTGCATGTAAAGTAAATGCTCTTCTATTTGCCTTTGAATCTGGAGTAGCACAATATAAAGAGGGATAGTCTAATTCATGCTAATACTTTAAAATTTTTATTTTTCTTTACTTAAAATTACATTAAATAGCAAGCAAAAAACACCATGACAAGTCCAGAGTGAGACCAGGGAAGAAAGGAAAAACTTTAGTATCTTTTTAGTACCTTAGATGGCATTTTCTCACCTGCCCCATATTTTCATTTTGCGTTGGAGTTTGTGAAATATGTGAACATGATCCACGTCCGATAGCCCTGGTGGGATTCAATGATAAGGTATACGAAGGTCCCAAGCACAAGGAGGGTGTGAACACTGCTCCCCTGGCTCTCCCTGGCTCCGTGCAGGTGCGTCTCTCCTGCTCTTCACACCTGCAGTCTTTTCTGTTCCCACAAGTTACCTCCAATGCCAACGAGATCAACATCCAAAAGCAGAAATCTGACCACGGCAACCTTAGTTCCAAAGCCTTTGGTGGGTGTCCACTGCTGCTGTCAGCAGGTGCCATCTGAGAGGCCCCCTGGAGCTACCTTGTGGACCCCTCTCAGCCACCAGCCTTCCATGAGGCCAGCTGAGAACTCACAGAACTTTGACCACGTGCCAAAACACACGGGATGATTTGTTTCTTAACATGTGTCTTTGCTGGACTGTCCTTGAGGTTGGGGACCAAACAGCATTCATCTTTGTAGCTCACAGTGCAAAGCTCCATGCTTGGTACTCAGAAAATGCTTTCATGAAAGGAGGTGAGCACACGTAGCACAGGGAAGGACTTCCTCTTCACATTCTGAGAGTAGCTTCTATTCATCTTGCTGATTTTTGTCTTTAGAATTGTTCTACGACAAAAGAGGACTACAATTCTTTTATTATGCTTCCATTGTAAAGCTTCACTAGAATAAGTAATCTACTGATGAGTATTTCAATCTGTACAGCCTGGTTTAGAATGAGAACATTTACTAATCAGCTGGTAAACTACCTTCATCCACACCCTATATGACAATACTTTACAGGCACGTATTATTTAACTATATAGCATAGACAATGCTTTTATGAAAACAATGAAACATTAATTTACATTTTTATATATCTAAATTTAAATATGGCTTTTTTCTTAAAATCAGGGTATATCTCTATTCCAGAGAAAGCCACGGGTCATGGTGGAACAGCTAATTCCTCTGGAGAGGGAGGGAGGTGGTTCACACACATAAAGAAAATCTACACATTTCAAGCACTGCAAAGGTGACACCACTTCATAGCAACCGATTTTGTTTTCCAGTTGTTAAATTCTGTCTATCTTACAGGTTCGAGCACACTAATTTTCTTCTTTCTCATTAAGCCCATTGCCAAGTTTCATTCTCTCAAGTTCTGTTAAATGAAACATTATTTTGACTTATAAATGTTCCGTGATATGTTCCTAGTGGTTTCTAATTGGGCACAATTATAAAGAGATAAATCAGAATCATCAGAGCGCTTGCCATGAGCATGTCCCCGGCCTGCTTCCGATGCCTGCGTGTTTGTTTAAGGCAATAGGGCAGAGAAGGACCCAGAGTGAGCCTTGACGCGGCAGCTCAGGAAACTCACAGGCTGCAAGGACATCCCTCATTTTTAATTTGTTGATTTAATCTGGCTAGAGAGGAACTGACAAAATCCTCATCACCTAATGTGCTTAATGGTCTAAATGAAATGAGTTGCCGGTGTTGGTGTGGCTCCTCTTGGACCCATTTCTAGTCATACAAATCCCCCATAAATTGCTCTAATGAGCACTTTCTCTCAGAAAATGGACCACAGGAGATTAGACTTTGGCATTTTGTATAGATTTTTCCAAAAGCATCAAAAAAAGTGAAGTAAATGAAAGAGTTTCTAGGAAGTAGGTTTTCACCATACACCGCCCCCCAAAATGGGCCATTATCAACCCAGGAGGAAATGATATCCTTTCCCTATTCAGGAAGAAACAACCAGATAAAAAAATGTAATTTTTCTTTTATTTTAGTTGCCTTCTCTGGGGTTCATCTACATTTTCACCAGTAGAAAATAAACTGACTTTTTTTTCTTTTTTCTGTTAAGAGTTAGTTAAAAATAATGGTGCAGGTGACGACAACATGATTTAACAAAGAGACTTAAAGAGAATAAAAACCCTACTTCTTTCCCTTTGTCTTCCTTCATCTTTAAAATGTATAAAAATGCCCCCTAAATCAAGTCCCTCACCAAGTTAAAATTTTATGCAATTAATCTGGTATCCTGGAAAGTAACACCATTTTCCCCTATAGTGACTGGACAAGTTAAGAGTCAGAGTGTCAATTTAGTAAACTGATGAAAATGTGTTTATTTTGCCATCATCTGCTGAGACCTGCTTTCCAATTAATGTACTCATTAATGTGTACACACGCACACACACACGTGCACATGCACACACACACACACGCACACGCACGTGCACACGCCCCACCAGCACCACAACCAATATCATTCTTCTTAACCTAATTGGGAAGTTAAGACAATATTTTTCATCAGAGAATAGAGATGGAAATGCCAGTATTTAACCTTAAGGTTAATATATGGAAAATGCAATTGTAGTGTTTCTGGATAAAATAAATTATGTATAAGGGCCATACTTTTTGTCCTCTCCTTTTTTTTTTCCTTTTCAGAGAAAAGAACCCATCATGCTGTAAATAAATGGTGTTTATTTCAAAGGAATTTTGTGCAGCTTAATGTGTCTGAGTCTTTGAAGGGTGTCATGACTATTTGAAAGAAAGAATGAACCAATACTACCTACTGAGAATTACTCAAGTAGAAATGTCTTCATATAGAATAAAATGGCACGAGGCAGCTATTCTTTACTGAGGCTGTGCAATTTAGTAGAGGAATTTTATGGACTTTCTTCTTCTTCTCCCTGAGCCCTCATTTAGCAGAAGGCATTTAATTGCTTGCATGTCCCAATCCTATGTTCTGCAGTGGGAGGTGAAAGTTGGCAAAGAGCTATTCGAGGCAAACTCAGCTTACACCACCACGGATCCAGAGACAGGTGGGGAACCAGCCAACAGCTGCCAGAGTAACACCCTACAGTTCCAAGTCAGCCACTACTTCTGGCTAAACAAGTCTACCCAGTTAACCGAGACACACTTGAGTCAGCCATGCAGGTCATGGGTTAAATGCAGGAGCCCCATGTTCTTGCCACTTCATTCACTGGCGAGGGATATCAGGACTGGCTAGTGACTGGCTTAGACCAATAAAATGCAGGAGAAGTTGATGCTCCATAACTTTCTAATTTCTTAAGGGGAGGGGGACTTAAGCGATCTACAAATGTAGATCCCCTATCATGGCAGACTGCTCCTTCATGGAAGCCAGCCTCCATAGGAGACGTTTGGCTACTCTGAGAACAACACGCTGTGAGGAAGGCCAGCCAGCCATGCAGAGAGAAGGGCCACAGAAAAGGGCACTGAGAGGCAGGACCCCTGAGTGACGCCCTCTTGGACTTCCCTTCTGAGCGCAGCCTTCAGTGCCAGAGCGACTGGCTTCAGTGCCAGATGAAACGGCAGAACGACCCGGATGAGCCCTGCCGGCATTCACAACGCGCAGAATCCTGGCAAAGTAGAATGACGAGGTTAAAACCACTAAGGTTTGGGCTAAAGAGTAGGAGGTAATTAAAATAATTTGTATAGTATACAGGACTCCCTGGTAGACCATGGTAATAAAGAGAACTGATCTTATGAGCGGCTTTAAAAATTACCAAGGCAGCCAGGTGTGGTGGCTCACACCTGTAATCTCAGCCCTCTAGAGGCAGAGCCAAGAGAATTGTTCAAATTCAGGAGCTAGAGACCAGCCTGGGAAACACAGTGAGACTCCATCTATACAAAAAATGAAATAAAATAAATCACCTGAGTGTGGTGGCACGAACCTGGCTATTTGGGAGGCTGAGGCAGAAGACTTGCCTGAGCCTAAGAGTTTGAGGCTGCAGTGGGCTATGATTATACCATCATACTTCGGCCTGGTGACAGAGCAAGACGCTGTCTCATAAAATAAATAAATAAAACCCGAGGCATTATATGTCTGCATTTTATTTTGAAGGAAAAGATACTGGCAGAAATGCCAACTTAAACATTTAGCTGTCTGCCTCATTGCATCTTGGGTAAATTCATTTTCTATTTGCATTTAGTTCTTAAATAACATACTCAATACACCTTAGAGGTACTTTATATTATCAGTCTCTGAGGTTGAGACTTAAACAAAAAGTCTATACGGTTTGTTATTTTGAGAAAAATTATAGTTTGAAATAGAAACAAGACATAAACTCTAATATCTGGTTACAAGCCAAGCATTGCAGGTTAATGCAGACTGGGCAGATAAGGACACAGAATGAGAAAAGAAAATCCAAAGGAGGTGAAACTCATCAGGGAAGCTATCTGGACAGAGATGTGGTTTGAGCCAGATCTTGAAAGAAATGACGGGATAAAGTTAGATACCAGAATGTTAGGGAACCCTGGGGAAGTATCTACATGGCAGATTACTAACAGGAGATAAAAATGTAAGGAGAATAAAAATCAATAACTTATCTAATTCCATTCACCATTTTAGAAAACTCTAAAGATAGGTGAGAATAACTGCAGAATAAAACTCAGCCCAACAAATGTTTCTTCTAGTTCTGCTGTGAAGGTGAAGAGGAGGGATGTGCGGGAGGATTTCAAGTGAACAGTGATAATTATTTGGGCATCGTTCAGTGAAAGGATAATCCAAATAAAATGATAAACAAACAAAATTCCAAAGTGATAAAAAATAACTGCAGAACACCAAGCTTTGGATTCATCACTGTAATTCTGTGTTTGCATTTTTGCAACAGCAAATATCTTACAGTCTTTGGGACCCCTAGAAAGAGGGGATTGTAATTCATCATTTGCTGTGATTTCACAGGGGGAAAATACCTTCTGTAAAACAGACACAAAGTATGAGTGTATTTACTCCTCAGCAAGCTTTTCACAAGAGCTTTATTTTAAGACCACCATGTTAGTAGTAAGCACCTATGTTACAATTACTTACAATAACATTTTAGGGTGCCCTATACCATTAGTTATTAAAGAGATAAAAATCAAAACCAAAACGAAAGGCTGCTTCACATCCACTTGAATGGCTATTTTTAAAAAGATTGATACTATCAAAGGTTGGCAAGCCTCTAAGGCCGCAAAACCTCACATAGGTTGTTGCAGGAATATAAGACTGTACAACCAGGTTGGGGAAAGGTCAGTAAGTTTCTTAAGAGTCTACACGAACCTGTATCCAATGAGCCAGTGATTCCAATCTAAGATATGTTCCCAAGAAATACAAAACATACATGTACAAAAAGGCTCATACAAGAATGTTCTTAGCAGCTTTATTCATAGTTGCCCCAGACTGGAAAGGGCCCAGAAGTACATCAATAGTTGAATGGATACACAATCTATAGTGCATTTATATGCTGGAATGCTACTCAGCAATGGAAAGGCTACAATTGCTGATAGACACAAAGCCCACAGGAGCTCAAAAGCTTCACGCTCAGTGAAAGAAGGCTTATGCCACGTAATACACACTACCGCTTCCAGTTAGCATGGAATTCTCAAACAAGCAGAACCAAACTCTGCTAGAAGAACAACAGAACAGTGGTGGCCTCTGAGAGAGAAAGGCGGGGAATTTACTGGAAGAAACATCAACCAACTCCCTGGGGTGATAGTGGAGTGTTCTGGACATAGTTTAGGCTACACATTTGCTTAGATTTATGTGTTGAATGATACCTTGTTGTATGCAAATTGCACCCAACTCAAATAAATAATAAACTTTAGTTATCGGTAAGCACGATGAAGTCTTTTGGGGAAGTGTAGTAATGCCTGTGACCTTCTATGAAACGTAGCAACAAATACCATGAGTAAGAGGGCAGGTCATTGGGTACGGGGTAGACCAGGTACACTAAACTCTTAATAGTGGAATGGAGGGGGTGATCTGTGGCTGTTCCCTGAGAAATTCTTTCAACTTTCCCGTAGGTTTAAAATGTTTTCATACAAGTTAAAAAAAAAATTTCCTCTTGTATTAACAACCCCGGGGAAAGAATAAATCCCCTATTCCTGGCGTAAATATGTCGTGTAATATGTCTGAAAAGAAAAGGCAAATTCTCCCAGTCAGCAGCTGATGTAAGCTACTCTAACTGAGGGAGTGTATAGTAAGCACAGCACAGACTAGTGTTGACATGCTCAGAAACAGTAACTGACAAAATACCTGCCACAATTATCCAAATAATACATTTTATTTTACTACAGAAATATCAGAGATATTTAGTATCATGAGAGGAATGGCTACTTTGATTGATATTCTTTTAGGGGTTGGCAAACTTTTTCCTTAAGGAGCCTGATATTGGGGCTTTTCAGGCCACTGGTCTCTGTTGCAGTTACTCAGTATGTTGTGTGGCAAAAGGAACCACACAGAAAACCTGAACAAATGGACACGGCCGAGTCCCGGTATGATGCTATTTATGAGAACAGGCAGCAGGCCTCTGGGCTTCTGGCTGTAGTGTGTCAACTCCGGGTCTATTTTGACTAAACAGCATTCACAATAAATTACTGTGCAACTTCCACATCACAATACATTTTATAGTATACATAACACGGTGGTTGGTTTCAGGCAGTACATTCATCTAGTATGTCAACTTTACCTTTTCCCGTCTTCCAACTCAAGTGACTTTAGAAAGACAGCTCTATGGTAAGTTTTTCAACAGGATGGGTTTAGGGCTGGGGTTTGCTTTGAAGCCCAGCTCTTGTTTTCAAGGCTGTTGGGTGTTACATGTTCTCTTGTTCCAATTACATGATCCGTTTACGTGAGTGTTTGTTCACTAGTTGGGATTTAGCGCTCACATATAATGGTGAGGGTAAAATAATAGTTGTGAATATAAATAAGAGGAGCATAGAAAGAACTGGAATAGGAGAAAGAGGACGTGACAGGCTGGATGTAGTGCTTGTGGGGATATGAAAAGCTCGTCCTGCAGGTGAACCAGCCACAACCAGGACAGTTCCCTGGTCTTCAGGAATTTACCCTGTGCACGGACTTGCTGGAAGAGGACCCATCAGCGTTAGGAGAATGGGAGAAAAATCCGCTCATCACAAAGACCTTTTGAAATTCACAGCTCTGATGAATTTTACATCTAGAGACAGAGAAAGTACATGATTCCTAGAAGAAATCAAGGAAGGCCAAATCAAGAAATGATCTCTACGTATTAGAGCGATTTATCTTAGCAACTTTTCATTTAGAAGAAACCACCTAAATCCAGAATCTGATGCACAAGGTCACAATTTGCAAATTCAACTTGACATTGGAAGAGAGAAAATACTGGGTTATACAGATTAAATTCAGTAATAAGGCCTTGTTACTCACTATGGAAAATATTTTAAAGTATGTTCACGTGTACCTCTTTATTTTTTTTGTCTAGAATTCAACAGATTCCCATGGTCAGTGCCTTCCCAAAGATGTTTGTCACTTTTTTCCTCAGGTTTTGTCATAAAAAGAATGAAAAATGTGTAAAGTATCTATCCCTCATCTCAAATTAATGGTTAAAACGTAAGTTATTTTATTTAGAAAAACGGAATTTAAAAAATTTTACCCGTGATTTTTTGCTGACAGTTTTAAAATAGGACAAATAACACTGATTATGTTCATCTCTTTTAGTTTTCTGATATTTCCCTTATGAATTAAAAGGTATATGGCAATGGAAGTGAAATACGTGTGACATCTTGGTTAATTGACATTATACATATATTTGTGACAGAGTCTCACTTTGTTGTCCTCGGTAGAGTGCTGCAGTGTAATAGCTCACAGCAACCTCAAACTCTAGGGCTCAGGTGATCCTCTTGCCTCAGTCTCCCAAGTAGCTGGGATTCCATAATGCCTGCCTAGTTTTTCTATTTATAGTAGCAATGAGGTCTTGGCTCTTGTTCAGGATGGTCTCGAACTCCTGAGCTCAGGCAATCCACCTGCCTCAGCCTCCCAGAGTGCTAGGATTGTAGGCATGAGCCACTGTGCCTGGTCACATTATTTTATTAGTTAATTGGTCATGACGTAAAATGGTCATAACTTACAAAGGGAAATGATGAGTATATAAAATATCAGCCAACCAACTCTACTAAATCTAAGTATGCTTGAAGCCATGGGTTTTCCTAATATTCTGAAATAAACTCGCCATTTTCTAAGGGCCATTCTGCAGTACTGACTGGATGCGATGAAGCAGTTTATAAACCTAATAATGTGCTTTGCAATAGATGCATTTGTCACTCAAGTGTAAAATTTATTGAATTACTATGTATTTTAGTCTTTTCAAGACTGAGACAATTAAGTTACCCCCTTATTTTTGCAAGTTTTTGAAACCCTGGATATTCATGACAGCAACTCTCATTTCCTTGTAAAAGAAACCAAGTTGGATGTAAGAGATTCACAACATTCCCAAGAGAGTATTTTCTGAAGCAGGAACAAACAACAGCTCGGGTTACCTAGTATCATCTTCATGTGCCTAATCTGTGCCCACCTCCTCACTAGCAGGAATTAGAGGGGAAACAGCAAATGAACCGTCCTCCTGCCACCGATTCACACAGGGAAGGACAGGTTTCGGGGAGGGGAACCAGGTCTAAGGTATGACGGCATCAGACACAGTGTTGGGGATGACTCTGTGTAAAGGAGGAAATGGTACAATGCCCAAGGAGAGACGACGTGAGAGCTAACCTGTGAAGATCACAGGCATTTTGCTAAACTAGGAGTTAGAACATGGTTAGAGGTGGGATTGGGTGCTTTGAAGGAAAGAGTATTTCAGGCTGAAGGAAGATAGGAGTGTGAGCCCAAGGGCAGGTGTGGGAGAAACAACATCCTGGCGCCTGGGACAAAGCAGGTGCCTTCAAAAAGGAAAAGAGAAGGGTGTGCTAGGAGGTGGTCCCAGGTGATAAACTGGGAGGAGAAGGCAGAGATCCCAATGTCAGCGTATGTCATTTATTCTGGAAAGACTTGGGTGCCCTTGGAGTTTCTGGGCACCAGGAGGGCTTGATTAAAGAAGGTGATAGGAAGAGGTTCCCACAAGCACCTTCACACAAGCTTTGCAAGCTCAGGGGTGGCTGGAAGTCTTCTGAGGTATCGGATCTCAAAGTTTGCACCTGGCGGCTCCCTGCCAAGCCAGCAGAGTCTGTTCTGTGGCATCTCAACTTATCAGTCTCAGGGTGTGCGTGGCAACACAAAGGAAGACCCTGACAGTCTGACCCAAACTCATGCTGATAAGTCTTGGTTGAAAAGGAATATTAACAAGATCTCAAAGGTAACAAAAACAGCCAACTATGTCTGGTTGCACTGGATACATAAAACTGGGAGAACTAAGGTCTTCATTTTCAAAGGACTTTCAGTATGGTAAAGGCAATTCACTAAGAAAAATACAACTACAAATGGAGATTCAATTACATGCTTATAATTCACTTTCATTTAGTCAACCAGTCAATACACATTAACGCCCATAACATA
>NW_003852428.1:13923633-13946453 GCF_000181295.1 Otolemur garnettii | reverse complement strand
TGAAAGTCAAGCCCAGTCACTGTTCATCATGCTTGACTGGCATCGGATCAGTTCCTCAGGGATAGACACTGATGGCAGAGGGGACTCCTTGGGGTGGAGGTGAGGTGGGTCCCCAGGGGTGGAGGTGAGGCGGGTCCCCCGGGATGGAGGTGAGGCGGGTCCCCAGATGACAGTGGCTGCAGACGGCAGATCTTCAGCCCATGACGGAGCCAGCCATGTGGCACCCTCATTAGTCATGAAAAGTCAAGTACTCTTTTCCTTTCTTTCCTTTAATTACTCATTAATGAGCTCCATGGAAGAAAATAGGATAAATGAATGTGACTAGTTCCTGATGAACAGTTTGAATTCTGGTCCAAAATGGGACATTTTTAAAGGGAGAAAACTGAGGGAAAGGGAGTCATATGAACAGGTGTGCTGGGCCAATGCCAGAACGGTTCCGAGCAAACCGGGGTGACCTCCCCTCCCTGCAGCTCCAAGAAACCTGAAGATTCCATTGTTAGTAGTTCAGAAAGAATCCAGATCCCTATTTACTCACGCTAGCACATGCCCCTTCATCTCCACGGGTTCTCGCATCAACTTTAATGTTTACTAAACAGTGACTCTGCAGCTACTCTGGTTGATGGACGGGCTTGTTCAAGGCACCAAAATTCCCTGTGATTGATGTTTCTTTCCATCTTAAACTTAAAGAGAAATTACGATACTTTTACTCTCAAGCTCAGTTTCTATTCTCCTAGCCAACTGGCTATAGAAGGCTTTAACTGTGATAGGTTATGATCTTAGTATGTGAATTTTTATAAAGAATTTAATAAGACAGGCAATTCTGAATAGCTGTGAGCAAATAAAACATATGTTGAAAATCTTAGACACTATTATTGGGTAAGAACAGATTGTAGAGAATCCCCAAGTAAGAAATTCTGAGAAATAATGTAGCCTTATACTCAGAAATTGAGAATACTAAAGTATCTTTTGTTTTCTAATTACTATTTGAAATTACAGTACCAGTATTATAAAATACACTGTATGCACGAATATTCAACACTAGAATAATGCCAGAGGGTCAATATGAGTACTTTTATATGTGATGATAAGATAGGTATATGTTGGATAAATAGAATATATGAACAGTTACCCTCCCTCCCCAAATTAAAATTTAACATCCAGAGAACATGGAGAGTTATTACAAAAGCTCTACTGTCTGTACAATTGTCAAACCATATTTTAGCTTTCATATGCTGAGCTTAAATATAATGTGAATATAATTATGCAGAGGATGAATATATATTTCTTGGTGTCTCATTATCTTTCATGAAAAATATAAACCATAACAGAAAATATTCATAGTTGCCAGAGAGAGAGAGCTCTGGATTTAGAAAAATGCATTTTTGTTCATCTGAAGAGCTAAAAACATAATGTATCACCATTAAATTGTTTTGTCTTAAAAAGGATGATAGTGTCACTGCAAGGCAAAGTTAAAAAAACACATATTACATCTGGATCATGTTTGGTAATTACTTTTTGTTTGTTCCTAAAATGTGTGTCATCGCATTAATACTCACTAAACGCCTGATATTGTGGAATTTTTCCTACAACTGTGTATAATCTCACAATGTATATTTCACTTGCACCGACCGAGCAGTGTTGATGTAAACATAGAAACTTCTCATTAAGCCATTTTATTATTAAACTTATGATGTTTACAATTTCAAAGAGATGAGAAGTGTTCGAATCTGTAGCATGGGACCGAGATTCTCTTTAACTGAACGTGGAAGCTCCCGGGCAGTTCTCTCCACTCCATTACCGTGTCTGGAGGGAAGTGCATCCGTCAAACTGTCTTCTCCCTTAATCATCAGTTAATGTGACTATTAACGAGATATTTTCTCCAATATGTGCTTCCATTAGCATAATTTTGGGCCCTAATTGCCTTATGTTTTTTTTTCAACGTCAAATATCTGACATAAAAATTGCAGGAGCAAATAAGCCTCTGTGGCTTTCCCATTTTTTCCCAAACTTGTCAGAGATGACATTCTTTTATGTGCCTTTTAATCTAGTTTCTTTTATTTCTTAAGACGTTAAAAAATAAAGAAAATTACATATTTATCAAAAAAAATTAGCCATTCAGTAACATTAAAAACATTCAAATCACTTAAATTCCCTAAGTTTTATTCCATTATTATATGTTAGTGTGTATTTAATTTTTATTGCATTATAATACAAAAATAGAATCATACTACCTTTTTAGCCACAGTTTTGTTTGCATTTTTTCCTTGTTTTTATTCCTTGAAGAAATAATTTGTGATGGCTACATACCAGGCCATAGGGATGCAAGGTCTGATAATTAAGTTCTTGAACTCACCCTCGAAAAAGTGCTACTTACCTCATTGCCAAATAACCCTATGGTCACCTACAAAATACTGCCCTTGGGAAGCTGTGCACTGATGCCAGCACCTCGTCCAGCCTAGACAGCAATGCCGGAACTCTTTTCCTGGAATGGGCATCAGAGCCTTCATCCTACAAGGCCTGACCAGTAATCTTACAAACCTGCTGCCTTGGGCTTATGTTGGTAGCACTGTATAAACAATTCGGTGAGGTTTCATATCCTTGGTATGTCACTGTCGCACAGCTGTGTTCACACCAACATGTGGCAACGTCTCGCTGAGTGGCGTTCATCATTGTCATCACATGTTTTTGTACCATACCATGACAGCACTGCTGTAGTGATATTCAGCTACGAGGTACGTAGCACTTTATCTAGCATGAGTTCACGAACTTCATTGTCAGACCTTGTATATTATAATATGTTAAAGCTATCTTTTTATCACTTAGTTTATTTCCAATTTATTTTGAATATATACCTAATTTAATAAATGATATATATCAGTATATGTAGCAGATTACATATATGTATATTAATGTATATTAACATAAGTATCTTTGCAAAACTTTCCTTCCTTTGAACAAATTTGAATATTGACTAATTTTACAAGTTCCTTTCAAAAAAATTGTTCACATATAGTTGACTAACGTTTTTAATAAGTCAAATATAATCTTGAAATTCTCAAAATGGCTTCCTAATTTCATGGGATATAGAAATATATAAGATCAATATGTTATATTAACTCCAAAAAGCTCTCTATAGAATTCTGAACAAAACTTTGAACATTATAAATGTACAATAAATCTTTGTTATCTCTATTTGTCTCAAGAGAACTATAAAAGCAGTCTTCCTAAATATTGAAAACTACACATTTATATATTATTGATTTCATTTGTCTTATTTGGATCAGATTCAACTTAAAATGGGCAAGAAAGAATGGCTGGATTTTTCAACGTGTTACTGTTTCCTCCTGTATAATAATTCATACCGGCAAACATTTGATATAACGTCATTAATTATTCAAATCTTTATGTTCTTATGTAGTCTTTATAATTTAAAATATCTTAAATTTGAATCTAGATTATCGAGTGGAAAAACCTCCCCAATCTCATCTTTTGGTTAACAATAATAATTTCTCTTTATTTTGGTTAAGAGATAACATTATGCTCCTGTAACTTGCAAGAAATAACCAGGAGCAAGGTAGTACGTATCTACCAAAGTTGTACATTCTATGTGGGCACCAATACTTCTGTTTAATAGAGTGTGGAAAATATGTAGATGCTATTAAAATCTAGTGAATCTCAAAAGCTGCTATGCATGGGTGGAGGGAGAATGGGAAATTATACCTAAATGCACCTTTTTTACAAAATGAATTTGCTACAAAATTTGTACAAAATATTTACAAATATTCTTTACATGTTGGCCACCTTTTAAAAAAATTCTGTAAAGCATCTTTTGTGACTAAAGTTACATGTAGCTATCATTTCATGTTTTCTCTCTGTGTGGCAACTTTATGGATACTAAGTTGTTTGCACATTGATATTTTTCAACTCATTTTTTGTATACAAAGTCTATCGATACAGATACATACATGTAGTACATATTTGACAGATTAAATCAGAGCCCCTTGTACATACACACAAAAAGTCACTTATTAGTTTACAGGCTTGCCTTGGTGGTTGAGTATTATGAAAATACCCCCAATGCAGCACTGACATAGGACAGACAGGCACAGAAGATTAACTGTGCTAATTCTGATTAGAGACATTTGATACAATAAATAAAAATATCATTTGTTTATTCTAGAAGGAAGCACTAGTTTGAACTAACTTTTAAGTATTTTGAGTATTGAAAAAGTGGTTCTGGGAAGTGTGATTCACTTTGCTGATGACTCAGTGCTCAGGTGATTCTAGGCGGAAGTACAGATGCATTGGGTGCCTGCTGCCTGTTTTGAATCCAAATCATTTCTAAGTTTAAGCAAAGAAAGAGCCTTGAATCAGCATGATAGGGAGGGGGAAATGCAGTCCAGTTTATGAGATTGCAACATGACAAATATACACCATGAAGAATATGATCGAAGAGTATAGTGGTTTACATTTTTCGGGTTTACACCTGAAAAAAACCCACTGATATAACCCAGTATAAAGATGAAACCATCACACTACACAGGTCACTTTTGATTATTACAATCAATACAGACTTTGATTTCAGAATTGAATTATGTGTGTATGTCTTTATATAAGCACGTGCAGATAATTACAGTCCATTTAAATTCCTAGGTAAAAATTCCCTTTAAAATATTATATTTAATTCCTTCTGTATTTTGAGGTTCTGGTCTCTGTCTTTACATCCCTTACATTCTATACTCTTACTCCATGAAGAGATGAACCAAACACGAAATTTGCCAGCACTCTAAATAATGAAACCAAAAAACAAAACAAAACAGAAACGAAAATCTAAAAACTATGGTATAGAGGGAACAGTTTCCTTTGGAAATCACATAACATCCAGTTCCAATTCCATCTCTGTTTTGCTCAACGGTATAAACCAGAACTCTGCAAGCTCAGGTTTCTTCTCCAAAAAGCCACTAAAATATCAACCTGATTAGGTGGGTACAGAGTAAACAGTGGTTTTCTGGCACTTAATCTTTTTATCTCACACTGAGTCCAACCATTAATTGGCTGCCTAACAATGGCACAATTTCACTTATACATATGGACGAATACAGTGATTAATTACTCTGCATCAGTGCAGAATGTGGGCTTTGTTTAGCTCAGCTCAAAAACAGTAACTGGAAAGAAGCTAAGTGGGCTACGCTAGCGCTGAGTTAATGCCAGAATTTAGACACTTGGAAATAAGTGACAGGCAATGCAACAACTGATTTAAGGCATTGTGGAAATGACAGTGTCCTAAAGACATTACTGGGCCACTGAAGAACTAGTGGCACTTGCTTACTTCTGGGATTGGTGTGAAGAACACACAGAACTTTTCATTCCTTCAAATGTTCATACTCTCTGAGTGATGACAAAAATATGAATATTTTCCACAAGTGTAGCCATCTATGAACCAAGCAAAAAAAACCCCAAAAAACAACCCAAACAGGGAAGATCATGTACCCTTATGTAAACAAAGTGGTTCTACGAAAAGCTGGTCATTCAAATGCTCCACATCTATAAACTCAGTTGCTCTTAGGTGTCAGCGGTTATGTCAAGAGCCATGGGAAAGAGGAAGTGCAGGCGGAGGGGTCATGATGTGTTCCCTGCGGCGCAAAGACAAGTAACAGGCCACCTGGGAGCTTGGCAGTCTGCAGGGCCCCATCTCTTACCCCCTCCTGATTTGGGTGGCAGCTTGGACCCTTGGACTTCGAGGTGTGGATCAAGCCTTGAGTGGCATCAGGACCCAGGGTCATGGAGTGGGACATGCTGACCTGGGAAGAGCGGCCGTGCAGAGAATGTCTACTCAGCACCAGTGGGTGTGAGGTGTCTGCTCGCCTCACAAGCCAAGAGCAAACTGTCTCAGTTTCCCAGCGCTTCACAAGTCAGGTGGCTTATAGCAAGAGAAATTTCCAAAGCATCACAAGTCAGTGGCTTATAGCAAGATAGCAAGAGAAATGTATTATCTCAGAATGTTGAAGGCCAGATGGGAAATCAAGATGTCGGCAGGATTGGGTTACCCTGTTCCTTCTGGGGGCTCTAAGGGAAAATGCTCCCTTCTCTGTTCTGGTTTCCAGGGACTGCTGGCAACCTTGAACAGTCTTTGGCTTCTACTCACACGTGTGTCACTTGAATCTCTATCTCCTGTCACCACTTGGCATCCCCCTCTGTGTGTCTGGGGACCTAGATTCCCTTTTTCTTACAGGGACACCAGTCATGTTGGATTAGGGCTCCACATAACCCAGCAGGACCCCATCCCAACCCGATTACACCTGCAAAGCCCCCACTTCCAAGTACGATCACACACATATGGAGGTTAAGACTTCAGCACAACCCTCTAGAGGACACAGCTCAACCCACACCAGAAACCATGGGGCAGTTGACTCTCTCTTTTCTCTGAGGCTACGAGAATATTGTAAAACCTCAAAGCAAAATTGCTTCTCCCAGATGTGGCTGTGGAGCCCAGGGACCCAGATTTGCCACCCATTCCTGAGAGTCAGCCTTGATGACACCTCAAAATAACACTCTCACCCAGTGAACAAACAGAAAAGAATGACACTAATAAAGGCCCACTTACAAGAGCCTTCAGAGGGAGGGAATTTTGACAAATCACAACCCAGGGCTGGCGAGGTGGGACTCTAGACATCAGAGCTGAACCAAGGCGAGTGTGTTGTCACGTGGGTAGTTCTCCTTAGATTATACATTCTATGAGTAACAAATAAACCAGTTTTCAGAAATAAATTGTTAGTTTGAGATACAGTCATTCTCTACAACTAAATGTAAATGGAACAGTACTGAAGAGGAAGTTGGGTGCAGACCCAGACAGCGTGTATCAGATGCTAAAATGACATGCAGACTTAGATGCCAATTTTCAGCAAAACCAGTTGTGTGATCCATGGTCGCCATGAATGATGCCAGCGTGATTCCCGGTCTCCTCCCAGGTGCATGGGAGGACTGCTGTCTCCAAGTCCAGCAGAGTGCAGCGCAGTCACGGGACTGTCTTTGGCCCATGACACACGGGTAGGGGTGTTGTTTGTCACAGGAAGCAGTTTTAAGAGTGGCTTAAGATTTGCTATGCTCCTAGTCCTTCTAGGGGTGCCTCTGCCTGTCCTCCAGCCTGTGGAGACCATTTGAGGGGCCACAGGAACCTCGGATCCTGATGCGGAACTGGAAAATCCAAAAAGGGCAAAAGCTATGAGGGGCATTGTGGCAGGCAGATGGCAGCCGAGAGAAGAGGAGCTGTAGGAGGAGCAGGTGGCAGGCTGGAGATCTTGTCCCCCAAGCCAGGAATCCTAGGTGAGAGTTCCTCAGAGATGACGGTTGTGACCCTGGGAGTGGGGCAGTGCTGGTGTTGGGAGGATAGCTTACAACAGTGCCAGCTGTTTTAGAACTTTCCAGCTCTTTCCATCTCTCTATTGTTGTTTCTGCCCCTCAATCCTCTATTGAACTCAAACTTGTCTGGAAGGTTTATAACCCCCTTCCCATGCAGACAGAAAAAGTTCCTCCTATGGACACTTTATCTGGAGGGATAATGAATCGCTCTTACTTTGATGAAATTCCAGAGTTCAGCTATCATTAGGAAGTAGGAATGATAGGTATCAAATTGAGAGTATGTTTTAAAAATTAAAGTAATTTTAGAAAATTTTATAACCCAAATATTCCAAATCGCCAATAACCAGTGGGGGGTGGGAACCGATGAATGAAATGGAGACAAGCAATGCGGGAGGGGCCTTGGAGGCCACAGGCTGTGCCTGCCGGCTGCTGGAGCTGGGAAGCCAAGTCACAGAGAAGTCTGGGCGGCCTGGGCTCAAGGTGGGTTGAGGAGGTGAACTCAAGGCACGTGGCTGCTGCCCACTGAGACAGAGCATATTGATATTTTAACATGGGCTGCCTGAGAAGCAGGGGCCAAGGAAGAATCTTCCACTGAATCCATTCCAGGGGACCATGGGAACTAAAGAGAATTGCTTTGTGATTGCATCCTATTAATCCTGATTGTTTGATGAACTAGTTACGTAAATTAACCAGGTAAGCTGCTTGGAGAAGGCCCAATATACACAGCTATGTCACATTAACTTTTCCTAACAATGAAGGTATAGACCTTGGGAGGTAAACCGGCTCCCGACCCTTTCCTGGGAAGGTGTTCTGGAGAGGGAGAGGCAGATGTTTTTGAGTGAAGTTACATGAAGATGAGGTATCAGTCAGTTTGCAGAATCACAAAACTGCCGTTTTCCCCAACTGTGCACATCCAAGGATTAGCCAAACTGTTCAACAGTTACCACTGTTGATTTTGCTCACATCCAACAATCTACACACAACTAATCATGATGTATATCTTTAATAATGACATGTGAATTAGAATATCATCAGTTTGGGGGCGGGGCCTGTGGCTCAAAGGAGAAGGGCGCCAGCCCCATATGCTGAAGGTGACGGGTTCAAACCCAGCCCCTGGCAAAAAAAAAAAGAATATCATCAGTTTGAATACTGAATTTTTGTTTTGTTTTTTATTAAATCATTGCTGTGTACATTAATGCAGTCATGTGGTACAATGTGCTGGTTTTATATACAATTTGAAATATTTTCATAAAATTGGTTAATATGGCCTTCAAGGCATTTTCTTAGTTATTGTGTTAAGACATTTATATTCTAAATTTAGTAAGTTTCACATGTACCCTTCTAAGATGCACCATAGGTGTGGTCTCACCAATTACCCTCCGTCCACTCATCCTCCCCCACTCCTCCCCTCCCTTTCCCCTTCTTCTTGGGCTATAATTGGGATTGGGTTATAGCTTTCATATGAAAGCTTTAAATTAGTTTCATAGTATGACTGAGTACGTTGGATACTTTTTCTTCCATTCTTGAGATACTCTGCTAAGAAGAATATGTTCCAGCTCCATCCATGTAAACATGTAAGAGGTAAAGTCTCCATCTTTCTTTAATGCTGCATAATATTCCATGGTGTACATATACCACAATTTATTGATCCATTTATGGGTCAATGGGCACTTAGGCTTCTTCCATGACTTAGCAATTATGAATTGGGCTGTAATAAACATTCTGGTGCAAATATCTTTGTTATAATGTGATTTTTGGTCTTCTGGATATATACCTAGTAGCGGAATTGTAGGATCGAATGGCAGGTCTATTTTTGGATCCCTAAGTGTTCCCCAAACATCTTTCCAAAAGGAACATATTAGTTTGCATTCCCACCAGCAGTGTAGAAGTAGTCCCTTTTCTCCACATCCATGCCGTCATCTCAGGTTTTGGGATTTTGTGATATGGGCTAATCTTACTGGAGTTAGATGATATCTCAAAGTAGTTTTGATTTGCATTTCTCTGATGATTAAGGATGATGAGCATTTTTTCGTATGTCTGTAGGCTGTGTGCCTATCTTCTTCAGAGAAGTTTCTCCTCAAGTCCCTTGCCCACCTTGAGATGGGATCACGTGTTCTTTTCTTGCTAATACATTTGAGTTCTCTGTGGATTCAACGTTTTGTTTTTGAGACAGAGTCTCACTATATTGCCTTCAGTACAGTACTATAGCATCACAGCTCATAGCAACCTCAAACTCTTGGGCTTAAGTGATTCTCTTGTCTCAGTTTCCCAAGTAGCTGGGACTACAGGCATCTGCCACAATGCCTGGCTATTTTTTGGTTGCAGTTGTCATTGCTGTTTAGCAGGCCTGGGTCAAGTTTGAACTTGCCAGCCCTGGTGTATATGGCCAGCACCCTAACCACTGAGCATGGGTGCCGAGCCTTGAATATTGAGTTTATGGATTTATGTGCTACCTACACACATGTCATTATTAAATAATTACTTTAAGTTATTTAAAATTTAGTTAAAATCTTACAATTTCATAGCCAACAGAGGGGCTTACCCATAAACCACATAGAAAAACAAATATTATCATAATATTCCAAGCCCTGCAAAGAGGTTAGATTTCAGGTTTTATTAATGCTTTATTGGTGTTTTGTTTTTGTTTTTTAAGTAAAAGAATTTTATTATGGTTCAAGTGCTACACTGTGAATGTAAGAAAATGGCCTCATTTCAATTTTAAGGTTTTTAATTCACATACTAAAGTGTCCTTGAAAGGTAGAAAACACGTATGCTATCCTTTTTCTCTTCCTGTACTACAGCTTTTTAAAACATCTTACGATTTTAACTCATTTGCTAATAAAACTCTATGGACAAAGAGACACAATTGTTTAGCTATCTAAAATTTTCATTGGCAGTGAATCTAACCAAACACAAACGATTCCTTTTAATTTTCTTGCATGTTACGAGGTCATATAAATAAATGTTCTCCTTGTTATAAAACCACCATTCGTCTTAACAGAATAACTAAGAAAATTACATGAAGGCTATGTTAACCAGTTTGATGAAAATATTTCCAATTGTATATGAAAGCACCACACTGTACCCCATGATTGCATTACTGTACACAGCTATCATTTAATAAAAAATAAAATAAAACCATCATCCATTTATTTTAAAGTCATTTACAGGTATAAGATGATTGTCCCTGTATTTGAACAAATTAACTGAATCAACTTTCTTAAATGAATAGTGAATTCATGGTAGAATTCAGACTTTGGGAAAAAGCACATATGGATGGCTACATTATCCCAGACAAAACCCACATTGCTATCAGCTGTTCTGATGTCCAGCAAGGTTTGGATCAGCCCTTCATCAAGATGCGAGCTTCCTCCACCTAACGTGAACACATGGCAGCTGGCCCTGCCAAGGCTGGGGACCACCTGGGACCACAGGAGTGGACGTGGGATACAGCTCACAGATGAAGATGAGATGGCACGCACTCCACAAATGCCAGGTCCACGCTGTCACTCCAGCCAGGTGAAGTAATATATTAATTAGTGTTTTTGGTTTCTTTGTTACTGGAAGATTCCTGATATGGTAGGTGGTATTATCATGGTTTTTTAGATGGCCTTCATTTCTATATGAAATTATGACTTACTGCTCAGTTTCCTAGGATCTGTCTCCTTCACTAGCACATAATCGCTTTGAGAATGAAGGTTTCCAACTCATTCGCTGCTGCACTCCCAATATCTTCCACTTTGTCTGGCACCCAGACGCTCCATAAATGTTGGCTATATATAAGATCTGAATACAACGCCAGTCCAAGGAATTGATCGTTGGTACAGCTGCCAGACAGTATGATCTGCTACAGTTTTTATCCCAAGAGATATTGAAAAAGCCCTGGTACTTTCTTGGAATTAGCATAAACGGAGTGCTAAAACCTCACTGCAGTATGAGTGAGGAATGGTGTGCGGACTCTGAGCAGTGCGTCTTCTTACACCCACATTCCTGGCTTTCTATGGAGCCTGCTGCCAGCATCTCTCTCTACCTATGTATCATGTGTGTACATTTCTTACATTTCTGTGCCATGTACAGTAAATCTCACCAGCAAATTTCCCTTGGGCTGCTATTCGTATGAAACCTGGATCAGTCAAAGTTGCTATTGGTAAGTTCTATCATAAAATCTATAAAAATATATTATTGCATATGTCACTTGAAAATGCCTAGGACTAGAGTGTTGGGGTGAATGTCACACTCTGCTACAGAACAGTCATGCCTGCCCTGATGGTGTCAACGGGTAGAAGTTAAGTCTCTTAAAAATGACTCACACTGGTAAGAGGTACTGTCAGTATCACCCCCATTCATCTAAGATGTCAGCACAGGGAGAAGCCAGCAGATTCCGTCTCCTCCACTAACAGTGCCCAGTGGGCTTCTGTGCGGGGCCTCACGTTACAGCCTCAAGAGTACACAGGAGTTTCTGGAGAGAGATTGATGTCAATCTTAAAAATACATCCAAAGCAGCCATTTCACAGAGAGGACAAAAATATGTTCAATCATTTATTATTATTGAGAGGGAATTTTGTTTAGGCAGTTTCTTTTTCAGGCTCTCAAATTATGATGTACTATCACTGAAATTTTAAGAATTATGAATTTACATTTTATGTAAAAAGTAACCATAGCCCACAACCAAAACACAGACATAGAAAATACAAGTTATTTTTCATGTCATATTGGTATGTGTGGTATTACCCCTTCATATTATCATTGGTATTTTTCCTGTATCATCACTTCTTAAAAAGCTGTATATAACACAAGAGGTAAAGGCTTCTAGGCATTGTGTGGCACCAACATCACCCTACTTTTGTAGTCGGACCACAGCTAGAACCAGGAGCTCTAAAACCATCCCAACCACAGTGTAATTCTTCCTGAGCAGCTAGCTATGTACCCAAAGACACGTGTGATTACCTAAAGAATGGTAATATAAACTGAGCAACCGAGATATAAAATCCAAACTCCAAAATGCTCCAAAATCCAGATCTTTTAGAGTGGTGACATGATATTCAAAGAAAATGCTTCTTGGGACATTTCAGATTTCAAGATTTGTTAAGTATAATAACAAATATTCTGAAATCCAAAAAAACTCTGAAATCTGAAATGTTTCTGGTCCCAAGAACCAGAATAAAATGTTAAGTTCTAATGGCACATTATTTATTATGATAGGCATATTCAACATTATTTTTATTTATACATTTCATGCATTCAAGATCTAGTATGTTTACTAACTCCTATAATATGCCTGTTTTTAATTTGAAAGAGAGATGGATTGAAATATATTCAGCTTGAATAAGTCATTCTTTCATTTAAAAAATAAAGGTAGTGGCACACCCTTCTAGGCAGTGTTATCCCTTAGTTAACTTACACCCAAATAAACACAACTGACAAGCATAGATTCCAAAGACCATTTTCCTCTTATTTACCCCAAGAGTGATACATTTCATGGTGATTACAAGTGTAATTCTCAGCACAATTGTAAATTTTAAGGCCAAACATGCTTCAGGAAGAAACTTAAAAAAAAGAAACCGATTAGCTTATTTTAATGATGTCACATGTTTGCGTGGATAAGAATTATTCTATCCCTTGCGGCTAAATCCCCAGTGCTGGCGTAGACAGGATGAAATGTCAGGCTCTAATACATCAATAAAAAGGGTAAATGAAATTCAATACTTGCTTTTTTAAATCCTACTCTTTCAACTATTATAGCTGATACAGTTTTATTGAGAGTCTGTGAATTAATAAGAGACTGTACTGGTAAATAGAAATAGATTCGTGCTCCACAAAGAGAAATTGAGTTGCTCTGGAAAGTATGCCCCCAAGTAAAGACAAAATTCTGTAATTTTTTCTTAAAAGAATCCAAAAACTAAGTTTGCACAATGTGACGGGGAACACTAATAATCAGGAAAGAGCTAGACGACAGAGGGAAAGGTGCCCCTTACTCCCAGAATAGGCACGTTAATGCTCCCCAACACAAGAGCTCTGTCCGGGATGCCAGTAACGAATATACCATTCCAAAACCATAGCTAGTTACAGTTTTTCAAAGGCAAAATCCAGATAAACATTAAGTGGCTTTGAGATCACTCATGGCTTTCTTTTACTCATTTCAGGTAGCCTGTTCACCAACAAGCCTTCTGTTCTCTACTTGGTAACTTATACGAAATGGGCTGGTCTCAGGAATAAAAAAATCTCACACACAGAACCTAAACTTCTTTGGAAGCAGTTCATTTAAATGTGAAGAATTCTGGAATTTAAAACACATATAATATGTGCATGCTGGTTTAAAGCAGATACATTTGAAATACATCATAATATATGTATATTACACTGATCAACTTCAGGGTGGGGAAAACACTTCCGAGAGAAGATCTCACATCGAGCTCATCAGTGTGGCTCCTCAGCTGCGACCGTGATGAGCTCCGGGTGAGTCTCAGGTATTTTGCATATGCATTTCACACTCTGCCAACCGCTAGGAAAGGCAAGTGGCATCATCTCCATCTCACACTCTAGAAAACTAAACTGACTCACCATTGCCCACAACAGTGGCAGAGGAAGCTGAAGTTTAAACTCGGATTCCAAGGGCTCTGCAAGATGCCTTTCTCCTGAAGCACAGCCTCTTAGTCTTAACAGATGCAACTTCTCTGTTAATAAATCATTAGCACCATCACAAGTTAACATGCACGTGATGGTGAGAGCTAATATCATCAGACTGATTTCCACGACTAAAAACTACATACTGACAGTGACATCAGCAGCCAGCGCGCTACAAGCTGCCCCAATGTTTTGCAAAACATTTTAGCTATCTTTGGAGAAAGGGCAATTTAAGAAGGAGAGAAGAGGGATAAAAATCTACCTATCGGATACAATGTGACAGGTACAGGAAAGTCCCCGATGTCAGCATGATACGGTTCCTACCCTTGTAACAAAAACCCTTGTACTCCCCACCTCCACCCCCTACATTTATTAAAATTTTTTTAAAGTATATAAAAGTCTTTCATCATTTCTAAATTTGTTGAGATCTAATCATAATTTCTTTCTCATGATTCCACACTATTCCAATCACCAGAAAATTTGTCATTGTTTATTTGTAAATAATGAGACTTACGCCAGAATTCCAGGGACTTAGGATGTCAGACAATGGAGCAGCCCAGAAATCACTTACAATAAATAGGGAGAGATTTCAATGTGAAAGGCTCTACTGCCATTCTAATATATTCAAAGAATGTGCAACCCAGATTATCAGCCATGATACACTTTCCAAAAATAAAACCCTCTTTCAATTCAAAATTGTATTTGTGCAGTTTAGGAATTTTTTGTTTTCCAAATTACTTTGTCCCTCTTCCTATGAATTTTCCTGTATTTTCTTAATAATTCTTGGATGGCATTAGGACTCTACTTACAAAACATAATAAAGAAATCAGATAATTAGCATAATATTTATTTTGTTTTTATATGTTCAGAATTAATTTTATTTAGTCAAACTGAATGTTATTCTTTGTTAAGAAGAATCTTCTGACTTGTCCATACTACATACTCTTCAGACATAATACAATAGAATATCTGTAACAGAATGTTTTTCTTTTTCTTGACAAGAGAAATTTGAATTCTTCCTTAAAAACAGGAGAACATTCCGGAGTTTTAGGAAACTGAGCACTGGCAAATAATTTAACTATCCTTTTTGCATCATGACATTGAAGTTGGAAGTACGTAACTTGTTCAGAGTCTGAGCTCGACTAGCGAGGCCTGATGGTCTGGTTTCTTGGTTGGCTTAGGAAGACTGCCTGGCATCAGATTATGTAAACTATTCACACATTTTTGGTAAAAAAGGTCAACTAAGGAACTGCAAATGGAATTGAAGTAGATACAGAAACTGTCTTATTCATATGCAGGACGAGAAGAGAACATCAGTATTATTTTCCGCTTTTGTTTTCAGGGTAAAGCAGGTGTGAAGAATCCGTCTTCCTCTGCCAGGTATGCTGCTATTACCATTCTCTGGACCCCTTCTGAATTTTTTTCCAGCTCACTTAATCATACGGTACATATGTTGGGATCACGATTTTCTCCTCGTCAGGGGAGATAATATGCCCGAATCATGTACGCCTGTGTGAAGCGCAATGCCGGAGACAGTCGGCACAGCCCATTCTCCTCTGACGGGGCTGATCTTGATTGAGATTTCCAAGTATGCACCAGGAATTTCAGATTAAATGGCAGGAGGTGACTTTAACGGCTCTTTTCAGAGGCAGGTTAGAAAGTTCTCTGGGAAGCAGACTCTGCTTATCCCCCTTCCGCCTTTCAGTGTTTGATGTGTCGGTCTAAACTCAATCATTTTTTGTCATTCAAGAAGTGATCAGACATTTCTGACAGGAGAGAAAATAAGGGCACGAGAAAAGATGACTTTTTACTTTAAATAATGGTAACTAATGCTTATCAAGGAAGATTTGTTCTGCTCAGAATTAAAGTGATCATGTATAATAAGAGTTTAGCATCTTCCTTCACGTCCAAACTCAGAACGCTGGCTCAGGCGCCCGGAGAAATAACACAAGATTCCTTATGCTATTAGATTCTGTCAGCACAAATCCTCCCCACTGGCAGTGGGGATGTATTTATTTATTTTGGGGAAACGAAACCTTTCATGTGCCATGAGAATGAATACTCCTAAATTAATACAATTAAAGGCAGCAGAACTTTTATCCCTCACTATGAATTAGTCCTTTTGCTGTACAGCATCCGCAGACTGTAAATTATAGTTCAGTCTTTACCCACTTGGGCAAATCCGTACTTATTACCATCACTCATTTACAATCTAATTTAATCATCCGGGCAATAGATTTTAATGCGTTGTGCTGCTTCTTCATGTGCCCCAAGGGAAGGAGGACAGTGTTTAGTTTTCCTCCCTGCACCAAGGAGACGATGGAGGTTTTAGCCACAGGTAAACATACTCAGCTCTGTGGTCTGCTGTAGAAAAGGAGGCAAGGTGGGGATGGGACAGAGACTCATTGAGGAATACCCCCCCAGCTTGCTCTGGGATTACATTCATATCAAGGCAAATCTAGGTACACATTTAGCTGTGCACCTGTGACTAAGCTGTGAGTAAAGGAGATTCTTCTTGTGCACTTACTTGTATATTCCCACTTTTTGTTTTTTAAGAGATAGTCTCACTTTATCACCCTCAGTAGAGTGCCATGGCGTCATAGCTCACAGCAACCTCCAGCTCTTGGGCTCAGGCGATTCTCTTGCCTCAGCCTCCTGAGTAGCCTACAGGTGCCCACACTGTACTACAGGTGCCCACCACAATGCCCAGCTATTTTTTGTTGCAGTTTGGCCAGGGCAAGGTTTGAACGTGCCACCTTGGGTATATGGGGCCGGTGCCCTATCCACTGAGCCATAGGTACCGCCCTGTATATTCCTACATTTTAATCCCAGTACCTGGGAAGGTAAGTTATCTTTAAAAAAAATCCAAGGTAAAAGTCTTAAGAATTATTTTGTACAGATAATCTCAAACCATGGAATTTTCTAGAAGCAGAATTCCTAGATGTATATCATCCACACATTACAGAAACAATATGAATTTGGCACAGGATAGTTGCATGATGATTGACTTAAGTCATCATTTAACGCATGACACCCTCTGAAGCATGATACATATTTTTAAGATACCAAGAGGTGACGTTATTTTTTGCAACATCACAGAGCTAGTGACTGGTGGGGCCAGCACTCTTATCTTCATAGTTGGAATTTTTTCTACTTTAGTTTCTTAAGAAACATGAATAGTCTTTGATTCTTCATGGGTATAGGAGAGGTTAATTATCTGGAGCTCCTCAGGATTGTTCCAGATTATTCCCAACATGAAGGGGTATTGGGACCCCTGTCTGTTCCTGCTCAGAACTCTGTTGTGTGAGATCCTTCACAGCAGATTTTTGCCATCTTTGTGGCTGACTTCGAGATCCAACAACATGGCCCTTCACTTCCTCGCCTGCCTCCACCACTGGGATATTCACATGGTTCCATGGCAGCTCCACATGGTTGCACTGGAGTCCAGCGTTGCCCCTCTGATTGTAACCCCCTCCGTTCCCAGCTCCTGCAGAAGCTCAGGAAGCAGGGTCGCTGACGACAGGCAGAGCACTGCAGTGTTACTAGCGTGGGCTCTGAGTCCAGCCCTTGGACTTCAACCCAATTCCAGCTCTGCTACTTACTTGCTACGTATGTTTTTACATCATGATAACAGTATGGATCTAAAGGAGCTATTAAGATTAAGTGAATCCATGTGGGCAAAGACCCAAACAGCCCCTGGTGTTCAATTACTGCTAAATAAGGAGCATCTTGCTCCATCTTTGAACTCTTGAGCTCTCCATTCGCTCCAGCCTTCACCAATGGGCAGGCAAGGGAATGGCCTCGAATTTGCTTACTTCAAAGCTTAACAGTGTGGCTGGGGATGTGTAAGAGAGAGACAGTCACTGTGGGCAACATGCTGGGAAACTTCCAGGAGAGTTGTTGGACTGTGGATTTGTATGTACAGGGATGGGCCAGTTGTCCAAACCAGCTGATGAGGGCATGAGAAAACTAGGAGCACTCCACGAGGTGAGGGCACAAGAAAACTAGGAGCACTCCACGAGGTGAGGGCACAAGAAAACTAGGAGCACTCCACGAGGTGAGGGCACAAGAAAACTAGGAGCACTCTACGAGGTGAGGGCACAAGAAAACTAGGAGCACTCCACGAGGTGAGGGCACAAGAAAACTAGGAGCATTGCAACCCTGGTCTCACAGCTGGGGGACTGTCAGATAGACCCTGAACAGAAATTCTCCTGATGAAAACTTTAGTGTCTGAGCAGACCCACTTGGGAAGGCGGAGAAGGAAACCAAATCCTGCATTTCTAGTTCTCTATTTTTCTGAATGGGCCTAGGAAAATAGCAATTCTCCAAGATGTTAATAATTATCACTTTCCTTGGTGGTGCCTGTAGCTCAGTGGGTAAGGCACGGGCCACAAACACCAGGACTGGTGGGTTCAAGCCAGGTCAGCTAAACAACAATGACAACTGCAACAAAAAAACAGCCAGGCATTGTGGTGGGTGCCTGTAGTCCCGGCTACTTGGGACTGAGGCAAGAGAATCACTTAAGCCCAAGAGTTTGAGGTAGCTGTGAGCTGTGACACCACAGTACTCTACCGAGAGTTACAAACTGAGACTGTGTCTTAAAGAAAAAAAAATGATCACTTTCCAATTCAGTTTTTCTGCCACCCACATACTCCCCAGCTCTTACTTATTTTGGGTGGGAAAGAGATTGGTGGAGCACTTGCAATTCTCCTACAGTTTTAAAAGAGAAAAACGTAAACATGAACTCATCTGATAATTTTATTATTTATTTTTTTAATTAAATCATAGCTGTGTACGTTGATACTATCATGGGGTACAGAGTGCTATTTCTATATACAATTTGAAGTACTTTCATCCAACTGGTTAACAAAGCCTTCATGTCATTTTCTTAGTTATTGTGTTAAGGCATTCATATTCTACATTTAGAGAGATTGACATGTACCCTTATAGGATGAACCATAGGTGTGATCCTGACAATCCCCCTCTCCCCTCCCTTCCCTCTTCCCTCTCCCCACATTCCTGGGCTAAAATTGGGTTATAGCTTTTCTATGAAAGCTACTGTGGGATGTGGAAGAGGAAGCCGGGACTTCATCCTGGAGATGGCTTTAAGAAGTATCGCACACTCAAAAAAAAATTATAACCAAAAACATTTCAGTATTTTATGTAAGTTGAGATAGATAATAAATTAGTATCCAATGTACTCAACCCTACTATGAAACTAATTATTATCTATCTTAACTTACATAAAATACTGAAATGTTTTTGGTTATAATTTTTTTGAGTGTGTGATACTTCGGGAAGCCATCCCCAGGATGAAGTCCTGGCTTCCTCTTGCACATCCCACAATAGAAATTGGTTTCTCTCCTTCCAGCTTTCTCATTTCTTAAGCTACCACCCATGCAAGGCTCTGTTGATTATTTTTTTT
Source organism: Otolemur garnettii (assembly GCF_000181295.1). NCBI lineage: Eukaryota > Metazoa > Chordata > Mammalia > Primates > Galagidae > Otolemur > Otolemur garnettii. Next base: position 13,927,045 of record NW_003852428.1, on the reverse strand, counting down.
TTTCATCTTGCATTACAAAAGGCATCTTCCCAGTTAGGCTCCCTCAGTGTCAGAAGGTGATGGTCTTCCCTCCTTCTAGGATTTCTGTTCCTTACATTGCTCACAAGCTGAGTGATAGATTTCTTCTGTATAAAAGGCAAGTCTGCATTTTTTCTCCAGCAGAGTAGGGTACAAATGCAACAACAAAAAAATATATGTTTGGTGTCTCACAAGGTAGGATTAGAGAGGGTTTTGCACCCTAACACGACTGCACACATTTAAAAATAATACAGGTTCTGCCTCCCTCTTGGACATTGAGAAGGTTCAACTTTAGCAGAGATTATGGTGCTGATCTAACTCAAAAATCTGTTATAAGTTAGAAATTAAATAATGCATGGAAAGTGCTAACTATAGATGAAGTGGCTGTTGCGAGTTTTGTTTCAATGATTGCTGTTATTTTACTACATAGTTTATAGAGTTAAAAGCTGAAAAAATTTCATACAAGGATGTTGATGATAAAGTCGCTGTCTTCAAAATATCAGTGATCAGAGCCCTAGATTTTCATTTAGATCTTAAAGTCTGTCAACAGTGTGGCAGTCTTAAATTTACTACTTTAAGTAGAAAAAATAAGTATCACCGGAATATTTAAGCCCCATCATCAAAAATTCTACTTGGCAGAATTCAATGGAAACATGTTGTTTTTGTTTTATTAAATACAATATGTTAAAAGATAAAGAAATTTTCCTACTGTTCCTTTTTAAAATTGAAAACAGAAGCAGGATATATGGCGATAGATTTAAAGTTGCCTAAGTTTCAGGTGCTAAATTATCAGTACTGCTAAATACCTCTGTTCTGAGAATGGAACACGGTCCCAGATCTACTTCCCTATCAAGCAAGAAAAACACTTCTTCCCAGTATATCAAGAATCTCCCAAACTTGCAGAAAGATATCAAAGTACACCTCCTTTAAAACTGTGAAACAAATGACAAAGTCTTTGTAAATTTTCTTCTTTAACTATTTCAATATATTTGGGGATACAGTGTTTCTTGACATGGATAAATTGTATAAAGGTGAACTCAAAACCTTTATAAATTTCTATAGCGTAGAAGTTGTGAGTACAGGTCGAATGTATTTACTCAGTACTGAGTTTCTTCTGTTTAATATTTTATGATTTTTACAAATATGTTTAGGTCAATGCCAAGTTGCAAGTACCTGAGAATGAATTCGGACCCTACCTTTTTCTCCTCGCGTTTCACAAACCTGTGTCAATGTAATGATTAAGTGCTGATGGTTAAAAGTTTGAGCAATCTAATAAAATGGCAAAATACCTGCATACAGTTTTTAATGAAGCTTAACATCTCCAAAACAATAATGCTGATCCATCATTTCAACAAGATCACTCATCTGAAATGGGAAGAACTCTTAGATCCCTTTGGCAATGGATTTAATGGTCTTGCCATCATCCATTCTGCCCCCAACAGTCTCACAGGTGAGACTATGGGATTCCCTGCTCAGAGCCTACCAAATGCCATATCTCACTTGCCCAGATAAATATGTGTTGAATGGATATTCATGAGTAGATTAAGTGAAGCATTTCCACATCTCCTCTTTATATGGACTCAGGTATGCCTAGAGAATGCAGAAAATAACAATTCCAATCTAATTTCAAACCTAAATCTTTCACAGGAACCAGAGACTAAATATAAATACAAACCCAGGAAGGGAGAAACAGCATTGGGAGTAGTTCCATTAGGGCACAGAATCAGGGATTGCTCTCCAACTTCTCAGCTATGGAACCAGGCAGGTCCCTATTCAGTAAGTTTCATGGACTCTTCAATTGACTCTTACTTGGGCAAGTCTAAGGCTAGAGATACCAGGTCAAGCTGACTGTGGATGTGTCCCTATTGCCCCTTCGATGTGGTTGACCTAAGACTTTTGAGCATGTTCTAGCTCCAATGAGCAAGTATCATAAAATCACTGACTTTCAAAGCTGGAACGCATTTTAAGTACAGTTCAGCTTTGAAACTAATTTAAAAGCTTCCACACAGCCAAGGAAACAATCAATAGAGCAAGTAGACAATCTATAGAATGGGAGAAAATATTCACACTCTATGCATCTAATAAATGGCTGATAACCAGGATCTACAAAGGACTCAGCAAATCAGCAAGAAATAAAATCAAACAACTCTGTAAAAAAATGGGTAAAAGGCATGAACAGAGCTTTTCAAAAGATGATAGACTATGGCCAATAAATACATGAAAAAATGCTCAATATCTCTAATCATCAGGAAAATGCAAGTCAAAAGCACAATCCCCTAACTCCACTTCAAATGACTTTTATTCAGACATCTCAAAACAACAGACACTGGTATGGCTGCAGAGAGAAATGGAAACTTCAACATTGTTGATGAGACTGAGAACTAGAACAGCCTCTGCAGAAAAGTCATATAGAGATAATCAAAGAACTAAAAGCAGACCTATCATTTGATCTAGCAATTCCACTGCCAGGTATTTACCCAAAGGAAAAAGTCATTTTATCAAGAATACATGAGCACTCAAATGTTTACTGTGGCACAATTTACAACCACTAACATGTGGAACCAACATAAGTGCCCCTCAATACATGAGTGTATTAATAAAATGTAGTACCACTGAGTACTGAGCCGTTAAAAAATTATGAACAAATACTACTTGTATCCAGCTAGATGAAACTGGACACTATTATTCTAAGTGAAGTATCATAAGAATGGAGAAACAAACACATATTCACTATTAAATTGGAGCTAACTAGTCAGCACCCACGTGTATATTTGGCAGTTAAACTCAACAGACAGCCAGCAGGTTTCCACTGAGGGGGCGGGAAGAGGAGGGATAAATTCCCATGTAACAGGTACAGTTCTCACGGTCTGGGAGAGGGGCACACTTATAACTTTGACTCAGACTGCCTAAATGCAATTCATGCAAACAAAACATTTGTACTCTTGTAATATTCTGAAATAAAAAAATAAAAACACAGTTCAGCCAACATTCCTTTTCCATAAGGAAACAACAAAATAACATTTAAGGAACTTTCAAATGTTTGCAGTAAAGGTTTGTGGAAATTATTCTCCAAGAAATAATTTTGGATTAGAAAGAAATAAGGATCAAGGGATTGCCTTGGAGAGGCACTAGAGGCATATAGCTTCTGTATAAACATTGGGTAAAGCTTAAAAATTTACACGAGAATAAAATGGCTTTAGTATCATCATCTCTTCATTACATTTAAATTGTAATAATGTTGATACCCAGAGCATATTGAGCCCTGTGGTCTATACTGAACTGACAAAATGTCATAGAGAAAAACAAGGGCAGGAGGGTGGCAGACACCTCTGGTGGTGACCAAACCATGGAGGTTTCAAGGCCTCCACTGAGGGCCCCTGAGATTTGGCCTCAG
>NW_003852428.1:13906971-13922818 GCF_000181295.1 Otolemur garnettii | reverse complement strand
AAAAAAAAAAAACAACTTAAATGTAAAAAGTAAAGTTAAAATTATAAATGGGAAATAAATTCCATTTCTAGGGCCTTGGATGTTATATGTCATTGCTGTTTTTAATAATTATAGATGTCAACTAAGAAATGAGCTGCTACGATGCTAATCTACGTGTTTCTTAACAGTGGTTTGCAGCAAATAACCACCATGCACAGAAACCAGCCAAAGGACAACAGAATTACCCATCCAGGAACGGCCTCTGTCCCCCACGGACTCGGCCTGGATACCTTCTTGGCTGGCATTTGCATCTCCTCCGTCTTAACACCAAGCATTGACTACCCATCAATCTTAGTCTTACATTTAAAACTCATTAAAAATCTGTTTGCCATTCCTCTCAAAGATTAATCACACCAGTCCAACATAATAGCTTTGCCAATTTAAACGCTCCCGCGTTAACGTTTCATTTCAAGTGTACTGTAATTATATTATATTGCTTCTGGCCAAGTTAGAAAGTAGATTCGAATAATAAGCCTATTTTGGGGTATATGATACACTCTTAACACTACTCCTCATATTAATTATGTACAAAACTTGAAAATGTGCCCATCCATCCATCCATCCATCCATCTCTTAGATGTGCAGTTATATGCATATGCATGAATTCGTAAGGAGGGATAATGACTTACTCTTTGGGAGTTTTGGCTTTTTGCACAACCACTTCTCTATATTTAATTTGTATTTTTAATAAGAAAAACTTTATGCCAAAAGATTTCAGTCATTTGTGTTCTCAGGTTATAAATATTCACATGACGGTAATATGATTCCCAGTGATGTGACTGTTAACAACAATCATTTGTTGTTACCCAATCCCTGTAAGTTAAGGAGGAAAAGGCCACTGGGCTTCAATTTCCATTCCCCAGCTTTGGCTTCTGCTTTGCCAGGAGTGGGGTGTGATTAATTAAAGCACGGCCTCTGGCACGGGTATACCAGATACCTGGAAAAGCTGAGGTAAGTGTATTTCAAAATAAAAAATAGAAGATCCTCTTTTTTCCTCTTTGTGATGCCCAAAGCAAACACACTAACTCAATTTCTTGTGTATATTTGTTAATGAATTGGAAAAGCCCTGGGGAAAGGAGACAGGGGGCTATGAACTGCAGGTCTGCTAAGCTTGGGCAGCTGAGAAAAAGTGTTCCTTCTAATACAATTTTATTTGAAAACAAGAAAGACACATTTCTGGTTCTCTTTTCCATTATCAACTCATTGGTAAGGCAAGCTGTACAGAGAACGTCAACATTAGTATCAGTTTCAAAGTAACCTTAATGGATGACTTTATGTTAACTTTTTTTTTTTTGCAGTTTTTGGCCAGAGCTGGGTTTGAACCCACCACCTCCAGCATAAGGGGCTGGCGCCCTACTCCTTTGAGCCACAGGTGCCGCCCTTTGTGTTAACTTTTTTTAAACTAATGATGACCCAGAAGCCAAATTCACTTTTGAAAGTATATCTAAGTGATATGATTAAGAACTAAATTGTAAATATAGTGGATATTTCATTCATTCACTCATTTTTCTGTTATTTATTGGTTCCCTATAATGTGCCTTGGTCTCTCTTAGGCACTAGAGCATTCAGCCATGGAATCCTTCCATTTCTAGTTGTGTCAGAAGGTTAATAAACAAACCTGACAAGTAAGTAAATGTACAGTATGTTGGAAGGTAATAAAAACAGACACAGGGATCTTATTGTCAAGGGTTTAGTTCTAAATAAAGTTTTCTGGTGGAGGGTTCCCTGGGCAGGAACTGGGAGGGAGCACGGAGAGCCCATTGCTGTGAGAACAGTCCCGGGGAAAGGAAGAACTCCCCAAGGGCAGTGTCCCTGCCGCCCTGCAGACAGCCGGGGCAGGAGGAGAAATCCAGGGGCTACGGGGCTGTGTTCAGTTAGAGCACAGTGGTTATTGGAAGGACTTTGAAGTTTCCTTTGAATATCCACAGAAGCCTTGAGAAGTATTTGACTAGGGAGTGAGATGATGTGACTTAAGTTTTTGAGGCTCATGGTGATGCTTGTGCTGAGATATTCTGTAGGGAACCGAAGCTAGCAGACCCGTTAATGGGGCAAAAGCAACCATCTGAGTGACAGCACAGTGAATCAGGCAGGTGAGGAGGTGGTGACAAGTTGTCGATCCTGGCTAGATTATGACAACACAGGTGACAAGATAGGCTGCTGGGTAGAACACCGACTTTAAAAGATAAAAGGAGCCAACCTTGACTCATATACTTTGTTAACTAAAATTCTAAAAATATTTAACGATGTATCTGAGGTAGGCTGCTCAATCATTGTGACCATATTTGTTTTTAATTCATCTTAACATGGAAGAGAAAATACCACCCTTCATGACTTTGAGTATATGTAGAAATCCCAAATGCTCTCTCCGTATAGGCCTCATAGTTCCCAACTTAAAGGGTTTCTTTCTTTGCATTCTCTTCTTATCCCTCTATCCCTATTGTTACTTTCACAGGTTGAATATGGTGAATGGGTTTCTTCCAATTGTCATAGATGAATCAGCAAGCTTTGGCAAGTAGTAAAAATTTGAAACATAATTAATGCAGCAATTGTGCACCTGGTATCCTCATGCATCCATGATCCAGTTTTAAACAGCAAGGATTAAGTAGACAAATGAAAGTGAAGAGGTTTTCATCCTGTCACCTTTATTTTTGCCTTACTGACCCCAAGAAAGCTCACTTTTGACTGTGTGGTTTCTGATGTGCAATTACGTAAGCAACGGCTACTGAAAAAACTTATAACTCAACATTAGTTTCCCCATCCAAAGGGCTCAGACCCTGAAAATATTAAAACTTTGTGGGTGGGTCCATTTTAGCCTCTCCAAAAAATACCAGTGCAAAGATGACTAAATCCATCTGGAGTTTGCTGTTATTTTTTGGAATTTCATTATGAAAATATGGGTGTTCCCACATTAGCTCATGGCGCTTCCTCCTGGCAGAATACCATAGAAAAGAACAGTGGACATTCAAGTGCAAGGTGCAGACGGCCATTTTCCGATGACCTTCCCTAGTGGCACACTTCATGAAACAGCTAGTGGTCCAACTAAAAATGAATTTTATGAAAATTTTATTTTCTAATTTAAAAAGATAAAACCACGAAAAAGTATACATAATCCCTGATCATCAGAGACATAAGTGCAGATCAAAACCACCCTGAGATATCACCCAGCCCCAATGAGAATGGCCCACATCACAAAATCCCAAAGTTGCAGACAATGGCGTGGATGTGGAGAGAAGGGGACACTTTCACACTGCTGGGGATTTGTAAACTAACACAGCCCCTGTGGAAAGAAGAACGGAGAATCCTCAGAGACCTAAAAGTAGAACTTGATCCTGCAATTCCATTACTAGGTATCTATCCAGAAGAAAAAAAAATCATTTTACCATAAGGACATTTGTAGTAGAATGTTCATCACAGCTCAATTCGCAATCACCAAGATGTGGAATCAACCTAAGTGCCCATCAGCCCATGAATGGATTAATAAACTGTGGTATATGTGAACCAAGCAATACTAAAGGGCCATAAAAAATATGGAGACTTTACAGCTTTTGTATTTACCTGGATGGAGCTGAAGAACATTATTCTTAGTAAAGTTTCACAAGAATGAAAAAAACAAGTATCCAAATATACTCAACACTAATATGAAACTAAGAGATAAACAACTACACCCCCACCTGAGGGGGGAGGCGGGAGGAGGATCGTCAGGTCTCCCTTGATGGGGACAAATGAGGGTATACAGCACACCCCCTGGAAGAAGGGCTCAACTACAACTTGAGCTATACCTAAAAAATGTAAATAATGTATCTTAATCATTTGTACCTTCAGATTAATCTTAAAAAAAAAAAAGATAAAACCATGTTTAAACATGAGAGCCTGTGCCATCCGGTAAACGTCCGCCTGGAAGAGAGCTCGTGGGGAAGAGCTACTAACCATCTTACTACCCTGAGACTTATGTTTCAATTTACTACTGAATTTCTACTTATCCATTTTCTTTGAAAAAACATGGAAATATGGAAAACAGACTAATGTCTCCTGAATTCTATAATCAAATCAACCCTAGAGTATGACCCATAGAGGAAAGTCCTGAAACCCAGGTGTGCAAGAATGCTAACAATTAAAACATGTGTTCTCTAGTCTCTTCCTTTTCCATAAGGTTAAATATTTTCAGGAACCTCCTCCTATTTTATTTTAGATAATCATTTTTTAAAAATTATACCACTATAAATAGCAATTAAAATCATTTGATGAAGAGTATACCCATGTCCAGTCTCCTGAGATACTGACTGGGTGACATTTACAAGGCCCCTGTTAGTGGTGGTTCTGTGGGACCATTAGTGGGAAAGCCAAGGATGCCATGTCATCCCATATACACCCCCCACACGCCTGCCTACACCAAGTCACTTCCTTTTAGCAAACCCTTCTTTGGGGAAAACTATATTTTCCATATAGTTTTGGTCAGGTTCTCAAATTCAGGCACCTGGCAGTAAACATTTATACAGGTACAATTAACCACTGAAGAGAACTGTGCTGTGGCAGTTTTTGCAGGGTACCTGGTATCCTGAACGCAGCCTGCAACCTGTGGGGCCTGGACACAGCCAAAGCGTAGAGCCCAAGACGGGGAGCCCCTGTGTTCAGGCTCGAAGATGGTACTACTCACAGGTCTCACTGAAGTCACACAAAAAGCTCTTTCAGAACAGCCAGACGTTCATCAGGCCCTGCAATGTCCAACTATGTTCAGACAATGCTGAGGTTACTCAAACATTCCTGTTTGAACACACTTGTTCATTTCTAGAAATTCTATTTGGCCCCTTTTTTTCAAATTTTATAGCCTCTTATTTTCTTGCTTCTTTCCTCTTGCTTTAGTAACTCGAATTCCTGGCTTGCTAATCACTCTGTTTGCTGAAGTTGCTGACGTCTTTAATGGCGACTCATTCATCTTGTCTCTTGAAATGTTTAACTCTGAGCTCATTTTCAGTGGGGTTTTCTTTACTTTGCTGTGAGAATCTTGCATGATCTGCTCTGAACATGAGCCTCAGAGAAGGGTCACATTTGCCTGTGCTGTGGGACTAAGGGTTTCAGCTTAATTCAGATAAGTCTTCAGCTTAATTTTTCAGCTTGGCTGTCTGCCAGGATAAACCAAGATTCCCCCTCAAGCAGGCCTGGAGTTCACAGGAGAATGTTTTCCCCACCCAAGGCCCCTGAGATGGCAAGCTAACCTGCTAATCCCAAACCACCTGTCAGGGAGTTTCCAGCTCTTTCCAGGGTTGGGGCTTCCATGTGTCTCCAGCAAAATGCCTCCCAGCTCCTTTCTCACCAGCCTAGAATCACGCCCTTCTGCCTGGTGAGCCTCTGGCAACCATTTCTCTTCACTCTCAGATTGCATCTTGATCTAAAACCTTGAGTTCACCTTGCATCAGCTTGGATTACTCCATTTCTGGTGCCTGGAAATTTCCTTTTCTTTCCCTAGAGATCAGCTGTGTGTTAATATTTGTGTGTGTGTGTGTGGGGGGGGGTGTGTATCATATTTTATTGATGATTTCTTTCTGTGCAGGAAGAAGACCAGCTAACATCAGCTCCGTTGGCTATAGTGGTGCAAGTTGGATAAATCCATATGGAAATGAGCCAGGCGTCTTCAAACTACGGCCTGTGCAGCCCTCCTAGGACATTTATCCAGGTGTTTTTGCCACCGCTGCCTATCCTGCTTAGCAGCCAACTCGTCCTGGGGCCTGCAGTCTGGCCCTCCAACAGTCTGAGGGACAGTGAACTGGCCCCCTGTTTAAAAAGTCTGAGGACCCCTAGAGTAGACTAATCCCAGAATCCGATTAATTCACTTTCCACACAGAAATGTGTCAAGTTGCTGTATTTACCGGCACAACAGGGCACTGCAACCCAGATTTGCTTTCAGAAAAGTCAGTCAACCTACCCGGTTCCTCACCAACAGGAGTGGTGAGGTTCCTTAGCACGTCAGTGTGGCTAACAGGAGACAGGCTCTAAGTGCCATCTCCTGAAGACCAGGACACCACAGCCAGACACTCCAGCCAAGGCCCTGGAAAATTCTCCACCTCTGTAGATTTCTATTCAAGACTTTCTCAACAGATTTGATTCTTCTTGGAGTATTTTAAATACTTAGACCATTTTCCTTTCTTCTGCAAACTTTTTCTAACATTCTATGTTCACCTTGAAACCCACTGTGGGAGACTTTCCTCACCCCTTACCACCCCACCCCACACCCATTTACTTGCCTTGGCTCAGGGCCTTGGCGTGTCCCCTTTGGTCCATTCTGTGCCACCACCAGGTGCCCCATGCACACTGCACAGCCAAGTACAATCCCAGAGGCTCCCAGATTCAATCCAGACATATTTTAAAGTGCTTTGTATTATAATGCATGGAAATTCTGTCACCCAGTCTATTCTTTCTCTTCCTTTTTTATTAAATATATTATATTTTTAAAAATAGTTTCAGATTTACAGAAAATTGAGAAGACAGTATAGGGGATCCCATTGTCCGACACCTAGTTTATCCCCATCATCATCATCTCATATGAATATGGTATATTTGTCATAATTATTGAATTGATACTGAAGTAGTATCATTAGTAAAGTCCTTGGATTATTCAGATACCCTTTCTTTCTAATCTAATGTTCTTTTTCCATCCTAGGATGCCATCCAGGATTCCACGTCACATTTAGCTGTCCTTGGCTGTGACAGGTTTCCCAGACTTTTCCTATTTTGACAACTTTGTGCATGTTGATGAGGACTAGTCAAGTGTTTTGTAGTGTTTCCCCATTACTGGAATTCACTGGATATTTTTCTCATGATTAGACTAAAATTACGAGTTTGGGGGAGGAAGACCATAGAGGTAAAATGACATTTTCATTTCTTACCAAGAGCACAAACTACCAGCTTGGCTAACACTGTGGGCAGCAGCCTTGCCCACTGGCTGGTCAGGGTTGCCCCACCTCTCAGGACTCCTGGCACCAACTCTATTGATCCTCTGACTTGGGTCCTCAAACCCCTCATGAAGCTTTCCCCACCCCGTTCAATTATATATTTTTTGGTCTTCCCTTCATCTTCTATCCCCATGATGATGATGATGCCTCGTGTCCCCAGACGCACTCTCGAATACGTTAAATACATAACTGCATGTTTATCTTTGCTATGTGCATTAGGTAAAAGACAATATTTTTAAATTTTTAAAAACACTTGTATGTTATAATACATTTTTAAAAACTTACTTTCTAACAACACTCTGTTTGGGGGGATCATCCAGCTCACTGCTTCTGATAGCTGCCTAGTAGTCCATGAGGGGCGTCAGCCACTTATGCTTTATCCATGATTCAAAGGAAGGAGCCTAGGATGCTTCCAGCTCCCATGTCCACACGGAATGCTGGAGCGGATTCCTGGGATGAGCTTCTCTGTGTTTCTGCGGGGGAATGAATGTTTTTCCTCACTGCCCGTCCTGGGTGCGAGTGCCATCTGCAAGCTGGCGCCAGGAGGGCTGCACCTGCTGACTTGGACACAAGTTCCTCTTTGCCCACATCCCCACTAGCATTTAGTGTTACTTAACTTCCCAATCTTCTCCACATTCACGAATATACAGTAGTACTACCATTGTTTTAATTTGCATTTTTTATTTATTGTGAGTTCTAACTTCTTTTTACAAAGCGTGGCATTTTCTTCCTACTGTGAATTGCCTCGTCAAATCCTCTGTCCATGTTTATTTTGTATTCTGTGCCCTTTGGCCCTCTGTGGGTGAATAAAACTTCTCTGTGTATTCTGAATGTTAATCTTTCATCAGTTTTACACACTGTGGTCATCTCGGCCCACCTGCCACCTTTGTTATGATGTCCTTCCTTCAACTAATAATGTCTTATTCTGATGGAGTTGAACATATCAAATTCTCTACTTAGAATGTGGCCTTTAGGTGTCTTGGTCAAGAAATATTGATCTTCCTCCTGGTCACTAGATACTATTCTACATTATGAATTTATAGGATTTGATGTCGTGATAAAATTATTTTTCTCCATGTAACAAGTCGATTTTTACCATCAAATATTAAACAACTCATCCTTTAGCCTGTGATTTCTACTGCCGAGTTCACCAATAGAAAGTTTCCTATGTGCCAAAGTTTGATTCTGGACTCCAGGGTTTTGTTTGGTTATCTGTCTATTCATCCGTGAATCATCAGCACACTCAATGTATACCCCAATAAAAACCATAATTATGCCTGTAAACCAAGCACTTTGGGAGGCTTTGGTGGGAAGATCACTTGAGGCCTGGAATTTGAGGCCAGCATGGGCAACATAGCAAGACCTTGTCTCTATAAAAAAGAAGAAATAATAAAAATAGCTGGCCATGGTGGCACACACCTGCTGTCCCAGTTACTAGGAAGGCTGAGGCAGGAGGGTAACTTGAGCAGAGGACTTTGAGGATGCTGTGAACTATGATGCCAGTGTACTCAGGCCCTGTTTCATTAAAAAATAAATAAATAAAAAATAAAATTCTACAAGTTATAGTTACAAGGGCTAATGTTTTCCCTAACCCCTATTTCCACACTTTATTTATCTTTCATACGCCGACCTCTCTATGAAATCTTCCCAACTATCCATCTGAATTTAATTGCTCAGTTCACTGCATGTCTGGGCACCTTGCCTCCCCTGCCATGCTGTCCCCAGGAGAGAGAGGGAAGCAGAGAGAAAGAGGCCGGGGCTTGGACCTCACAGACTCAGGTTAAAGCTTTGCCTCTTACTGGCTACAAGAACACCAGCAGCCCACCAGGCTGTCAGAGCCCAGAGATCTTCTCATCGGGCAAATTAAAATGACAGCTTTCACTGACACTTATTGCACATCTTCTATGTAACTCTAAGAAGCAGAGGAGATTAGATTATTCCTTTCATTTTATAGACAAAATGCAAAGATTGTTCTATCTGGCACATCTTATAAATAGGTGGAAATGGAAGGATTTGAACCCGGGGTGTTTAAGGATAAAACCCATCGTGTACAATCATTCTACATTCTTCCTTTGGGACCTGCTGAAATCTATAAAGTGTTTCTCTAATGCTCAGTGATGATTTCGTGCCCAACTCCTTAAAGCTGGACTAGGGATCAGCTCATATTGCAACCTCAGCTTGCCCCAGTGGCTTTGTCACAGTTGTCTCCCTGGGTGTGGGAGGCAGAAGGTTCATTATCTTTGAATGAAAGCATAAAAATACTAACAGTTTCCATGTACTGAGGGCTGACAGTTTCTGCAAGGCCCTGTGCTAAGTACTTCAATGCTTTAGCTCATGTGATGCTCTAATTTCAACGTGGTAGGTACTTTTATTTCCAAAAACAGATCTGGCTAGATCAAAAACCTCCCCTTATTACACAGCTACTCTGGGCCCAGCTGAGTTTCAACTCTGATATCTCTGTCTCCACGCACTTCCATTTTACCTATTATTTGATACAAAGTCTATAATTTTAATGCATTTTCTAACTTTTAAGTTATTTTTCTAAGTTCTTGTTATACAAGTTTAATACATGTGCGTATTTTCTGGCCTAACACGTGAATATGAACACATTTGAAAGTTTTTATTCTGCATTCAAAAGTTTCTTTCCATGCTTTTCTTCTTTAACAAGAAGAATTAAGGGCTGATTAAACTCAGGACTTAATGTTTCCTACTTTTGAAAAAATACAGTAAATGATATTGTCAATGCTTATAATAACAAATTCCAGGACGGGAATAAAGTTTTGGATAGAGGTATTATGGACAGTAAAGGGGAGCGCGTGCTGCTAATCAGTGTGTCCTGTCTGCAGCCACATGCTGACCATGACTTCTAACATCTCAGATAGTTGATCTTATACAGGCCAAAAACTGGCTCCTTAAATATCAGGCCAAAAATTGACGCAGGAGCTTGCTGTCCTTGTGGGCAAGACTTAATTTCAAAGTAGGATTTACCAATGCCAAAATCAATAAATACCACACTCAAGAATAGGAATTAAGTTTAGAATATGTACATGTAGCATTAGTTTCCAAAGTAAACCCCAAAGGTACTAGAATTTGGTGGCATTATTTAATATCAATATTGCTAAGGTGAATAAATCTAGTCTGGTTCCATTATGCCCAAAATACAGATTGGCAAAGCTGCTGTCCTTTGTGTTAGTAAATGTGGGACAATTTTCAGTATTTAATTTCAGAAGCAAATATTGTAATATTCCAAGCTATCCTTAAACCAGCTAATGTATGGCCTTTAAAACCAAGGGTTAAAGAAGCAAAAGGTGGGTGAGGTTCTCATTTTACACGAGAGCTTCTCAATCTTTTTTAAGGCAGATTCTCATTTAAGTCTTATAATGGTGGAACAATTTTAAATTTAACAGAACCTTTACTATTGTAAATTCTTATTTTATAGTTGATGAGATAACCACCAATATCTTGCAATAAAATTATCTAACACTTTGTTATGGTTTTGTGGAACATTCTTGGTGTCAACACCATATTCATCTAATTATTTTATTGTCTGGCTTTTATGATAGAAAGGAAGTTTTATCTCTCATTAACTTTTTGTTAATTTCAGTCTTAACTGCTGATTTTTTTTTAGATAGACTAAACTAATAGATTCTTGTCTCATCTCCAATAATTTTTTTTTTTTTTGCAGTTTTTGGCTAGGTTTGAACCTGCCACCTCCAGCATATGGGGCCAGTGCCCTACTCCTTTGAGCCACAGGCACCACCCTCCAATAATTTTTTTTTAATAATAAAACTGTGTTCAATCTATAAACTGTATTTGGGAACAACTTACATCCTTTCAATACTCAATATTTATATAAGGTCTCTCAATTAATTATACTTTTATCTTTTTAATCTCTTCTATAAGTTTCTACACGTAGATGTTAAGCATTTTTGGTTGAAATCACTTGTAAGAATGTTACAGTTTGGAGATCTTTGTACCATTACATTTTGAGACTGTACACTATTAAACTTTTTGACAGCTTCTTGTGGCTAGTTGGACTGCTATTGATTTTTGTATTACAGCATATTCTTTAATTTGGAAAAGATGTACAGTATGAAATTGTTAGATTGACCAGCAGTTATATGACATCAAGTTCAGCATGAGAATGAAACTGATAACATCCAAATGTTTCCTAATCTCACTGAAGAAGGAAGATCTTTACTGGTTAATTTTGAGCAGTGTCATTTTGCTTCAAAACTTAGTGGAAGATCAAAATCTTCGGTAGAAAATATAAACAGGATTGGGATTCCTCGATAGCTATAGTAATAGGATTCATTTCATAGTCAGACCCTTTGACTACAAGACTTAAGGAGAATGGATGGCAATTACATTCTCAAAGATTTTATGGGCCCCCACAGAGAAATGCCAGTGGCGAGGGGCAGGGAGAAAATGCAAAATCAATAAGAAGTAACAGTGCCTTCAAGCATCTTCTAGCCCAGGCCTGGCCTTGAATGTTCACGTAGTTTATGGTAAGCTCGAGGCTTTCCCGAGGCCACGTAATAAAGACATAAGCCACACGTAGCATTCCAGGGCCATCTGAGCAGCTGGATGGGGACGCACTGGATGGCTTCCAGAACAAAGAGGGGGCTCACGCAAGTTTTCTCTCCCTACTGCTGAGAAGCCACGGGTACACTCAAGGGGCAAAATGATTCCATCACCATTCCCAGAAGATTTCTGCATCAAGGGAAGGGTGAAAACCTGTCCTGAAACAGACTAAAAGGACACCACAGGCATCTGTGCAAGCAAAGTGTTACTATAGGAAGGCCTGCCGGGCCAGAGAGTTAGTGAGGGGCCCTGGTGAGCACCAGGATGGGGCCATGATCAGAATATCTAAGGCAGCTTCCTGCGGGAGCCACTGCTATTCCAGTGGGGGTTCTGGGAATAACCCTCAGGGTGCAAAGTGGTTGCATGGGTCTTAGTCCAGCTAATGTGACAAGTTCGACATTCTCCTTTTATCTCTCATATTTTTTAGATTCTGCATAATCTCGTGACCAAGTCTGGCTAGAACTAAAGGGCTCTTTCTTCTTTAAGCAGCAGTAAACAAGAGCCTAAGAAGACCAGCTCTGCTTTCTGGAGCAGAGAGCCCACAAAAGGAATGTCTGTGTATGATCATTATTCAGTTTACATTATAATTTTTCTGGAGAAAACCACTGAACCTTTGTAATCACAGATTCTTGCATTCTGCCCATGTGAGATTAGCAAAAAAAAAAAAAAAAAGGATCCAACATGGTTTATATGACTAAGCCTTCCATTAATTACTTATGTAGATAATTATTAGTTATCAATGCATTTAACAATTTAATTGTTAGCCTCAGCTCCACGCACTGGGCAAGGTGTCATGACCACCTTCTCCCCACTTGCCCCAAATGAGCAAAGCTTAGCAAAATCCTCCAGTCTAGTTGGGGAGGGGGCAGAAAAGCACTGAATATTGTAATACAAAAAGGATTTTAAATGATATTATGAAAGATTTAAAAATGACACTGAGGGCCCAGAGTGAATGGTGGCTGACTGGGGAAATGAGAAGCAAACAGGCTCCGTGGAGGAGGCACTTTGACCTTCACCTCAGACACTGGGCAGCTTTCAAAAGGCAGAGGTGGGAACTGCCGTCTTCTTGAACGATGAATCACAAAGAAGGCACCAACACAGAAGAGGTCTCGGTGCACGTCTGCTTAGGGACAGCAAAAAACACGTTTGGCTTCAAGCACCATTGTAAATATTCGATGGGAAAAATAAACTTTCCTCTTATGAAACACTTTTGAAGACCATGATAACTGCAATTTCTCGGGCCTGATGTCATTATGTGCATTCAAACTGAGCCACTAGATTGAGTCCCATTAGCACAGCAAGTTGCCTCTTGCTACTCCCAGCTCTTGTCATCATTATTACCAATTATCTTCCATGGTGCCCCTGACGTTCTCAGCACCTGCCTTGTGTATACCTACCCTTCGTGGGTTCAGCGTGCTAGACCCAGGCTTCTGTGATCATCACAGTCACCTGTTCTTCTATTTGCCTGGCAAAGTGGAGGTGTCATCAGCAGAACTGTTGCTGTTTCTACCAAGAAAACTTTCTGACCCATCCGTCAGGCTTCTATAGAAAGCTCTTTAGATAGAGGTTCTAAATTAGGCATGTCTCAGGTATTACGACCGTTCTGCCTATACCGCAAGAAAGCCAACTTGCTTCAGCAGCTTTACTTCACATTTATAGTCTGTGAGCTACACTGCACATTGGCAGAAAGTGAGAGAAATTACAATTGATGATGGTTGTTTTTTGCCAGCAAGACCAAGGGGTTAAATGATTTGTCAAAGCTAGCTCGAGTAGTCATATTACCAGGAATCCAATTTAAGATTCGGGGCATTCAAGTAGCACTGGGTAACTAATTCTCACCCAGCCTTTATTTCCCCACTCCCAGAAAGTATGAAAATAATTGTGTAAGAGTATAATTTCCAGCACACTGTTTTGAATCCGTTTGGGTTCAATAATATTCATTATGTTACCTAATGTGGATGTGCAAAAACATTTCATTAGACTCCTGCTCTTATAAAATTTAGGGGAGACACACATATAAAGAGTGAACTCTAATCAATGTAATGAATGTGCAAACTTGCATGTGCGGAGACCGGCCAACGCTAATGAGGCGACTGTGAACTGGAGAAACGGAAGCCTGAGGAACTGACGCTACTGTGTTGTCCATTCCTCAAAGACAGTCAGCTGATGTGGAGGGACAGACACCAGGATCCTTGTATTCCACTTTTTATATTTATATGCAGGGTGGCTTTGGGTATGTTATGTACCATGTTCACATAATGGAAAGAAACAGATGACTTCACACTGCTAACCCTGGGTAGACTTAAATTAGACGATTCCGGAGATTCTCATACTCAGAAAATTCGTTCGAGGACTCCTTAGCAGACTTAGATTATTTGTGACTTTTCAGAATTTCAAAATGCCTTTAAGTTGCCATTGGATCACTCCTTGCTCACGTATCATTACCAACGTGCACTGTGACTTGGATGATTCACTAGGTACCAGGCCACATGCTATGTGAGTTACATGTGCAATTTCACTAAAACTTTTCTGTAACAATGCCAGATAGGTCACATTTTTCAGGTGATGAAAAGGAGGCCCTGATGGCTTAGGAAACTTTTCAGTGATACCATGGCCAGGTAGAAGGGAAGCTGAGCACAAACCTTGCTGATTCAGCACCACCTTTCTATATTAAAAACTCTGTACACCCACCCAACCAACAATCTTTCCCAGCCCACCATCTTCCCTGAAGTTTCTTTTTCTCTAATAACATTTATTTTCTACCGAGTATGGTACTAGGCCCCGAGGCAGTTATTTTCCATAGAGCAAGAGACATTTGCTAAACTTCCTCACCTGTTATTAGAATTAGTATATTAGTCCAAAACACTTTAAAAATGTAAAGTGTTATATAAATGTGAGGTATTTGAAGGCTCCTTATAGTAAAAAATGATACTAGACAACTGTGTCTTCCTCGAGTAATGCTTGTGGGATTAGCCACTTCTGGGCTTGCTATTTCCCTCCTGCTTAATTATAATATTGTACAGGAAGGGAAGGGGTCTTAGTCAACTTGGAATGAAGATCTCATTTTAACATCAAAATGGGGATTCATAGTTAAGACTCTTTTAATAAGAAAATAATAGGCCCTCACTCCTGTTTTTCTAAATTAATGGGAATAAGCTGAATGTCAAAAAGAACAAGATTATGTTGAATGGAGATTTTGTGGATTCAGCCCCATAGCTTTACAGGAAGATCTTTTACATCTCAATGTCTTATTAGCAGGTCATGATTTATCTGACAATTATCATGATAATTAACTTTCAAGAACCATTGTTAACTCTCAGTTCTCCAGGGTTTATTCTCAGAAAGACAAGTTTTTTTGTTTTTGTTTTTAACAACCTTATGAGGGTGATCTTGGACAAAGCAGACATATACACCTGTTAGGGAGATTCAACCCAAGGAGAAACATCTGAGTTGACTGCGTAACACCACAAAATTACTTCCCCTCACACACTTGTCTTTCTGCAATGGTTACAAGAATCTCTGTGATGTATTTCTGTTCATGAGGCCGTAGGATTCACTTTTCCTTAGAAAAGTTGGGGTAGGCACCTTGGAGATAACATTGGTATGAATGTGAAGTACCGGCTATTAATTCCTGTATTATCCGTCCAATTTCTAGGGATCTGAAGTCAAGCAAATAAATGCAGCTGATGCCAAATAGTGAGAAGTTATTGGAAATCGTTTAGCCTTGATGATAGAGTATTATCTCAAATTCCCTCAACCAAAACAACAACAATATGATTTGTGTAAAAATTATATTGTCATTAACCACTCTGCTGGAATTACTTTTCATTATTGACTAATGCTAGACTCTCACTCTAGGCTTCTTTGCTCATAGACAGGGTGGCCATAAAGTTTGTGTGTGTGTGTTTTAAAACAGTGTGCAATTTAAAACAGTCGGCAATTTACAATTGCACACGAACATTATGGCCACCCTGTATATGCATGGATGGATATGTATACGTGTGCATGTTTTTTCTTGTATTTCATAGAAGACTGTAATTTATTTTAAAATTATCTCCCTTTATCTTATCAATTTTCTTCTATTTTCTCATGCCCCTACTGTTTTTGCTGGGCTTGGGGACCTATGGATTTGAGATCTATTTTACCAGAGCAGTGTTTATAACACAGCTGATTGAATGTAGAATCCTGCATTCTACCCAGGGCTCTGAAATTGCTCACGTGCCTGGTACTTTCATAAACTGCTTTCATTTCCTGCATGAGACCTGTGAAATCTGGTA
>NW_003852428.1:13904313-13905470 GCF_000181295.1 Otolemur garnettii | reverse complement strand
AAATGAAAAAGAAAACAAACAAACAAACAAAAAAGCATAGATCAAGTGTAATTGCAAGGGGAAACTGCCAGAACCTACAAGAAATTCCAGGAGAAAAAGTTGTAGAGTGCAGCAAGAGGGAGCAGCCCCTTTGCAGAGGCCCTCCCTGGAGCTGGAGCCCAGGAAGGGCAGGGGGAAGGTTTCTTTCCCTTTCTGCACTTGTCTGGCAGGCAGCAGGCTCCTGAGCTGCTGGGGAGCATTTCTACCCTCACAAGCCCCAAAGCTGCTACCACCAGTGAACAGGCAGCTTCTCAAGGACAAAGCACCAGGATGCCGGCCCCCTTGGGGTGCTCACAATCACCACACACCCTTGGGGATGTGGCGGTGTCATTGCTTCTCCACTAACCTGTGCCTCTGTCCTTCCCACACAGCTTCCGCCCTTCAGTTTTCATCTTGCTCATTCCCACATAAACATTCTCCAGTATGGAGAGTCTATGGGAGCTGCAGAGCGCCAGTGGGTCCTGGGGGATCTGCCTCCCCTCAGAGCCTGGTCATTCCAGGAAGGCTGATGTCCCAAGAAAAGGACAGAGATGACCTGAGTGCTGGCTTTCCTTGATCCAGACTCTGCATCTCCTTCTCCCCTGCCCACAGCTACCAAGACAGACACTTGAGCTGGGGCTCTCAGGAGCTGCGGCTCCCTTCTGTTGGGGATTGGATGGAGGGTGGGGCTCAAACATTCCGCTTAATGACATGCAGAGGACAAAGGGGTGCTCGGACTGTGAGCTCCCCATGCACCAGCCTTCAGCATTGCCACTCACCTGGCATCCATCAGAATGGCACAGCCTGAAGCAGATGGACATCAAACCTGCTCAAGCACCTCATAGGCAACAGGGATCAGCATGCTTCTCTCCGACAGGCACGCTTCTCCCTGGTACTATTAGGGACTGACCTTTAGGGACCCGAGAACAAGCCTGTAGGCTAGATCCTGTACCCCAGGACTTATTTGTATTGTTCATGGGTTTGGAGGGGAGATTTGTGAGCTAACTCAGGAGGTGAGGGAGCCCACGTGGGCAGAACTGAAAGAGAGCAAAGTGTGGGTCCCAGCCACAGTGCATCTGTGGGCATCCCTCTCCCCACAGGAAGGCTGCACTCTCAGCCCAGGGTGGGATCCTGTGTAT
>NW_003852428.1:13898999-13903278 GCF_000181295.1 Otolemur garnettii | reverse complement strand
CGGCTGCCCACTGCTGTCCTCTCCACTGCAGCCTTGCCCCTCCTCATGCGCAGGGATCGTCATCTCTATGGCTCAGTCATGTACATTTTTGCCGCTTTGACAAATGAATGGATTTCAGGTATAGAAAATGGATGTGCTCAAAAAAGATTAAAGCAAAGGCAACTCCCAGGAGGTCATGTGCCCATCCAGGCACACACAAATGCTCCCTTTTTAAGACACCAGGCAGCAACGTGAAAGAGGTCTTCCAGCTGGGCCCACTCCAACTTTAAATGCCATCTGTTCTCTGCCAACAACCAGTCAAGGGCTGAATTGAAATTTAAACCCAAATCTGTCTGCACACTATAGGCTCTTAAGTCATCACCTTCTAGTTTACTGAGGAAATTCCATATTCCAGGCACTTCAGTTATCAGCAAAAGTGCTACATAATACATCCTGTTAGTTTCACAATTCCAGAATCTGAAGAATGTTAGAAAGTTTCTATGTGCATTAAATTGGGCAAGTGTGAACTCATTAAACCAGACAGACAAAAATCTTCCTGATTATGAAAAGAAAAGCGGAGATTCTAGTTACAACAGTAGCAAACCACACAGGACACTGTGTACAGGGAAGAGCAAGTGTGAGCTAGGGGCCAGGGTGCTCAGAAAACTGGCAATCTGAGCTTCACCGGTGGGGCCCACCCTATTCTGGAGGGTAGACCAAAACTTTTTAAAATGAAGTAGAAGTACGAAAAATGTAAAATCTTCACTTTTTATTAAATTGACACTCGATTATCTCACATATCTAAGAGATTCCAAAGAATCAGCTGAAAAAAATATTTAAGAACCACCCTTCAAAAAAAATCATTATAGCAGCAGGCTGCATAAAATACACCATAAAATCAATAGCTTCTTAATCAACTGACCAAAAACATGCATCACTTAAGGGAAAAATTCACTGGAACAGCAAATATTATAAAATGGGTAGCACAGATGTAACAGAAAAGGTGAAAGAAATTTAAAAATAAAATATAAAAGTGTTATTGAAGGAGTGAAAACAAAATGGAAACAGTTTATACAAATAGAAAAAAGAATCATAGCCCTGGATGGGAACACATAGTATTTTACTTCTCACCAGAATATCCATCTCTCTGTGTGTGTGTGTGTGTGTGTGTGTGTGTGTATTCTGTGTGTAGGTATGGTATTCAATGCAATTCCTCAAAATAGCTTTGATTTTTTTAACTTGCAAATTTATGTCTAGATTAATATGAAAGATTCTCTGCAAAACAGCAAATGTAGGTTTGAAAAAGAAGACCCAACTTCTTACTGGTACAAATACAAATATATGTATCAGTGTGGATACAACAGAGTGTCCAGATGAACCCAGAAATATCTGAGAGCTTCATGCATCCTATTATTTGGTAAATAACAACATTTAGTAAATAACAAGTATTAGGAAAATTGTATACTCATTTTGGAAAATAATATGGGTCCCTGTCTCATTTGATATTGAAAATATATTCTGGGAATATCAACATATTCGAAGCAAACAAAATCCCAGATAAGAAAACAAATAATTATGAAAGTATTATAAAAACAGGAGACCATTATTTTTATTTTACAATCTTTGAGAAAGTTCTGTTTGCATCCTAAACAAGATGCAAAGTTAGAAATTATTAACGTAAGTAAGAATAAATCAAATTAAAATTTCAATAAGTCCAAGGATACCATAAATTACTTAAAATACAAAAGAAGACTGTGAATTTCTTTTTTAATGTATATAATTGATGAAGAGTTAATAAAGCAGTATAAAAGAAAGTCTTGTAATGAAAGAAACAAAAGACAAATGGCCAATTTCAAAAAGATGGTCTAAAGTATGTATATAAGGCAACTCACTAAAGGAGAAGAAACGGATCTTGCTAAGGGATGAGAGAAGCAGACTCAGCCTCAGTAGATGAGCGAGGTGCAAATTCACATGAGGATGAAAGAGGTTCCCTTGGTTGATAACCCCCAGCGTTCATCTGCTGGGGGGGTACTTGCATGTACAACACGGGTTTATGTTGGTAGAACCTTCGAGAAAATCAATTTTCCAGTCATCACGGAAACTCAAAAATATGTATACACTTTGGTTCAGAAATTCCTGGTCCAGGAAGGAAGGATAGAGGCAAAAAAGGAGGAAAAATAAAGGGAAAGCAGAGGGAACAGAGAAATGAGGGAGAAAGGAAGAGAAACAAAGATGGTGAGAGAGATGGGGAGGGAGGGAGGAGGAGGAAAAGGGAAGAGAAGAAAAAGGAGTCAGAGAGAAAAGCAACTCAACAATCCACCAAATCGTCTCCACTGACACCAACCTAAACAGTCTCCACGGCATCACTGCAACGTGAAACCATCTTCTCCCCATCTTTAATTTGGGACACTCTTATCAAGACTGGGTAATAATTACCAAATAATTTCAAATTGAATATAAATATAATCAACTGTAGAATAGCTTTGTTTTATTTTATTTTATTTTATTTTTTGCCCAGGGCTGGGTTTGAACCCACCACCTCCGGCATATGGAGCCCTTTTGAGCCACTGGTGCTGCCCAATTTTTGTTGTTGTTGCAGTTTTTGGCCAGGGCCAGGTTTGAACCCACCCCCTCTAGGTAGATGGGGCCAGCACCCTACTCCTTGAGCCACAGGCACCACTCAAGAATGGCTATGTTTATTTCCCATTTGTTGTTTATGAATAGTTTGAAATTAGTTTATAATGCCCGTAGTTTATTTGGAAGCAGTTTATAGTAATAACTCAAAGCACTGGATACTGTAAAGTTGCTTAATTATGCTAATGTCAATCCTTAAGTTCACATAAATCAATTCTTTATTTGGCTCAATGAAAGCATGAAATAAGTTAAACATTTTTATTCACTTGTATATCAGTAAGATTTCATTTTCTTTCTTGAGGTACCCATGACCAAATACCAAATAGAGGATATAAATAATCATGTCAGAACTAATTTAAATTAGGGAAAACTAAGACCAAACATTTTTAAAAATCCTTTTTGCCTTATATTATTAGTTTCTGTTTTATACAATATAACCTGAATTTCTTTTGCCTGTTCTTAACCTTAGAGTTTTGTAGTTCTAATACATGTGTACATAGTTATTTTTAAACAATGGAAATCCTTGGTATAATGTACTATTCTATTTTCAGAACAAACTACTTTTCTCCCTGTAACTTAAAATCCGGCCATATGATCGTTTTCTTACAATCTTTTCTTTCCTACTGCACAGGCTCTAAAAGGCTGGTTATCTCAGAAAATACTGACCCACTCAGCATTTCTTAAACTTTAATCAATTTCGTGACTATCCGTGAGTCACTCACTATTTGTGTATTTTTAAAAACTGTCTTTAAATTATTTTACCATTTTTTACAGTTGACCTACTTTTAAGAAACACTGTCCATGCAATTATGGATCTGATATGTTATTTGTAGTTTTTAAATACCCACTAAAATAAATATATAAATGTTAAAATGAAAATGTTCAACCAGGAGCTACCTGCAGCCATCTCCTATCACACCATTTTGCTCCCCTAACTTAAGAAAATACTGCCCAAAGGCAGAGTTTTCTCTTTCACAAAGTTGACAAAGGACATGTTAGCTCAAAATATAACTCCATTACATATTTTGAAGTTTTGAAATTGATGTTGACTTGATTTTTTCCACATGAAAGTTTAGCTTCTTAAGCAGCTTATATGAAAACAATTGAGAAAATTATTCTAAAGTTACCATACAAATTGGTAATTTCTTCTTGTGGCATACAGTTTTATGAGTTTGAGCACATACATGGAGTCATGTAACTAGTAGCATAGTTGGGACAGAGAGAAGTTCTATCACCTGAATCCTTCCTTAGGCAACCCCTTTAGATAGTCACTGTCCATGCCCATAGCTTCTGGTAGTCACTGACCTGCTGTCTCCATTACAGGGACTATGTCCTTTAATTACAACAAAGATATTTATATCAGAATGTTTACTGCAGCCCAATTCATAATTTCCAGGTCAGGGAAGAAGCCCAAGTGCCCATCGATCCACGAATGGATCAATAAACTGTGGTATATGTACACCATGGAATACTATGCAGCCATAGGAGCCCAAGTGCCCATCGATCCACAAAAGGATCAATAAACTATGGTATATGTACACCATGGAATACTATGTGGTATATGTACACCATGGAATACTATGCAGCCATAGGAGCCCAAGTGCCCATTGATCCACGAATGGATCAATAAACTATGGTATATGTACACCATGGAATGCTATGCAGC
>NW_003852428.1:13892677-13898971 GCF_000181295.1 Otolemur garnettii | reverse complement strand
AAAAAAAATATCCAATGTACACAGCCCTATTATGAAACGAATTTATAGCTTTCATATGAAAGCTATAACCTAATTATAGCCTAAGAATATGGGGGGAAGGGGGAGGAGCGGAGAGAGGGGTGGATGGGTGGAGGGAGGGTGATTGGAAGAATCACCTCTATGGTTTGTCTTACAAGGGTACAAGTGAATCTTTCTAAAAGTAGAGTATAAATGTCTTAACACAATAACTAAGACAATTGACATAAAGTCTATGTTAACCAGTTTGATGAAAATATTTCAAATTGTATATGAAAACACTACACTGTACCCCATGATTACATTAATGTACACAGCTATCATTTAATAAAAAAAAAAGACTGTGATACTAGTAATCATACGGTATATAGTCTCATCCAATGGCTCTTCTCCTCACACTGGACAATGCCTTTGAGTTTCCTCGAAGCTGCTGCATGGATCAACAATTTGTCCTTTTTCACTGCTGAGTAGTACTCTATTTGTGGAGGCACACCCCGTAAGCATTAACCAGTTACATTTTGGTTATTCTGAGCTTTCGATCGTCACACACACACACACACACACACTATAAACACTAGTGCAGTTGTGGTGTAAATGTAAGTTTTCATTTTTCTGGGGCAAATACCCTCAGAGATTAGGTTTGGGGGCATATGGTTAAGTATAAGTTTATAAGATGCTGTCAAATTCTTTTCTAGAAGCGATTGTGTTCTGCTTCCCCTCCAGCCATGTACACATTCCAGTTGCTCTGTGTTCTTCCCAGAGCCTGCTGTTATTTGTGATTCCTGTGGTTTCTAACGTTAGCCATCCTGATAAGTGTGTGGTGATCTCTCTGTGGCTCAGGTGTGCATTTCCCCAGTGCAGTGGTAATGATGGGCTTCCCATGTGCTCATCTGCCATTTCCTTATTTGTTTATTTATTTATTTTTGAGATAAAGTCTCACTATGTCACCCTTGGTAGCTTTGGTGTCACAGCTCACAGCAACCTCCAACTGTTGGGCTTAAGCGATTCTCTTGCCTTAACCTCCCAGGTAGCTGGGATGACAGGCGTCTGCCGCAATGCCCAGCTATCTGCCATCTTCTTATTTTAACATCTTGCTTATTTCACATCTTCTTTGATCCAACATCAAGGCAAGGCCTCTGTGTATCTTTCCATTTTTAGCTACCAAGATACCTGTTCTTGATCATATCTCCTTGATTAAATGTATAGGATGTTAAAAATGCAGCTGCATGTTGCAGTTTGTTTGAATTTCTTATTTTGTCCACCCATTTTCTTTTCAGTTATTCAATCAATGTGACCTGAAAATTATTCATTGGGAAAACACAGGTGAACAGAAGAGCTTTTCGACACACAGCTATACTTCCTTGGAGTGAAGGAAACCAGAATGAGCTGGGAGACACATTCGTGATAATGTGACCACACATGCAAAGAAGGGCAGGTAATGACATCGGGCAGTGACTGGCACGCACCGGCCCACCTGACTTTCACATTCGCACAAATTTATTCTCCATGCTGGTGCATGGAGGTGTCCTAATCCACATTTAGTTGTTATTCATTTTATGTATAGTTTTTCTTACTAGATTTATGATTAGGAAAGCATTTATCATCTGCAGACACAGCTGTGAGTGAAACGATAGCTTAGTGAATCCCTACAAGGCAGTAGTCTCCGCACACTTCCTTCTGAGTTTATTATTTTTATTTCAATGCCTCCTGGCTCCACCTGCTTGAGTCATGGCTCAGATTCACACTTTAGATGGGAAAGGGCTTTTCAGCCAGCCCCGTGTAACCCTGCCCACAATGTTGGAGCATAAAATCCCTGGTGTGAATTTATATCGATGGGTGGTGCAGGCAAATCTCAAAATCAAGCAAAATATTTCTCTGGATGGTTTCCCTTTCCACCTTTCTCGTGTTAACATTTGACATTTTGCTACACAAAGCTTGCAGCACCACTTTGAACTCAATGAGATTTTTAAAATTTCCATATGAAAAAATAATGATGCACACATTTGTAATCTAGATATTAATAGTCAAAGACTCAGAAAATGCTCCTCGATGGCGTCTTACCTATCAAAAAATGATAAAATACAGTATATTTTGAGATAGATGATGAGCCTTTATCTGCTATTTATGAAGCATAAATCTTAGAACAAAATACAACTTTTGTTTCTGTGGCTTTAATTTTTTTTCCATAGCTTTTGAAATTAAATGCACATTTATCACACATTTACTCTTTGGAAAAATGAATGAGACACTGAATAAAAGATCTAAAAAGTCCACCAAATGCCAGGCAGATTTAATGAAGACTACATGAAGCTCTCACACCATTTCATTTTGAATTTTATATACCAATTTTTGTGCCTGACAACAAATGTTGATTTTAATTATGAAATGAAGAAAAAGGACTTCTAACTGTACACATGCACACACACACACACACACACGCACACACATGCAGAACAGACTCTATGTTTTATTCTTCATTTTCATTGCTTAGATAATCTGCATAATCACATTCTTAAATGTTAATAAATACACCAGGATGCATGGCCACAGTTCGTCAAAAGCCTCGAATAATTTCTAGCAAGCTTTCTCCTTGAGATATGATATGCAAAGTAAATGCCCATTAAAATAAAAACACAAGACTGTTTATGATGGAAACCATAACCATGATTAAGAAATCAAAAAATGAGATGAATCTGACTACCAATTTCCTGAAAAGGCAGAGTGAACTTATAGATGGTATCAGAAGGTCTGAAAGCTCTTGAAATTCTATGGTAAAGTACGATTGTCACCATGATGGTTATTACTACTTATTACCTTGTGCTCCTACTAGGCAGCTTCCTCAGTGACACATGACCACCTCCAAGCCCTCTTAGGGAGGTCTCTATTTATGGTAATGATAGGACTTGGGCTGTTTAATGGAATGGCTCATTTATTGTAAGATCTGAGAACAGGTGACTAATAGTTACTGGACACTGAGTGCTGTTCTAAGTGCTTTCTCTGTGTTATCCCATGCATTCCTCTCAACCGCACTAAAAGGTATGTACCGTTCTTAATATTATCCCCATTTTGTGGATGTGCAAACTGAGGCATAGAGAGATTAAATGCTTGACTGAGGGTCCCAGCTGGGTCTCAGAGATGGGACTTCATCCCATGCAGTCTGACTTTAGAGTTTAAAATCCTACTCCCACCTTACCTTCTAAAAAGACGGACACACAAAGAATTCTCAGAAAAATGATAAATTCTGCTTCTCTAATGGATGTTCTAGAATAACTGAGGATCTTTCGTGCCCATCATCACAGTAAAATCCTCTTTGCAAGGGTCCTGTTTCCCTGTCAGCAAGTACGGCTCATGGAGCAGTTACTGATGTCCAAATGGAAAGACGCTAACGTGAGGAGGCTGATTTCCAAGCAGATACCCAGTCCATGTTTTAAATAACATATTTAAGACACAATGCAGAGCCTCGGCATCTGCCCATGGTGTATTCTTTCTAATTACCAGTGAGTGTTTGGTTCTTGCTTGACACTCTGCTGTCACTAAAACAATGCTATTTCACGCATGAGAACTTGCTGAGCAGAAATATTTCCAAAAAGAATGAGGACAGCTGTCCAAAATGATCATAACCTTTGCAATGTGAAGAATCATGAAATCTGCTACTGGGTAACCTTCCCGGGTCAGATGGAAACAGGGTGTAGCTCTGAGACATTTATCTCGAAGCTTATGACACAGAATACTCCTTGCACACAGCCCACAGACCCCCTACGATGTTAACGCACCACTCACGTCCACCGACTTCACATAATGTCTACAACCACCACAAAAACAGGCAAATACATATTTTACGTTTTTTAAATTTTTTTCTCAGAAAAATTCATCAAAGCTTGAAGAGTTTGTTAAAGGATTAATACAGTGTTACCACCATGTGGGGAAGGAGTCTTAGCCTGGTGTTCAGCCCTTTACCGAATGCTCTGCCTTCTTAATTTCCTGGGGCCTTGGGACCAGAAAGTTTTATTCTTTGGTGTGTGTGTCTCACACAGATTTGTAAGTATGTGTAATGCCAGAAAGTGTGTCTGAGGAGATTCATGGGTCTATACGTTCATGAGTCCATGAGTCTATGTATACGTTCTGTGAATTGATCCTCTAAAATCTATACTGACAGGTACATATGTGTCTAGACTCTGTTTCTCTGCTACCCATTCTTTTTGTGAGTGAGGAAAGAAATAGAGCAATATAAAATCAGTAAAATAAAAATCAGTATATATTTCTACTTGTATACTTATGATTATTGGGTTTGAATTAATGACCTCCATAACCCTGGACCAGTTGCTCAGATGATCACATACCAACCTGCCATTTGGAAAGCAGAGGACTTGGGTTAAGACTATTTCAGAGTTTTTCAGCCTAGTCTGCAGAATCCCTTGGTCTTAAGTCTTAAGGATGACAGGTGCGTGGAAGGAGGAGAGACTACAGGCCATACACCCAAGCAATGGAAACCTCACCTCTCTGGGCTAAACTATAGCCTATGCTTCTGGGCAACATTTCACTAATAATTCCAGATCAAGGCAGACATGAAAATTGCTGATCTTGAAGGCAACTTATAGCTATACAGTTTTGTCATTAATGGCTTAAGGAGACAATTAATGTTTAAATTTATTGCATTCTTATACAGAATGGCATCTTCATTATCTATACATCTGTGCAAAACACAGACAAGAACAATATTGCTGCTTTAATGGAGCTATATAATTGTCTAGAAGTCACTTACCAATCTATAATTTATGTGTCAAACATGACCATGACAAGAGCTGTTGCCTTAGCTTAATTTCTGTTAACTATAAACACCCAACAGTAATGAAGTTCCATTAGACAGAATCCTCATCTTCAGACTTCAGTTTACTTGGATTAGTGAGGTTTTTTTTACTTAATGTCTTATTTCAAAAGACCAAATTATTATTTTAAGACCCATTTTAAATTTAGTTTTACTAATTTTCCATCTACATATTTACCTTACAAAAAGGGTTAAGGCTCTAAAACAGGTTGATACAGGATAAATATAGGTTTGTAGTTGGAATACCTTAAAATTATGAATGCTTCGATTAATTCTGAATATAAATTTTATAATAAGCATAAGCATGACATTAAAGAAGTCAATATTGCAGTGATTAAAACATTTTTATGAAAAAGATGTGGACTCAAGAAAACGATTTATATTTAAAAGATTGTTAATGCAATGCCTATCCATCAGGAATCAGAGATCCACTTGTACTCGTTAAGAATCTATCACTCTTACAAAATGCTGACAAGCAGGATTCTAAATCTTTGGCGGATGATTACTATAATCATTGCTCATAGATTAGGCGGCTCCATGAACATTTTCTGACTCTGACTCTGACGAAGGAGTCTGTTTGCTGCTATAAGATGGACCATAGTTGGTCTTACCTGGATAAAGAGGAGGACAAATCTTCCACAGAAACAAACATTAGTTTCTTTCCAGAGAAACAAACATGTTTTGAATATCATTTTTATCTATAGCTATTACTGCATTTATCTTGTTTGCAAAGGAGAAAAGATTTCTCATCTACAGATGCCTACTATAACGTAGCTCAAACATCAAATATGTGTAAATGGTAATTGAAAAAAATGTTTTGACATGAAATAAATGTAAATAATTTCCAAAGAGTTGCTGCCACCTTTTGGTTGCTCCTCAGTGAAGCACACATTTCATTCCTGATAGTTTGTAAGCTGCACAGGAGAAACGCTCAAAGGAAGGACTGTGAAAATGTCTGCAGAATAAGCAATTCCATTACGTTAGCATTTGTTACGTGGATGGCACACACTGAGTCAAATAATCATCTTTAGTACTTATCAAAATATTTTTAATGAATAAAAATATTAATTATGATTTATTAAAGGTCAATCATTTAACTTTAAAAACTCATTTTAGTAGCATTGCTGAAAAAGGACAGTAGAATCTCTGTCAGATGCCCACCCAAGGGACCATAACAAGCTGGACAAAACGTGGAGGTGGCCAACACACGAAGTGAGGCCTCGTAGACTGATGCATACATATAGTGCATGTCTGGTCTATGAAAATTAGGTCAACTGAAGGAGGTGGGCGATGTAGGGAGGTGGTCAGTGATGGATGTTCTCCTGGATTGCTTCTATTCCTTTGAAATAATTATTTATTCAAATCAATAACTTAAAAAATAAATATTTGGAGAGTTTCCAATATGCACCTCTAGCCTAAAGCAGTAGGGCCTAACCCTGGGCTAACTCCAAAGG
>NW_003852428.1:13886187-13892553 GCF_000181295.1 Otolemur garnettii | reverse complement strand
GTGCTGCCTGGTAACTGAGATTTTTAATCCAGTTTTTGTACCAGCATCAATCTTGAAGTGCCCTTCAGTGAGTAGGTCAGATAGAAGCTGAGACTCTCACTGTCCCTTGCATGACAGGGCTTTCGACCCTTAAATTATCCCCGATATCTTCCCGTTCCAGAAGGCAGGGCAAGGCTTACATCTGCTACTCTGCCCACTCTGCCTTTCTCGCTCCCCTTGCAATAGAAAATCACCAAGTCCGATCCAACAGCATGTGTGGAGGATGGGGATGTGTAGCCCACGCAGCCCCCTAACATGGCCAGAATCAGGGAGCACCTTTTAGCAAACACAGGCACAGAGGGGAAGGAGAGAGGCTTGGTGAGGCATCAGGACTGGGGTTTAAACTCATGCTGGTCTGTGTGTGTTGGAACTGGTGAACTCAGTACATTTGAAAAGAGGATATTCTCCATCCGGGATCTTAATCACAGTCATTCATTCATTTGACAACTAATCTTTTGAAAACTAGACTGGGTGCACCCAGTGCAAAAAGGACTACAGATGTCACTTGTGCATCAGTGACACTTTTGGCAGTATGTAACAGGTGGATGCCATTTATCCACATAAAGAACTATAGTAGAACCTCCATAGTTGACCACCTCCCTACCCTGACCTCCTCCTTAAGTTGACCTAATGTTCACAGACTGGACATGCACCACCACATGTATGTTCAGTACAGTGGGTCTAGTTCCTTATGTTGACCACCTCTGTATGTGACCAGTTTGACCAGTTTGCTATGGTCCCTTCGGTGGCTGACTTACTATTACTGACTTCTATTGTATGTAAATGGAAATCATGGTGGGCTATGAAAGAGGCATCAGGTGTGAGCCTGGAGGGGATCGTGTGAGATTAGGTGGTCAGAGAAGACCACTGTGGGAGCAACACGTTAGTGGAGATAAGCATGATACGCTGTCATCTGTGGAGCAAGAAATGATAGAGCAGAGCCCATAGTATGTACAAAGGTCCTGAGGCACTGAAATCTTGGGGCAATTTAAAGAACCGAAAGACCTCCTGGGAGACACTGAGAGGAAGTGGAGGGCGAGGATTTGTAGAGGTAGGCAAGGGTAGCGTAAGAACAATTTTGAAAAAGCAGAGACTTTTATATTAGATACAAAAGTTAGATGAAGTACACTGGATCCTGGGGCTTATTTTTTAGACACTAATTTGTATGTATGTCACCCACAAATCTAGAGTGTTTAAGTCAAAACTTTACCACAAATTGGGCAAGAAAAATTAATAATGTACTTGTGCAATACAGGGAAATGGTTTTGTGATAAATTCAATTATCCTTCAGCATATACATACTTTCCTCTCCCCACTGTCATGGAATAGGCTTCTGTGCCTGCTGACTTTGGACTCTGCCAGGAAACTTGATTCACTCAAAAGGATGTGAGATTATGTGACACAAGGCATCAGAAGTCCTGGCAATCCATCACAGGAAGTCCCTGCCCCTTCAACCTGTGGGGAAGGACTGGGCCTGGAAGGACTGCACACGGAAAGGCTCTCGATTCTGTCTGCATCGTGGAGTCAAGCCCAGCCAACAAGCTTCCTGAATCGAGGCTCTCCAGCCAAGAACTGGCAAATCCTCAGTCATGTGCCCTGTGCATGACTGTAAGTGTGTGAATGAACGCTGGGCGTTATCGGCCACTGACTTTTAGGGTGGTCATTATGCAATTTTGTTGCCACAATAACTAGTGGAAAATTTTCACATTAAGAATTGCCCTCATTCTCTCCCCAAACGCACATTCACACACATGCATTTGCGAATACACCATCTCTGCCTGCACTCAGCACCAGGCTTTACAACAAAACAGGAAGGGGTTGGGGGGTTCACGGTGTGTGACACACCTTCTGGGGGTGGGACACAACCGTAAGAGGGACTTTACCTAACAAATGTTATCAGTGTACCCTGGTTCTTTGTACCCTTAATGAATCCCCAGCAATAAAACAAACAAAAGGAAAACAGGAAAATGATGACCAGGAGCCTCTGGAGCATGGAAACCACGATCCATTTTAAACTCTTATAACACCAGAGCAGAGCTGGCTAGGTCATGATCTGGTAAATGAATTTAAACTAGGCTATTACTACCAATGACACTGCTGTAGGCTTCCTCAGAAACCCATTGACCTGAATATTTCAGATTATCTACAAAATTACTTTACGAATAAGCGAAATACCATGGCAAAAATGACATTCACTGAGCAGATGCTACATGCATGATCTGGGTGCCTGGCTCAGGGTGCACTTCCGTCTTTTAGCTCCTCTCTTTCCTGGCAGCCAATAAAATGCTGGCACTTAAAGCTCCTGCTTTGCTCCCTAGTGTATAGTGGGGGAATTTTCACGTTGCAAAAATGCTTCCCACTTCTTAAAAGAGTTTTCTCTCTCAGTCTCTCTCTCTCTCTCTTTTTTTGAAGCAGATCTTTTAACAGTGAGCTTTTGCTACACAGATGATGGGATCACATTGACGGGCTTCTAACAGAGAGAAAATTGCCTTGATGTATTTGGCCATTGTGTTAATGTCTGAACCCGTCTAAGATCTCAATAGGATTTTTTTTTCTTTAAAAATGTATTTGATGACA
This sequence comes from Otolemur garnettii, assembly GCF_000181295.1. Classification (NCBI taxonomy): domain Eukaryota; kingdom Metazoa; phylum Chordata; class Mammalia; order Primates; family Galagidae; genus Otolemur; species Otolemur garnettii. The sequence continues at coordinate 13,889,937 of NW_003852428.1, read as the reverse complement.
CTTGAACATTCTCATCTTCTAAGAATTTGAATATATTAAAATGCAGACTTCATGAGATTTGGAGTCCTTTCCACTGTGCAGGGATTTCTTAAAATAGGACAATTAAATTTCTTGTTCTTAGATATATGGGTTTATAGAATTTTAGAGCTCAGAAAGGCTTCAGAATTCTTGTAATACAGTGTATCTCAGATTTTATGGGTCATAAGTGCCTTTGAGGATCTAATGAAACTTATGAAATACCTGCCTAGAACAAATTTCAAATCAAAATTTGGTATATGCTTACAGAAAGTTCAGATCCCTCTGAAACCCATCTATGGATATCATATAAGTTCATGGTCCCCCAAATAAGAGCTCTGATCTTATCCACATTCCAGATGAGAATCATTTTTCCTGTCCTATCCATCTAATCCTCCAGTGCCCTGTGCGGTTGGTGGTGGCTGAAGTCATGACGAGTGGCGGACGACGGCAGGATGACTGTTTTATCAACTTGCTTCTGGTTGATTTCAGACATTTATAAATATCCATAGAGAGAAGTTTACTAAACTTTGGCACATCCACCACCAGGCTTCAATAATTGTTCACATTTTGACCACCTTTTATTCATCTATTCTCCCTCTCCCATTTTTTTGGCTGAAGTATTTTAAAACAAGGCCTGCTGACATATCACCCATGCAAGGCTGCAGCATGCATCCAGAAATGATCAGAATGTGCCTGGGCCAACTCAGAGAAAACCCTTACACAATTTAATTCCAAATTTGTATTAAAATTTCTCTTCTCTCAAAGATTTTTCTTTACAGTTGGTTTGTTCAACTGCATATTTATTATTATTTTTTTTTTTATTTCTTCTCTCTCTTTTTGACAGTCTCATTCTGTCATGATGGCTAGAGTCCAGTGGGGTCCTCACAGCTCACAGCAACCTCAAACTCCCGGGTTCTGACCCACAGGCCTCAGCTTCTCAAGTAGCTAAAGATATGCACCACCATTCCCAGCTGTTTTTCCTGGGTTTTGTTTTGTTTTGTTTTGTTTTTTTGTAGAGACAGGGTCTCACTCTTGCTTCAGTCTATCTCAAACTCCGGCTTTGGCCTCCCAGAGTGCCAGGAGTAGAGGTGTGAGCTGCTGTGTTTGGCCTTTTTTTTTTAGTAATACCTTTCTAAATTCTTTTTATTTCTTTGTTCTACACACTTTTTTTTCTCAGAGCATCTCCCACATTCTGGGTTTGGCCAGTTACTTCCTTGTACTTTTCTTTAATTCATTCCTCCATGTCATGTGTGCCCTAAAATCTGGCCCGTAGAGACAGGTGATCTTTATATTTTGCTCTATTCTGTCTAATATAAACGACAATTTCTATGAGAATCCTCTCATGCAGAGTAGGGTCAACAGAAGACACAGTGTTAGCTTTCAATCCGAGTTCCTCTCCTCTCTTCTATTCTATGTGTTGTTCCACTGATTTATTTCTCTGCTACGGAAAGGCCTTTCCTGGTACAGGCATCCTCCTTGGTTCTGCATAGGATCCTATTCTGAAGAGCAGGTAGCCTGTCATCAAATCCATTCCAAGTCTTTTTTTTTTTTTAAAGACAGAGCCTCAAGCTGTCCCCCTGGGTAGAGTGCCGTAGCATCACAGCTCACAGCAACCTCCAACTCCTGGGCTCAAGCGAGTCTCTGCCTCAGCCTCCCAAGTAGCTGGGACCGCAGGCGCCCACCACAGTGCCTGGCTATTTTTTGGTTGCAGCCGTCATTGTTGTTTTGGCAGACCCAAGCTGGATTCGAACCCGCCACCTCAGGTGTATGTGGCTGGCACCTTAGCCACTTGAGCCACAGGCGCCAAGCCCTTTCCAAGTCTTGCCCTGAGACAAGATGCATGCAAGTATCTACACAATCCCAAACACACAGGGAACTCTTAAAGGATAATGGAAACTGAACTGAAATACAGCTCATTTCTCACTCGCAATAACTATATATCAGTTATTAAAATAAATAATCACTTTCTGGATTGAGGTTAAAGAAACCTCTTCATAATCACAATATAAGTCAAGAGATCTTCTGTACTAGCAATGGAATGAGAACACTCCTTCCTATTCACTGTCACAGATAATGTGAAATTCTACACAATTTTGTGCTTATCTGGTAACCAAAAGCTGATGATCCAAATAAATAATAATATCAGAAATACCTAATCAAAAGTCTGCAGACCCAGAACACCGCCTAGACAGGTGAAACCAGTGTCTTAGTCGGCTTAGAAGTTATAGTTACAGGAAGAATGAACACTCTACATAATTATCAGCAATCTCTCATTACCTTTACCAATGTATTACTGCAATAGGTATATTTTCAAAAATGTATATTGAGCACCAGGCAGTGAAGTGTGCAGTGTTAAATGCATCTTAGAGTAGATTATGATCTTATCTGAACAAGAGACATAGAATTGATTTTTTTAGACTCTCTCAGGTAGTATCAAAAATCTGTTTCAAAGAAGAAACTAAGCATTATTATCATTACTATATAGACAGAAGCTAATGAACTGTGATGTAAAGAGTGCACTTGGCAGAACATCAGCCTACTAGCTGTCACCACCTCCTAATTTGCAATTAATCAGCAAGTGTTTTATAATATTGCTTTTATTGTATTTTCTTATTGTTTACCTTTTAGTGCTTCTCAAGAATATTTCAAAACTTCTCAAAAAACAATATTCTAGTGGAGTCACGAAGGAATACGGCGACATCTGATTGTTCATTCTCTCATCAGATAACTCATGAAAGCATATGTTTACATGCTTGGCTAATGCTAGAGAAAAAAAGATGAAAAGGCACAGTTCTGTCCTCAAAGGACCTGCTTCTTTAAAGCTCCCTCTCTTCAACCTGTTCCTGGGGGCTGAGCGGAAGGCCCAGAGCTTCAAGTGCTCCAGGAACAAGGCAAGAGACTTTAAGATGAACAATCTCTAGCTATGCTCCCTCCCTTTCCTGTAACCAGTAAGAGTGAGAATAACATTCTAGAACACCGTGCTTCTGACTAGAGTTCATACTCCTTGTCCGGGGGAAGTGACTGCTGGGTCTCCTACCCAACCATCAACTGAAGCCACTGAAGCCCTGCTTCTGAACACTGAGAGAGCCTCATACCACAAACTGAGTGTCATAGTTACAGGTTCAATCCAACCCAACGATTATTTATTGCAATAGACTGAACATATGTGCCCCCTCCCCAAGTTCAAATAGTGAAACCCTAATCTCAATGTGGTGGTATTTGGACATGGGGCCTTCAGGAAGTAATGAGGTCATGAGGGTGGAGCCCTTGTGAATGGGATTTGTGGCTTTCCTAGAAGAGGCAGGAGAGCCAGTCAGCTCTCTCTGTCTGCAAGTAAAGACACAGTGAGACAAGGACAGCTGTCCATAAACTAAGAACCCACCCTTGCTGGTACCCTGACCTCACACCTTACCCTCAAGAACTGTGAGAAGTAACTGCTGTTTAAGCCACCTGCTTTGTGGTATTTTATTATAGCAGCCTAAACTTAGACATTTATTATCCAAGTACTGTGTGCTGGGCATTTCTCTAGGCACTGGCTGTACAAGTGATAATCAAACTGACACTTCTTCAAGGAAACTAAACTCAAGAAGTCTAGCTGGAGAAACAGAACTCTACATGGCCCTTAATGCACAGTTATCTCCAGCTGATGGTTGGTTGATGTGGGAGATGAATGACTGGTCCAGAGATTAACTATCAGCTGTGCTGGTGGTGGAATCTAAACAATGGCTAGAT
>NW_003852428.1:13883050-13885842 GCF_000181295.1 Otolemur garnettii | reverse complement strand
CCATCTTGAGCCTCTTAGGGGTAACTTCTCTGTGTTTTTTACTCTTGTTCACATCAGTCACCACAAAAATCCCAGGAACCCTGAACCCTCAGCCCCCAGATGATCACCTTTAGAGGGTTTTGCAAATCCTCTTAAGTTCACCTTCTACCCATGCCAGATCCTGAAACCTTCCCGCTGTATTCTCTTCCACTGTGTCCTCATGAAGAGACGAATAAGAAAGTTACTGGTCCCAAAGGAATTTATTAAAGAAAATGTTATGAAACAGAGGACCTAGAAATGCATGTAGAAATTGAGGCCAAGTGCATTTCACACTATGGGAAAACAATAAATGGAGTACTGGAAATGGGAATGAAAGTGTAAGGATGTGATCTGTACTTGAACAGCAAACAGGAATTCTATTGAAAGTTTTCATAAGGTTCATAAGCTAGCAAATAAAAATTTAATTGACGTGTAGATTATTATAGTTACATCAGAAATAGTATCAATGAATGAAACTCTATGTGGCAACAGAAAACAGCCTAAAAATTGCAGTGATGGAATATTTGTGATTTCTTTGGGGTCAGCTGGCATCCGTCCCATCGGCAGTTACAAGAAGACACTGTGCCACACACATTTGCCATATGCAGGCAAAGTATCCAGAGCATCCAAAGCTCTTTCACAATTAGATGGCTGAACAAAGTAAGGGTTTATTGTTATGTGCAGTGGGGGTCACAAATCTCAGTTTCTTTTAATATACTGGTCTGGCAAAAACCAAACTGTGACTCTACGCATGTTCATCTTCTAGAATATTATGATCATCTTGGGATTGATAGCCTCATTGGAGACCATGATTGCCTATGTGACCCCAAATTGTCACAAATGACTTCAAGGACTTCTTTGAGGTTTTTATATTCTTTAAACTTCTGCTTTCAGCTTTTATTGTGAACAAATTTCGTGGGCTGTCAACCGTGAGGTAATAGGTTTTAATCAATCAGTCAATCAATGAATGCACTCCTGTTAGGGATTCAAATGGCATGAGGAGGTACCTTATGATACTGTTTGTGTTTGAAAACATTAGTTCTGTGCAGGTTTATTACCCTAGAATGAAGTCAGCACCAGTCTTGATGGGGCAAACACCACACACCTTCATCCAAACTCCAGACAAGCCGGAGCGAGTTGAAGAGCCCAGCGAATTTTGCAATTAGATCAGGCATTGTATTTTCTTTCCATAAACTGGTTTACCTGTGCTTGTACACTCTGCGAAGCCTTGTTTGTACCTGGATGATTATTTGTGGAACAAACAAAGATGTTATAATGAACAAGAGGCAGAAAAAACATCTCAACCTAAGAATGTTGTGCCTATAGCTTCTTTACAGATCTCTGATCGTGGAGCCATTCAGGGCAGCACAACATGCAATCACTCACAAAGAAAGGACTCTGCATATCAAATTATATGGAATCAGTATTTCCATTTAAATGCATTCACTGTTACCTCATTCTGGAAGGTAATTATCAAAGTACAAGGGATGTGAATGGAAGTGCAAAAAATCATTATATTTATAATTGACATTCTCTGGCAGCTAAACAAAATTTCTGGTCACTATTTGTACCTTTTACAAGTCATCTGCTTTGCCTGTTAGCAGGATAACCACCAGGGGTTCAGACGCAGACTTTGACTCCTCTCCCACACTCACTTCTCTGCAGCTTAAACCCAGTCCATGGATAAAACTGTGGCCCGGTCTAATGATAATGATAAAGACTCAGATCATAATTTTACAAGTCCTGTGGTCACTTCTAATCATAAAAGCAAGGTCATTTCAATAACCAAAATTCCGGTCTTTGTAAGAATCAAAATTCCAAAATGTATACGTAATTTCATCCTGTCCCTGAGCGTACAAGGAGTTGCTTCAGTAGAGAAGCCCCCACGTTGGCAGGAGGCAGGTATAGCTCACTCAGATCATGTCCCTCCCTGGTCGATCTTTCCCCTCACGCCCTGAGCTGGCCACCACAAGGGGTTTCCACTCCTTCAGGGCCACAGTGGCCAGGGCAGGTGTAAGCATTGGAGTGGGCAAGTCCTTGAGGTCCTGCCCTGATGCTCTTGGTAGAAATGACAGGAACTAACAACCCCGTGGGATGCTTTTCACAGTTTCCTGGCGTCTCCCCCACAGGGAGCACATGACAGCCTCTGTCTGGGATGTGGACAGCACCTCTCTGCTGCTCCTTCCCTAAGACGCACTCCCAAGCCTGGCCTTGGCATGTGGCCATGGCCCTGCAGCCTTACTTGCCGAGCTTTCCTGCTGTTGTCAGGTCTCTTGAGGGGGTTCTTTTCTTCAGATGACCCGGTAAGTCTCATCCACACAGCCCAAGCCTGGCCCCTTTTTGCCTTGGAGTTGGAAGGGCCATTTGTCTCCAGGGCCCTGGGGTGTACGCCCTACTTCAGCTAGTCTCCTGCCTGGAGGCTGCTGGAGGGCTGAGTCATAGTAAAAATTGGTGAAAAATTTCTGTGAAAGGAGAGTTTATGCTTCTATGAAAACTAGGTCAAATGCTTTGGAAAGGCATTATGAAAAATGGAAGTAACATGGAAGAAAAAAAATGTCATGTCCTGTTTATTTATTTTGGTGTTGCTGCAATTACCAAGACGTCTTCTTCATAAAAATCTTTTCCCAAGCTGATATTGTCAAGAGTTTTTCCCACATTCTCTTTGAGAATTTTTACCATTTCTTGTCTTAAATTTAAATATTTTATCCAGAGAGTCAATTTTTGTACGTGTTTAGAGGTGGGGGTCCATTTTCAGTCATCCTCGTGTGGCTAAC
>NW_003852428.1:13875421-13882681 GCF_000181295.1 Otolemur garnettii | reverse complement strand
TAAATCACTTTGGGTAGTAAGGACATTTTAACAATGTTATTTCTTCCCAGCCATGAGCACCATGAGCACGGATGATATACTTGTTCACTTGTTAATCTCTTCTGCTATTTCTTTTCTACGGGTCTCATCATTCTCTTTGTAGAGATCCTTCATGTCCTTTATTAGGTATATTCTCAGGTATTTCATTTTCTTGGAAGCTACTTTGAAGGGTATTGTGTCTTAGATTTGATTCTTAGTTTGACTGTTTTGGGCCTATGTAAAGCCTACTGATTTGCGGACATTGATTTTTGTATCCCAAGATGCTACTGTAGGTTATCTACCCAGAAGAAATAATATCCTTTTATCATAAGGACATTTGCACTAGAATATTCATAACAACTCAATCCACAATAGTTAAGATGTTGAATCTACTCAAGTACCTATCCATTCATGAATGGAATGATAAAGGTATGGTATAAGTATATCATGGAATACTATTCAGCCATAAGAAAGATGGAGACTTTATATCTTCTATATTAAGCTGGATGGAGTTGGGAGCATTCTTCTTAGCAAAGTATCCTAAGAATGGGGGTGGGAGTATTCAACGTATGCAATACTAACATGAAACCAATGAATAAACAACTATATGCCCGAATGAGAGAAAAACAGAATTAAATTCAAATGAGAGAAGGGGAAGGACTGAAGGGGGAGATGGGAGGAGAGAAGGGGACTGGTAAGCTCTCACCTAACGGGCACACTGGAAGGGCATACAACACACTCCTTGGGTGAAGTGTTCAACTACAACTTGAACTTTACTGAAAAAATGCAAATAATGTAATTCATGTGTGCCCTCATATTAATCTGAAATTACAAAAAAAAAAAAAAAAGAAAATGACAAAAGATGGCCAAGAATGATAAAAAAAAAAAAAGAAAGTCAAGAAGGCTTCTGTGTTCAAATTGCTTCACAAGTAACTCCAGGTCCCCCTTTTCTTTAAAGAGATCAAAACTGGAGGTGTCAGAGTCTCTCACCTGTGCAGTTTGCAGAGGACAGACGGCGAGGACTCCGTCAGCAGGACGGTGTGCAAAGCACGGGACCCTCAGCAGAAAGTTGGTAAATACGGCAGCACGTGCTCCGTGGATGTTAAAATGCTGAGTGCGTGTGTACATCACATTTATAATTTTCCGTCTGAACCAACATTCTCACTTGACTGACAACCACCCACCATCTTTGACTTTGCTAGAACAAGGGCTTCTATTTGTCATATGTCTCCTCACCCCAGGGTGTAGAGCCAGAAAATAAAACAAAACAACAAACAAACAATCCCCCAAGAATATCCTGAAGCAGACAACCCTGTGAAAACCCTCTCTTCAATTTTGCTTCCCCCATACCTGTCTTTTGTTGGTGGTGGTGTTGTTCATGCCCAGAAATTCTAAATATACTTTATTTATATCTCCAGGTTTGCACTTCAGAATCCCTCAGAACTTCACTACGGAGTGTTTCCCACGAAGGCAATACATCACCCCCAACTTACAGAGCCTGACAGCACCTCACGTCTTCCCTCACCCACTCCCTTCTGGAGCACTGCAGGGGCACCCGACCTTCCTCTTCAGCTTCTGCGCTGCCTGGATTGGGTTTTCCTCTTCTCTGTGGTGTTAATTCATCACCCAACCCTAAGATCCTCCCGTCGCCTCTTCTCTTCCTCTCACTCACAGCTCTTCGATGGGAGACTGTTGGACTTGACCTCACCCTTACAGGGTGGTGCTGATGGCATCTGTGTGCCCCCAGGTCAGAGCATTGCTCTCAGTCACCAGCGGGGCTTCACAAAGGCTTGCGAGACAAATGTCTAATGCCCACATCTTCACTGTTGGCCTGACTTCTTCTCAAGCCCCAACCTGCACATTACAGGGCTACAGAGAGGCGTGGACACGAGGGAGGCCATCAGGTCAGACTGCTTGGGTCCACACTGTGCCTCCTGAACTAGCAAACTGCGAGACTCGGGGAAAGTGACATCACTAAGGCTCTTCTCTCTATAATGCAGACGTGATGATAAAATATTGGAGATGGTAACATAATGATAGCATTAGATTGTTTGGTTGATGTTTTGTTTTCTTTTTATTCTAGAAACTATTATCATTAACATTCACAGCAAACCTTCAATGTAGGCATAATGTAGGCTTTATGTAGGGCAGAGGATACGTAAGATGAGCAAATCCAGAGAGCTCATCATTAAGTGAGAATTACAGTTCATCAAATTATACTATATTTCAGATTTCTACTAAATGAGTAGATTTTATCTGATCTTGCCACAAAGAAACCCAAAAAGCTAATTATATGAGATGATGGGTATGTTAATTTGTTCCACTATAGCAGTGATTTTCAACCTATGCCACGAAAATTTTTAAAGACCATTAATTAAATTATTTTTGAAAGAAGTTCAAAGCGCAGTAAGTCTATTTTTTCTTACTCTTTTTTTGATCAACATAATTTAAGTGTGCTGTGCAAGTTTAACTCTACGTTCAAGTGTGCTGTGAGACAAAAATAGGTTGAAAAATACGGCACTGTAGTAACAACTTTCATTTAATTACCTGTACACATCCCATAACATCACATTTTACTCTATACTGCTATCCTAAAAACAGATAAACATTGTTTTGTAAACAATGTAAGGCCCAGCCAGGACTCAGTACATAGTAAGCCCTCCCTAAAATGTAACTTTGTTTCACGGCTTGCTACATAGCACCTCACTAATGCTGCCCGATACCTTAGATTTATCCAAACATAATCCATTTCCTTAAACTCAGTGTTTTTCCTCTGATAAACTCTACGTCAGTAACAAATTTAACCCAGCATTCGCCAAAGACGAGTAATCAGTTGATGAGTCATTTGTTTCCCTCTCAACCCTTAGAGCCGTCCAGTCAGTTCCCAAGCTCTGCCTACGCCTCATTCCTGAGATGCACAAATTAAATCTTGAAAGCAGCCTGTGGCCTTCTTTCTCTTCCCACAGTCACTGACCTACTTTGGGCCCTCGTCACCTTTCATCTGGACCACTGCAGTCCGCCCCAAACTGGGATACTGTACACAGGGATTATCCTGTAGTGTTTCTTCCTAATAGTTCTCCTTGGCCTCTGAATACATTTTTAGTACAGTTGCCTGCTGTCCTCCTGCCTCATAAGGTCTTTAAGTGGCTTGGAAATACCCTATGGCTCTTTGCTACCTGAAGAATCAAGTCCAGGCTTCTGTACACTGGATGATCTGACCTTGCCCCCTGCCTACTATCTGCCCTTTTCCTCTGGCCTTTCTGGTACAATTCCTTATCACAAAGATCCTATCTGTATTTCAAGGCCCATTAGTTTCCTGATATTGTCCTTGGTACTGAAGAGGCCAATGTAACTCCATTTTGTTAATAAGGTTCCATTTTAAAACTCAGGCCCGTTACAAGAGAAACCACAGCAACACCCCTCTGGGCAAGGTCAATCAGCCCAGATAGAACCAGCTTATCAGAAGGGGACAGGCGTTCCCCCTCCGCACTTCTGAGCAAGGCCAACCAAGCCCAGGTGGACCCAGCCTATCAGAAGTGGACAAGCAACCCTCCTCTGGAAAGTCCCTAACCATAAACCCAACCCTACAGCATCCCTGGCATATCAGATGGCACCAACCACCCCTGGACAACAACTCGGCCAATGGCAACCCCTTCCCGACAAAACGCCCAATGAAATTCCTCTATATGCTTTAAAAACCTCCCCTTGCTTCATTTCGGGGTTGCCCCTCTGCAGCTACGCTGTAGGGTGGAGTGACCCAGGCATATGCTTGAATGTAGGCAATCCTTTGCTTTTACATGTGTGTATGGTGGTCTCTCAGCCGCGATTTCGGTCCCAACAGTACATGTTGTTGGAATGATGGGCTTTCTTCTCTGCTGATTCTCAAAGATAGTCTTAAAACAGTTATTTTTCACTGTTTAATGATAATGTTGTACATACCTGTCTCCTCCAACAGACTGTATGCTCCTTAAGGATTATTACTTATTTTTACTTAACACAGTGAGTTCAAACTAGGAATAATGCATGAATGTACTTTACTATATATAATCTCATTCAGAGTGATGGCATTTTGAAATGTATTATAAAGTACCCAGCAGGAAACATACATCTTTCAAAATCATATAAAATGAATCCCAAAAGTTGTTACCCAACACTGTCTTGTTCATGATTGACTATAAATTTAGTATCATCTAAATAAACTTGTTGATTCAAAAAAAATCAAGATGATACTTAAAATGAGCTTGGATTAGGCTCATCTGTCCTGGATTATCCACATAACCCCTTTACAGAGGTAGAATATCTGAGGGCCTATCAGAGGATCATCCTGTGTCCCTCCTTCTCTCTCCACTTGGAGCATTCATGGCCTCATGTCCCCATGTCTCAGTCTCAGTGAGTTTCTGGGAGTTTCTCCCTCTCCAGGCCCAGCAGGTGCACCATCGGGAGATGAGCCACGGGTGATTTTACTTGCCGTTTCTACATTAGTGACCAATTCTGAGGTGCAGCCCCTGCCTCCACACACTGCAATCCTAGCTCAAGCCAGTTGTGCAGCTCAAATTTCCAGATACCACATTCTCCCTAGGAATTGGATATCCTTCCCTTATGGCCTGGAGTCTGGTAATCCGAGAGATGCTACAACTTGGTGTTTGAAAGTGATCTCACTTTCATATATAATTAGGGACAATCTGATTAGAAACCTACTCTAGGAAGAAAAGAAAAAAAAAAAAAGACAAGCAAGGTTTAGATTATTTTTGCTTAACTAAAACCATGTAAGAGACAAGTGTTAAATGCCCATCCAAAGAGATGCCTGCAGAAGGAGAGGCAGCTGTAAGTTGTGTGTGTGGTTCAGTGAACACGCACAACCTTATTAGTGTGTGAGTGGATATGGGTGCGTATATACACGCATGGATGCATAGTGTGTATATATCATTGTATATATAATGTTTTACACACACATACGTGTGTATAATGCCCCATCCCACATTTCTACCATTCTCTTTAGGCCAGTGGTTCTCAACCTTCCTAATGCTGCAGCCCTTTAATACAGTTCCTGTGAGTCGTGACCCACAGCTTGAGAACCGCTGCTTTAGGCCATGCCCAGGTGCCATGAAGCTGGAGGCTGTTACCTGGAAAACTCCTGCTTCCCCACACCCCCTCCAGGCAGCGCCCCCCCAAAGACCACAGCCAGACCACCCTGCTCTTCTCACGGTGCTGCATTTCACACTTGATTGCGATGTTTATCACTTATGTATGAATTACACACTTAGCTCTCTCCACCACTTGGAGATTTTGAGTTTTCAATGGACAGAAGCATTTTCTTTTTTTTTTTTTGGCCGGGGCTGGGTTTGAACCCGCCACCTCTGGTATTTGGGACCGGTGCCCTACTCCTCTGAGCCACAGGCACCACCCCAGAACATTTTCTTTTTAATACATATACTTCCTTAGTTAATCAAAGTCCCCAGCACAGAACCCTCAGCTCTTAAATGTTTATGAAACGACTGACTGATACAATGAAGGGTTTGCTACCACCTAAATGACTTCAGGTTGGAAACAACTGCTTATTCTTCATCCTCCCCATTGTTCCAGAATTCCTACTTGGGGGACATGCCAGCCACCTTTGGGAAGCGCCATCATCGTCCTTTCCCGCTATAGCTGACGAACGTCCCAAGCTGTTGAAGAGGCTCTCCTCCCATCACGTGGGAGGCTGCTGGGGAAGCATCTCAGAGTTTTGGAAGCTGGGATGCTGCCATTTGAGGCACTGCCCGCCCTGCCCTCGACACTGACAAATGGACGCTGACTCCCTCCATGCACTTCTCTCCTTCAGCGGGTGGGAACACGTCACTGTGGGGAGTTGTCTCAGTCCTGGAGGTTATGGCCAGGTGTGAACCTAGAAGGCATTGCAGATCAGCACTTTCAGTGCCTTGTAGTAAAGTGATTGTGTCTATTTTTAGCCACATTACACCCACGCAGAGAGAGGAATGCACCCTTCGCCTGAGATCATCATTGTGTTTGGGAGACGTGCGTAATACTCCCAACTGGGGGGCAGGTGGCAGGTGGGTCTGCTCCTCTTGTGACCTCTCATCAAAGGAAACGTGAAACTAGAAATCAGACTGAGTTTGGTCCATGTGATCTGGACCACAGGGGCCCCATGCGGTGTGATTCAGAGAACAGGCTGTACAGGACACAGTGCTGTGTGCTGAGGGGACTCTACTCAGTGCTCCCTGCAGAGGCAGGCCAGGCATTCTCTCGGGGGCAGCAATGTGCCACCTCCATCACCAGAGGCTGCTAAGTGGGAAGGGATTTCCTCCTTCTTTGGTGGTACAAGCTATGTGGGTTCTGAGGTTTGCGAGAGGGCACAGGTATCTCCCACACCGGAGACTGCTGATAAGTCTGGAGGGGGCTCCTGACTTGCAAGCAGCCAGCGTGAGAGCAGGTGAAAGCCACTTCCTTTGGGGGCTTTCTATCTTGTCTTTATAATACTCCACTTTCAGGGGTCTGTATCATGGGAAATGAGATGGCGCAGGTTCCTGTCCCACAGCCTGGAGTGGGAGGATGAGTGGCTGTGAACAGGACGGGACAGATGGCTGTCCCCAGACCACAGGGACAGCTGCAGCAGATGACTGAGGAGTCCCAGGGCAAGCAGCATGTTCTGCAGCCCTGGCCCGGAGGTCCCAGGAGCAGTGTTCAGACACACCCCGGGATTACTCCTCGAGTGGGCTGGACCCCAGCACAGAAAGCTGGGGAAGTCTCCTGCCATGATACAAAGACGAGGAGTTTTATTTTACGAAGGAAGGTGACGCACGGCTATGCAACTTACTATATATCGTATCTCTCTCCTGAGGGCCTCAATTTTCTGTTACAGTTTTAGGATTTAAAATTACTTCAAGTATATGAAATAATATTCGATTATCTCTAAGGAGTTATTCTAAGGAAATAATTCAGCTACTGGAAACAGCTCATATCTCTCTCCTCTGGCCAAGAAGTTTTGCTTATAAACATTTCCTTTTCTTATGGAAAAAACCAGGAATTAGTTTTTCAGTAAAGGTTCTCTCTTCAACACTTGCATTTGAAGACAGAGTTTTAGGCTGATGTAAGATCGGACTTCTTTTCCTCGTATTTCTGATGACAGTCTGCTAAGCAAACAACTGCCACCTTCCTGAGACTTCAGGTTGAAACAACAGATGTGCAGCTAGAGGGGCGGCGTTTCCTTCTGCTTCTGGCACGATAATGCAAATGAGAAAACGG
>NW_003852428.1:13872687-13874576 GCF_000181295.1 Otolemur garnettii | reverse complement strand
AACAAGAAAGTTAGTTTAGCCAAAGGTTTATCTATTTTATTTAGTTTTTCAAAAAACCAACTCCTTACTTCATTAATTTCCTGAATGATTCTCTCGTTTTCAATTTCATTAATCTCTGATTTAATTTTGGATATTTCTTTTCTTCTGCTGGGTTTAGGCTTCCAATTCCATAAGATGGCTTATGAGTTTGTTGATGTCCTCTCTTTCAGTTTTTTGAACGTAGGCTTCTAAAGCAATACATTTTCCTCTCAGGACTGCTTCTGCTATATCCCACAGGTTTTGGTAGCTTCTGTCTTCATTGTTACTATGCTCAAGGAGATTCATGTTTTCCTTTTTATCTCTTCCTGCACCCAACTGTCATTTAGCATAAAGTTGTTTAACTTCCATGCCTTTGTGTGAGGATGAATGTTTTTGATGGAGCTGAGTTCCACTCTTAGTGCCTTGTGGTCTGAGAAGATGCAACATAAAATTTCAATTCTTTTGATTCTGTTGAGGTTTGTTTTGTGCCCTAGGATATGATCAATTTTGCAGAATGCTCCATGGGGCGATGAGAAGAATGTATATTCTTTATCTTTGGGATGGAGTGTTCTATATAGGTCTATCAAGCATAGTAGTTTTAGGGTCTCATTTAAATCTCTAGTATCTTTGTTTGCTATCTCTAGTGGCCTCAATCAGAAATGATAGAGGGGAAATAACAACTGATGCCACAGAGATACATGAGATCATCTCTGAATACTACCAGAAACTTTATGCCCAGAATGTGACAATGTGAAGGAAATGGATCAATATTTGGAACCACACCCTCTCCCTAGACTTAGCCAGGAAGAAATAGAGCTCCCGAACAGGGCAATTTCAAGCACTGAGATCAAAGAAACAATAAAAAATTTCCCAACAAAAAAATGCCCTGGTCTGGATGGCTTCACACCAGAATTCTATCAAACCTCCAAGGAAGAGCTTATTCCTATATTGCAGAAATTATTCCAAAAAATTGAGGAGGAAGGAATCTTCCCCAGCATGTTCTATGAAGCAAACATCACCCTGACACCAAAATCAGGAAAAAACCCAATTAAAACAGAGAACTTTAGACCAACTTAACTAATGAATATAGATGCAAAAACTCTCAACAAAATCCTAGCCAATAGATTATAGCTTATCATCAAAAAAGTCATACATCATGATCAAGTAGGTTTCATCCCAGGATACAAGGCTGGTTTAACATATGTAAAATCCATAAATGTTATTCACCATATCAACAGAAGCAAAAACAAAGCCTATATGATCCTCTCAACAGATGCAGAAAAAGCATTTGATAAAATCCAGCATCATTTTCTAATTAGAACACTGAAGAATTTAGGCTTGGGTGGCACATTTCTTAAACTGATCGAAGCTATCTATGACAATCCCACAGCTAAAATTTTACTGAATGGAGTAAAACTGAAAGCTTTTCCACTTAGAACTAGAACCAGATAAGGTTGTCCTCTGTCACCATTACTATTCAACATAGTGCTGGAAGTTCTAGACAGTACAGTTAGGCAAGACAAGGAAATAAAGGGCATCCAAATGGGAACAGAGGAGGTAAACTCTCCCTCTTTGTCGATTATATGATCTTATACTTAGAGAACCCCAAAGACTCAACCACAAGACTCTTGGAAATCATCAAAAAATATAGTAATGTCTCAGGATGTAAAATCAGTGTCCACAAGTCAGTTGCCTTTGTATATGCCAACAACAGACACAACTCCCTTCACCATAGTCCCAAAGAAAATGAAATACCTAGGAATATACCTAACAAAAAAGGTGAAGGACCTCTATAAAGAAAATTATGAAACTCTAAGAAAGGAAATAGCAGAGGACATTAGCAAATGAAAGAACATACCATGCTCATGGCC
>NW_003852428.1:13868266-13871047 GCF_000181295.1 Otolemur garnettii | reverse complement strand
TGTCTATTTTTTGAGACTTTGGAAAAAAAATAATAAGAAGTTAACTGGAGACTCCATACTGAACCTCAGAGACAAAGCATTCTACGATAGATATACTCTTATCTGACAATGTGAATGTTACTTTTTGGCACTATTATTATATTATTGCTCAATAAAAGAATAAAAAAAAGACAAATGAAAAAGGTAAATAAATTTAAAATGAGTATTCTTGACATATATTTTAATGTATAGCTAATACAGAATCTCCGAAGCAGGAAAAACAGAGACAGTGGCTGTAGGCCTTTTTTTTTTTTGGCCGGGGCCAGGTTTGAACCCGCTACCCCAGTACATGGGTCTGGTGCTCTACTCCTTTGAGCCACAGGTGCCGCTCACCTTTTGCCTTTCTTTAGACAGAAATGCATTTAAATTTTAGCACAGACACAGCTGCTCCAAACAGGAGTTTTGGGGGGATGTGTTCAAACTTCTCACCTTTTCTCAAGAGGGTTCTCTTTTCTCACCACCGCAGAAGAGCTTTTTGTAACTTTCAGGAATAGAATCAAAGCTTCCCAAAGGTGGCAGGAGAGAAAGGATAATTTTTTAAAAGTCCCGCATTTTACTCTAAGACCTGAATCCTCGCTAATTAAACTGAGATCTTTGATCACAATTGAGAATCCTCTAAGAGAGTGGTTCTCAACCTTCCTTCTGCTGTGAACTATTTTCACTGTTACAAAGGGGTCGCGACCCACAGGTTCAGAACCGCTGCTGTAAGGGCCTGTTAAAAATGTAGAATCTCAGCCCCCTTCCTCAATCTACTCAACTGGAATCTGCATTTTATAAGATCCCCGATTCCCTGTGCTCCTTAAAGTTTGAGAAGTAATACTGAGTGTGTCTAGGTATCACTTCTGACAACTGGATCTTGTGGTTACTTTCGTGCATTTGAATAACCTTAATTTTCACTTTCTTCTTTATTACTAGCCCTCTCTATAATTGTGCATATTTGTAAGTGGCATGAAAAAGTATGTAAGAAACGTAAAATGATGACCAAAAATGCATTCATATTTAAAATGCATTTGAATAGAAATTCTGTCTCTAGCTTTCCTCAGTATATCTTTTAAGAGATACATAGAGTAGATTTTTCCAATGATAAAACAAGGCACTCTGATAATGTGGTGCCATGTCCGAGGATTTGAACTTTATGATAATTGGGCTTTGCGTGGTAGAAGTCCTGTGGTGTTTCACATCCCCTTGCTCAGAGCTGACGGAGTTACTTCTTAAAGGAATCACGACTTGCAGCATTTCTGTCATGTTTTCTTAGAGCATGTTAAAGGTCATTTCACTTTCTTAAGAAAAATACATCTAACATTTAATGAGTCACAGACACGATTCCACTCGGTGTCTGTCCATTGTAGGCAAAGATCAAGAGAAAAGTTTTAACCCAGCCTGGATCAGGAAATTAGAATAACAGGTGCAGAACTCTGGCCCTGGGGAAGAGGTGGGGTGGCACCTATTCTGAACTGCTGCCTCAGTTGTACCAAGGAGGGAGCTGGGGCTGGGAAAGATAAATGAGAAGCTCAAGGTCGGGGAGTGGGAAGCCAAGGACAAAACCCACAATCCCTGACTTCAAGAACTTCCCATTCTATTCCGTTTCCCCCAAACCTTGGGAGTGATAAACAAGCCCGTGGGGAGTATTGGTGAATGGATCCTCTGACTTCTGGCTTTGTGGTGAAACAGGCATCTTGTCCTAAACAATCATTTATCTTTCACTTTAATCCTGCCTATTAATTTCTCCTTTATATGCCCAGCAGTGAACTTAAGGCTGGAATTTGGAGAAGAAAAGACATCTTAAGAAATCCTCTCTCATTTTTAATTTTAGTGCCCGTAGGCGTCTGTCCTTGTCCAGCACCTTTACATTGAGAACACTTAGCTCTTTATTTCAACATCAAATCCATGAAGCAGAAGCTGCCTTTGACTCAGCTATTCCACTTTCATTCACATTTAGCTACAATAGGTTTGATACTACCGATAGATAGATAGACAGATAGTAGGCTTTGCCTCAAGTCTCTTTCTTTCTCTATATAAACATATGTACATATATATATTTTATACATGCACACCCTGAGAGGTTTAAGAGAAAGTCTGCCACCTGGCTATGCATGCAACATCATCCGGCCTTTTAAAAAACAGTGCCGTGTAAATACATGTCTTATTCTGGAGAGAAGTTAGTTGTGTTTCTTGTCCTGGCAGCTGGCTGCCTTCACATGATGGATTTTTGAGTTACTAATATGCTTAAGAGTGTGAATGTAATGCAAATATTTAAAAATCATTTTGTCTCCATGTAATTGCACAACACATTTCAAGGGTGATCAGCTGTCAAGCTTATTTTACTGTGTCCTTTAAACTGTCTATAATATAAAAATTTTCTCCTCTTGAAATGTCATAGTGTGACCTCACGAAGCAGTGCTGCTTGAAAGTACAGTGACAGTTTATGCACAGAAGCTGGCGTGTTGGGCATCTGCACAGGAAATATGAAAACAAACGTCTAAACTACCCATTTGCATCGACTCTGAACTTCTGCATAGGATGCAAACACGTGTGCACACCACCCACATCTCAAAAAAACATATGCAGCGATATTTCTATAAAATACATTCAAATCTGCTTTTACACCACAACCACCAAAAGAATGTATGAACATAAAATGGAACCAATCAAGTTTCCTTAAAGACAAGGCCAACAAACAGACCCCACACTCTGTATCCTGTTAATTCACACCCAAAAAATAAGACACTTTTCTTTTTTTTT
>NW_003852428.1:13862284-13867977 GCF_000181295.1 Otolemur garnettii | reverse complement strand
AAGAGCCAAGACACTTTTCTTTGCTGAGAAAGAAGGAAAGACGCTTTTCTTTGCTGAAGCATCATGGTCATCACACTCGGAAAGTGTATTTTCTCAGCATGGGCAATACTGCAGTGATTTTCCTCAAATATTAGGCTATTCATTTCCCTTGTATAATAAAAGTGACACGGGAAGGTTAATGATGTGAAACTCTGCAGACAAAATGAAGCCACTATCCTCTTTCTGCTGACAAGACCATAGTAATGCAATGTGAAAAATTACAACGAGGGGAATAGAATGTCAGGTGGAAATTCGGTTCAAGATGTATTTTAACCAGCAGGGGCTCCACTTGAACTCGGTAGTCTGTAGAAGTACATATAGGTGTTTAATTTATGGTTAAGAAGATTCAAGACGTTATAATCAAGGGGCAAAACATACCATGGCACATCTTTGAATTTCTTTGTATCTGGCGATCTTTGACATGAAAGTAAACCCCAAGAATACACTTACACGATTTGTACAACCGTTCACACTGCAGTCATTTTATGAACATAGAATCACATGTTTGAATTTTAGCAGAAGCGTATGTGCTATACACATAGAAATTTTAAATATTCAAAGGCACGATTTTCTGTGAAAAGGCTCTAAAACGGTATAGAACCTACCATAAGGCCTTTTGTACAATTAATAGAAAAGTTGTTAATGGTTCAATTCAGTTCAAAATATTGACTTAATTTATCATGTACAGTAATTGCATTATTATTAAACAAGAAATAGAGGAAGAGGAATTGAATTTTCAGAGTCACCGCAAATTACTTATGTCTAATTATAAGTAATCACAACTTAAATCATAACCACTAAAGGCAGAAAAAGGTAAGAATGTCCACTCTTGCCACTTCTATGGTAATGAAAGTCCTGGCCAAGGCATTTACGGAAGAAAAAGACTTAAAAGGCATTCAGACCGGAGAAGTAAGATTATGTCTATCTGAAGATGAGCTAATCTTATGAATAGAAAATCCTAGGACTCCCTAAAACAACTTTTAGAACTAATAATCAACCTCAGCAAGGCTGCAGGGCCCAAGAACAATATAAGGTGACCTTGAAACCCTGTCTCCAAAAAATAAAATAAAAATAAAACAGAAATGGACAATCCAAAAGTGAAATTAAATATATGTTTTAATGTTGTGAAACTCTGCAGACAAAACTAAGCTATATTTTTACAATGGCCTCAAAAGTTATTTAGGAATAAATTAACAAAATAAGTACACAATTTGAAGTGTAAAAAAAAAAGGTGAAGGAATCCGAAGGAGATCTAAATAAATGTACAAAGAGCCCCTGTTCAGAGATAGGAGCACTTCATATGTCCAGCTAGCAGCAGTCAGGCCAAATCAATCTACGGCTTTAACACCATCTCTACCAAAATCTTTTACTTATTTTTCCTCTTTTTGCAGAAACTAGCAAGCTGATCCTAAAATTCATATGTAAAGGCGAGGATACAGAAATACTATAAAATCTTGAAAAAGAAAACCAAGTTTGGAGAATTTATACTTCCCAATTTCAAAACTTGTGTTTGATGATGTTTATGTAGTTACTTCAACCTAAAATAAATCTTGCACACAAAATATACATTTCTTGAAGAAGTATATTATTATAATTCCTTTCCATTATCAAAAGAAATTCCAATATTCCCGATTTCAGGAAGTCCTAGTTTCTAAATAGGCACCATGTGACCGTTGTGCTTAAACTCCCTATGAGACGTTTGACAGATCCCGCTAAGTGCAGAGCGCAAGATAAATTCCTACCACGAAGCTTTTAAATCTCTGGCTTAATTTGACTTTTCATAATTTTATATTTAATGTAACTACTCTGCTAAAGCTTGTTAATCTTTAAAAAGTCAAGTTTTATTATGTATCCCTACCAACACCAAATGGTGTACATGTAAAAACCAAGCTAAAGTCATTCTCAAAGTGTTGAAAGGCTTCTCCCTACAATAGGGTTAACGCTAATTTAAGTGGTGCTATTACTGAAATAATTTTAACAGCGTTATGGAAGCATAATTAAAAATAAAAATTTTGCATATTTAAAGTATACTCGACATCTTGAGATATTTATACATTATAAAATGATCACAATGGTCAAGCCAATGAACACATCAACCATTTGAAACAGTTTACCATTTTCTTATTTTCACATGCGGTGAAAACATGATCTTCTCTTTTTGCAAATTTCAAGTACACACACAGTATTTCTAAGTATGGTTGCCATGCTGTGTATCTCCTGACATACACACACACACAAATATTGTAATGATCCCAGTTTTATGTGGAATCTAAAATAGCCAAACTCATAGAACCCGAGAGCAATATGGTGGTTACCAAGTGCTGGGGGATGGAGCAATGGGGTGATGTTAGTCAAAGATCATAAAGTTTCTGTTACAGTCATAAACTGCATAGCCACATTTTGGTCAATAATAGTCTGAACATTTCATGGTGGTCCCACAGCAGCTGTGACATTACAATGGAGCTCAAAAATCCTGTCACCTCAGGATGTCTTATTGTCTGACCCTGTATAATCCCATACTACTGTATGTGTCTGTATCTTAGTTTTTAACCAAAAAAAAAAGGTGAAAAAGTTACAAAAAGAAAAGAAAAATTAAAAATAGTAAAAAGCTATAGAGTAATGATAAAAATATGCATAAAGCTAAGTGTTACTACAAAAGAATCAAAAAGTTAAAAGAAATTTAAAAGTTTAAAAAGTAGAAAAGTTACAGTAAGCTAAGGTTAATTTACTATTGATAAAAGTACATATAAAAACAGGGGACCTCAAACTTTTTAAACAGGGGGCCAGTTCACTGTCCCTCAGACCGTTCAGACTGTTGGAGGGCTGGACTGCAGGCCCTGGGACAAGTTGGCTGCTAAGCAGGACAGGCAGCGGTGACAAAAACACCCAGCAGGCTGGATAAATGTGGCCCGCGGGCCATAGTTTGAGGACATCTGTACAAAAATATTGTAACTTCAGTGTACAGCATTTACAGACTCTGCAGTAGTGGACAGTGATACCCTGAGCCTTCACATTCACTCAATACTCAATGACTCACTTGGAACAACCTTTAGTCCTGTAAGCTCCATTCATGGTAATCACCCTACACAGGTATATTATTTTTTAATCTTTCATACAGTATTTTTGCTGTTACCTTTTCTGTGTTTAAATGTTTCCATACATAAGTATTGTGTTACAATTGCCTATAGTGTCTATGGAACAATAACATTCTTTATTTTTTTTTTTATTTTATTTTTTTTTTTGAGACAGAGTCTATGTTGCTCTCAGTAGAGTGCTATGGCGTCACAGCTCACAGTAACCTCAAACTCCTGGGCTTAAGCAGTTGTCTTGCCTCAGCCTCCCGAGCAGCCAGGACTATAGGTGCCTGCCACAACACCCAGCTATAATTTATTTTTTGTGGGGGGAGGGAGTTGCAGTTGTCATTGTTGTTTAGCTGGCCTGGGCTGGGTTCCAACCCACTAGCCTTGGGGTATGTGGCTGGTGCTGTAACTACTGTGCTACGGGTGCTGCCAGAACACTAACATTCTATGCAGGTGTGTGGCCTGGGTGCAGCAGGCTATCCCACACAGCCCAGGTGGGGGGGTGGGCTGCACCATCTGGGTGTGTGTAAGTGCACGCTGTGATGTTCACACAGCAACAGAATCCCCAAGGACACATTTCTGAGAACTCAGAACCCATCTCTGTCATTAACTGACTTATGATGGTATGTCAGTAATTTCACCTCAAGCACATCTACTGGTTCTTTTTTCATCCTTTATTTCCTCTCTCTATCTCTGCACACATACATATTTCAATACATTGAGAGAAAAAGAGAAAATGTTTACCTCCATGTGCTGTTCTTCCTTAACAGGTGTTATTCAAACCATCACTGCGTAAATGCCCAAAGGCAGATATTCAACTTCAGCCTGATCTGTAGGTCACACACTTGATGGTTATTCTTTGTTTTTTATTACAGCAAGAAAAACTTTATTCCAGAGAGTTGCAATGGATAAGAGACCAAATTGGAACTAAACTTCACTAAAGGAGAGTTTCTAAGAGCTCGTAGGGAGGTTTGCAACTGTAGAATCTGTTAAATGTCCTTCCACAAAGGAGA
The DNA here is from genome assembly GCF_000181295.1 of Otolemur garnettii. Classification (NCBI taxonomy): domain Eukaryota; kingdom Metazoa; phylum Chordata; class Mammalia; order Primates; family Galagidae; genus Otolemur; species Otolemur garnettii. The sequence goes on along the minus strand of NW_003852428.1, from coordinate 13,863,845 downwards.
ATTAAATTTTCAGATACCTCCACCACCGGTGGTAATTTTACAACATGTTACAAGTCACCTGCCAACTTGGCTCCACCATCCTGCAGAAAGCAGTAGGTAGGGGCACTATGCTTAACAGCAACAATTTATAGCTTGTTTTTACAGCAAAACTTCCAAAAAACTTCCACTTCTTTGACTCATATTTGCTTACTTTACATAGACTTCCATCCCCTTCATGTCCTTGAAGTTGACCTTGCCATTTCCATGTTGGCACACCCAACAGTTCACTGGTCCTGACTCATCTCACACATTAGCTAAGTGGCATCAAACACAGCTGACAGCCGCTTTGCTGAAGTCGTGTCTCTTCTTGACCCCTGTGACTTAAAGGCTCTTTACAGTTGACTTTTCATTCTCTTTTCTCATTTGTTGGCCCTTTCTCTCTGGTCAGGCTAAATATCAGAGGGCTTCAGGACACACCGTGGACACTTGCTACATCTCTACTTTCTAAAGTAACTTGAGATACTGTTTGATATTATTGGGAATTTATTTCCTTATTTATTAATTTATTAATTTAATTTAATTTAATTTTTTGTCTCTTTGCACTAGCCTTTGTGCTAGATCCATGAGTCACAACAGATAGGAAGTGTTTGTGTTTTCTGGAAGGAAGGAAGGGAGAGAGGGAGGGAGCGGGAAGGAGGGACGGAGGGGAGGGAGGAAGGAGGAGGGAGTGAGAGGGAAGGAGAGGGAGGGAGGGACAGAGGGCGAGGGAGGGGCAGGCAGGCTTGCTAGCTAGTATGGGTATAAACTTCCATCCTTCTTCCTGGGAAGACTCTGACTTGACCTGAGGAGTGACTATTGAAATATTGCTACCTTAGGGCTATTTCCAAAAAGGCTTGGGTGCACTTTGAGTTCTATATCCCACTATATTCCACAAACAGGGACAACTGCATCAGAATGGTTGACTCCAAGTACTACCGTGGCCTTGCCACTACGAAATCCTGAAATTAACTTAGATTAAAGAGAAGGGCCTGGCCAGCCTGCAATCCTCCTCGCTATGAGTACAAACCCTCCATGGGTGGACTCAGGCTGCATCCAACCACCCCCTCACCGAGCAAGAATGCCAGAGTTCATAGGGGTGAAGTGAGGGTTGTATTAGGCCTGCAGTGATAAGGTTCATAGCAGCAGAACCCCTCTCACAAGTGCTTCCAGGAAGCCTGAAGTTTAGCATCAGACCTTGATTTCAGTCATGGCAACCCATCTCCCATGGGACTCCCCAAGACCTTACTTCATATCCTTCAAGTCCCATCTGATGCCGTGAACTACGGTCCTCCTGTTTCTGGCCACCTTCACCAGGTGCCAACTCTTTAATCACTGTGCTCCCCAGGTTTCCCGTCAGACATGCAGCCCCAACTTCTCAGCAGCTTTTGTGAAGAAGCTGTGTTATTTCAACTACCATATGCCAGAACTTAGCACCTAACAATTTGCAATAAATAATCAGGATCTCTGTTTAGAAGAAATGGTAATGATGATAAAAATTTACATTTTGCAACGAAATGGTGTGATTACATAAACCTACGGGGAC
>NW_003852428.1:13848364-13861753 GCF_000181295.1 Otolemur garnettii | reverse complement strand
AGTCCTCATTTACCTTCTGAGAATACTTCCCATATTACCCTCTCCCCCAACCTCTACAATGTCAGAAAACAACCCTCCCTTCCCATCAAGGCCCATGTCAGAGGCTTCTTTTCTGCACCTGAGCTTTCCTTCATTATTATTGGGCAGTTTATTGCATCTACTATGGCTTCTGTTTTCTCCTCACCATTCTTACAAAGGGATAACAGTAGCTCTCACCATAGAGAGTTGTTCTAAAGATTGAACGAATAATCCAGGAAAACTTTTTCACACAATGCTCAGCTCACAGTTCTGATCAATGCACGTGTGGTGTCATCAATATCATCACTATTGCCCTTCCACTGAAACGCCATCAACACTCACTTGGTATTTTCGTAGCTTTCTTCACATGGTCAGACACACTCTAGTGTTCTGGTTTTAACACAGTTATCTGGTACAGGTTTTAAGTAGTGGTCATATATTATCCACTCTTGCAGTTCCACTACAGCAAAGATGGTGCTGCATCCCTTCTGAGACTACTCATGGTGTCAGGAACGGCAACCACAATAGATGCTCTTTGAATAAATGGCCCATGGTCACTTTTAAACACCCAGTAGAAAAGTAGACAGAGTGCAATGCCTTCTCTGACGACAACAGATGACAATGGAGGCACCACCCACAAGAACAATTTATAAGCTCTCCTTTCCTGACTTTTGCAGATAACTGACTACATATTTGAAGAGCATGGCCATAACCTATAGGGCCTATCTGGCTGTCTGACATCAGCTTCACATAAAAAACATAGAACACAGTGATAACAGAGGTCCGTCTTAAGTCAAGCAGACACAGCAGGAAACTGGCTATTAATTACTTCATCACAGAATGTAAGGAGTAAACAATACTAAATATTACATAGATAAATGTTAAATAGAGAGCAATCTATTGAATATTGTTACTTATGCAGATTTTTGTATCTTTATGGCTGGAACAAAGACGATAAATTCTGCATGACAAAAAGGATCCAAGTATAATTTATTACTCGGTCTCCACACTGTGTGGTTTAGTGGAAAGGGTCCTGAACTAGGAGTGCACCGAATCCACCTATAGTCTTGCCCCGAATCCACCTATAGTCTTGGCTTTGGAACTTGGCACAAGCCAAGCTTTAGTTCAAAGCTTTAGTTCACATTCAAGCTTTAGTTTTCGTCTGAAACCTATGGGTTCCCTTCCAGCTGTAAAGCCCTAAGCTTCTATTAATAAACCCATCCCATCACAATCTGGAGTTCTGTTAGTATCATTTCTCTCGAAGCATTGCCACAGACTATAATCGGCTCTATTATCCATGTTAGAATTCAACATTCCACCCAGGCTCTCTCTACAGGGAGACAATACCGAATCAGGGCGCATGATGCCGATTTGCTGCAGCCAACCCTTTTTCCATGTGAATGAGACTTTCTCAGTGCAAATTGAAATCGCACATCGTCCCGAGATACCACAAACCAGTCTTTCCCATTCATCCTTATCACAGCCTGCTCGTGACAAGATGGCAGGCAGGACCACGGCAGGTATCAGATCGCATTTTCAGGACTAATTAAATCCTGTTGTTCCATACAGTCACAGGAATCATTCTTGGATGATAAAGGAGCAGAGAGAAATTTTTAGACATAAGAAAAATATTGTATGATAAGTACTATCTCTATAAGCTACATACACACTTTTTTTTTTTTTTTTTTTTGGGGTACAGAAGCCCATATGCATTCAATTACTTTTAAAGTCAAGTTCTGGTGGAAAAACTAGGACATTTTGAACATATGCTGCCCAACCTTTCTGGTACCAAAAGTTATAATGGATCCATTTGGCTTGGTTATATGCAATGCTAGGCTTCCTCTCCTCAGATGATATTACATACGTAGGGGTTTTTCCCCCCAAAAGTCCATAATCAATACAAATTTCATGCTGATTCCACAATAGTACCCATGCTGAAAGATGTGACAGCATTATGTGGGATAACAGTTAGGTTTGCCCAAGGCTTGTTCCATCTCTAAAGCAAATCATTCTACAGTATCTGTGTTAATATGTGGAGGTAAAATAGGGTTGTTTCAAATCACATGAGATTTTTTTTTAAAGATTCGTAGGGATTCTGATTTGAATTTGTTTCAGAGCTTTAAAAAACTATGTACTTTTTACCATAAAACCGTAAGTGTAGCACCAGTGCATCGTGCAACCTCAGCACACAGAGTTGCATGGGCATCAGGTCTCTGGACAGCGAGTGACCCTGGACTCCAGCACCTAGAACGGAACTCCCCAGTGTTAGGTTTATATTTTGTTACCTACACCAGGACAATGACAGACTACAGAGGAGCTTTGCTCAGGTGCGCACAGCTCTCCTGGCTCAGTGGAGTCCCACGGGCTGCAGGCTACACTTTTTGAGAGATGTACTCTGGTTGCATACGTGAAAGCAGCAATCCAGCCTGGCTCGGTGGCTCCCGCCTATAATCCTAGAACTCTGGGAGGCTGAGGCCGGAGGATCTCTTCAGCTCAGACCAGGCTGATCCCAGAGCGAGAGTAAGACACTGTCTCTACCAAAAACAGAAAAGAATTGGCTGCCTGTGCTGGCTCATTTCCACAGCGCCAGCAATTCCAAGGCTGAGGCAGGAGGACCACTTGAACCCAGGACTTTGGAGTTATTGTGAGCTAGGGTGACACTACAGTCCTCTAGTCTGGGTGATAAAGCAAGTCACTGTCTCAAAAAAAAAAAAAAAAGTGACAACCCCATTTCATCTCCAAGTGGGATATAATGAAAGCCCAGACTGGTCGTTTCACTGGCGTCTGAAAGACTTCCTGCCCTGCTCCCACTCCCTCCCTTATCTACGGCTCAAATGCCTCCTGGTCACACATCCAAACCCTGGCACCATCTCGGCCAGGTCCACTCACTCTCACTCCCATGGGCACCTCATCAGCACACAGTGAGACCCCTCGCTGTGGGGGGGGGGGCAGGTGGCCTGTGCCTCTCATGCTCTCCCCACCCACGACCTGAGCACGGGCCTCGGCCTCCACCCCACCCTGGGTTCTGCTGCTTTATCTTCCATTACTGTCACAGCAACTCCTCAGCTAATTAATCTCCTGGTTATACAAATTCAGCCTCATTTAAAAAGTTATCCTCATAAATCATGACGGGAAGAACTGCTTGTTCAGAAAAAAAAGTTCCTTAAAGGTTGCTCCTTTTGGAACTGGCCCAGATAAAGGCAAGAGGACCAGCTGCCAGGGCTGAGTGGTGAGACTGGAAAGCCCCACGCTGGAATCTGCAGTTCCCTCGATACCTGGCCACTGGCACCTGCCCCTCACATGCCCACCTGTCACTCCACCTTCCCAGGTCCCCTCCCCCTGGCTCTCCCCTCGCCCAGTTCAGGCACTAAGGACGTGTGCCCTTTCACCTCCTAACATAACAGAGTCATCTGAATTATTTCTTGGCTTATTACACTCTGACTCAGACACAATCACAGAAGGCATTAAAGCCTAAAGTACTTCCGTCTTAAGTTACAGTTTGAAATGCTTTTGTTCTTCAGCTAATGGAATTTCAAGTGTTAGCAAACTGGGGCTTTTATTGTTCTTCTGTGGATGGAAGGACTAATGAAGGGACCCTTCAGTCCTCGCCGCATGAACGCAGTGTGAGTGGGGAATGAGGATGTCCATGGTGACCTGGGCAGCCCTGTGTTAACACAGCTTCTTTCCCCTACGAAGGCCCCCTCAGGAGGATTTTAGGCAATTTTAAAGACCAAAGTTGGGGATGAACTGGAGCAGAAAACCTCTGTCAAGTCTCCTCACCAAGTTCTTCCCTCTAAAAAAGTCCACCTTTTCTTTACTCTTTAAAGAACCACTAGCACCTCAACAGAATTATTGCCTAAAACAAAATAAATACAGCGTGCATGTTTCTGGTTACACTAGCTTACACCATCCGTCAAGTTGTGTAGGTATAATCAATCCATTTGACAAAACTGATTTTGTTCCTTACCTTGTGAAGGAAGAAAACACTTTAAAAAAAGAGTACAATGTTGTCCTTTCACTTGAATCCTTCATATTCTGTGTCTGCTGATCCAGAGCTCACCGACAGTTCTCAAATACTATGTGCAATACCGTTGGACACAAGACTCTAAACAGAATATTTAGCTAGTTTTAACTAATTTAGAAATGCAGGTTGCCCAGGAAGGCTGGTGGTAGTTTTTGTATTTATTGTGAGATGACCTTTTCCCAGCGGCAGTGAGTACATGTCGTGGTACTAACTTCCTTATAAAAAATACACTCTCGAGAGCTTCAGGGTTTTTTAGCTACAGCCAAACATCCACGCTTGAGTTACATATCAAAGAAGATTTTTCATATTTACCCCAACGCATAGCACTTAGAGCCCTGGGTATTGAATTTTTAACGGGAAACTATGTCTTTGAACATTGTCTTTCACCAGGAGGCAGCTGTCAACACAAGCGATGTTTCAGAGTGTTGGCTGCACACCCGACACACTGTCTTTTCACACTAGGAATTACATTTTTTTTTTTTTTTTTTTTTTTATTAAATGATGGCTGTATACATTAATGCAAACATGGGGTACAGTGTAGAGTTTTCATATACATTTTGAAATACTTTCATCAAGATGGTTCACATAAATTTCATGTCATTTGCATAGTCATTGTGTCAAAACATTTACATTCTAGTTCTAGAAAAGTTCACTTGTACCCTTGTTAGACAGAAATATAGGTGATCTTTCCGGTCACCCTCCCACCACCCAGCCACCCTTCTCCCCTCCCCTTCCCCACTCCCTCCCCATATTCTTGGGCTAGAATTAAGTTGTTTCTTTCATTTGAGAAGTATATATTAGTTTCATAGAAGGGCTGTGTACATTGGATATTTTTTCTTTCATTCCTGTGATACTTTGCTAAGAAGAACATTTTCCAGTTCCATCCATGTAAACATGAAGGAGGTAAAGTCTTCGTTTTTCTTTAGGGCTGCAGAGTATTCCATGGTGTACATATACCACAGTTTATTGATCCATTCGGACCACAAGGAATTACATTTTCAAGTTAAAAACAGATAATCATACCTTGTTTCCTCAAAGGCTTTAGGAAGAGATCACATTTAAACATTTTGATTCAGATCGCAGCCTTTGTGGGCTGAGATATTGTGTAGATAATGATATATAATATTCCATCACCTACCTATAAGACACCTCAAAATTTGGAGGAAAAACAGTGCTACTTTGAATCACAAGCACTGACTGTCCGACACCAATGTACAGAGGCCCTTGAATAAGGTTGTTTCATTCAAAGTCATGTGTCTTTATGACAATAAAAGTTGATTCCTAGCTAGGGCCACCATCTGGTAGAGTAGTGGCCCCCAAAACTTTTTGGCACCAGGGACCAGTTTCATGGAGGACAATTTTTCCAGAGACCTGGGAGTAGGGTGATTTTGATATGTGTCTGCAAGCAATTCATTTATTATGGTCTCTGTGCAGTCATACCTCTCTGCAAATGATAATCTCTATTTGCACCTGCTCCCCAGTGCTGGTGTCACCACCTGAGCTCCCCCTCAGAGCATCAGGCAGTAGACTTCATGAGGAAGGCATCCTAGATCCCTCACATGCGTGGTTGATAGCAGGGTGTATGCTCCTTAGAGAACCTGCCGATCTGGCAGGACGCGGAGCCCAGGTGGGATGGCAGTGACGGGGAGAGGCTGTAAGCACAGATGACGCTCAGGTGGGATGGCAGTGACGGGGAGAGGCTGTAAGCACAGATGACGCTCAGGTGGGATGGCAGTGACGGGGAGAGGCTGTAAGCACAGATGAAACTTCCCGGGCTCACTCACCTCCTGCTGTGCAGCCTGTTTCTAACCAGTCTTGGACCAGTACTGGTCTGTGGCCTGGGGGTTGAAGACCACAGTATCATGGTTTGCAAATGCTCCCCAGATCTTCATGGATTCTTTGGGTATTCCAGTGTCCCCCCACATCCTGAAGATGTGCGTGTGAGGTGAACTGCCCCAGGCTGAGTGTGGGGGTGTGTGCAGGTGCTATGGGATGGGATGGTGGCCCATCCAGGACTGGCGTCTACCATGGGCCCTCAGCTGCTGGGACAGGCTCAGGCCACCTGCCACCCTGAATGAGAATACTTGGGTAAATCATTATTCCACTTGTATTTAGTAATCTTTCTTAAATGTATGTATAACTCACATTTATTCTCATGCTTAATATTAGAAATGTTTTGGTCATATTTAGAAGTCTGAAGATTTTCTGTGATCAGAAATATACCATAGGAACTGAACTCTTACTTATGTCAGTAAACCTAGGGGGAAAAAGTTTTTTTTCCATGTTATACATGGTTTTGATTGAAGCTGCAGTTTCCAAGAACCTATCAAGGACATTAGTGGGGTGTTACTGTACATGCTGCCTTGTTGTAGATAGCGCTGACTTTTTGATCTAACCTTCAGGTGCTCCCCTGGCTGACTGAACACAGAGCTGGGTCACATCTTCAGGTAGAATCGTACCAGCCAGCTGCTCCATATCCCAGCACTGGCCTCCTGTCTGTCCCATACCAGCCCTCTTCTAACCATGGCTAAGCACTCTTATGTATTAATAACCTGTACAACTTCCCCGTGTTAGGAGCTATGGAGATCCCATTTCATACATAAGGAAACAAAGGTACAAAGCTAAACACAGAACTGCCTTTTGATCTAGCAATTCTGCTCCCAGGGCCATTCCTCCGGAATTGAAAGCAGAGGGTACTTGAATGGGTACCTGCGTCCCAGTGTTCCATAGTAGCATATTCACAGTCACCAAGAAATGGAAGTGTCCGTCAACAAATGAACGGATGAACTAAAATATGCTGTCTGTAACAGTGGAGTATTACTTAACCTTAAAAAAGGACGGAATTCCGATATATGTTACAGTGTAGTCAAATCTTGAAGACATTATGCTACGTGAAATAAGCTAGACACAGGAAGACAAACACCGTGCGGTTCCAATTACATGAAGTACCCAGAGCTGGCGAATGCAGAGAGTCTCCAGAAGAAGGGATGCAGGTTTGGGGGAAGGAGGGAGAGCTGTGGTGTAACAGGCACCAAGTTTCACTTTGCGAAGATGCAAACATTCTGGACATGGACGGTGGCCAATGGTTGCAACACTAGTGTGAATGTGCTTAATGGCACTAAATCGCACACTTAAAAATTGTTGAAATGGTAAATTTTATATTATGTATATTTTACACAATTAAAGAAGAAAAAGGAAAAAGCAAAAGAAAACTAAGATGAAAAAATTGGAATGTCCTGCTCCATATCCCAGAGCCTGTGAACAGCAGAGTTTGGCTTGAACTCAGGCGGCTGGTGTCAGAGGCCCTGCTCTTCCCTGAGAACTGCAGGGCTCCCTGGCAGCCGGCTGTACCCGTGCCTGCCATCAGGGCTGGGCGTGCAAATGAACCAGGATCCTCACTGCAAAACACAGCAGGCCCAACTATACAATTCACACTGGGCACACCTGCAAGTCTCCCCTGGACCCCCGATAAGGCCATCTGCGAGCCTGCCCTCCACTTCTGTCCCTACCCCTTCCCAACCACATCCGGGTGCGACTCAGACCTGAGACCTCTCCACACTTGCTCTACCTCAGCAAATTCTTAGGCCCCTTCCTTTTATCTCCAAGTTCTAACTCTTAGATAAGAGGGGAGGTGGAGTCCGCGGTGGTGCCAATGCATCTAAGACTTTTAATTATTTGTTCCTCTGGTTAAAGTTTTGTCCTAAAAGCTTTGTCACAGATGGCACTCTCCTAAACTACTGTCACCGCATTTAACATTTTATATATACCCGTCCTCTAAAATTAATGGATACTCTTAACAAGAGAGGGTGATCTTACGATTTATATTTCCTTTGGCCTTTAATAGAGAACAGTGGTCACAGAGGCTTAGGACAAACATCATGTAATGAATGGCTTCCTAGAAGGTGCCCTAGGGTGTAGTCAAGATAATGGTGATGGTTTATGACTCGGATACTGAGATGCATTAAGGGTGTTTTTCTAAACAGATTTAAACAGATTTGTCTAGGAAACTAAATAAACTAGAATAATATCACAACAACACAATAATATTAAGAGAGTCATTATAAGCAAAACCACGCTATATGAGCAGACATGTAAAGAGAGGCACATTTAAAATCTCACAGGGGCTTTATCAATCAACGTCACTTTCACAATCGGTCTCTAAGCCCAGGAATCTCATACAGGGCTCAGAGAGAATGAACATATTGTCACGCCTGCATTTGTACTTGGTGTCAAATGACAGTATCATCCATCAAGGCGCCACGAAGGTAACTCGAAGCCAGGCCGCACGAGCTGTATGCACAGAAGCTTTCTAGAAGTGTGATTATTTTTGGAGCTTCAAATACGTGATCTTAAAGAGTGATTCCCCGCTTTTCATTTGTATACTCACTGTAAGCTCATCAAGGAAAACACAGCAACTCACGAAATGAGGAGTTTTTATTCCCAATGGGGCACATAAAAAAAGAAAAAAGATGAAATTTCTTATTCCATATATTCAGGAGCTCATCTTCCATCTCAGGGAGATTTTCAAAAGTCAAAGTGATTGAAATATTATCAGAGGGATTGGGGCAGCCCTGACTGGAATAGGAAATAAGATCTCTCAGTAACCACGGCAAGGGAGGTGCGGAGGCTCATGGCAGGGACTTCTGAGCAGTGCCCAGGTCCTGCCCCAAATGTTCAGATACTTCCATGCAGATGCCAAGCCCTGCCACCCAGCCTGATCGTACATCCCAGAAGGTGGCTGTGGGGAGCTGTGTGTGCTGGTCATTCCACGTTGGACTTCCCGTACAGGATCTCAAGTAGGAGTCACAAAGGTAGCCGGAGTGACAGAGCTCTGAGCAGAAGAAGGCCTTCCAGTCAGGCCTTCCAATTCCCATCATTCTGGAACATCAGGCTTGCTGTCTTCATTAGAGGGAGGTGGCCACAGAAGCTGCAGGATACAGCTGTCTGAGTCAGGCAATTTATGCTACTGGCTTCAGGGGACGGGACACAGCTGAGCTCCTGATCTTCCAACAGTGGCCTGTGCTAACATGCATGACATGATGAAAATAGTTGGGAAGGGAAACCCCAGGATAACCTGGACAGATGGATGCTTACAGGAAATGGCAATGCAGAAACAGTTACACGTGGCCACACACGGTAGGCCCTGGCTGTGAGATTCTACCTACTGGCCAAGAGGAAACTAAAATCAAGGCCTGACCCGAAGGCAGCATTATTTTCATCCTACTTAGCATTAATGTTCCATTAGCTATGTAAGAAAAACACCAATTCAAAAAAGACATGTTGTTGTATTTGGGAATGCTACTAAATGGATTATTTAATTTCAGTTAAAAAATCAAATGCTGTGTAAAGCCACGCTTCCTTCAATGAAGTACATTTCATTTGTAGATATTCAGAAAAGGAGACAAATAAGAAGGGAAATTCTTCCATAGTTCATAAATAAGAAATGCACAGTATGGTTCTACATAATTTGAGCCATCTTTGATCTATTTTTAACTCTGCTTTGGTGCTCAAGAGAAAACTCACAGTCAAAAAAATAATTCAATATAAAGCAATATTCTCATGGGAGCATAATCAAATAAAGCTTAGGTTAGAAACTGGTTTTGTAGTCTCCTCAATACAAAACACGCAATGGATTTACTAGATCTTTAGCATAACTATGAATACAAAAGGGGACTTCTGCATTAACCCAAGATTATGTAGATGGCTTAAGCTTTATTCAAGGCAAAATTTCAAATAGATTGAGGAATATTTTCATAAAAAAGGGCTGCAAAGAGATTAATGGTATTTTCAAAGGATCTAAAATTGTGGATTTGAAAGATCTTGGTTTGGTTTATTGTCTTTAAAATTATTCAGAACAATGTACACTTAGGTATCTAGAACAGAATTATCAAAATCCTTGTGTACTGATAACTCCATCATTCCTATATTATTTAGAAATAGTAATTTATCTTGAAAATTACATGCCATATGCCATAAATTGCTTTTTTAAGCTGTACTTTTTCTGGGCTTTAAGCAATATTGTACCTTGCAGTAAGCTTGGTTTTGGATACCGAAATGTTTCTATTAAATTGGCATCCTAGATTCTCCTCAGGCCCAGCAGTTCCTATGGTTTCAATTCCCTGAGTGCCCACTGTGAAGATTTCACTATCAAAATGGTTGGTGCAATTCTAGCAAAAAAAAAATAGGACTCCAGAATGGCTTCTACCATCGAAGTACAGAATCTGTGAACCACCAACTGGAAGACTCAGGAGGTTAATTCCAATATCCTCAGCTGGATAGAAATGGGAGAGATATGAGTAATCCTGTCTCTCCAATGATCGTGCATTTAAAAGAATCCAGTTTTAGACCTAATTTGGCCTCATGCCCAAATATTCATTACTCAGTAGAAGGTCACATGGCCTGTACTTGTGATTTGCCGAAGCCCCTGGGGCCTTTCCTCCCTCACTTTCTGGGAGGGTAGCGAGGTTCACTCCAAGGCAGAGTCAGCAGCATTCACGTGGCAGGAACAGCCAATCTCCAAGTCAGTCCAATAGACCCAGTCCCACTGCTAACCACATATATAACTTCATACCACTAATTTCATCAATGGCTACACGTCTCCAGCATCCCTTTCACCAATTATCAAACTTAATGGCAAAGATTTTGGACCCAATTTTTGAAGGGCTCATACTTAGATTATGGACTCTTGGCTAAGATTTTTCAGCTGTTAATTATTTAAGCTTAGGGTAAAAAAATAATGTTAATTTGCAAACACACATACACAGCAGCCCCCTGTTTACACTGAAGTATCTTTAAAGTGAATTACTTCTCAGACAACATAACACATGGCAATGAAAATAACATCCTATAGATGTAACTATCCAACAGGTTCACGCTACCTGCAGGAGAAAAAGTGATGGGAAATGTTGATAACTTGTTAGAACGGATCATTCTGAACTCACAGAAGAGGTTAATCTAGGCAAGGATGGTTTTTGCTACAAGCGTCTCTGCAAAAGTAAGTGTGGACAAGGGACAAGGAAATAGGGCCCTGGTAACATGTCAGGTAAAGTAACAAAAGCAAGTGGGAAGGGGTTAAATGAAGGAATCTACGCAGGGGAGGCAGGAGGGAGGCGGGAGGGGAGGGAGCCACGCCCCCCCCCCCAGGTGAAGTCAGAAAGATAGGAGATTTGTATCATAAGGTAGAAAAATTTTAATTATTACAATGGGCAACTCTGGAAAGAGTAAAGAACAAAATAAAAAGCATCTAAGATAATACTCACAAATTTCATATATGCTTTTCCAGACTTCTTTTCTATGACTAGTTTACAGTTGATATATTGAACATAGAAATTTATAGTCTACTGTGCTCACCAAGCATTATAATTAATTTCATTTAACAAAGATTTTGATCATCCATTAGGCTTTTCCATCAAATGCATTATTATGAGACCGACAAACTGTAGTGAGTACTGTGAGGTACCGCCCATGCTCCTCTCCTCGCGGCGGGAGAACTCAGATGGCCAGAACTCAGCTCCCTGCCTGAGGTCACTACATCTATGACTGGTTAGCTCTGGGCATGGAACAGCTCAGCCCCCTTCCCCTATCACCAAACAATCTGGCTCTCCCAGCTCCAGAGCTTCCCTGCAGGTCAACTGAGGGGTTGGTTTTGACTGCACCACAGCCAAGCTCCTCCCTCTGCTACTCCTTAGTCTTTCCTCCCCTCCCTCCCCTTCCACAGTGCTGGCCTCAAGAGTACCCCCAAGTAGCCCCCTGTACAATGCTATTCTCTCCATGTCGGAGTAGGCCTCCCAGGGAACTCAATAACACTTATAGAAACATACAATATCTAATCTCCAACTGTGTATGAGGGACCATTCTTTAAGCCAGTTTCAATCCCACAATTTTAAAAAATCCTCTTAATCAAAAAGATACTAAAAATTTTTGAGCTATAGAGTAAATTTTCATTGAGTTGTTCAGTACCTACTTACGTCATCCATGTAACCAAGGCCTGCAAATATATGAATAAAACAGGCTTAGTCCTTGATGTGTAGATTGTATGGAGATTACTCTGTGTATGTGTGTGTGCATGTGTGTATGTTGGGGTGAGCAGTTTATAGAAACTAGAACAATATAAAATATACTATGAAATTATCTATTTTATTGTAAGAAAACTACTATGTATGAAAATATTTTGTTCTTTCATTTCAAATCATTTCTTCAGGCTTGAATTAGAAAAAAAGATTTCTGTTGATTTCTACCAAGAGGAGCTTGGATAAAATGGCCATCTGCTAGTTCAGGAAATAAACTTTAATCAATATTTCATTGAATAAATTTTTACATGATCAAGGAAGGATGAGGATCAGATGCTGCAGTAAGAGGCTTCCTACCGTCACCACAGAAGGGTTGTTGGTTGTTTTTCTACTGACTGGAAAAAAGGAAGAGGGGAGAGGCAAGAGAGAGCTCCTTTGCACAAAGGGAGTGTGCCAAAAAATTAACGTTAGCAATTAATGCCTGGCATGAAACAATACAGCAATGAGTGGAAACAAACACCAGCCTCTAAGTGCTCCCAGGAAGTGGAAGTCCCGGGGGCAGGGAAGGGGAAAGGTGAAAGGCAAGTTCAGGAGGACACTCTGGTAAGGGGCGTCAGGACGCGCTCCCATCCCTAGGCATGACAGGTCAGCTACCTCTTCAAAAAATGCCAAGTTTACAGTAATTCTCGTGTCAAATGCAAGAATTTTAGTATAAATATTTAATCGTATTCTCTAGGAAACAACTTGATTGTCTGTGCTTATATTTCTGAGTTGTCAGGTCATGGCCCTCATCGGTCCCGTAACAGAAGTTATACTCAGGAATGGCCCTTGGAGTTCTAAGGGAGGTCCTCCCCTCTAGGGTGGTTCCTGGTAGCCTACAGCTGCCCAAGAAGAGAATGTTCACCAGCTGACTTCATAGGAAACTATGAGCAGAAGCTGGCCAGCCCGCAGGCAGCACGCTCCCTTCAGCACTGACTGAGGCACAGAGGTCCAGCACAAGTCGCTGGCACAGGAAACACAGCCCCAGGCAAGCCTTCCTTTCCTGGTGGCCCATGAAACAGTTTGTCCCTGGCAAAGGACTCTCCCAAAATCAGCATCCCCATCTCAAGTATCTCCACGTCCCTGGCTGAAGGCATCAGTTTTACAATCAGTGGACCACTCAGGGCGGCTTTTCTCAAATCCTCACATCTATCTGTATGACCTCAGGGACTTGCTAATATGAAGTTTCCCAACCAGAAGTTCTGAGAAGAGACCTGAGATTCTGCATCTAATAAAGAAGTTCTGAGATTCCCACTCAGAAGAGACCTGAGATTCTGCATCTAATAAAGAAGTTCTGAG
>NW_003852428.1:13834479-13840086 GCF_000181295.1 Otolemur garnettii | reverse complement strand
GTCCTTTACCACTTAAACATATGGTTGGGTACATTCTTATTGAAATAATAGGAAGGTGGTGAAATGATGTATATATTTAATAATACACTTAAGAAGGCATATGATCCAGGCAATTTATTATAATTGTGGTTTTGAAAGAAATGCAAAGGTCACTATACACCATTAATTTGGGCAATTTTTCCATAAACATATGATGGTGACCTCCATTTTTACCCTTCACCCGTCAGTCATAGCCTCTCCCACTTCTCTAGCATCACAAAGCCTTAAAGCATCACCCCTTCCACCCTCTGTGGTTCCTGCGGAGCCGGAAGCAATAGGAGAGGATGGCTGCATGTTGGAGGCGGCAGAGGGTGCTGGCTCTTCCCGCATGCCACTTCTGAATCCCAGTCCCCTCATTTATTAACATTGCATTTTCACATCAAATTCTCAGGATGAACAAGATATATAAGGGCACTGGATTTTCTGCCTCTGGAGAAACATGTGCTTACCACTCCTCCCCATGCTCTAGGAGCAACGAACAGGTATTGCAAGTCAGAGCAATCACCTTCCATCCATGAGACGACTCTACCAACTGCAGTCAAAATCATTTCATTTGTCTCAAGTCTGGCTTTGGAAATTGTTCAGGGACAGCCAACCCAGGCATTCCAGCCTATCTAAGGCTTCTTTATGTCAAAATATAACAGGACCTGCTCAGAAAGGTCATGCCAGCGAGTGTGCTTTCCACTTAAGGTGAGCAACCTCCACGCATGCAGGCCTTCCCTGATGTTAGCGAGATAGCAAGTGATTCAGGGCAGAAGAGATTTATTTTAACTCAGTGCAAGTACCAACAAATAGAAGATCAGCCCGATATTGCTTGCATAATGCATGTTTATAACATCTAGATAATTTGAGGATTTCCTACTGTTTGTTTCGTTGCATTTTGCCTGTTCTTCCATACAAGAATGAATGATGTCACCAAGTCCCATTTGAAGCTGGTAAGTATGTACTGGAGCAGTTGAAACGAGGATGACATGAATCCTTTTAATAGCTCAATCTACGTAGGCACTTCAAAATAGAAAAGTCCTTGTCATGTGGGTTTAACGCTGCGTGTATATTAATTACACTGCCTTCCCCACTGCAAACTAATAACTCAGTTCTAAGTGGCCCTGAGTCTGTAGGACTCCCTTGTGTAAGAAAGACGAGAACATGCACTTTCCTGGCAGACCACGCCTTCAACTCAAGCCTCATATAATTCCCACAAATAAGTCCCAGTGAGCACGAACCTATATCAGAAATCTTTTTTTAAATTAAATCATAGCTGTGTACATTAACGTAGTCATGGGGTACAGTGTGCTGGTTTTATATACAATTTGAAATGCTTTCATCCAACTGGTTAACACAGCCTTCATGGCATCCCCTTAGTTATTGTGTTAAGACATTTATATTCTACATGTAGAAAGATTCACATGTACCTTTGTAAGATGGACCATAGGTGTGGTCCCAACAAACACCCCGGAAATGTTAAACGTATGCGAAAATAGGCCTCTGTGAGCTGGCTTTCATTAAAAACAATAAATAGAAGATTCAAACTGATGAAGAGTGAAATGATCAGATTCAGGGGGAAAAAGCATATTTAATATGCTTAAAAATAAAAAGAGGACTTTGAAATTAAAATGAAGATGAGATCATCCAATATTGCAAAGCACATTTGAATAATAGCAAATTGAACTTCTAGAAATAAAAAAAAAGAACTTAAATTGGCAAATTAGAAATAGTTTCGTAGAACACTGATATGCTGCTGATAGGATGAGAAAAGGCACAGCCAATGTGGGAAATAATTTGACAGTGTCTCATAAAGGTTAAATATGCACCTGCCATATGAGTTAGGTTTGCCACATGTAGGTATTTACCAAAGAGAAAAGGAAGGTCACACAAACACCTGTATACAGGACTGTTCACAGCAGCTTCGTTTGTAAATAGCAAACAATTATAAACAATTCAAACAATTTATTCAACAACAGAATTATAAAATAAACTATTGACACCTGCAACAATTGTTGTTCCTTATGATGAAATTTAGTTGTTCCTTATGATGAAACACTTAGCAAAGTAGGAATTAAAATGAATGACCAGAACTAGATAAAATGAGCCTATAAAAAAGTCACATTAAATACAGCATGACCCAGCAATTCTACTTGGAGCTGTAAATCCAAGAGAAACGCAAACATATGCCCACATAAAAACTTACATGTGAGACTGAACGCCGGATCAGAGGTCTCGGTGCCTTAGAGCAAGCAGCCTGGAGGGGAAAGGAGGCAGGTCGGGGCCCTGGGAGCAGGTCCTCCTCTGGGACTCTGAGGAAACTATTTATTTTATTTTCATTTATTTATTTTCTGTTGAGACACAGTCTTCCTCCTTTGCCAGGGAATCACAATTCACAGCAACTGCAAATTCTTGCGCTCACGCGATCCTTTTTCCTCAGCTACCTTGGTAGCTGGGACCACTGGAAACCACTGCAAGCCTGGCTTTTATTAGTAGTAGTAGTAGTAGTAGAGATGGGGTCTCGCTCTTGCTCAGACTGGAAGGATCGTTATTTTAACAAAACAAAAACTAAGAATGTAAAATGGTAGGCCGACGGGACAAAATTACAAGAGGGACTTTGTCCAGCAAATGCAACCAGTGTAACCTGATTTCTTGTTCCATCAGTGAATACACCCCCCAAAAAAAGGTTCAAAAAAACTTACACATGAATCTTCACAGCACCATTATTTCTCATATCCCCAAAGTGGGGCAACCCCCATGTCTGCAAACTGATTAATGGATACAAAAAGTATGATCAATCCATGACAATATTTGTTACATTAATGAACCCTGAAAATATATTATGCTAAGTGAAAGCCAACAATAAAAGACCAAATGTCATGTGATCCAATATTTATATGAAACTATCAGAATGGGCACCTAATGACCAATCATCTAGGGCTGGAAAGGGTTTGGGGGTTCTTTTGGAGGTGACAACAATTTTATAAAATTGATGTGGCAATGGTTGCATGTCTCTGTGAATATACTAAAACCCATTACATTTTACCCCTAAAATGGTGAATTGCATGGCATATAAATTAATATATCTCAATAAAGCTGCCATTAAAGGATTTGCAGCCACTGTCCTGTGATAAAGACTAATGGAATTGCATTAAATAAAAAAAGGTTACCTAGTCTCTCTCACTTCTTACAAACACAAAAGGACAAAACAATACAAAAACTGTATGGTTTTAAGAGAAGATGTAAGACAGTCGTTTTCACAGACTTCTCACGCAAATACCCTAGAGGAAGCTATACGTTATTAGGAGCAATTAGAAAGTTCTGCAAGTTTGCTTTGCTTGGTATCAGATTAATACAGAAAAATTAATTGCACTTTTAGGTAAAAAAAAAAAATTCTTAGAAGGTACTACTTATAAAAAAATGATAACATTTCCAAGAGAAACAAAAACTCTAAGTAGCCTAGGAATAAATGAAACAGAGAATACTGCAAAACTTTTAAGGAAGAATGTCTAAAAATTTCATTGAAAGGCATTATATTAATTCTCTCCCAGTTTCTCAGAAGTATACTACATGGACATGAGAAATGCCCAGAAGACAGAGATGGTGTTGTAGATTATGAGACAAATGACAGTCTATTCAATAGCAAGTATTGAAACAATAGGTTATTTACATGAATGAAAAGAAAATTAAGTCTCTACATCCCAACATGCCCAAAGAAAAATTTCAACTACAGACAAAAGAATTTAATATAAAAAGAAATGGCTTTACCATTAATAGAAGAAATCATAGGAAATTGTTTACATGTTGTTTGAATTCTTAAAATTGTTGAAAGATTTCTGAAATACAATTCCAAAAAGCACAAATCATAACAAAAAGGAATTTGCCAACTTAACAACATCAAAATTAAACACTCCTGTTCACCCAGGGCCACCTTAAACAGTGACAAATAAGCCACACAGTAGGAGAACACAGCTGTCACCCACACAGCTAACTGAAGATCACTGTTCAAATATATCGAAGATGAAACTAACTAAGGAAAGGGCAAATCACCTATAGAAAAATACACAAAACCCAAATCCAGATATTTAATAGAAGAATGAATATGAATGACCAATCTGTGTGTAAGAAGTCCTACTCCTGCAGAGACGAGGAGAATGTAAACCTCAAAGCCAGCAGACTGGCAAAAACAGCAACAAAGTAGTTTGGAAAATAGTAAGTTTTGCTGAGTCCATGGAGCAATGAACTACACATTGCTGGTGGGAATGTAAAATCTATACAACTACTCTTGAAAGTTCCTTGGCATTAGGGGGAGAAATTGAAGATGTTCTAATCCTATGCCTCCATCATTTCTCTTTTGTGCAGGCCCAAGGGAACCACCTGCACACCGCTCAACGAGACTCGTGACAGTGTCTCTAGCCAAAATCTGCAAACTCTGCACAGGTTCCCAGGAGAAAGTTTCCGTGTCTGGTGGGATATTCCCATGATGCAACAGGGGGCGTGAGTGAAGAAACTACGCATGAACTAACGGCATCTATGCCAACATGGGCAAACCAGGGGAGCGTTCAGGAAAAGAGTTGCAAAGACGATGGGACATTTATGTGAAATTCAAAACCAGGTAATCATGCTTTGCTTATTCAGACGCTTTCAGGTGGGAAAATAGAAAGACCTCAAGAGAACCGACAAATACAAAATTCAGAAAAGTGTTAATCTTTGATGGAGTGACAGAGAGACAGTAAAAAAAAGGCCCAGAGGAATCCCCAGCAGTTACTGGTCAGTTCTGTTTCTTCAGCAGAGCTGCAGAATTTTTTAAAACCATGAATATATAAACACTGAATACTGGAAATTGTACATATCATAAATCTTTATATATGCCACTATCTTAAAATATAAGCTTTGCTTCTGAAAATGATATTTGTATAGCACAATCTCAAACCAATCGTCTCTGCTATATAATTAAACTCCTATTAATAAATAGTCACATTTTAAAATAGTCTATCATTTAGTCCACTATAATAGAACACTTTTGTTTGGAAGTATCTCATCATTATGTCTAATTAGCATCTCAGAGATTTATTTGGTTTTGTCCTCTTCTGACTTAAATGTAATTATTCTCCCTGGGAATAATGAGGCAAGTTAAATCTGAGGAAAATGGCAAATCTCGTCTTCTGATAGAAGCCATACTTGTTGTTTTATATTTTATTTCTCTAAATTTCCTTGTTTTGAAGTTTGAACTATTTCTTGAAAATCTTTCAACTATTCTACAGAGCATTATTTCTTCATTAGTTTATTATTCTTTTGTTCTGACTTTAGGCGTTACATGCAAAACTAAGTTCTGATTCATTTTTTTCTCTTTGAAGTGCTAGTTCATTAATCAAACATAATACCTGCTTGAAACGGCCAGGCTTAATTTTAAAGTATACCTCTGTATCCCTACCCTGAAGTGTGCTTTAAATGGAATAGAGCTTGCTTAATTCTCTCTCTTAAATTTCAATGAGGCACTTGCTGTTTTACCTTAGTATTCTAAGTATTGGTCTATCACACAGAGAAAGGTTAGCTTGATATATGTATTGTTATAGATACTTGTTA
>NW_003852428.1:13832415-13833428 GCF_000181295.1 Otolemur garnettii | reverse complement strand
TGTGGTGTCCCCTGGCAGAAAATGGCAAGAGTCACAGTGTTCTGTCCTAAGGAAATTTGATATCATCATAATAAACCATCAAGTGAAAGAAAAAGAAGTGAAAACATAAATAATATTTCTCTGTGAAATTAGGAAATTTCCTCCTTATGAAATATATTTTCCTATGAAAAGGGATTCATAATTCTAATACATATACTTATAGAAATTTATTAAGAAGACCAGCCCAAGTATGTTGAATACTTTCTCAGTGATAAAGTCCATGCTCATTGTTTAAAAGTCATTTCTGCGTTAATCCTTGTAAGAAACTTCTAAGGTAAGAGTTATCCTCCCTCATTTTTGGACAGGTAAATGGGGTTTCTAAAGGACCAGGGCACTTCCCAACTGCACACAGCGCTATGCAGAACTAAGATTCAACCTCCCAACTCACTGGTTCCAAAATCCATTGTCTTCACTACCACCTAACATCCCCTTCTTAAATTAGAGCTTCAGTTTTGCTGGGCATTTATGATAAGACAAGCAATATGTGACTCCCAAAAGACAGAATTAAACTCTTCGCCTTAAATGAGGTGAGTGAAAATATCCATGAGTCCCTGCCAGGTGGATATCCTCATCCACACAGTAGGGAGAGGAGGTTAATTGCTAAATTTTGAGTGAAGTTGGCAGTCAATTCCTTGGATGGAGCTTTTCAATAAAATCTTGCTGAGAGTTACATTCTCAAACAAGTGCCTAAGACTAAACAACAATGTGTGACAATTTTTAAACTTCCTCAGCTCTTGAGGTACTGAACAGACAGATGTTTGAGAAGACTGGGGCTTATGAATACCGCTTCACTGTCAACTAATTAGGCGGCATCTTGCTGCCTGCTGCTAACACAGCAATCTCTTAAATTTAAAATTCTATGATAGTTGCTCCTGGATAAAAGGGAATTAAAATACATTCACATGTGATGAAATTTAAAAAAGTAAAGCGCTTTGGTGGGAAATGGGTAATGCCTGTGGTAAAAGTTAAGCTCA
>NW_003852428.1:13812446-13831427 GCF_000181295.1 Otolemur garnettii | reverse complement strand
CTGAGCCGTGTCTTTCTGACTCTGTATGTTTCCTCTGAGCAAGGTCCTTCTTCATTTCTTGCCTTTCCGAGTCTCACCCCCTTGACACAGACATACTCATCCCTCTGCAAACGGTCCATGGCATCACTTCTTGTTTTATTCACAGCACCAACATCTTTCCTCATGTGTCACCTGTTTACATTCCTCTCTCTGTATGTGACAGCAAACTGCAGATGGTCAGAGCCACATCACAGGCACTTTGAAGCAGGAGGAGAAGTGCTTCACAAGCAGGATTTTTTTAGGGAAATGAACCACTCTTTCTGCAAAGGCCCACTCCAAATGATCTCTCAATGGGAACCATTCTATTCCACTTCCCTATCTTAATTTTTAGCCAAACTAGAAACCATCTAGACCATTAAAGGTAGTTTAGAAACCTCTTTTAGACCATATTTCCTTAACATAAAGACTGTACTTTCATGTAAGAGGAGATTAAATTTCATGCGTTAACCAAAGAGTACATTCTTACATTGAAAAAAAAGCAAATAATATACAATCTAATGTGCGCTCCTTTGGAGCACCAAATCTCATTGTTTCATTGCTTTGACTTACTTATTACTCAAGTTCAAATAACGTCTCCTTATTAAACTCCTCAGAGGGGAGCATGGAACAAACCAAGGCACTTGTTCTCCATATTCAGGGTGAAGAAACTGAGGCCCAGAATCCCAAATGACTTGTCCCCGACTCACACCTTCAATGTGTTTCTGGGAGCTCCCCACACTTCATATTTTTTGCTATAGCCCCGCCTTCCTTTTCCATCTTAATAACGTGAACATTTGGAATAATACAGTTCACGGTGTTCACCAAGCTGTGGGCATCTCTCAGTGCTGATCCACTGAAGTTCTTTCCTCTTAAGTGAGCCCGTTATTACTTGTCAGTTGAAATATCCTCTATAATGATCATTAACAAAAAAACAAATATTAATCTGTAACTTGGTACAAGCTTGTGTCCCCTCAGCATCTGAACAAAGGCAGAGGGGACGTGAGGGACACACCAATGCCTTTGTCAACAGACCCTTCTGCTTCTCATCACGTTTATCCATTTACACACTCCGGGAAGACGAACGGAGCACGCAGACTTTGTCCGATATATTTATCTCTTGCTGATCCCGGTTTGAATGACAGAGTGGCTGGTGTCTGTGCACTTCTCATACATATGGCGTCAGTGGACTATCACGTCTCTTCACAACCACACAGTATCAAAGTCCCATCTTCAGGTGCAGCAGTGGGTCCAGAGCCCTGCGTACTTGCTCCGTGTGAAGGGAAAATCGATTCAAGCTCCCTTTGACTTTATCTCATCGATTTCTGTAGAGCTGTCTAGTCTGTATTATGAAGGAGACAAATGTGCCGCTATTCTGACACATTTTTTTTAGCCCATAGTGAGAGGAAACATTTTAAAATCTTTTGTAGAAAAATAGGAAACAGACTTCAGGGAAAAGATTCCTTGTATGTATATTCACTCATCAAGAAGGAAAAATACACGTGATTCTCCAGTAATAGTTGGTGTGTGAGAGGGTTGACTTAGACGGCTCATTTAATCTTAGAAAAATTACAAGAGAAGACTATCTGCATTTTTACTTAGATTTACTTAGATTAAAAAAAAGAATATCACAGAAATTAAGAATATTTTCTAAGGCCAAGCTAGACAATACCATGAAAAAACACAATGGTGAATTTTAGCTACAATTTATGGGACTACAGAATTCCACTTTCAGATCTATGGGTAAAAAACATGCTCTGTGAATAGGAGAAAATACAGAGAATCTTCTAGACATTACATGTATCAAGACTTTCAGTTCTCTAACAATCAGAATATTAAATTTTAAAATTCATTAGTGCTAGTTTTCTTAAATCACCTATTTTATAACAAATACTTCTAAATAAAATTTGGTATATTGATTATTTTGAAGTAAAATTAATATTAGTACTTTGAAATCAGATGGCATTTTTGAAAGAAGCCAGGCTTCAAAACTGATAGAACAGTATTAAGAGATAGTCCCTGATAGAAGAAATATGTCACATAATAATGAGCAATAAGTATTTTATCTATTAAGGTCCTACTTCAAATCCTTAGGTCAGCTGGCTATTTATTATTTCCAAATAAATTTAGAACAATCTGCTTAATATTATGGCTATTATTTTATAAAATATTAGTATAAGTTTCCCATCAGCAATTCTCAAGAGACGTCTGACTAGTTACTATGGATGTATTTAATAATAATGATAACATATACTATTAACTTCTTTATTTCATTTGTATTAATATGAATCTTAGAAATGTATTTGTATGAAGAATCTTAAATTAGCTGTAATCATCACAATGGATGGAGAGGGAAAGAAACAACAAATCAGTATAAAAATATTTGCATTCTTAATGTAAAAACATACTGGAGACATTAAGAGGGTTGTTTACAACATGATTTGACTCAAGACACTGTCTAACACTGAATGACAGCCTGGCAGTGTGACATTTTAATGCAGGTGCCCAGAGCATACAGACGCCTAGGTTCAAAAGTCAACGTGTAGACACTCTCAAATTTAGAGAAAATGAATTTGTCCTCTACATCTCAATGTTCTCACCTATAAAGTGAAAAAACCTAACTTGTAAGGTTAACTAGGAGGCCACAATATAATCTATCTGAACCATTTAATATTATGGCATTGTTATTGTTTACTTTATAACTATAGACTCACACCTGTAACCCAGCACTCTGGGAGGCTCAGGTGGATGGACTGCCTGAGCTCTGGAGTTTGAGGCCAGCCAGAGTAAGAGCAAGACCCTGTCTCTACTAAAGATAGGACAACTAGTCAGGTATTGTGGCACATGCCTGTGGGCCCAGCTACTCGGAAGGCTGAGGCAAGAAGATATCTTGAGCTCCAGAATTTAAGGTTGCTGTGCGCTATGACACTACTCTGGGTGACAGAGTAAAACTCTGTCTCAATGGGCAGCACCATGGCTCAAAGGAATAAGGCATCAGCCTCATATGCCAGAGGTGGCAGGTTCAATCCCAGCCCCGGCCAAAAACTGCAAAAAAAAAAAAAAAAGACTGTCTCAAAAAATATATATATACATATATATGTAATTACTATAATTATTATGTGATCTCTATTATCATTATCTTCTTGGGATCAGAGTGAAAGTATAAAACAAAGTAATCCATAATTCCTCATATAGAAATATCAAGCCAACTGGCCCTGAAATCTCGAGTATCATTTTACCAAGTAGATTTTTTCATAGAAACTAACTGGAATGCATATTCTTTTCTGGTAAAGTCAGAAAAATACATTCATGTATTAGATATCTAATAATAGATTATAAACTATATAAATAAATATGTAATACATATAAATATATAATGTATAAAATAGATAATATATGAAATAGAGATGTACTATGTATTTTAGAAGATATAAAGATGGAAATATTTGTAGATTAATATGATTGGTGATTTTATCAACATGATACCAGTGAAAACAGTAATAAGAGCGGTAGATATTCATTCATTCGCCAATGCAGCATTGACTGAATAGTTACTGTGTTCGGGCCACTGGTCTGCCATAAACCCCTAATCCTTCCCGAGGAGTAACTACTTAGAGACTAGCGCAGGAAACATCTACTTCTACAGTTCTGAAGGTTTAGCAAAGCCTGAATGTAGGCAGGAGGAGGCAGCAGCCTTAATCCAAGTTGTAGATTTTGCTTTGGGGTTAGGAGATCAAAGGAATCTGGACTGCTACAGAGAGATGGTGCAATATAGTGACCATGGACTTGAGGCTCCATGAGAAAGGCTCAGAAAGCTGACGGCCAGAAGAAAAGAGAGGATTAGAGGAAGAAGTTCCTCCCTGTTAAAGGAGCAGGGGTGTAAAACTCCTGCTATTTGTGGAGGAGAAAGAGAGGGGAAACCTGAGCAGAAATTTGATGATGCTTGGGAAAGTTGGAGATAAATCTTGAGGGCCACGAATATAATCTAGATATTTCTCCCAATTCATGTCGAAAGAAGGAAAAATTGTAATAGGAAGTCCTAAAGGAGTAATCTAAGCATGGAAAGGCCAACTCCAAGAGGCTACAACACTTTTTTTTGTTAGGATTACACTTTTGTTATTTCCCACAGATGATTAGGTCACATTGTTTTAATTTGTTAGGTAAAGTTCAAGTTGGAGTTGAGCTCTTTACCCAGGGAGAAAACTTTTTTAAAAGAGCTGAGAGAGAGATGCTGGCAAAGGCCTAAGAACTGCAGTTGTTCTTAGCGGGACTTAAGAAAATTAGCAATATTCATGAGGAAGTTTCTGCTCTGGAATTTAGATCAAAAGGAAACAAACACAGAAAAAGTTCTTTTAAAAAACAAAATATGTCTATAGTTCTTGTGACGTTTTTTGCCATTTTTATAGAGAAGCTGACAGTCTGCGACTTTGGAAACGATGACTGCATGTTAACTCGGAACAACTCAATAACTAGTCGTCTTGTTTAAACAAATCAGTATAACTTTTCTGAAGTCATAAGTTAGACTCATGAGAAATGATTATTTCCTGGCATGGAAACTTGCAACTGCTCTCCAATTTTAAAATGAAAATTATATTTACTAAAAAATAAAATTCTAAAAAAGAAAATTAAAACTTTCTAACATTTTTTCCCTAGCTGCCAAGCATGAACTTCCCATGGCAAAGTTCTAAAATCTTATGTTCATACATGATTTTTAACTTTAACTAAATGAACATTTGGCAATGTATGTACATGTAGAAATACATACATTAAAAAAACTTACTTTTAAAAAAGTTAAAAAGCAGTTACTTTAAAATTTAAGATGTCTGGTTTTCAAAAGTAAATAATCTGGCAAATTTATTACTTCTTTATTTAAAAAGAATAAATGTAACTATTTGTTTAAATATCATATCCTGTAGAAGAATGTCAAATGCACAAAATGTCTTGCTTTGGCAGCTATTATATTCACATATGATTTATTTCCTTAAGAAAATGCTCTGATCATGCTTTTAAATAAATAAATTTCACAAAAAGTATATGATAGTGGTAAGTATCTTAACCAAATATCAGTATTTTCTCTAAAATAAGCCTTTTTTATAGATATAAAAACACTTTTTAAATTCTACTTATAGAACTGATGGCCTTTGGGTTCACAAAAGTTAGTTAATAAAGAAAATAACCTTTGATAACATTTACCCCTTTTGCAGCCCACTCTCCAATTTATGGCAGACTTTGGTGCAAACATTTTTTGGTTGCAAAAAACTCAATAGTTACATGTGGGAAAGAAAGAACTCTTCCTTATGGGGACAAAGCAATTTATTCTATTTATGACACTCTGTCCTTTTAGATATCAGTAATACCAGTCAAGGTCTTGGAATCTATGTTATAAAAATAACGAGGGTAAAGATGATTGCCTCGTTTGGTTGTCCTTACTCTCCTGTGGTCCTTCAGTCCACTGCACTGCTCAGAATCAAACCTACCAACTAATTCAGAGTCCCAATGCATGCATATATGAATAAAAAATAAAACAGGATATCCATAGTAAACATTTGAACAGAAGTCATATTGTCATAGGATAAAGTTTGTGTTCTCTAGAAAACTTTCATAATTCACCTTTTAGTGCATAAATCTATCATGACCAATTAAAAAGCATTGTATGAGCTTCCTATTACTGTAAGACCAACTATTGCAAGCAACACCCATTGTTTTGGCTAACAGTTTTATACGTTTGGCAAATTTCAAGGGTGGCTGGGTTCTTTATTCAGAATTGTAAAAAGCTATCACCCATGTTTCTGCAGGACTATTTTCCTTTCTGCAGGTTCTGGGGGAAAACTTTTCTATTCATTCAGGTTGTTGGCTGAATTCGGTTCCTTTGGGCTGCAGGACTGCAGTACCGGCTCCCTCACTGGCTGTGGGCTCAGACCCCTTCTCAGATTCCAGCTGCACTGCCAGCCACCTAGCCCCTTCCATCTTCAAAGCTAGCAACGGGGATTTTTTTTTTTTTTTATCTTGTGTGAAATCTCTCTAGCTTAGAAGCAAATTTCTAATTTCCTTTGTCTCTGATCTCTAGACACAGATTTAAAAGGTTTGTGTGATCCACTCAGGCCCACCCAGATAATTTCTTTTTCAAAGTCAGCAGTGCCGTATAGCAAAACCTAAGTACAGCAGGGAGACCCCTTCACGCTCACATCCCCAGGCTTACACAGACTGTGAAGCATCATTGACAATGGGAACCTTGGAGGACACCTTAGAATCCCGCCTGCCTCGTCAAGCATCCCTTGGTCAAGTTACCTGACATCTCAAGCCTGTTTTCTCATGTGCATGTGAGAGAAATGATCCCCTGAGGCAGCTGTGAGGACTAAATGGGCAACATGCAATTGGGAGCTGTTAGGGTTCACCCTAGCGCAGCCCCACCCTCCTCCCCATTCCCCTTTCTGGCTACTAAACATGTAATTTGGTGTTGGCTTCAACATGTACAACCATTGAGGAGGAGTCTGGAATTTGTGAGATTCCCCCAGAGTCATGGCTGACCCTGTGGAGACCTCTGGGAAGTGTATTTTATATGTATATATTCATATTATAGATCATTAGTAATTCATAATATAATATGCTATATAGCTATATACACATACGTGAATACTTACGGAGGGGGGAGATAGGACGTACGTCCTTTGTGCCCTTATAGCTCTGCATGCTGAATCTGCAGAGCCTAGAGCTGAGGCCACAATCTTACAGCCATCAGGGCATGTCAGGGGACTCACAGAGAGGTTGCCACTGTGTCATGGTGCTACTGACACACCCTAAAACCCTGTCGACCTGCACACATCATGTTCACTGAGAAAATGCCTCCGATATTCAAGGCCCTTTTAGTACAACACGCTATTGACCTGTGTCTCCACTCATACAACAAGCAAGTGCCTAGCGCAGTGCCTTAAACCATGATCCCCCCAACAGTAGAACTATTGCCCCTCCATCTCCTATACCTCCAGTCTCACCCAGTGGATTCACCTGTCAGAGCACCATAAATCCAGTGTTGCTGCCTCTGGCCTAGGCTGGTTCTTGAAATCATGGAGAAGTTAAGGGACTGGACTCTCTACTTGGGGAAAGAAGAAAGATCCATCAGGTCGGGAAGGTTTGGCTTGGGAACAGGTGAGGAAAACCAAGGCAGGAAGGAGAAAGTCCATCAGTCCACTATAGGTGGATCTATCCATACCTCTTGTAAAAAAGCACCAACTATTCCTTTTCACGTGCCTGAGAACATTTAGACCACCTTTGGCTGGTCTGAATTCTAGAATTTTATGAATTTGGTTATAAAGAGTCTAAGAGATCACAGTGTTTCTATTTATAGCTATATATCACCTGGATAGTTGGACCCAGGAGTCGATCTGCTACAAAAATAAGTATTTCCAGACTCTCCTTCCTCCATCCCACTTTACCTCCAATGGACGGCTATAGGGTTGATTATTATAAATGCTTACTAAGTACATTTTTTTCACTGAGTTAAAAGTTGATGGGACTGACAAGAAAGAGATCTTAGGAATCAGATGAGGCAATTTCCTACCATCACAAAGGCCGTGGTGAAACCAATTATATTTATCAGCCATTTCTACGTGTTATATACAAACATATCTGGAAAATATTGTGTGATTTTGTTTTGTTTCCTCTTAGAATCTCTTTCCCCTGCCTCCTAGTGCCATTAAGAGGTGTGAACCAGAATCTAAATGATCAGACCTTTTTCACTGTCTTCTTTTTTAAAAAAAATTGTTGACATTCAATTTTGGGTTAAATATCCCTTTTGATGTGCTAACTAGGTTAGCCTATCACCTTTAATGAAGACTTGAATTTCAAAAAAATGTATTTCTGAATCTAAGCAAACAAGTAGGTTATGACCAAAAAAAAAGAGAGAGAGAGAACACTGAAAGCCGTGTATAGCTTGTTCTCTGGTGAATTATCAGTAAATTGCTTGTGTTACACTAATGTGGATTCACATGTTAGAGATTTCCAAAATGCAAAATAGTCAAGCTTGATGAAGACTGATATTATATATGGCAAGGGGAATTAATACGGCTGTGTTATCAGCATTTGACACTATCATTTAACCCAGATTTTTATTGATTATGATTATGAACCGTGAGCTAGAGGTGTGAGATACAGCGCAAAGAGCCGAAAGTTATCCTGAGATCACTTTTCTGTCTACTTTGGTCATTCTCTGATACATCTTATTCAAGAAACTTTGGACCAAATAAATCAATTCACAATAAATCAAATCAAAGGAGGGAACAAGACAGATTTTAACAAGTTAACAGGTCATCTCATGGACGCAACAGATGAAACGCAGCTACTCCTCATGACAACTGAAGCATCCGATTGAATTTGGGGGAAAATGTGGCCTCTCTGATGGGTGGCTCTCTGTCCTCACAGAATCCTCCATTAGCACACAAGCCACCATGGCCACCATCCCCTATCACATAGTACCTACCACTGATGTCACAGATTTAGGTCATTCATTTCACATTCTGAAGAGTAAGAGTCTAATTTCTCACAGGCTAATCAGATCCATGTGTGGTCCACTTGAGAACTGGAAATTGAGGCACAGGTTAAAACACAGCTTCCTAAACCTACTCTTACCAGAGACTGGGGGTGGGTCAAGCAACTGTAAAAGGTATACTGTGAGCAAACATATTACTCAGAAAGATTAGGAATATGGATTGCAAAGGTAAACAGACAAATATTGAAACAACAGGCTTCAAAGCAAACTAGATGTCAATCAGTGATGCACGTGGATCTATAAAACAGGACGGGCTGAGCAGGCCCTGAGGTGCTCAGTTTTAACAGAAAGCTCTTCAGGTATGTACGACCACATGTAGTAAGTCAAACACACACTTACAAGTACGATTTCCCTCCCTCCTTTAGACTCACCACCTACGACCAACCTTATAAAACAAATTTGACGTGAACACAGTTTACTTTTCTGTCTTCTTCCTGCTTTGGTTAATCTGGATATTTGGACAAGTCTGTAATGAGCTTAAGATACCATGACACGCGTATTTGCAGCAATATACAACAGATATCTGAATGCAGAAGCAGATGCTTCCACAAATCCTAAAAAAGTTGTTGTAATGGAATATGATATTCCGTGTTAACACAGGGTGCAACAATTTTCATCTAAAGGAAGAGGTGAGTAGCAATGTCCAACAAATATTAAAAGATTAATGGTGCATGACTTCAATAGGAAACATTCTGACTACAAATTTACTCTTAAAATAATAAAATATTTAAGAGCAACAGACACAAAGATATTTTTATCCTTTTTTGGCAGCAGGGAGGTAAAACTACACCAAACTTGTGCTATTGTATCAGCAGAGCCTCTGTCCACCCTGGACCCCAAATACCTGCCCCTTTTCCGTATGAGAGACCAAGTGCCCAGTTTTCACCAATAAATACAGTGACCTCAAAAGGGATGCAATTGTGAATGGGGCCATAGAGGGTGGCAAGGCCCTCAAGGCAGTAGGAGCCTGAGTCCTTAGTCACTGGATGGCAGAGAAATAGCACAAGCAAGCAACTGTCGCAGGCTGTCGCATGAGGACAAACAAAACGTCACTGTGTTAAGCCACCAAAATGTTATAGTTCGCCACAGTAGCTCCTGCTTTCTCCCAGAATATGCAGATACGTCATCAAACAAGATACGTCATCAAACAAGATGGTAGGAGAGCACCCGGGGCGCTCCAGAAATGTAAGTTAAACCTCCTGGAGCTTCAGTTACGTCCCTCACACAAACATCAACAGCATGTCCCCACATTCTCAAGTATGACGGCTTGGTTCTGAGGAGGATAATTTATTTTGTGGTTAAGTGACTAAAAGTTGTTTTGTTTTTTAATATCTTATACTGTCAAATAAACCACTCATTGAATAATCACTTCTATTTCTGGATGGACATGTAGTTTTGAACTTAGAGAATTGCACGAGTAGTCAATATTCATGGGGCAATTTTATAACTTAATATTCTAGGTTAGCAAACAAGATCGGTTCCACCAACATGTTTTCTTTTTCATTTCAGGAATATGTAACTTGAGATCACTTAGAAAGGAAACGAGAGCCTCAGAGGTTGTGATTTGGCGTCTCCTGATTCCCAGCAAACTGAATGCAAAGCCTCTCTTTGTGCAAAATTACGCATAATCTACATTCAGGGCAGGCATCAATTTTGTGAAAAGAGTTTCCAGTGCAAACCAGGCCATTTTGGATACCTTTGAACATCTGAACTCAAGTGAATTACAATTTCTTTCCAGCATCTGAGTGAGCCTTCCAATCTCACTGGCAGGCTTGAAAGGGGAAGAGAAAATCCAGCATCTCCCCTCAGCAGCCACTCAGCACAGACAGAGACAGGGCAGCGCCAGGGCCTACCTGATGCTGCTCATGCTGCCGGTCTCGGATCCAAGCTTGCATCGCTCCAGCTGGCTGGCTACGATCTGCCGCTCAGCCTCCAGCTCTCGGGTCAGCCTTTCAAACTGTAATTCCTGAAAGAAATCCACCAACAAGATAAATGTTACCATCCACGTGGAAGGTGGAATTCAGACCAGAAAATCAGCACGGCAGGAGGTGGGGTGGGGATAGAACTCTCCCAGATGCCAAATTTGAAACATGGAGGGTGTGCACTAAAACCAGGACTTGACGTTCACACAGACCGTGGCCTACTGGCTGTGGACCCTTGAACAAGTTGTTTAATCTAAGCATCTGTTTTGCTATGTGTAAAATGGATTTATAACACTTATTTCATGAGATGGACATGAAGATTAAATGAGATACTGTCCCGAAAAGTTAGCTTGTGCTATCTTGAAGGCAGATGGTCAGCGCTCAAAAGATACTGATACTCTTAATTTTAAAAGTGTTTAACATGTCATAAGAAAATAATAATTTTTCATTATCATCTGGAATAATGTGTTTACTCCCTACTGGACTTCTAGCTGCCTCCCTACTATAGACTAATTTGCTCTTCAAATTTCTCACATAGTATAGATTGAAGACACAGCGCTTTAAAAACCTTTGCTTTTCAGGCTTTAAATTCCAGCTGAATGATAATGATGGAAATTCTATGCAGCCTA
The DNA here is from genome assembly GCF_000181295.1 of Otolemur garnettii. Classification (NCBI taxonomy): domain Eukaryota; kingdom Metazoa; phylum Chordata; class Mammalia; order Primates; family Galagidae; genus Otolemur; species Otolemur garnettii. The sequence continues at coordinate 13,820,316 of NW_003852428.1, read as the reverse complement.
ATTCCAAGTGCATATCCTTTGGGATTTTTGATATATCACCTTACAACACAGTCATATGAACCCATGAAGAATGTGTCTACAAAACTGCGTTAAATGTACTGTTGAGGATTTTTAATGAAAAATTATTTAACCAGAACTTCAAGGATCTCAGCTGTTCTAACCATAGGACTTTTGCACCACATTTAAGTCCTTCTGTTTTATTATCCCATATACTTGAAGTTTTTAATAAACAAGATTGTAGCAAATCATATGTTTTTAACTATACATTTTGGGAAAAAAGTTTTAACAATATCACATGTAACTTCTCAAAAATAAATTACCTGCGCAGTTATGTTTTGGGGATGAGAAAACAAGAATGTTTTCTCCTATGAAAATAGGATAGGGGTCAGCTTTAGAGAACAGAAACTCTCAAGTTTGCAGGAATATTTTTCTAGAAAAAAATTTAATTACTTGTTACCCAGGGACATACTTGGATGAAATCTTTAAAAAGTCGGATTTGGTGTGTCCTTTACATACATTAAAAATATCCTGGCTCTTTCCCACAGGAGCAGATTTTTTATGTTGACATTATTTTAGGAATCTAAGTAAGAGACACTTTATAAATGGCAGCTACACTTTTCCTTTCAAGACACTAAAACTGAGAGAGCATGTTGTAGTTTAAGATAGAAATTTTAATCTTACATATTCTGAAGACCATAACATACTATTGGTAAGAAATTAAAATCAAGACCTCTAGCTAACGCCTCTCATGCGTCTAACCTCCCTCTTCCCTCTTATAGTTCTACTACTTTTTTTATTTTGTAGTTCCTTTCCACAAGAATTCCTAGTTCTACAAGATTTTTCATTTCTAGGATTTGAAACATACTGTATTTTAAATCTATCTGTAGTTTGTGCATGTTCAACGTGGTGGGACAATACAGAAATCTAATTCAGAATTCAGGGCCTGGTGCTTCTGCTGGGACAGGTGTTGCTCTTGGACATTTCTCCTTTCACGGTGTGACCTGTGATCTCCCGTGGTTTTATGGGGAGTCAGTCTTCATGCCATGGAGGGCAGTGACAAGAGACCAGGACGTTCTCATTTGCAAACTGCCTTCCTAACATACAGTTGGAATTTCCTGCGTGCTCCATCCCCTGGTGCAGATGGGCATTCCCATCTGGGTGCATGTTCTTTCTGTCTGATGGGCCTTAATTGTTTTTATACCAGGGTTCCTTGGGTGAAGCAGTCTTTTAGTCTGACCTTAAAAAGGTATTTATCTTGTCTTTATTTGAGACAGAGATTTTTGTTCCACTGTCCTTTCCTTGCACTGTTTCCGACCAAAACAAGATCATCCCTCGCTTTGTTGCTCTGCGTACACGGATGGTGGGTTTTGTCTCTGATTTTTAAGATTTTCTCTTTATCACAGCCAACTTGATGATAATGTCCCCTATGTTTGGGGTTCACTGAGCTTCTTAGATCTCTGAATTTGTACATTCCATCACATGTGAATATTTTCACTATTATTTTTTCAAAAAATGTGGCTTTATTCTTCTCTGGTATGTCCGGTCCCTTAGTCACTTGAGTTCAGTCTGTATTAGGCCACTTGGAACTGTTGCCACAGCTCACGGATTCTCTTCTCAGTGGGGTTTTCTCTTCATGCTTTTTAAAAATTTCAGAATATTACAAGGGTACAAATGTTTTGGTGGCACGAATTGCTTTTGTCCAGTTTGAGGCAAAGTTGTAAGTGTGCCCATCCCCCAGGTAGGGTGCACAGTACCCGTTAGGTGTGAATTTTTGCCACCCCTATGCCCCCCTTGCTTGCTTGCTTTCTACTGAGTTTTACCACCAAGTGTGCATGTGAGTGTGAGTTCATGTGGCCTCTGTCTTTCCACCCTTGTGAAACTTCACTTAGAAGAACAGCCGTTTCTGTAGGTGCATTTGCGTTAACTAACCTTTTCCTCTACAATATACAATCTACCACTAATCTCAGTGTATCTTTATCTCAGACACTGCGAATCACAGATCTCCAGTAGATTCATTTGGTTGTTTTTATATCTTTCATGACTTCACTTAACTTTCTGAATATGTGGAATACACCTGCAGGAACTGTTTGAATGTCCTTATCGTCTGCTTCTAACATCTGCGCCAGTTTACGCTGACTGATTTTCTCCTCAGTACGGGTCCTATTTTCTGCTGCTCTGGACAAGTGGTAATCTTTAAACACGAACATTTGGAATTTTACCTTGATGGTAGGTTTTGGATACGTCTGTTTTCTCCCATAGACTTATCTTTAAGTCTGTTTGGGGGCACATTTTAGTTATTTGCAAACAATTTGATACTTTGGATTTTTAGTTTCTAGATTTGTTAGTGGGAAATAACAGTGCATAGACCAGAGCTGATTGTCCTGCACTAGCCAGGCAAGACCTCTGGTAAATTATGGGGTCTCCTAGCTTGCTGGCGGGTGCTGGCATCCATTCCCAGCTCTAGGCCAATGCAAGGAATATTTCCCTGGCCTCTGGTAGCTTCCTTGCTAAGAAGGGCACTTGCTTCTCTGCTATGAGCAAGGGGCCCTTTGCAGATGGCCCTCCTGGTATCTGGACTTATGACCTCTAGCCTGGACTCTGGGCTGCCCCCATGTCAGGCTCTCCCCTTCTGTCCTATAAGGAAGAAACTCTTACCCCAAGTCAAGGGCATACAGATTATAGAGAGGGCTGTTTTAGCCTCAGCACACCAGTGGAACTAGGAAATCTTAAGACTCTTCCCTGACAAGGTATCATATTTGGAACTGGTGACAGGTTATGATAGGGAATAAGAAGTGGTGGAACTGAGAGTTTCACTCTTGGGACAAAAGATTGGCTTTTCAATTGAGGATTGACTTTTCTCTTTGGTAGGAGCCATTCCTGTGGCCTGAAGGCATCAAGAGCAGTCAAACTATCTTCACAAGAGTTTCTCTTACACTAAGAGATTCCTTAAACTGTGGTGAGTAGAAAGACAGCATTCTGCACTTCTAACATGGTTAGTGTTGGGAGAACAGACAGCTGGGAACTGAAGAAGCCCCTGAGCTTCTTAGAGAATCTGAGATGAAACAGGATTCAAAAGGGAGATGCTGCTGAGACTGCAGGGTGAGTACACAAGAAATTAACGGGAACGGCTTGGCGCCTATAGCTCAGTGGGGAGGGCGCCAGCCACGTACACCAGAGCTGGCGGGTTTGAGTCCGGCCCAGGCCTGCTAAACAACAATGACAACTACAAACAAAAAATAGCCCAGCATTGTGGTGGGTACCTATAGTCCCAGCTCCTTGGGAGGCTGAGGCAAGAGAATTGCTTAAGCTCAAGAGTTTGAGGTTGCTATGAGCTGTGATGCCACAGCACTCTACTGAGGGTGACATAGTGAGACTCTAACTCAAAAAAAGAAAGAAAGAAAGAAAGAAAGAAAGAAAGAAAGAAAGAAAGTTAACCAGAAAAATAAAAGCATGTAGCAGTATTCATTGACATTTGTAATACTGTATACATGTGGTATTAAATTAATTAATGAAAGTGAGACTATAAAAAAAAAAGAGGAAGGAAAGATCTTTAAAGGTTATCTTGATTTGGAGGGTATGAGAAATAATAGACCAAGAAAGTAAATAGGTGAATAATCCTTTGGCAGAAGGCCACTAGCATGGCCTTTTCCTGAGTAGTTCCAGTAGAGAAGTGCTGATATAAACCAGGCCATAAGAAATGGGATATGGGAACTGTCCAGAGTCATTAGGACTTCATGGGAATTTAGAGTAGCTGGTGTTTTAGAGAGAACATTCTATGGTAAAAGAAACTTTAGGGAAAGAAAACTGTCAGGGAGCCTAAATCTCCCCCACTGTGTGGAAATTACCTTGTTTTAGAGATCATAAAAATTCATAAAATTATCAGATAGATTATGCCAAAGTTCATTAGAATTTACAAAGAGCCACATTTAATTGGTTTCACTCCTAGAATAGCATATTGTTGAGTCATAATGCATTAGGATTATAAGAAAAATTATCATATAGTTTTATAACTTTTTCATAAGGAGCCTAAATTAATGATTTATTGGCTTTAATTAAATGTAATTTATGAACATTTTCAGCATTTAAAAGCATGTAAATTCTCTTGCAGGCTCTTATCTAATTCAGTATGAAAACTGAAATCATGAAATTCATACTCATGGTTTTATTAATTTCTTCAATATATATTTTATTTAACTTTATGATATAGCATTAGTTAGAATGCTATCAGCTAAATTTGAGGACGTGTAAACACTTACTATTGTTAAATCTTAACTATTGTGAGCCTTCCTCACTGCTATGTCTGAATGTTTATGTCCCCACCAAAACTCTCGTGTTGAACTCTTACCCCTCAATGATTGTATTTGAGGGGGTCTATAGGTGATTCGATTATTATGCAAGATACCAAGGGAGCTCCTTGGCCCCTTCCACCTGTGAGGACACAAAGAGAAAGTTCCATCTGTGAATCAAGAAGTAGGTCCTCACCAGACACCAAATCTGCACCGTGATCCTGGACCTCTCAGCTTCCAGATCTGTAAGAAATTTCTCTTCATGAGCTATGCAGTTGATGGAATTCTGAGATAGCAGCCTCAGAAGATTATGACAAAATCCACACGTGATGGATTGCATGGTCTCATCTCCACTAACCCACACTTTCCCTAGGTTAACAATTTGCATCTTTTTGCTCCTTTGTGAAGTCTTCTATGTACTTATTACTAGTTGAAACTACAAGTCCCCCATTTGTATAAATCTTCTCACAACACAAACACACAAAATAATACGTGTATGTCAGCCTTTTGACGTGCTCCAGTCTGGCCTGGCTGCCTTCTTTGCCCAGCTATCTCCTGGGAATCTCCCTTCATCTCCCTGGGGGGGATTTCCCTTGGGTCCCTCCTATGTGGTTCCCCGTCTTCTCCACCAGTTTTCCACCTTCCCACTTTGCTTTCCTAGTGCAAAATGTCGTTCCATTTGGAAAGAGTGAATGGGAGTCATCTTGTTTTTTGAGGCTTGCACATCTTATATAGATATATTTTAGCCACCTCTCACATTTAGTGAGATAGGCTGGATAAAGAAGTAGAGAAGAATTCAGGTTAGAAATCATTTTCTTTCAAGAGACTTTACGTCCTTCATGTTCACATGGATGGAGCTGGAAAATGTTCTTCTTAGCAAAGTATCACAAGAATGGAAGAAAAAGTATCCAATGTACACAGCCCTATTATGAAACTAATTTATAGCTTTCACATGAAAGCTATAACCTAATTATAGCCTAAGAATACGGGGGGCGGGGGGAGGGAAGGTGACTGGTGGGATCACCTCCATGGTTTATCTTACAAGTGTACAAGTGAATCTTTTTAAAAGTAGAATATAAATGTCTTAACATAATAACTAAGAAAATGACATGAAGGCTATGTTAACCAGTTTGATGAAAATATTCCAAACTGTGTATGAAAATACCACACTGTACCCTGTGATTGCATTAATGTACACAGTTATCATTTAATTTAAAAAAAACAAGGAGTTTTGAGACAATGCTTCATTATCTTCTACCTCCAAAGCTGCTGTGGAGAAGTATGAAAACTTTTAGAGATTTGATGTTTTTTAATGAAATCTGTCTTGCTTTCTCCCAGAAAACTTGTTCTATCCTCCCTGGGTCCCTTGTACCCTAAGCTTTTATGGTGCTGTGTGTCGATATAACTATTTTTAGGCATCTTGTAGGACCTTAGTGGGAATATTAACTTAGAAATATGTTGTTTAGTTTTAGAAAATTCTCTTGAATTTTTTTAATGCTTTCCTCCGCCTTTTTAAACATTTTATTACTGTTTTATTTTTCAATTCTCATTATTCAGATGCTAAAATATACACTGGTCCTCTAATTTTTTTCTTCTAATCTTCTCTTCTTGTACTTTTCCTTCTCTTTCCTTTCTGAGGTTTCTACAATTTAGACATTTACATATCTAATGCGTGAGTCATTGCTCTTATTATGCTTTCCTTTCTAAGAGTTAGCTTTTATTCTCTGAGAATTCCTTTCAATTAGTATTTAGTGTTTATTTAATAGATGCAAAATCATCTCTTTTCTTTCTCCATGACATTAATATTGTTTGAGTTTTCTTCTCTCTGCCTAGCTTTTATTTTATAATGGTCTTCTGTTTGTTTTAGAATTCATCTTTCATATTATAGATAGACTCTTCAAAGTTATTTCAGGTTCTTAGGAGTTTGTTTGCATTTGAGTGTGGAGGTGAGCTGACCCAACCCTTGCAAGGGCGGCTTGTTAGCAGGGTCCTTCTAGAAGTATTGCTGGGTGTGTCCATGCAGAGCACTGTGCAAAATTTCCAGAAAAGACTCTTCCAAGCTCCAGCTTTGAGTGTGAACATTTGGCTGCCCTTCTCCTGTAAACTGTGTAGGGGTTCAGCTGGGTGAGGGCAAAGTAGGGATCTCAAAATCTAGCAAGTAAAATTTTATGTATTCAATGCCCCACTTTAAACACTCTGTCTTGTGGTCCTTCAGTCAAGAGAATTTTCATTTCACCCCCTCCAAATAATCTAGTCTGCATCATAGTGTGTAGGGCACGTCGGGTCTAACCAATACTCTAAACAGGGTTTTCAGCCAATACCCAGCTTGGTGCTGTATTGATGCCCCACCCCCACCCCGACATCTTTGACAGGTTTTCCTGTATAAATCGGCCTATGTTTTAAGACTCTTTAGAATTGCATTCTCTTGGGTGTAATGAGTCATTTCCTACTTTGTCCATCTACCATACTTTATCAGTTCTGAGACATACATTTTTTTTTTTTCAGTGTTGACTGGGGGTGAGTTTGAACCCACCACCAGTATATGGGGCCAGCACCCTACTCCGTTGAGCCACAGGCACCACCCTACATTTTGTATTTTTTACTCTATCTGTGTTGACTAGCTCTCAGATTGAGATGATATTCATTTGACAGGACATGGCCGTTTATTGGAAGTATTGTGGCTTTTTCTCAGGACTTTAAGTATTTCTAACAATTGATGACTCTCAAACTTGCAGAAATATGGTTCTTATTCCCCTCCTCTCTTTGATTATGGAGTTATAAGGCCTCATTGCCATTTTTTCCAGTAGGCAAGGGTTAATACAAGGGGGCTCAGAAACAAACTATCTTCTTTGTTTGGAGGTCAGATCATCTTGTGAAAGAACTTGGTGATCTCAGAAAAAAGAGTGAGCCTAACATATCCCAGGTCTTGTACCATCTGCTGAACTCCCTGAGCTGGAATGTCCTAATTTGCCTAAGTTGGTCCCTCTGTGCTCCTCCCCAGCATAGCCATATTCACACCACAGTGCTGGTCATGGTCCCAGTTAGAAAGAGCTAAAGAGGTCTCGGTGTGTGACACACCTTTTGGGGGCAAGACACACTTATAAGAGAGACTTTACCTAACAAATGCAAAAAAAAAAAAAAGATAAAAAGAAAAGAGCTAAAGAATAGCTGATGTCTGATACTTTAAGTTGTAGTCAGATTTCCCGTTGTGCCCTCTACTTCTGGAACTTTGGTTTATACCTAGTTTAACTTTTTTTATAGGTAAAATTGTTTTATTTATTCTTTTCTACTATGACAACAATATGGAATTACATTTTTTAACCATTTTTAACCATTAATGGGATTTTAAAAATATATATATATATTTTATTAAATCATAGCTGTGTACATTAATGCAGTCATGGGGGTACAATGTTCTGGTTTTATATACAATTTGAAATATTTTCATCAATCTGGTTAACATAGCCTTCACCCTGGGTCAGTAAGACAGGCTAATTCTCTAGGCTTGGGGCCCTCATAGGAGCATTTCATTAACTCAACTTCCTTGGAGACTGATGTTTCCACACCATTACTGCACCTAATGT
>NW_003852428.1:13807138-13812094 GCF_000181295.1 Otolemur garnettii | reverse complement strand
TATTTTGAACTATTTTATTAGAAAGTAGATAATGGTCATTGTCAGTGCCCAAACATTTTCCTCAGATATTCCTCTATCTGCAAAAGGGTCAGAGTAGAGGACTGTGGTTCCTCTGTCCCTGTACAGATGAGCTCTGGCTCCCTGGCATCTCCCTTCTCGCACTAATCAACAATTTGGACCACTAAGTAATCCTGGGTGATCTTTTTTCTCACATCACTTTTAATTCTCATTTCAGATGAATGAGATGACTTCATAGCCACACCCCTTGGTTATGTTAATTTTATCCCACTGAGACACGTTGCAAAGGCAAGTCTGAAGGGAAGGTGGCCCAAATGACAGGGTAATAATAGGCAGCCTACAGCGAACTGTCCGACAGATCTGGAAAGAACAAACCATGATGTCAGGATAGAATGGAACAAATCAATGTCATCTGTAAAGCCGTGTAGAATTCATTGGTGAGTCAAAAACTATGGCAAAGATCTGTCCATGAAAACTGACAGATTAATGTTTTAAACAACTACAGTGTCATCCTGGGTTACCTAGCAAGACAGCAGATGACAGGGACCAGCGCTCTGAAGTGGAATCATAGGCACCTTTTCAGAACAGTTTCAATAAAATAAAAATATAACAAAACACTTCTTCTCCCAACCAATTCCTTCATTCTGCAAGGTTCCTTTGAGTTTTGCTGACATTTTATCTTGCTAAATGCCCCTACTGGCCAAATAAACTATGTTTACCACAGTTACTTAATTCACCTAAACGATAGGTCTCCATGGAATACAGAAGGCTACATTTCTTGTCATTTCAACATGATGTAAAATTCCATTAGGTTTCATTAAAAATTTAATAGCACTATTATATTTTGACTCTTAACCGTGTAACAGTGATCTCTACAACTTTTTAAATGCCCATTCAGAACTATAGAATAAAAATTTACAGGTAATTAGAGCTCGATAATATGTATTTTGAAACATTTCTACTAGTTTCTTTTTTTTTTTAATGTCCATACCTGCTGGAGGATGACTATTCCCCTCACAACAATATCACATTATGGCAGTCAATATTTTCAATAGTCACTTACCCTGTACCCTACTCTGGTAAGTACTTTCCACATGTTAACATCCATTCCTCACCTTGACCCAATAAGGTAGGCATTTGATTGTCTAAAATATCTCAGACTTTAAAATGTTAAGTAGCAACCTTAGAAATCAGTTGGGACTGGAAGTCAAAGTCTAACTCAGATTAACTGCCCAGAACCCCATTGCTTTAAAACTCTACCGAACCAGAAACAACACAGCCAAAAGAATAAAATAAATTAATTAATAAGGAAGGATTCTAGCTCATCATTTCATGCTTGATTTTATCTTACTTCCCCCCACCTGCCTGGAGATGAAATATTAAAATCTACAACCACAGAGAGAATTATCCTTATTGTACTATTTAAGTTCACACTAAAATAGAAATATTTCCTTCTAATAATGCTGCTTTACTTTTAGGAGGGGCAACGCCGACCTCAGGTATACTCAACAAGGGTGATGAAGATAGTGAGGAGGTGTCCTCCGTCATCCATGAGAGCAGTCTTCCAACATCTGAACAGTGAACATGGAAGCATGATCACCCAGGCTCAGCCAAACTGGTACCTCGCATTCCCTCCAGTGGACTTTGCGTGGGTTAGGTCAGCACTCACGGTGTCAGGTATCCACTTCCTCTTCCCCACTTCCTCTCTTTTCCTCAAGTCTACGTTCAATGCCTTTTCCTTTCAACTTCACAGAGATGGAGCACAAGAGGACTTCATTCCATCGCTATCAGTTTTGCATGGACACGTTCCTGACCTCTCCCTCACTCTCTATACCTAGAAGGATTGACCACCATTCTCCCAGCACCAATGACACTTTTTTGAATCCTCTTGATCCACATGCCTGTCCTCTCCCTTAGGCCATTCATACACGGACAACAGGCACCACACTTTGCATTATCACCTTCTTCTTGTTTAGGATAGAATAAACTCAATAAATGATGAATGGAGGGTAGGTGAGTGCCTTAATATAGGACCTCAACAAATAAAATTTTGGAATCAATACGAGAAAATGTAGAGTAATGTAGAGCAAGCTTACAAGACATATCTGAGAAAATGTAGATGAGGTTAAATTACGTTTGTATTTATTTTAGAATTCTCTAAAGTAAGATTTCTATGATCTTTTCTCATAAAGTGCTCTTTCTCATTCCTGCATGTTCTCTCTCTCTCTCTCTTTCTCTCTCTCACACACACAGAGAAACACACACATAATCACACACACACAATCACATGACTCTCTATATTATATATCTTCTGCACATATACCAGCTTTAGGAAGAACGCTATTCAAAAGAGACATCTTTGAGTGACACAACAATAAGGTTTATCCTTTCTAATTCGATACTCTTTGTAGAAAGTTCAACAGTGAAGTGTTCATGTCCCAGGAATAATCGCACACACTCTCATTGCCAAACATCATCAGGATTTACTGGACCGACTGCCAGCATTTCCCTTGGATGGTCTTGTCTTCCTTCCTGGAACAAACTCTTTTCATGGATTCTAAGACACCATCTCTGGCCTTCCTACCCGCCTCTCTGGATGCACTTCTCACCTCACTTTCCTCTTTGAGTGTTTCTTTCTCTCTTAAGCCATCATTTTACTTGTGCTTCTTTTAAGGCTCTATTTTCTTGAACTTTCTATGAATAACCTCATCCATTCCCACAGCCTCCATGACTGGCTCTTGGTATCTATTCAGTTATCCCACTTGCCATTCAGTCTCCCAAACCAGAGGTTCACATCCAAAACCAGAATCAATGAAAATACGCAAATCTACTTATGCTTTTTTGCTTTTATAACTCTTGAAATAACACCATCCTTTATCCAAATGGCCTAATTCTAAAATTTGTGTATCTTTCTGGACTGGGTCCTTTCCAGAGTTATATAACAAATCATTTCTAATCTATCCATGAGCGACCCACGGACAAAGCTCCAATCCCAAACCACCATTTTTCTTTGCCTGAATTCTTAAACTTAGCATCCTCACTACTTTATCTCCTCTGTTCAAACTCATTTTCCATCTGCTCTCCAAAACATAGCCAAAAACTATCTTTTGAAAATAACAAATGTGAATACGTTGTTCATTTATTCAGAAACTATTAGTGGCTTTTCATTTTTAAAGGATAAAACTGATCTGTTCTTAACATTTAACCCTTCAATGGCTCAACATTTTATAACATTAAAGGAAACATTCTTTACCACAGGCATCAACGTCTGTCTCTCTTAATACTTGGTACCAATTTGAGCAATTGCATATGTTGAGCAAATCTTATCAGGTGTCCCTAGTTGTAGTTTTCTTTCATCCATATAAAGGAATAGACTTTCAAATCTCAAGATAGTGTTATTAACTTGAAATTATAGATGTAACCAAAACAACTACAACTTCTCAAGACATCTTTCTAACTATTGTTTCATATTTAATAGCTTCTACTAGTTACCCAGTTCCCCCCATCTTCGAAGATATCTTTTCTTTTTTTGCCCACTAAGAAATGTATGGGGGCAGTTCTCATGGTAGGAAGAACATATTCTGACTGCTCAGAAAAGCGTCAGCAGAGGTTTGCCTCCTACTGACCTACCCTCCCAAGTGCCTGGTCTGAACTGTGGAATCTACATAAAAATAAACTCAATCATAAAATTGACATTTTCAGGTATGATTTAATAGTTCATCCTACATCAGTGCATGGAAAAGTAATCCATTTTGCCATCATTTTACTTTCTCTGGAACATAAAATTTTCCAGTGAATTTCCCTGGTAGCTCTCTGAGCGCGAGTGTCTGTGAGCATTTCAAGAATGTCTCCTCAGTGGCTCCACCTTCCCCAGAGAGTTCCATGATTTGATCTCTAGAAATCAAAATGTGTGCCCAGCAATATGGTGATATTGCTGGATTTTTTTTCAGTACCACAGTATAAGAGTTTTCTGGTACATAAAGGAAATGTCGCGGGAGCACCACCTTCTTCCTAACAGCAGCCACACGTGTGCACGGAGCCCCTTCATGCTCCCTGGCTGGCAGCAAATCACACGTTCCAATATTTTAGAGTTAGCATCACATTTTATTCCAAAGCAGGAAGGATGCCATTTTCTTCAACCAAATCACTAGCATGTACTGCATATTAGATATCAATAAACATTTATGGAATGAATGAGTAAAATAACAACAGCACAACAGATATTTATATGCAAAGCCTTCTTCAAAGTTCAAGGAAGAAACTTGGGCACAAAACTGGTGCAGGTATGGATTCTGCTGCTGGTTTTAAGTGAGTAAAAGAGTTGAAATCTGTACATTATTAACTAGAAGATGAATAAAATGCTAAATTGTGATGAAAGACACATAAAGGAATGCCAGACAATTTCACATTAGATAAAAACAGAAAGGGCTGGTGAGAAAGAGGAACTGAAGGCAATGCTCCATCAGAGACCACGAGATGGTAGTTTTTGACTGCGTGAAAGGGTGGGGAGGTCTTAGAGCTGAAAAGAACATCATCACGCCTTAAGGCCCCGAACTAGACAAATACTGAATGTGTATGGATTTGTTTCAGGAAGTAGAATTCACCCTGATTGAAGTGTAGGGCCAGATTAATATCAGCAAATAAATTAGGAGTCTGACAGACGTAAAAGGTCGAAATGCAGACATGATCCTGACTTTATTCATTTATCCAATCTGAAGCACGTTGCATCTGTTTCCATGCTCCAAGTGTGAAACCCTTTGAACTTGTATTGAACTCATTTATTTCATCAACAAGAAAATAGTTAATATGATTTAACTCATTTTTTGACCTTTGAGGGCCAATAGTGCAAATATGGATCTTGTACTGTACTGCACTCCAGGATGTGAGTTGGCTTGTCACTGAATGTCCCTGTCAACTGTAGAGCTTCTTCATAATTAG
>NW_003852428.1:13800718-13806599 GCF_000181295.1 Otolemur garnettii | reverse complement strand
TGTTAAAATTATACCCTAATATTTTGTATAATAGTTTTATTATTTCTACAAACAGCTATATTGTTACTCTCATTATTTTATCTTCACACTGGTCCAGTGAAGGATTTGGGATATAAAGTATAATCTATTTGTATAAAGAGTGAACTGGCAATCAGTGAGTTAAGTGAATAATTCAAGATTACTCAGTTAGTGGCATAGCACAGACAGTGACAGGTGGCCCGCTGGTCTTCCTAAGGTATGTAATATGCATATGCCTCTTCCTGATAAGGTATGTAATATGTATATGCACGTCAACTTTTTTGTTTCATCTAGGAAATATATTTCCCCATTGCTTTGGTAGTGACATATTCAAAACATGAACATTCTTACATTAACTTGTTAAAATCCATATGGGAGGAGAGGATCTGAGTCTGCTGTTCACTTCTTAGAAAACTGTACATTCAATTAAAAGAAAATGCTCTCTTTGCTAAAGCAGCTTAATGATTTGAACATTTCAGTGTGATCTATTCTCAGATCAACTTCAAAAGACTAAATTTAAACCTGTCTTCAAGCTGCGAAGGTTTTGGGTTCTTTCTTTCTTTTTCTTCTTCTTTTTTTTTTTCCTTTTAGAAGTCCCTCTGCTGGGAATGAAGTAAGTACAGCCTAACAAGGGACAGAGCCATGATTTGCACCCTGATGATCAAATAAGAACCTGCAGGAAAGTAGTGATGAGCAGACCACTGTTGAAATAGTTTATACGTGCCAGAGCAAGACGAACCGCGACCAGCAGATTCCTTCCATACTCATCACCCTTCCACATCTCGCCAGTGTGTGGAAGCTTCTTAATGCACGTGGATTATCGAGTTTGTAGGCCCTTTTTCGGTCATAAAGAATAGTGTACCAGATGCTCCTGGTACACTAAGTTTGTCACACTGTAGATAAGCTAATAACATTATGTGAGACCATGGGGGGAAAAATAAAAGATTCGCATTTAATCCATATTAACTACCAGGAGACCCATCAAGGCAGTTGGGCGAGCTCATGATACAGCAGCTTCTAGCAAATTAGCAGCCCATAACAACTTAGTTGTAATGAGCTGCAAGATCTTACACCATAAGCTCAATTCCATTAAAGTGAATTCGAGTACATGAATTCATGTACAAAGTATAACCTTAACATCTGTCTGTGCTTAGCTGATATTTTGTTTATGCCTTTTCAGGAACAGCCAAATTAGTTTTGTGTCCCCTGAAAGTAGGGACTGTAATTTCCATCAGCTGAGGCTCTACCCGATGGCGTGGGCAGGACTGATCACCGGGAACCTCTCTGGCCACAGCTCTGGGCGGCAAACTGCTTCTGATTCTGGCAGCTGTTTTGTACACATTAAGCCAATTTCTTCCCAAACAATTTCCCTGTGCTGTACAAGTGGGAAAAGCAATAGTCTAGTCAGAAATTAAACAGTCAACAAGACATGTGTATCTGATAAATACCACAGACCTGGTATGTAGTTAATCCAAATGACTTAAATCGTACCCTGCTACACTCTGCACGGAGAACCTTTCTATTTTCATAAACCCAGGCCATTTTTCTCCCTCCCCAAAATCAATGTCCTCCTTCCTTTTGCACAGTGGAGTAAATACTCTGCAGGGACTCTGGAAACAATATCATCACCATTACAACCGTTATTTCTGTTTTACATATGAGGAATCAGAGGAAAAGACCACTCATGTTTAACCAGATGTTAGTAAAGAAACAGACATTCAAAATATAGCTTAAGATATTTTCCAAGGAGTTTTATGTATAGTGTGAATAAATAGGTGAATAATCTAATTTTCCTATTCTTTTTCTGCCTTAAATAGCCAGTGTACATTAATCACTTGAATTGTATTTTCAGAATTCCCATATTATCTTTAGAAACCTCAGGAGCAGAAAAAAGATGTACTATACATATTATGGCTTTTCTAGATTTTTACACACCCAAATTTCATCTAGTTCTCATTAACCTGAACACAGCATCTCATATGTCTCAGAATCTTACATGGGGATGGGATCTAAAAAGTTATTGATTCCATGATCTTTCTGCTTCAAGGGTCACTGCTTAGGCCTGAGTGAAAGTTACCAAGACCAGTGGCTCAGTGTCGCATCTCTTATCATTCTACTGAAGATAACTCTGGTCATCAAAATCATAGCATGCCTTTTTATAAAAATCTAATATGAATAATTGATTCTGATTCTGACTGGTGGTCATTCATACATTGAATTTTTCATTGACAGAGTAGATGACCTACATTTGAAAACCACACCTTCTCTTCTGTGATTCAAACAGGGGTGATCTCATTGTTTTTAGAGGTCCCCTCACTCTGACCACATCTGTCTCTCCTGTGTGTTGATGCCTCCCTCCCCCAATTCATATCACCAACATTCCATACAATATTTCTAATATGGTCTGAAAAGTGCCAAGTATTTTTAAAAGCCATGGCTTTTCTTATAACTTTGAAATTGAACTTTCATTAATGTCACTTAAGGCTATGGTAGCTTTCATAATCTTGCCAAATAGGTGCTTCTATGCAACTTCAATTTAACTAAGTTTCAAGTACTTTTTGTTCTGAACCTCTGCCAAACCCGACTTCCCTGTACTACTGACCTCTGTAACTGAGACTTTTGAATCTACAGATAAGGCCAGACATGTGTCCTAATTTTTTTTTTCTTTTTGTTTTCATCTCTTATTTCTTGCATTTTACATTCCTCTTGAAACCAAATTCTGCATCAAGCATATGCAAGTTTTCTTAGCCTTGTGAGTCCTGCTTGTTTTGATGAAATCAATCCAATTCTCTGACTATAGCTTTGAAAAGAATGCACCTAGCCCAGGGCTTCACACAGACCCTTTTCCGTGTTGATAATCACACACTAAATAGTGTACCTGAAGGGATATATAAACATACGTCTAACTCCCAGATCAGCAAAGATCAGCAGACACCTCGGAGTGTTTTCTAGCACCAGACGTGATGCCGGCACTGTGCTGCAATGTCATCTTACTGCCCCCATCTGTAACGAGGTCTGAGTGTGCACTTGTTTGCAGATGAAGGACAATCATTCACAATTACACGATCGTCTTCTTCAGTAATTTCAGACACCAGTTATAATCAAGACATAGAGTCTTACAAGGAGAAACGTCGAAGCTTCATAATTATCTGTTTCTCCTCCCCCAGGTTTCCAATTTGATTGCCGACTTCCCTGGAATTCACTGAGGTGTGCAGCTCAGTTAGTTGGGGGCAGAAGTTACCCTAGAAGTGGGGGTGCATGAGAGAAGCCAGGGGTTATGAGGAGTAAAGTTTTGAACTTATATTTAAATGTACTATTCTTATCTTATAAAAAATAGATTTCATTATATCATCTAATGTATACACTTTGGTACAGAAGCACATTTACGTCATGGACAAATACATGCGTGTGTAATGGATATCTGTGCTCACTAGAGTGACAGCTCCCTGAGGGAAGGGACTCTGTCATCACTTTATTTCTAGTTTTTAAAACAACAGCGGCTAAATAATAGATGCTCAGTAAACAGGGATATAATAATGACACTGACATTTTAAGAAAAACATTGTTATGCTTTGGAAATAGTAAGCATCTATAGACTCAACACATAGAATGGAAATGATAAGTGAGGGTGCACAAAAAAATAAAAAAGCAGGACAATGGCTGCAGATGAAAGCAGTGAAAAGAGAGGGGGAAAGTGGATGGTGAAAACAGGGAAGATGTCATAAGATCTGACCTTGACCCACCTGTCTGACATTCACCTTAGCACTGAACGAATTTTCCCTTGTGTCCAACACAAACAAAGCACCTAGGAAAGGCTGATAGCAGAGAGTGGGCCTGAAAAAATGAGACTGAGGTCAGTCCCATGTCCATCAACTCCACTCAGCTCTTCTCACCTTGGACCCATCACCTGCGCTCGTCTCCTAGTGATGTGCTTGTGTCACTGGCTCCCACCCAGGCCTAACTCCCTGCAGAGCACTTCAGATCAGCTGTGAACTTGTCCTTCTGCCTCCCTCATGCTAGTTTCTGTATCTGTAAAATAGGATGCCTGGTTTTTTAAATTGTGGCGCTGCCAGCAATCCTCCAGGGAGCCTATTAGAAATGCAGGTGCAGCCCTGTCTTTCAGAAGCTGAGTCAGGAAGCTGCATTTATAACAACTGCCCTGGGGATTCTGACACGGATAGTTCCCACAATGTCCCATCACCAAGCCCCAAACTCCAGGCCCTGTGGGATCCCAAATTAGAACATGCTCATCAGTGGATCAAAGGGTTTGTAGCAAAGGGGGGAAGTTCTTGGAGCACCTGGATGAAGGTGAGCAGTAAAGCCAGACAGAGAGAGGGGTGTACAGTGAGGAGTGTCTCAACAGGCAGAAATCTAGAAGGTTTTCTAAAATCTGAGTATAATGGAGAAATTGTAGCATCTGAAAGAAGGCTGAAGGAGGGGGAGCTTCAGTTAAGCACAAAGAGTTCAAAATCCTGCACTAATTGACTGCCCCTGTCTGTAGAATGAGGTCTGAGGGTGCACGTGTTTGCAGATGAAGGACAATCATTCACAATTATCTGATCCTCTTCTTCAGTAACTTCAGACACCAGTTATAATCAAGACATAGGGCCTTACAAGGAGAAATGTCGAAGAGATTTCTGGGATCTGGGAAATATCATGTCATAAAATAAGTACTCAGCTTAAAGCTTCCCACCTATCATATAGGAATCATAGGTGACACTTGGGGACCCTGTACAGCTTCAATGAGATGTTGTAAGGAGATAATCAAAAGTACACTGGGTGTACAAAACACATTTTTCAATTTTTATTTAAGAGTAACAACAAAATAAAAGGAAGGATCAGGTTTATAAATTTTTATGTGAAGAAATGCAAATTTCCTGTATAATTTTATAGATCTGGAGATAAAATATGTTCCTGGATGGAAAATATATGATATTTGGCCAATACGTGCACATTAAATTTACCAAACATATGCCCAAATGGACCGGGGTCTGCAAAGTAACGTGAAGTCCAGGGCAGCAGAGGCTGTGGCACCGGGTCCTGGCACTGGCAGCAGAGCCTGGTGTGGGCTGGGTCAAACGGCCACGCACATTCCACGGCCACAGCCTCACAGTCACCCCCAATCCTCCCTCTTTGATGCTCTTTCATCTCTGGTTCTGTATTTATAATTTCCAATTTGGGGGATAAGGGCTCCATGATAATGTGGGTGCAGTTAATCCCCAACCTCAGCAAATACGTTTAATTACATTTAACATTTCAATGCTGAATATAGTATCTCTCCAAGAAACCCTATTAATGCTGATGAAAATTACCAGAAATTGGTTCAGAAGCGCATGGGGCTTGAAATGAACAGAAGCAGCTGAAATTCATGAGGAGGAACGTTTGACTAATGGGAAAGCTGTGCAGTAAGTAATCGTCTTCAGAGTTCCTGTCCTTGTGGGACGCACAGTCAGACGCTCCACTCCACCTGCTAAACAGCGGCCGAGGCGCACGGTGTGCAGAAAACTCAGCTATTCTCCTTACACTGAAACGATTAGTGGACTGACACTTAAACTTGGCTTTTCTCCTTTAAAAAAAGCTAGTCCTATTGGAAGCCAAACTAGGGTAACTCAGTTTAACTCAGTATTCCTATTTCTAGAAGTCTGAGTCTTCTACATTTGAAAAATATTTATACACAGGAGAAGGTCACAAGGTAATTGTCTGTAGTGCAGTGTTCATGAAATCATTAGAGTTTACAGAGTTCACATTTAAAATCTCACACGCCGAGTTCAATTAAACTTGGCAGATGGAAGATGAATGAAATAGAAGCAGGTGATTTGATCCACAAATAACAAAATTACACCCATTGTCATCATGCTTTCCA
>NW_003852428.1:13800434-13800637 GCF_000181295.1 Otolemur garnettii | reverse complement strand
TTTTGAATAGAACTTAATGCAGCTGCCAACTGAATATGGTCACATAAATAATCCAGGCCATGGAATCATTTTTTGCATGTTAATAGAGGACAGAAACATGAAGAAATACATGATTTGGTATCTTAGAGGTAGGTAGTATTTACTTCTTTGTGTGCTCTTTATGAAAAACATTCTTTGGAGAATATGCAGATGAATCACAGACC
>NW_003852428.1:13795422-13799907 GCF_000181295.1 Otolemur garnettii | reverse complement strand
CCAGGCTGTGAACCTCTTGTAACCCCAGAAGTCAAATGTGACTTGACTATGACAAATACAGTTCCTTCCTTTCTTAAAACGTGTATGTGTTCTTTCAGCAGCCTCTGTATTTTCAGATTCTTATGTGTTCATTCAACAAACACACCAGGCCCAGTCTAGTTGTGGGAAACGCATCAGCGAAAAAAATCAATCAAAACCCCTGCCCTCGTGGAGTCTACACTCTAGTGGAGAAAACAGTCAACGCAAGGAAAGGCCCACTGTGGTAAAGGCAATGGAGAGAAATAATTCAGGAAAAGAAGACCGTGGGGAGGGGAATTCAGTGAGATCATCAACAACACTGACAAAGGGACAACTGAGCAAAGGGACAAAGGGACAACTGAGCAAAGATCTGAAAGAAGAAAGTGAGGCACATGGATAGCGGGGATGGCGGCTGGGGACCAAGGGGAACTGGGATGGCCGTTCAAGCAATAGAAAACAGCAACTTTAAAGGCCGAGTGCTGGCAGCATGTCCTTGGAAAGGCAAGAAGAGTCTTATCCTGAAGCAAAGTGAGCAAGAGGGAAGAATCTTAGGAGGCAAAGGAGGGACGGAGGGGGGGCAGCTGGCAGATTATAGAGATTATAGAGGCCCTTGTTGGCCACTGCAGGAACTTGACTTTTACTCTGAATAAAGTAGTGATAGGATTTACATTGTCAGAAGATTCCTCGGAAGATAATCTTTATATCCAATTATTAATGGTTCTTATGTACAAGTCACTTAATCTCTCTTCATCTCAGCTACACGAGGAACAAACACTTATTTAAAGGCACTGTGTAAACAGCTGCACTGGGCTTGCTCTGCTTGGCCAGGCCCACGTCTGCAGAGCTGTTCCTCCATCACAGGTGGTTCCTATAGCTGCATCCCCACCAGATTTTTCGGATTTTAACCCCTAGGAATTGCCTCTTTCCATTTCTGTGTGTGGCACCTCACATGATGTTTAACACATGGAAGGGACTCAACAAACAGTTGCTGATCCAAGGTGCTGCAAATACAAGCATCGGAGAAGAACTACAAAACAGACCTCGACACCAGAATTCGTGTGATAGGAAGCGGCTTATAGAAACACAAACATAAGTCTTTGTTGTTAAGCAATTCCAGCTGGAACTTTTGGTCAGACGTGCTGGCCAGGATTCTCCAACTTGACAATACAATCCCAGAAATGGACTACAGATGGAATTGTCTGGGCAAATGGATTTCTTAAACAACTATTCCTTTTCTTAAATGTATAGACAAAATTTGTAAGTAAATATGCATTCAAAAAAAAAAAACATTGAAATCATTTTTCCTTTTTATTAATTGTGAGGATAAAACATATAAGCAAAACGGCCTAGAAAAGATTTTGCAACTTGGCATTTGAAAATCCTCACCATGTGTGATCTTAGCCAAAAGGCCAAGAAGTGACGAAGTATTATTTTAATCGCATTTTGTTTGACCCTCTGCTTAACGATATAAAGTATCATCCAAAAGACCTAATTAGACTGTTTTCAGATGTGTACACATGATATAAATACCTGGATTAAAAAAAATCCTTATGTCATGTTAAATGACCAGTTTTCTGAAGTAAAAAGAAGTTTCTTTAATCTGATGTGAATCACAAATATTTTTAACTACAGTGGAGGCACAGATGAAATCTATGAAGTCACTGTGAATTCTGGTCAATGATTCTCTCTGCAAGCTTTCCGAATCAAAGCAATCTGGAAATACTTGAATGGTAAAGGTTTTCTATAATTACAGGGTGTATGCATCCTATTTACACCTGTGCCATTTAGAAGGATCAAAACATGTAATTATTGTATTCTAGTTCTAATAGAAAACTCATCGTTGAGAACTCAATAATCTCCGTGAGGAAGGGAGTGAAAGCAACAAGTTAGCCACCCAATAAATTGCATTCTTACCGTTACTTTGTACAGCAACACGAGCTGGGTGATTTTTATGACTTTAGTCTTCATAACTAATTTTTTTCTGGGTGGGGTCATTCCTTTAACTGTGCACTGAAGGAGAAGACCCCCTATTTCCAATCACCTCTGAACTTAATTCTTACTTAGGAAGGCTATTTACATGGAAAATCATAACATTCATCAAATCTGAAGTACATTTCTAGGACACAGCAAGCGTCACTAAAGACAACGATTAAAAGGTTAGTTTACGATGATGAGTTAATAGGGAAATGGCACATGGATCCTGACAGCCACCTTCAGTCTGATTTGCTCATCCGACTTTTCCAATCTCAGTGTTCCCAGGGACAGCCGTGCACAAGGGCACAATCCGTGCCCACTGTGTTTCCTACCTCTCGCTTTAACCTGCTATTTTAAAACTTTACCTAAAATCATCACAAAAACAACAGGAATGAAAGCACTGACAACCAAACGGTTAGTTCCCACTCTGTTTCTTTTACCTTTGTTGTACCTTTGGGAATAAATGGTCCTTAAACACTTGAAAACTGTGGTCTAGGCAAACCAGTCCACTAGTCCCAGAGACGAAAGGTTACTCTTCCCCCTCTCCTGGCGCGGCCGGCCGGCGGCTCCGACATTCCCCAGCTGCGCCTCCCTCCCTGCACCGTGGCTGGAAGAACCACAGAGGCGCTCAAAGGCCGCGGAGGGAGTGGAGAACAGCCTCAGGAAAGTCAAGACGCTGAATTATCATAATTTAATTTCTCCTTTCACTCGCAAGCAGTTTAAGAGAAAGCGAAGCAAGGCATCAGAGATACCACAAGCCGAGTGGTTGCCTTCTTAAAAAAGAGGAGAATAGAGTTCAGCCAGGCACAAAGGTCTCCATGGCAACAGTGAATTTAGACCCCCTTTGGCATTATTTATGCAACACTTCATCACAAAAGGACCCTCCCACTAGCTTGCCCACGCTAGTTTTCAAATCTTGCAATTCTTTGCCCTACATTTGTATCTGGATTCTTCGCTGTCTATACCTAAACATAAAATAAATAAATAAATGAAAAAGCAACCACAACCAGAAAACAGAGATCATGAGACAGATTCTCACACTGACTCTAGGTTCTGTTTTCTTGGTGAATTCAAAAGCAAGAGGAGGATTCAAGATGGTTTAGAGTTCATATTCATAGCCCATCTAGTTTTGATTTCAAAGATGGAGAGTTGTTCGAAAAATAAGTTTATTCAAATTATTTTATTTTTTGAAATGAGACAGCAATTCAAAGGGAGTATAAAACGTGGTAAAAATCTAGCCAACCCCCAAACCTCACAGAAAATAGAACTTGTCTAACTGCTGACTTTGAAGCTAGATTTTTTCTAATGCTATCCATCCCCACCCACTCCCAGCTATCACGCTGGCTCCACCAACTCTTGCATCTTTTACCTGGTTCTATTTCAGACACAACTTCCAAAACATAAATTCAGCAGAGTCTTTCAAATACTTTTCACTGAACTGTGTACCCAATGGATCCAAAGTTCACATTTAATCATGAGATGGCATGGCACAAGTTAAACAGAGATACCCCCGGTGTAATGAGGTTGCTGGGGATATGAATATGTTGATACCTGCTGAAGCCCTTTCTCCAATTCTAACACAATAGAAAACATGAATTGTTATGTTACCATTGGGTGATGTTGAAAGGAAGCCCTGCTAGTCACTATCTTAAAAGGGCTGCATTTAGTATTAGCTTGAATACGAAGGAAACAAGGTGATTTTCAGAATACGAGGTTTTGATTATTTTTATAACAATGCAAGCTTCTTCCTAAAAACCCAAATACTATATATTTGATGAAGTGCAGAGAAGTTATTATTTCACACACTTTCTACACAAGTCCCACTCTCCTTTTCACATGACTGGCACGTCTAGACCTAACTCAAGGTGACTCGCACAGGTCTTGATTGATTCCATGTTGTCTTTTAGACAATTTTGCAAGAAAGGCTCATGGGTACCTATATTTCCTACTAATTAATGCATATTGATGAAGATTTTAGGTTGCCTGCAAACTAGGCAAATGCTCCCATGAGGTAATCCAGAAGGTCCTATCACCTGGAATGGGGCCTTCCTGATACCCCTAGAAAGACCACTCAGCATCATCCTCTGGGAGGAGGCTCCGGAGTCCGGCCCTAGTTAGAAGTTTGTACACCCTTTCTGTCACACCTTTCCCTTTTCTTAATTCTGTAGAAATCATTCAAATACTTTCTGATAATTGCAGAAGAGAATTGAAAGGCAAATCTTTATTTCTCTTCTTGTAAAAAAATAATTTTCCCAGGTGAGAGTTGTAAAAACACCAACCCACACACCAGCTCCCGGTTGCCTCTCTTCTGGGCCTGTTGCCTTTTCGTAGCTGCCCTGCGTCTTTCCCCCTCTCTCCCCTTCATTTCCTCATTCCAGCCCCCTTTGGTTCTGGACTCTTCTTCTGCTCCTCCTTCTCATGTGGTTTCACAGCAGCAATGGTTCTTCTGCTCCTCCTTCTCATGTGGTTTCACAGCAGCAATGGTTCTTCTGC
>NW_003852428.1:13777229-13794772 GCF_000181295.1 Otolemur garnettii | reverse complement strand
CCAAAATTATGCTTTGGTGGGAGTGTGTTTGCCCCAGGGCTCCCAGTCCCTCCCTTGTCCTCTCCTGTCCTCAGCACTCAGTCTCCACCTGGGAACTCTAGATCAGGAACCCACCTACATACTTACCTCTTCCTTCCTCACTTCTTTCTCCCTTTTCTCTTTCTTTCTTTCTTTTTTTTAATGAAATATGCAAACTGTATGATATCTGGAAAGAGATAGCTAAACTCTGCATACTTCCTTTACATGGGTTCAGTAACTGATTTAATTCACAGTGTTATTATAAATGGAATTTGATTCCAATTTTTTTTTTTTTTTTTTGAAACAGAGTCTCACTTTATCACCCTCAGTAGAGTGCCGTGGCGTCATCATAGCAACTTTAAACTCTCGGGCTCAAGTGATCCTCTTGCCTCAGCCTCCTAAGTAGCTGGGACTACAGGTGCCCACCACAAGGCTCAGCTAGTTTTAGAGACAGGGTCTCGCTCTGGCTCAGGCTGGTGTCCTTGATTTTCTAATAGGTACAATTTTTGGTTCATGTTGGTGTTCCCGAGAAAGAAGTAGAATAAATTCAAGATTGTGAGATAACCACAATAATGCTTTAAACAGAATCCTAAAGAGGCATAAATATATGTTCTTGACAAAATTCCACAGTCATTTATGAGTAAAAAAATAAATTTTGCAAATTAGGAATGAAGAAAAATTTCTTAATTTGAAAATTAAAAAATCTACCTAAAAGTAAGAATTAGAGTTAAACACTGAACACGTATCCTTAAATATGAATGTCATTTGTTGATATTACTTTAACTAGACATCTTGAGCAATAAAGTAAAAATAAAAGGCCATTATACAAAAACAAGCTCTTTATATGAACACTCTATTTTGTAGCAATTCTACCCCACGTATATACACAAATTCACAAATCTGTAAAGAGGTAAGACTTCCTCATCAAACACTGCACCACACTACTACAATTAAAGTAATCTAAATGACTGGAGGGAAATACTAAGCTTTTGGATTGGCAGACAAGATTATAAAGCAGGGGTGTCCAACCTGTCGGCCTACATGCTGATTTTGTAAAGACTTTTTTTTGCTTGTCTATGGTGTCCGAATCACCTAGAGTAACATAAAGTAAGTATGGTGCATGGACCTTTTTTTTTTTTTTTTGGCTAATAAGCTTTCTTTAGTATTTGTGTATTTATTCTATAGCCCAAGACAACTCTTATTCTTTCAATGTGCAGCAGAAAAGAAAAAGGGTTAAACAAGGTTTCAACCACCTCAGAATAATTGATAGATTTAACACAGTCCAGTCAAAGCCTCAGTACTATACTTCGTTTTTGTTGTTGCTGTTGTTCATTTGTTTGATTTTGGAGCTGGGTAGCAGGGCTGAAGTAATGAATAGTGAATTATAAAATTTATGTGAAAGTGCAGAGGGCCCAGAAGAGCATGTAGTCTTGGAGGGAGAGAATGAATCTGGATGACTGAGCCTACCAGATAACCTGGCAGATTATGAAACTAGAACTAAGGTTATGTGGTATCCAAGTTAGGAGGAACAAACAGAACAGGGGAGCAGAAGAGAATCCAGGGAAACCACAACACACATACACCTGATTTGTGAGAGTTACAATACTGCAGTCCAGAGGGAATGACAGTGCCTTTGCCTGCTGGAAAAATACATTTTAAACTCACCCTCAGTAGAGTGCTGTAGCGCTCCAAAAAGAAAAAAAATTATTTATATATATATATATCACTTCCATGTGGAGTGCAGGTGTAGATGTGAAAGACTAAATGCAAAGCTTCAAGAGTAACATATTCAGCATTGTGCATGACCTTGGAGTAGCCAAGGCTTCCTTTATTATTATTTTTTTTATTAAATCATAACTTTGTACATTGATGCATTTATGGGGTTCACTGTACTGATTTGATATACAATGAGAAATGCCTATGTTGCACTGGTTAACACAGCCATCACAACTATACTCACTTCTTCATAGTTTGAAATGTACCATTGCATCATGCATATTAGGTGAGGCCTCCCAAATATCCTCCCTCCTCCCATGTCCCCCTTCTACTTTCTCTCTCCTCTGCCCTTCTACTTTCTGGACTATAGTTATGTTTTGCCATTCATATGAATGTGTAGGTGATTATATATTGATTTTATAGTAGCATTGAGTACATTGGATACCTTTTTTTCCATTCTCGACATACTTTACTGAGAAGAATATGTTCTAGTTCCATCCAGGTAAACATAAAAGATATAAAATCTCCATCTTTTTATGGCTGCATAGTATTCCTTGGTGTAAATATACCACAATTTGTTAATCCATTCATGGGTCAATGGGAACTTGGGCTGTTTCCATGTCTTGGCAATTATGAATTGGGCTGCAGTAAATATCCTGGTGCAAATGTCTTTGTTATAAAATAATTTTGATCATCTGGGTATACATCAGGCAGAGAAATTACAGGATAGAACAGTAGGTCTACTTTTAGTTCCTTGAGTGTTCTCCAAACTTCTTTCTAAAAAGGTCGTATTAGCTTGCCTTCCCACCAGTGGGGTAGAAGTGTTCCCCTTTCTCTGCATCCACGCCAACATCTGTAGTTTGGGGATTTTGTGATGTGGGCTAATCTTACTGGAGCTAGATGATATCTCAAAGAAGTTTTGATTTGTATTTCTCTGATGATTACGGATGATGAGCATTTTTTCATGTGTTTGTAGGCCAAGGCTTCTTAAGCAGGGCATATAATGTGCTCAGCATAAAAGGAAATTAAAAAGTTATAAATAGGGCCATATTATAATAAAATGGGGAAAATCCTGTTTACCAAAGATGCCATTAAGGAAGTCAAAGTACACTTTTGGAAGAAAATATTTTCAGTCTCTCTAGGTAGTGTGTAAGTCTCGAATGTGATAAAATATAAAACTAACGGGCAAGCTAATAGAAATAGGGGCAAAGTACTTGAACTAGTACTTCATAAAAGAGAACATCTCTATGACCCACATGGCCTATAAGTAAATGAAAAAATGATGAACTTCATTACTCATCCAGATACACAACTGTGCTGGAAGCCAATACTTAGTCATTAGAATGGTTAATATTGAGGGGGGAGGAGAGAGAGGGAGATAGTGCCAAATACTGGCAAGTATAAGTCGTCGTCAGAACTTTCCTAAACTGTGAGTAAGAATGGAAAATGGTAAAATAAATTGGATGTTTGTCAATCTCT
Organism: Otolemur garnettii; assembly: GCF_000181295.1. Lineage (NCBI taxonomy): Eukaryota > Metazoa > Chordata > Mammalia > Primates > Galagidae > Otolemur > Otolemur garnettii. The sequence continues at coordinate 13,791,559 of NW_003852428.1, read as the reverse complement.
TCCAAAGCTCTTTATATGAACGCTCTATTTCGTGGCAATTTTACCCCCGTATATACACAACAGAAACATGGATGTAAGGACAGCAGAGACATCCCCAGTCCTCCTATTAGTCCCACGAGGACACCAGTGAAATTGGCCATAATGAGAATGGATATAGTAAGGTGTAAGTACACGATGAAAAAGTAAGCAAAGAAAATGAACTATATATAACCACATATCATACTGTAACTGAGTGTCGCACACATATAGTGAAAATGTCATACTTGATGGCATATACAGTTTTCTTTATGTCTGTTTTATTTAAAAAAATAAAGTCCTAAATTAGGTATTTCTAATCCTAGATTTTTGAAGATGTAACAGGCATGCATGTATGAAAACAGAAACATTGTTTGTCTGCAAAATGTCCTTGATTTTAAAAGAAAAAACATTTTAATTTCAGAGATTTCCAGCAATACCATTGCCAATTTTATTTTTAAAAGAAAATAAAGAATTTTTATGTTTTACAAAATCAAAGTAGAATTGAAAGATGTTGTGGTATCATTAATTTTAGAATAATTCACTCTGTTATAGGCCTCTTGAACAAATAATCCAGTCTTTCAGGAAAAAAAGAAAAAGGCTACATTTTAATGTCCTGGTGTACATTGCTATCTACTAATACAGACAGCAAGGTGGAAGAATAATTAGTGCTAGCATAATTTAATATTACAGAATGTAATATTATAAATAGGTGACTTTGTACTGATTTACAAACAAGTTTAACATGAATACATAAAATTTGTATTTTTATAAAACTTGATATTTAGGTGAAAGACTTGACTCTTTCTTTGTAGCTTTTTTATTTTCTGAGAATCAGCATCCCAGCATAAAACTCTGTAATTCTATTTGTTATCCTTCCAGACTCTCAGGTATAAAATTACATGCGATCGGCAGCCAAATTACGGAGTCTGCCTTCCCAGGGACTCGGTGAAGCTCTCCCACAAAGGGCCTTTTGCAACTGAATAGTTGCAAGGAGTAATATTTTTAGAGCCAGCTCAGCTTTTCATTTGTAGTCCAGCAGTTATCTCTGCTGTCCATGGCCGAAATGGGAAAGAGGAGGAGTAAAGAAAGAAAGGAGGGGAAGAGGAAGGAAGTCAGACAAACAATGCTGGGCCCAGGGCCCGTGTAGGGAAAACTACTCAGAAAGCCCAGCACTCTGCTGCTGCCCCGAACTCTCCAAACCCACTCTCAGACTCAGAAATGGAAGCCCCAGTCAGCAGAACTAGCTCATATTCCTGAATCCATATAAAACTGAACCCACGATAGGAGGGCAGGGTAAACGAAATGCCACTAATCAGATATGTTCTGGTTATTCTTAGTTCTGGCCGGTCTCCATGTCTTATTTGGGACCTCGCTCCAGGAAAGTTAAACACCTTCATTCACTCCATGGCTCACACTAAAGCTCCTTCAATGACAGATTAAGAAGCCCAAGCAGTTCAGAGGCAGCTATCTCCTCCAGCATGAAATTAATTTCAGTGCACTCAAAGCACCCGTGGTTTCTCAAACAGGACGCTTATAATAGTGGACCACCCTGGTAATACTTCATCAAACCTCTTGGCATTCCTAAGGTTGTGAATTTTTAAATCCATAAAATTCATGTAATTTTACATTTTTGGTATCAACAAAGCTTGAAGACAGCATTCCTCAGTTATCAGATACACAATGGCAATGATTGCAAAGAAATGACGTTAGAATACATTTAAACGCGTGTTCATGACTTAGAGGTAAGGAAACACACCTACTACAGGGCGCTCTCAGAAATGCCTCCTAAAATGCCACACTGCCCCTTTTACTGCATGGTCTTTCCAAATGATATCAATAACAAAAGCATAGAATTCTTTTTTTGGGGGGGGTTCAATGTGCTGATTTTATTTTTTTATACAACCTGACATGGTTACATTAAATCCATCAACATAGCTTTCACCTCATTTATTTGATTATTGTGCCAAAACATCTACGTTCGATACTTCATAGATTTGACTTGTACCCTTGTCATATGCTCCATAGGTGTGGTCCCACCTTTTACCCTACTGAGTAAAATGTCTCAAGAGTGGAGGAAAAAGTATCCAATGTACTCAGTACTTTTATGAAACCTACTTAGATTTACTCACTTATGAAAAATGCAGAATTCTTATTTTCAAAGCAATCTCTCTGTCTTTCTCTCTCTCTGGAGCGCACACACACACACGCACATACCACATAGACAGGTGCACACTTCTGCAAAATGCAGAATTTTAAATTAAATTCCTTCTGGCTAAACTGGAACTATTTTCTGCTTATTACCGGATGGAAAGTGTCTCTGATAGTTTACTCTTTGACACATCTCAAGTATATATTTAAGGCCTTATCTTCTAAGCCAGGCGTCCTCAAACTTCGGCCCACAGGCCACATGTGGCCCACCTAGGACATTTATCCAGCCCCGTGGGTGTTTTTGCCACCGCTGCCTGTCCTGCTTAGCAGTCGACTCGTCCTGGGCCCGCAGTCTGGCCCTCCAATGGTCTGAGGGACAGTAAACTGGTCCCTTGTTTAAAAAGTTTGAGGACCCTGTCTAAGCAGTAAATCAATGTAGCTGATTAAGAAGAATGCTGCATCTTAATCTCCAAGCATTCAGAGTGGCATTTGTTTTAATTTTTTTTGCATGATTACTTCATGTCTTGATTTGACATCCTGTAACATTTATGTAAGTGGTGACCATGAATAACACTTTGTCAGGACAGAGTGGGCCCTGTTTCTTTGGCTGGTCTTAGGTATTATGCCGTTGCCCCCCGCCGAGACACCAACCAGAAAACGCATGTGACTAAGCATTTTAAGTTCTTTCCACAATGTGTCCGGCTAAGACACTAGCCAAACAGACTACTTTCAAAATATTTCTTTGCAAAAAACTAAAAAAAAAAAATTTAAAGGTTCAAAGGAAACAGAGGCATGCTCTGAAAACAAATGACTACATTCTTGAAAATCACTACATTTCAATACATTAAATCATACCTATAAAAATATGTTTCTATAATTATTCCTCACGTGATATGATATAATCTCTTAGGTATTTGTCACAAAATTCCTTACATTTAGGTTGGAACATTCTGCTCCTCAAAAGCTACCTCACTAGGATAAGGCTTGGAGCCTTATGATTTGGTGGAATACCATATTATCCTTTGAGAATTCTGAAAACTTTTCATTGAGACTTTTTGAATACACCTTTCTATTTTTTAATATTTGCCATGGAGTGGGTATCTTAAAAATGGAGTCCCTTAGTGCATATTAGATGTTAAGCTGGTTCTAGAATTGATTTTGCATAATTTGAATTTAGTATCTGGATGTCCACAGGCTTGCTTACAGGTTGATAAAGTCCCCCAGGACTGACCTTGCTCCTTTAACACTTCAGTCCATCTGGAATTAGATGATTCCTTGGCATTATCAAAACTGCTCACATCATCTGATGAACCATAAGGCTCATTTACCTCTACAGATTTAAATTATGTTCTCTATTTCCTTCTCTAAGTTTATAATTTAGCCTCAGCCAATAATGTGCTTGCCTTAACTCACAAATGACCACCCTGGATGGGGAAAAATTTTTTAAAAATGAAGAAGATATTTTCCAGCTCCATCCATGTAAACATGGAAAATGTTCTTCTTAGCAAAGTGTCACAAGAATGGAAGAAAAAGTATCCAATGTACACAGCCCTATTGTGAAACTAATTTATAGATTTCATATGAAAGCTATAACCCAATTATAGCCTAAGGATATGGGAAGGGGGAGGGGGAGGGAAAGGGAGGGGAGTGGATGGGTAGAGGGAGGGTAAATGGAGGGATCACCTCTATGGTTTATCTTCCAAGGGTACAAGTGAATCTTTCTAAAAGTAGAATATAAACATCTTAACATAATAACTAAGAAAATGACAAGAAGTCTAAGTTAACCAGTTTGATGAAAATATTTCAAATTGTATTTGAAAACACCACACTGTACCCCATGATTACATTAATGTACACAGCTATCATTTAATTTTAAAAAATGAAGAAGATAAATCTCTTCCTGGTGCTCTACTGGACAGAAAATTAAAAAAAAAAAAAGAAATGATACAGATAAGAAAACTTGGTATTTGATTAGGTAGGTAACTCACCACTGGATACAAAAACTTAGCTTCCTGCAACACTAAAATTCCCTTCGCCCGTATCCTCATGTGATAAGAAACAGCCGTATGTTTTGTTGTATCAAAAAAGCAGCTGAGGCATAAAAGTAGAATTTCACTATTGATTCTGTGCACATTCAGTATAGCAAGTTATTATCTCATTTTACAGATGAGGAAACAGTTGGAGAGGTCAAATAATTTGCCCTGAACTACACAGATTTGAAGTGGTAGAATCTGTATTTGAACTTCAGAACTTGTATTCCTAACCCCTGGAAGAGATCTATAATTTACAAGGTTTTAAGTTTGTCTTCTGGGCATCTAACCACAACATCACATTCTTATGGGACCTGGATACTAATGATAAATGAGATTTTGGAGCCCTCTCCCCACCACCAGGGAAGAAAATTCCAATAAGAAGAAATTTTAACTTCCTGAGAATCATTCAAGTTCGCAGGAGTGCCAATGCCCCAGGAGTCTCCCACCACAAACTCACTAGGTAATTCTTTATCAGTCATGGCTTTGACAACCATTTTAAAGGTAATAAAGTCAGTATTATACCCAAAATTTAAAAATCTTTTATTTGGTTACATTTAAATGTTATAATTGTACTTACTTAAATGAAAGGATATATGTCATTTTCCCCTCAATAAACCTCCAATTACAAATTGTAATCTCCAGTTACAATTTGAGGAAAAAGAGGTATATATTACTCATAATCTTTTAATATATGGATTAAAGATGAAGAGTTAAGAAAACAAATCTTTACTACCCATGACAGTCTTTGAAAAAGTATGAGACTTAACAAAAACATCTCTTCAAGTACAAATGTAAAGTTTTAATATTTATTGAAGTTAATATTTATTAGCAACTAGCTCAAAAAAAAAAAAATCAAAATGAAGTGCTTATGACAACAAAACATATGGGCCCATCTGCTCCAGCAGGTCATGATTCCACAGAAATATTTCCTGGAAAACTGAAAAAGGCAAAATGAAACAAAACAAAGCTCACAAAACACGAAAGGAGAAAGTTAACTATTCTAGGGATTTTTAACTTGAACAAATATTTTACGTTTAACGGATCTTTTTGGAAGCTTGTGTGTTCTAGAATTTTTTGTAGTTATAAACGTATTCATCATGTATACTTCTTTAATAGCATTTTTTGGAGTTTTATTCATTAACTCTTTATGTGTAAAATCATGAATTGCCAATCTCAGGTTTTGCCATATGTGGTATTTTTTTCTTAAATATTACATCCATGATTGGCCAAGGATTTCGGGTTTTTTTTCTTTTTTGGATTTATTTTTTCCTTTTGTTATTGTTGTTGTTTATTTTATTTTCGCTAGTTCCTAAAATCAAAAAACCAAACTGCAACATCTACTTATCAATGTAGTTAAAGAATAAAAGTGAGATTTAGGTCTGGCGCGGTGGCTCACACCTGTATTCCCAGCACTCTGGGAGGCCAAGACAAGAGGCCTGCTTGAGCTCAGGAAATGGAGACCAGCCTGAAATAGTGAGACCCATTTCTACTAAAAAGAGAAAAATTAGCTAGGCATTATGGCAGGTGCCTATAATCCCACCTACTCAGGAGGCTGAGGCAAGAGGATTGCTTGAACCCAGGATTGAGAGGTTGCTTTGAGTTAAACTGATGTCACAGCACCCCAGCCAGGGCAGCAGAGTTAGACTCTATCTCAAAAAAAACAAAACAAAACAAAAAAAAAAACAATAGTGAGCTCTATTTCCAGGAGTACAATTCAGTGATGAGTTAGAGCAACAGAGAGAAAGAAAAAGAAAATATAGTTTAGACTTTCCATTGGTGTTTTCAGGTCACAAAGTTCATTATTTCAATGATGAGAAATGGCATGCGGATATGGTTATCTAATTTCTTGAGAGTCTAATTGTACGCCTAGGGAGCTTCAGGGCAGGAGTGTGTGGTGGTCTCCTGCCGTGTGCTGTGGCCATCGAGTAGATGCTTGAGCTACCTGCTGAGGAAATCCAAAATTAAGAAGAGGCTCCAAAGTGCATCAGTGTACCTACCACTAGGAAATTAAAAGTACTGAGACTACAACTGTGTTTTATCCAATTCTAGCATAGCTGTAAATATGGATCTGAATTTAAATGGTCAGTGACTAAAATATGAGCCTCAGACTTTTACTTATCCAACTACAAGCTCTGCTTTCCTCAGCTGACACAGCTGGATGGTCCAGGACAATAACTGAAGTGTTTACATGTAACACAGCAAATGTGTGGATACCTTGTTTTGTATCATTGTGACAAAAAGTATTTGCTGGCAGATACATTTGAAGCCACATCAGAACTACACTAGAGCAAATAAAACCCCCATTTATGTTCAATATGTATCAAATATTTTCTAAAGATCTATTAAGTACATTTTGTGTTTTATCTTTCTAAACTGAAGAAACATGCCAGCAATGGAACCCATACATGTGCACATCTTTTGAAATAAAGACTAGCCCAGAAAATTATATTTCAACATTATTGGGCACAACTTCCAGACAGTGATGTTAGTAATGAAAGGTTTGATCTGGAAAGAAATACCAGCAATTAGCTCAGTGGTAATAAACAGCACAGAGGTCAGAAGGTAATGATGGTATCGGTGATAGAAATAGAATGACCAGCAGGCAGTGGGAGTCCCCCAGCAATGCACGTCTGCTCGAGAGACCGCGCACTCGCAGGTAGAGACGTGAATTAAATGAAATGTGAAGAATTCTAAATTTTACCAACAGTGCACTCAACTTGCTCTAATGCAGCAAGGACTTTCTGATGAGAGAGCCAGTATTTTAGTAATAACACATGGTTATAGAAATATTTTAGAATATCGTATCTCTAAAATGGAAGTGTAACTCAGGAAAACATCAGTATGTGTTTGTAATCAAGGACACGCAGGCACACGCTGTGTGTACACACAACATTGAGCAATATATTATTCGAAAACTACAGAAAAGACAGCGTCAGAAATATTCTCCGTTTTTCTTTCATAGCATCATTCCCCCCTCTGGCTCTTTATGAACGAATTAGAACGGCCAGATTCTATCTCTCTCTGTATTGCACAGACTTTCTCACGGTATTATGGAAAATGGTCTATCACTTTCTATGATTTTATTTTTTGTGTGTAGGAGAAAAGGAAGGCATATCATATTAAGCAATAAATCACTAGAACAGATTTAATTCAGTATATGAAAAAACAAAAGTTAGATCTCTACATTTTAATATGGTCTATCTGAAAATCCTTAATCATTTGAAATTTACTAAGTGTGTTTTATTATAGTTAATTGTTAATATTTAATTATTCACTTCTCACAACTCATTATGATTCTAATAACATATTTTTCTAAGTAACAAAATATACCATCATACAATATAGAAACATATTTCTTGCCTTATAGCTTAAATAAATGATCACTTTTGATTTTCTTAACAATCTTTTGAGTAGCTATTAACATCTAAAACTGGAAAGAAATTATGAATTTAGTAACAAAAAGCTAATTTATATCAAAATTCTTATTTGGGAAATTAAATTACCAGGCTAATTATTGAAAATATTTAGGCACATATTAAAATACACTTAGGTACCGCTCATTAAAGAAAGCACTGAGATGGAAGTACCATGTGTCAGATCACTCACCAGAACTCTTTTAACATTCCTGGAACATTCTAGAAGGTTTCCCAAGTGGCAAAAAGTGGACCCCTCCCTAAAAGCCTTTATTTCCAATGTTCAGGCAAATAAGAGCCTTCAAAGGTGTGGTAATTAGGTTCCCTTAATTATAAAGATATATAAGGTAACATGAGATTTATTTTCTCTTAAGGAAATCAATGACATAATTGTTTAAGTCTATTTTATTACTATAAAATACCCATCATAACAGTTTAATTTCTAACAGTGCAAATGGCTCTTAACCATGTGGTAGCATCACTGCTTCAATATTATCATAATTAGGAAGTTATAGGTAGAAATGGGTATTAGAGTTTTTCATTGTTGGCACCAAGAAGAATTCCGTGATTTTTGGCATCTGGGAAGATTTGACACAAATGAACATTTCTTTTCAGGCAAGCTCCCCACGGACACGTGTCAGTATGCATAATAAACGCAATGACATTAGATAGTGCTATTCAAACACTTTCTTGGCAGTCTCAGCAAGCAAGGAGGGCACTGCCCTTTGGCCACAGGGACCAGAGCATCTCACCCAGACATCCGTCCAGATGGGAGGGTGACACGCTGAGCCACTGGGGGCACTAATGGAATGACTTTACAGTATTCATGTTTGAAAAAGACAAAAACCAAGAGACAATTTCACTGGTACCAAACACAGCGCTTAGAAAAAGAAAAAACAGACAATTTCACTTTCTCCTTAAACATTAAAAAGAAATCAACAACCTAGAACACTGCTTTTCATTTTTCAAGCTAATATTAAAGCATTCTGATGGATTAAAGCAATCCTCCTCTAACTGTCCTATGAAAGTGGTGATCTAAAATCAATAGGTACAGTACATTATAGCATTATAAATTTTAATGATTTATTATACTATTATGATAAATATAAATGAATCTTTGGTAATTCAGAAGTACAGGCACACCACACCTAAGGTTATGCTCTGTCCTGTGATGAAGAGGCAATGAGGGGGGGCAGTTCACCTTGTGCATCTTAACGTCGACCATCACGACAGGCTGCTGACCCTTCACGCCTTTGCCTCCAAACTGTGACGTGCACTCATCATCGGGATACACGTATAAATGTCATTGCTTTGTAAATGCAAAGCATTTCTCTTCAGCAAGTTTTATCTATGTTTCACATATTGAAAATGTGCTATCTACTTTTGCAATATAAACCTTGTCAGTTCTAGTTTCCTAAACCAAATCTAGTATACGCTAGCAGGAGCCGTCAATGAAACAAACGCAATTAGTTCATCCACATTCTGACCTCTGATGTCACAGCTGCAGCAGCGGATGGGTTTCAAATTTACTTCTCATTGCTGGTGTCATAATCAGGAATCCATTAGCACTCTCAAGAGAAAACAGGATACCTGGAGACACACTTAGCCAAGGAGGTGAAAGATCTTTACAAAGAGAACTACGAAACACTGAGGACAGAAATCGCAGATGACACAAACAAACAGAGAAACATGTGCTCACAGATCAGTAGAGTCAACATGGTTAAAATGACCACATTACCCCAAATGGGTCACAGATTCAATGCAATCCTATCAAAATACCACAGTCATATTTCACAGATCAAGAAAAAATAACTTTATGTTTTGTTTGGAACCACACACAAAAAAATAATTTTATGCTTTGTTTAGAACCACCAGAGAGCCCAAATAGCCAAAGCAAATTTAAGCAAAGAAAAAACCTGGAGGCACCACATTACCAGATTTCAAACTATATTACAAGGATATCATATCTAAAACAGCATGGTATTGGTATAAAAATAGAGACATAGATAGAACAGAACAGAGAACCTGGATGTGGGACCATGCACATAGGGCCAAATGATCTTGACAAAACAGTCAATAACATACACTGGGGAAAACAAGTGCTATTCAATAAATGGTCCTGGGAGAATTGGACAGTCACAAGCAGAAGAATGTAACAGGACCTCTATCTCTCACCACTCACAAAAATTAAGGTAGATAAAAGACTTAAATGTAACCATAACAATGCTAGAGGAAAAGGTTGGAAAAACTTTTCTAGATATCAGCCTAGGCAAAGAAATTACAAAGAAGAACCGAACGGCAATCACAGCAACGATAAATATACATCAATGAAACTTAACAAAATTATAAAGCTTCTGCACAGTGAAGAAACTAATTAACAGAGCAAACAGACAACCTACAGAATGGGAGATTATATTCACAATTGCCAATAAAGGGCTAATAACAAGGATATGCAAAGAACTCAACCAAATTAGGAAGAAAAAATAAATAAACAGTGGGCCAAATCACAAACAGAAGCTTTTCACTAGAAGATAGACAAAGGGCTAACAAACATATGGAAAAATACTGAAGGCCATCAATCATTGGGGAAATGGAAATTAGAACAATGAGATATTTCATCTTACCCTTGTTAAAATGCCTCCTATTAAAAAGTCCAAAAACAATAGATGCTGGCATGGAGCAGAGAGAAAGGAACCATTGTATATTGTTGGTGGGACTGAAATTAATATAACCTTTTTGGAAAACAGGAGGGAGATTCCCCAAATAATTCAAAGCAGACCTACCATGGATCCAGCAATCACACCACTGGGTGTTTACCCAAAGGAAAAGAAGTCATTTCATCAAAAAGACATCTGCACGGGAATATTTATTGCAGTACAATTAACAACTGCACAGATGTGGGATCAACCCAGGTGTCCATAAATCCATGAGTGTATTCACAGAATTTGTATATGTATGCTACAGAATACCAACCAGCCATGAAGCGGGATGAATTAAGGCCTTTCGCAACAATTTAGATGGAAATAGAGAACATTATCCTAAGTGAAGTATCAAAGAATGGAAAAACAAACATCACTGTACTCACTATTAAATTGGAGCTAATCAATAAGCACACATGAGCACAGAGGGAAGTAAAACTCAGGGGAAATCAACGGGGGTGGGGAACCTACCTGAGGGGCGTAATGAACACTATGGGTGACGGGCACACTTATCCCTCACTCAAGAATAACAAAATCAATCCACGTAACCAAAAACGTTTGTACCCCTGTAATATCTTGAAATAATAATTAAAATAACCTTGCTTGTCTGCAACTAGCCAAGATTACCCTGCCATATACCTGCTTTGAAAGAGAAATAGACTGAAGGCCCCAAAGGAATCCAGAGTAAATGGCTAATTATAGAGTTCGCTGCATTCAGCCTTATTATCATATTATTTTAATATAAAATGCAAAACCTAGGATGATTATTTCCCTAAAAAGAAAAGGCTATGCACACATACAGAGCTTGAGCTCATGATAAATGACAAATGTTGCAGAGGAGTCTGTTTCATAGCTCAACAAAGTATTAGAGAAATCTCGTTTTGATTATCATGCATTTATTCATTCAGCAAATAGCTATTAAATGCCTATTTTGTTCTGAGCATTTTTCTGAAGGGCCATGAGATCGATGGGGCCCCACCCCACATAGCTTACAGGTCAGCTTTATTTTAGAAACACTTAATATCTGACGTCTGCTTCTGCTTCTTCCAGAAACTCAATTTTGTATCTCCAACAAATCAGCGTACGTATTCCTACGCTGACTTGCATATAGTAAACATGTAATCAGGGCCTGACAGGCTGAATTAGTGTTTTCCTTTTTAATTGATAAGTGTCTAGAATTAAGGCTCATCCTGCACCTTCAACATTACTGGTTACTTTACTAGCACACAGAGGGTGGAAACAAGAACCTAGGAACGTACTCTTACGTGTTCTGTGAGAATTGGTACCAGGTCTCCTTTTACCTTTGAAGTCTCCGTTGCTGGAATGGGGTTAATGGGGAGAGTCTGGGAAAAGCCGTATTCCACCAAACAGGAGTCCTGAAGCAGGAGTCTCAGGGCAGTTTTGCCTTCAACGCCTCCGCCTTCTCCCACAGCACACAACCCCCAACCCTGCTTCCTGTTGCTGTCCAAATTCTGCTGCCACCTGCCTTGAGGTCCTTTGGTGCTGCCAATCCTATTTATTCTTTTCTTCCTGGAAAGCCTGTGGCTCACCTTCTCCAGATGATTACAATGGTCTGATGTTACCTGGACCCATTAAACTCCCAGGTCCCAACATCATAAAAAGTGACCTTGTTAAATTAGTGCTGTGGTGCTATTCTAGTAAGTGGGAAACTACCCAAAGGATTTATAATCCCAAGTACATCAGTGGGGGATACAAGGGGGATTTTCACGAGCACCCTGTTGGCATTTGGTTATAGAGACCGGGGACCTACTACACACCTGTCCCCGCAGGAACTGGGAAATGTGTAATGCACAACACTGGAGCCACAGCCAGGCTTCGGTGTCCAGTGGTGCAGGATGGACACCTGCTTCCTCTGGGGACCCTGGGTAGACAATTAAAGATGGAAGAACCTTACGTGTCCCCACAAATCCCTCAGCCAGTCACCCTCCTGCTCCAAATGGCCTTCCTGCTTACTCTGGAAAGTTTTTATTTGTGTGGCCTTACGTTGCCAGTTGTTTTGAGGCATCTTCCATACAATTTTTTTTAACTTTAATAAAAATGCCAAGAACAGATATTAAACAATAACACAAAGATGATATATATTCACTCTCAAAAAATATTTAATAATTTATCAGATGAGATTGGGTGCAATCATGGTGGTATGGGCATAGACAGTAATTTAGTTATCTGTGCTTTAAGAATGCTGGGAATAATGAAAGGTTTGGTATGATGCAGAAAGGAATCTGAGTTCTAGTTAGAGTATCAGGTTTTTGGAGGGAAGTTACTCAACTTGTCTTTAGTTACTCAAGTTACTCAAGAAGGTCTTCTATTTATAAAGTGGGGAGGAATGGGTCCTGGTTTAAGAACTGGTAATAGAAACACAAAGAGATGAGGATACAAGTTTTTTGAAGCCGAGGGTTCAGTCAAATGCATCTTCACACTCCCGGTGGCACCCACTCGGCCCACATGCCTATGGAGTGAATATACAAAAGTGACATAAATTATACAGGGACATGAAGATGTGGCCACAGCCTCAGTGCATTACAGGGGCTGAGGATCTGACACTGAAGCAAACAGACAAGGGTCTTACATTCGAATGAAGAGTTACAGGGAAGTAACACCCACCCACAGTCATAGACAGGATGGTCTTTCATGGTGATAATTTCCAGAAAGGAGGTAGAATAGGCCGTTGAGATAGAGCCTCTGTAGGAACAGACGGACCCCTGCAAACCATATTATGGTTTAGACATTTTCCCAAGTACTACAGGAAGCCATTTTTAAGAGATCAATCTATCATTCTAAACTTCATGTGAACCTATCTGGAACAACAGAAGTTATAAAGAAATAGCCTTTTTGGATCTGAAAAACCATGATGCACAGAAATCACAGAAAGGACCAGTGAGGAGGCAACTATAATTATGCCGAAACCATGGTGGCCGGGAATCTGGGGTAGTGGTGGAGGGAGTGAGGAAAAAGGTGCTGAAATGCAGCTAAGAGGACATGGCGGTTCAGAGAGCGAGAGTTCTAAAGATGTCCCTTGCTCAGGATCCCGGGCCCATGTGTTCAAGCTCACTGAGGGTCTCTTCTGAAAGGAGAAGGCAGTCTAACGTTAGACTAGGGGTTACCAATCAGTTGCCCTAAAACAGGGAGCTGGATTATCCAGGCTCCCCCATTCTAATCACACGAGCAGGTAACGGGTGAGAATTATCCAGCTCTAGCAGGGGCAATATATCAGAGGAGGGGAGGGACGAGGCAGAAAAGTGGGTCGGGGAGAGTCAATGTCAGAGAGGAAGAAGGAGCCAGCAGCCCGGGAGGACAGGGAGACTGCGGAGGCTGAGAAAGACCCTCAGACCCAGCGGGGAATGAAGCAAAGAGCCCACCATGGGACGGCATGGAGCTGAACCTGGCCATGACCAGAATGAACCTAGAAGGCAATCCTTCCTTAGAGCCTTCAGAGAGGAAGGCGGGGCTGCTGACATGATTTCAGCCCAGTGAGACTCACGTGGACTTCTGACACAGTGAGACACAGAAGCATGTGTTGCTTTTAGCCGCTGAGTTTGCAGCCATTTGCTACAGTGGCAGCACCAAGCTAACCTGGAACTAGAGGAAAGATGTACACTCTGAAGGCTCCGCTCTCCAACAGGGGGGTAAGGGAAGGGAGGGATCCTCCACTGAGATGGGAAAGACGATGGAAGAAGATTTCAGGAAGCAAATAGAAAACGAAAGTTTTGTTTTGAACACATTAGGCTTGAGGTGTCTATCATTCATCCGGGTGGGGGTGACAGGAAGGCAGCTAGAAAAACACAGGTTGAGAGCTCAATGAAAAGGTCAGGGCTGGAGGCACAAATCGGCTTCCTAAATGTGTCATAACATACACAGTGTTACTGGTGTGTTTGAAAACAGGGCTTTTCATATGCTCCTAGGGCTAGAGACAGATAAAATGTCTTCGGGATTTGTTTATTAATGGCGTCTAAGGGAAACCAGGAGAGTTAAGGAGAGGAGATACATAATGTTATGGG
>NW_003852428.1:13769212-13776380 GCF_000181295.1 Otolemur garnettii | reverse complement strand
GCCAGAGGATCACTTAAGCCCAAGAATTTGGGGTAGCTATGAGCTATGATGCCACAGCACTCTACCCAGGGCAAAAGAGTAAGACTCTGTCTCAAGAAAAATAAATAATAATCACAACAATAATTATATGGTTTTATTCAGTTTTTAAAAACTAGTGAACATACTTTTGAGGATAAATTCACTTATAAGTTAAATTTTTTTTATTAGATCATTTTAAAATCTATTGCAACTCAATTGATACACATTCCTGCTATTTGAATATCAATCCTCCATGAAAAACTATGAAAAGGTCCTCATCAGTCTTAGTCATGAACCTACTTCTGCGTGGTATTTTTTGTGTTTATTCAAATATTGTTTTATTTAACTTAGACCTGTTAAATATGTCAAACTGCCAAGCATTTCAAATAAAAGAAACTCAAAACTTATGCAGAAAGTCTGTGAACACGGCAGGTATTCAAACCCCCTCCAACTTTAAAAGGACGCCTTCTGCTGTAAGCAGAAATTGATACATAATTAGGCCCCATGCAAGGAATTAAAGTTGACACTGTGCATCATAAGAAATTCTCAAGTTCATTATCAACCATAAGTAAAAAGAGCCTGGGGGGAGAGAGATATTCTTCCCTCTAAGTCATATTCAATATATGACCTCAGAATTTTGTCAATAATTTGCAACAAATCTGGAAACAGATGCTGCCCATTCAGGGTATGATGCGACATGCAATGTGAGTCTACCCAGAGCAGTGGAAGCTCTGAAGAGACCTGCTCAATTCTGAAACATTATGTTTCACAGAAACCCAAAAAACACATACTTGAAAGTCAAAAATAAATGCAGTGTTTTCTCAGCCAGGCCCAAGACTCTAAATATTACGTATACATAGGTGATCCCCTAGGCTTTCATCTCCAACTCCGCCCTCCCCACTGAGCTATGGACTCATCCAGCTAACTGTCTACTTCCCACTTGTGCTGGTACTTACCAGACTTCTCTATTTCACTCGCCCAGAGCACAATCTGCTATTTCTCCCCTTACCCCCATCCCATCACCTTTCCTCTCTCCCAGGCATCCTCATCTCTGCAAACGGAACCACCAGCAACCCAGCTGTAGGGGAAAAAGAAACCCAGAAGAGCTTCTAGGCCCGTCTCTTTCCCTTACATCACACAGAAAATACATCAGCACATTTCTGCTGAGTCTGCTGTCCTGCAGAGTGTATCCTGAACCCTCCACTTAACGCCCTCTCTGCTGATGCCAACCAGCATCAAGTATTGTATATGCCAGCATCACCTCCAGCCTAAATTTCTCCAACAGCTGAGACGGTCGGTTTCTCTGCTTCCCTTCTTGCATCCTCACACCTGCCCACCACCTGCAGAGTCTATTTCCCACAGGGCATTTCACTCCCTTGGTTGAAATGTGCAGATGGCTCCTCTTCAAATCATCATCATCGTTGTCGTCCTGCCCAGAGTCTGGATGTGATAGGCCTCTGCCTACTTCCCTGATTTCATTTGCTTCTACCCTTCCCCCTTTTTACTAAGCCCTGACCATTTGGCATTTTTTTTTTCCTCCCTCAGACCCATAAAGCAACTTCTTCAGCCTTCAGGAGGACACATATCCTGCTCCTCAAAGTGTGGGCATGGATGCCACTTCTCCTGGCTGGTACTGCCAGCTGTCCCCAACTCACTCTCATTGCCCAGGTATCTCATTCTCTTTAAACCACTCATCCCTATCTGAAACTGTATATATTGCTTTTGTTTTTAATCTTTGGTTGATTTTGCTCCCATCCTTATTATTTCTCTCCCCAAGTAAGTCAATGTGGTTTAGAAATATGCCTCCCCACTCACTTTAGAGTAATTTATCTAAGGTTGCCTTTATTTTTTTGCTACTGAACATCAAAAATGTATGCCCTTTAAGAGTATGAATTTCTTTCCAAATCAGTGACTCTCAATGGACCCTCTGTCACTGTAACAGTTCGTCTTGACTGAGGAAGAATTATTAATCACTCCCTGACACCCTAATGGGAGAATGACATTTCTTGAACTTTTTGGAGAACAATATTTTAGGATAGCAAAAATCTCAATACTTATTTTTTGGCCAGGATCAAATAATATGACCCAACACTGACCTGTGAAACAACAGAAGGAAAGCCTTGTCCGAGGGTCTGAGTGTTCTCCAGCCCTGGGAGAATAAGTCTAGACAAAGCCCACCTGAGATCAGGTTGGCTTGAAGCCACCTGCCCAGAGGGCGCTTGGAGCTGAAAGCCTTTCCCTTCCTCACCTCTAGCACTGGGCACTGGACCTCATGACCAAATAAGTGATGATAAACTTCCACTTGGCCAGACTCTATTAACCTTTTATCATTAGAGTTTCTTCTGAGCAAAATCACATTGAGAATCTTTTAACCTACACAATGACCTCCCTTAAACATGAGGAGAAATTTAGACCTGATTTATTTGACAGCAATTTGGTTTGAGTCCTAGTATTTGTTATGTTGATTTATGATAACAATATAAGTGCCAATGACAAAGAGTTTTATGACTTGTTCTGGACACAAAGACACCAAGTTCCTCTTTTGCTCCCCGTGCACACACTGACTTCCCTCTCCGTGCACAGACTAAAGTCACTTGGCCATTCCATGGGCATAGAGCCATCTCAAGAGCAGAGCGACCTTCACAAGTGGCTCCTCAGCAAACCCAAGCCTGGTGTAGGCTGGGAAGGAGGACATTTGGTTTGCACCATGAAGGAACTGACCTTCATTCATGTTCCCTTGTGAATTATAGTGGGAAAGAGTAAATACTTCAAACTCTTTTGTTGAAAAGATGTTGAGGATTTATCTTTTAGAATAGCCGATTTTCATAATAAGCCCCAAAGCATGAAAGGCATGGAAAGTTCATTAGTACCTCCAGCTCATAGGGGAGAAATTGAGGCCCTGAGAAGTGATGTGACAGGCCCAGATTAATAAACCACTAAGTTTTAATGCCTCCAATTTCTTTGATTTTTACTCTCACCCAGGGTCATCCACCTTCCTTAGCCACTCTGCTTCCTCTGCCCATGAGAGCAAACCCTTTGGGTTCTGGCTGATTGCCCATGACTTTTAAGGAATAGACTGTTATTACGAATGTTATCTAAATCAATTGTAGCAAAAATACGTTTATTGTTGATCCAAAAATACTATCTGCAGAGTTAGATTTCTCTTGAAGAACTATGATCAATTCATGTTCCTGATAGGAATAATACATTATAGGTCTGGCTACAGGGTTGCCTTTTTGGATTTCAGCTGCATATTAGTTTAGGGAGAAAACAACATTGTGAGCTATCAAGGGGAACTCTGACTGGGGAAATGAGAAGTCACCTTATCTAAGGCCTAAAGATAGACTGTAATTTGGAGTCAAGAGTTAGGATATGAATTTAGGGTCCAAATTATTGGGGAAATTGTAACAGCAAAACCTGTCCACTTACAGCCTTCAAAGTTTCATTTTTAAAGAGTCAGAGCCATCATTGTCAGTCTTCACTTTGATCACGGAGTCTTTGTATTTTAATGTTATACAGTGTTTATCAGGATGCAACGCTAAAGTTTTTCCTGAACTCACAAAAGATAAAGTAAACAGACACATTGTCCAGCTATTCCCTTCCTGCTCCCTGCCAAGCACCCAAGCTCTGAGAGTCCATTCCTATCTCCATAATAGCATCTTACACCAGAGTATTCAGCCAAGCAAGGGTCTGTTCCGTTAACTGGAATCCTCCCAGCCAGAGTCCTAGTCTGGCAAACCTTCCTTCATCTCCAGCTCAATTGTCAACCTCTATGTGAAGATGCACTTTGTCCTCACAAGGAGACGCGTCACTTGTGCTCTTATGTCTAAGACAGATGGTTTCCAGGGGTGTCCAGCCTTTTTTTCTTTTCTCCCTCACATTGGAGGAATAAGAGTTGTCTTGGGCCACACAGTAAATACACAAACACCAATGAAACTTGATGAGCAAAAGAAGAGGTCAGTGCGTACTTTTCACAAAATCCAACACTACATATAAGCAAAATAATCCTCAAATAATCTGTGCACAGTCTGCAGGCCACCAGTTGGACACCCCTGGTTCACCTCTCACTAATGTATTATAAGCATTTGTTTCTTTAATCATCAGCCCTCTCCAGACTCTGAGCTCTTTGGTGGTAAGTATTGTATCTTATTTCTAGTTGTGTTTCCAACACAAAAAAGTGATCAAGGGATATTTATATTAAAAGCAAAACATCCCATTGATTTCATTTCTATTTACACAAATTCCAGCATCAGATGTTCAGGAAACCTGGATGGTAAAGGGAAACCACAAAAGGTAGAGAATACAGCAAGAACACGCCTGATAGGAAACCCCAAATAAAGGAAGTGGACGCTCCATTCCCTCACCCGAGCAGCACTGAATTTGAGGATTAAGAGACATGATTTTACAAAAGAGACATTTCAAAGTGAAAAGTTTTATTTTATTATACTTCCTTTCCTTCAATAAATTATTACTCATGCTTTATGACTTGGAAGTTTTGTATTTATAGAAACTAAAAATTTTCAGAAATAAATAGTTAACAATTTCTAAAGAATAATATTAAACACTTTGGTATCCCTGAAATTGCCAATAACCTAAATAAGCAGATTTATGCCAAGATACACTGAATCTTAGCCATGCAACTTACTTCCTCCCGGTAAATTTACTGAATAACTTTGAGCATAAAGGGAAATGACTCACTGAAAATATGGCTGCAAACACTGAAATGAAAGGTTATATGACTTACTAAGACCAAGGTGCTTATTATTTCTAAAAACAAAAATTTAATACTTTCATTATTTTTTGAGCCAATTAACAATAGCTTAAATGAAACTTAAATCAAGTCCCATGCTTAACAGAGTCACAGAATTTCTCTCCTCAGTGGTGGCTTCTATTTCTTGAGAGCGTATTTTTTCGCTCTGGGTGAAATAATGTTGTGAACGTATTTGTGGGCAATAACAATCAGGTTTTTTGTGACATTTTCTAACAAGTTTTTTTCCAAAGTCAAGATTTCTTAATCAAAATCCATTTTGCCTTGGGGTTGATTTTATTTTAATGTCAAGATGGCATTCAAATAGTAATTATCTTGTTTCAAGTAGCTTGTATAAGTAATAAAATTATGGCTTAACTTGCTTCTTTCCCACAATTTTGTAGACATACACGTATATGTGTATGTGTATACCACTCGCTGAAGCTTAAATTAAAATAATCTTTCTGAAGTTCTTCTTATTAAAACCACTTATGACATTTATGAGAAATTTAAGCACATCCCGATGCTTCCATCAAAATGAAAGAGAAATGTCACAAGAACGATTGCTCCTGTGGCATTCAGGACTCAACCAATAAATCCCTCTGTGGACATAATCAACTAGCCAAATTGGAAGAAGCCCAGTTTGGCATTCAAAGACATGAATTGACATGTTCTGAATTTAGTTTCTATATATTCATTTGTGCTTTCCATTTCAGGCACTATATTGTTTCAGGGTTGGATTACGGTGGTGTTGATCAGTTTGTTACAGTTTCTTGGGTGGTCAACGTACAGAAGTTTGACTCTATTTTCATTTCAGTCTACCAAGTTTAAGAAGCCCAAGTGGTGCAGAATATACAAATTACAGAATCACTCCTACTGCTGTTAGAAACATAACTTACATTACTGTTTTAATAACAGTAAGATGAACTTACTAAGATGAACTTCATCTCTGAGGTACACTCTTGTGCACATAAATGATGAAGAGAAAATCTTGAAATGTAAACCCTGAGGCACGTACAAGGCTGTTCATGGCTATAATGTTTATAATAGCAAAAGCTAAGAAGCCACCAAACACTGGCCGAGGGGAGAATGGATGAACCGTGGGCACAGTGCCGTGATGGAATCCTCTAGAGCAATGATGCACTACAGCTGGCCTCGGAACCTGTGTTCTCATCCCTGAGCAGGATGACGTAATGCTGGGAGAGTCTACGCAGGAACGGGGGACCAGCTGTGGCCCCAATATTAGTATGACCCTGCAACATTTTGCGACCTCTTTATTCCTAAGGGTCCTTGTCTCTGGATAGTTCTTATCTGATAGGTTCACTGTGAGAACTAAATGAAGACACATATAGCAATTAGAATGGGCCACAATGCTCAATATGCATTTGCTATCACTATTTAAACATCATCTAAACCAGAATACAGTAAGATTTGAGCAAATAATCAAATATATTTAATGTTCATAGTCACTAAGCACACGTAGAAGATATTCACTGCCTTCCCTTCTTCCCTCCACTCCTTCCCCCACCTCTCTATTGTTTAGAGACAGGATCTTACCCAGCCTCCCCAGTAACTAGGACTCCAGGCCCACACCCATGAATCCAGCAGGGAGATTACTTCTAAATCTCACACTATAACTATTTTGTGGCCAATGGTTTCCTATTTCCATGTTCAGCAGCCTCCCTGAGACACTTATTTTCATAGCTGCAGTGTATGAGACACTGTCCATCCTTCTTGATGCAGGACACATACCCCAGTCTTGTGAGAAATTCCCTAAATTTCTCCCTCTTTTGCTGTTTCTTTTTGACAATATTTTTGTCCTCTGGTGTTTCCCTCAAAACGCAGCTGTTCTCCTGGGTTTTGCCTACAAGGATTGACTGTTCTTCTGATATTTCCTTTCATTGTTTAGTCTGCTTTATTTTGTTTTAAATTATATATAATCTATATATATATATATTTATTTATTTTTTATCAGACAATTATTGTTTTTTTTTTATTAGATCATAATTGTGTACATTAATTCTCTCATAGGATACAGTGTGTTACTTCTATATGCAGTTTGGAAAACTCTCATCCAGGTGGCCAACATAGCCATCGTATCTTTCTCATAATTGTTATGCTAAGACATTTATATTCAACCTTTAGAGAAATTCACCTGTACCCAAATAGAATAAACTATAGGCATGATTCCTACAATATCATTCTCTTCACCTATCCTCCCCCTCCCCTCCCTCCTCCCCTCCCCCCTCCCCTCTCCCTTCTTCTTTCCCCGTAGTCTAGGGCTCCATTTGGATTGTAGCTTTCCTAAGATAGCTAACAATTAGTTTCATAATAGTGTTGAGTACATTGGATACTTTTTCTTCCATTCTTGAGATACTTTGCTAAGGAGGACATTTTCCAGCT
>NW_003852428.1:13767625-13768687 GCF_000181295.1 Otolemur garnettii | reverse complement strand
TCTCTGTGGATTCTGGTTATAAGACCTTTGTCGGAAGCATATCCAGCAAATATCTTTTCCCATTCTGAGGGTTGTCTACTTACTTTTCTTACTGTCTGCTTTAATGCATCATCCAACATACCTACTTGTATCGTACTTGTGACCATTTCTTGGTTTCTAGAAAATTCCAGAAATAAATTTCCAACTACCCATTACTGCCATGAGTGGCCAACTCGTTACTAAAAATCATAAGCATAATGATGTCTCTCTCCCTGACATAAAGATTCCTATTTCTCACATCTCTTTCTTGATTCATGTTACATTTTTCCTGTCATCCAAACTCAAAACCACAATGCTTTGAGGCCTCTTGCTCATCTGTCTACTATATTTATTTCCAAGACCAAGAGCATCTTTCAGGAAGGGCCCTTCACTTTACTCTAGTTGCAACACCTTCATTACGTCTCATCCCTGGAAAGATGTCCCTCAAGTCTTCCTCACTGGCCGGATTCCCGGGACCCTATTTTATTCTAAGTCATCTAACACCAAGCAGGCACCTGATCTCCTGGTCCTAAACCTGATCCAGGTTTTGCCTTCGGTGTCACCATTTTTCAGCTCATACATTGCTCATTCATCATTTGTTGAGTATCTATACTGTAACAGGTGCATGGGTTAGATTATTTTTTCAGGTGATCACTTAACAAACATACCAAACAGCTATTATGCTAGGTTCTTTGTTAGGTCAAGAGCACATTTATCTGAAAATGGATTAAGAAAAAAAAGGCCCTTGACCTTAGTTCCACTGTAATTATACCGTGTTTCCCTGAAAATAAGACCTACCCCCGAAATAAGCCGTAGCAGGATTTCTAAGCATTTGTTAAATATAAGCCCTACCCTGATAATAAGACCTAATGATTTCACCATGCATTTCAGCACGGAGCAGTAAGTAAGACTGGAATATACCTTTTATCTGTCACAGCTCCTTTCTCTGAGCCATTTGCACTTGCACGGGTGTGCATGTGTGCATGTGGTAACTGTGGTCACAGGCATCCTATTGCACATGTGCGAACAGCTAGGGGAAAGGAG
>NW_003852428.1:13749016-13767293 GCF_000181295.1 Otolemur garnettii | reverse complement strand
GAAACAAGGTGGGTGTACTGAGGAATATGAGCCATTTCCCAAAATATCTTGTAGGGAAAGAGTATTTCCACAAGTGTTATGAGGAAAGAAATATGGGCACACACCAGGTCCATGTTAAACATGGGTCTTTATTACCGGATTCGTAGAGCCACTGTAAACTTCTCAGGAAAGGAAGGGGGATTTAGAGCCACCACCTTATTCTACCAGTGTTTTTTGCCTCTTTTAGGCAGACTGGTAAAGTAGGTGCATCTGATTGCCCCCATTTTAGAGATGGAGAAACTGATGTTAAGAGAAATTATGTATTCACAATAAGGGACTGTAAAATAATGGCTGATATCTATCCTTCAAAGTCTGAGCAAAGTTCTTTGTGTACACATGCTAGTTACCCCGTTGACAACATGCCTTACTAGTAACGTTCTCTGCCTCTCTCTTCCTAAACACTGTCAGTTTTTTTCATTTAAAAAAAATATTCCATTTATATCTGATCATTCTAGTTCCTTGAGTTGTGATGTGCATTTCATATCATTTGAAAAATCTTATCTTAAAACCAACTCTCCACCACTTACAGCCAGTCCCTGAGTTACCAACGAAAAAGGCTATGTCAGTTTGTGATTGAGTCCAATTTGTATGTAAGCTGGAACAGGTACATTTACTTATTTCTCGTATCATAGCCTCTGTTTGTAAGTGGGAGCTGTATGTAAAGTCGGAGTGTCTGTATAGGGGCATATCCCTCCACAGAACACTTGGAGCTAGCTGTGTTTGGGAATTCTGAATTTTTGAATACAAAGGTGCTATCCTTCCACTGCGGAGTCCAAGGGAAGTCCTCGGAATCGATGCATTAAAGTTTTGGCAAATCACGTGTGATGACTCACGCAGTGAGACTGATAACACTATAAATAGCTGTATGACAATTCAGGTCACGTTTAGATCCAAAAAGCTTCAGGCCACATTGTCACTGTCAGACCTTGCTGACAGACAGCACATTGCTAATTGTTTCTAGGAAAAGTCTTCAGAACTTACACGACACACACAGAAACACACACTCCCATGCACGTGCACACACACCTGACAGATTGAGAGTCAAATGATTACGGTAAATGTACTTTGATAAAATACTCCTTCCGCTTCTCACCTTTCCCACGTTTCTGAGTACTGCCAGGAAAAAAATGATCATTCAGTGGTACAATTCTCCATAAACCAATTTTTTTTTTCATTATCAAATAACTAAAGCCTATTCCCGGTAAAGCAAACAATAATGACCATCACCCAAGTCACCCTTCAGAAATCAGAAGAGCGTTGTCTTGCGTGCTCATTTTATCAGTAAATTATTTTCTCTCTCAGGTCTTAACTTTTTAGCTAAAAATATATAAATTCCAGGAAACACACAGATTAACTGGAAGCTATCTTAAGTTTCTCTCCACTTTTTGAAATACATTTATATAACTTCAGAACTTGTGTGAATTCAAGTATTTTGAAAAATTAATAAGCGATGTTTAAAAACTGTTGTCTTCTTTCTGGGGTTTTCTGGTATTTGACTTTCTATTCATACGTACTACAAACCTAAGTATTTTAAAAAATAAAAACAACTCAAAATTGAATCCCAGCATATTTCCCTTTCTTCTCCTGGTACCACATGTGGTCCAAGAGTAGAGGTAATACGCGGTCCTGGCTTGTTATTCATTATTTAGCCTTTTAAAATCCTATGCGCAAGAGTCTCTATTGATTACAAACAATCTACACTCTCCACATGGGTTGTAATGAATATATTTTAAATTTCTGAATTTGTTTCCATGATGGCAGAGAAAATAGATTAGTTAAACATTCCAAACAGGAGGTGTAAGCACGTTGGGTCAGTTGAGTGTGTATAGATGACATTATCCTAATATCTCAGTTTCTTAAGGCTGGACAACGAGATGGAAATCTCTAATCCCTGTACTTATCTCAGCGGGATTCATAGCCCTTCTCTATTAACTACTGGTGCCATCTATTGGTACCAAAGGAATGGGCACCCAAATTGGTTGGTATTCAGAAGAAATATCATGTGATTCACCGTAAAATAGGTGAAATGTGAAGTTACCATCAGACCCTGATCCTCAGGGGCTTCACATTCCTGTTATTTCCCGTGACAAGGCTTATTTCTTGTTGGGGTACTCTCCTTGGGGACACAGCTTATTTTCAATTTATCGTTATTTGTATTTCAGGCCAAATATTAGCTTCTAGGTTTCTTTACAAATATGTTCTCAAGAAATGTTTAAAATAATGTGTCAAATGTATTTTAAATATCAATAAAAATATTTTAATTAATGATAATTTCACATTTCTTGAATTTAAAGTATCATGAATTTTAATAAAGACTTCGAAAGTAGTAGTTTCTATCATTATTATTCCTACTCTTCCCAAGCAAGGTATTAGGGGATCATAGGTGTACAAATTATGCTTTTGGATTTTCTTTAATTCTGAGATCTTTCTCTCTTGGGGTCTTGTTAACTCTGGAAAGACTCCCCAGGGCTCGTCCATTCCCAGAGATAGTCAATGATAAGCCTCAGAGCTTACCTTTCAGTGAAAAGTAAGCAACCCAGGGACCGCCCACACCACCACCCTCTCTGCTGGGCCCGCACACTCAGGATCAATATTCCCCATCCTATTCATCCCAGGCCCAGGAGGCACCCCTACACCCTAGAGCAGCAGTTCTCAACCTTCCTAATGCTGTGACCCTTTAATACAGTCTCAACACACAGGTTGAGAACCGCTGCCCTAGAACCTACTGAAATTATTCAAACTAGCCATCTTAACCTGTTCACTCTCCCTTGGCCTTCCCTCACCATGGAAAGCACAGTGAAGGATCTTGCCCACGTTTCCCCCTCACTCTTCCTGCCCTCTTCCCCGAGTGGCCCTGCACACCATGGGAACTGCGAGTAACAAACTATCCTTGTGATGGCACTTGACTCCTGACCTGTTTGTTGGTCTCACTATACCTGAATTTCAAAACAGTGGATCACTGGGTCTATTACCTTTTTCTGACTAAGTCCTCATGTGTGCAGCCTATGACATCTGGGCCCCTGTACATCTGGAGGTTAGAGTTGTTCTTCCTAGTTTGGGGTACAAGTGCCAGGTGACACGCTACCAAGTGAATCTGATATCTACTCTCAGCACTTTCCAATCCAAATGCCAGACTGGTCCATGTAGCAGTAGCCAGGGCATACTAACCCATCGCAGCTCTGATGTTGTTTACAGCTATGGAAAACATGACCTTTTAGTCAAAATTTTGTTTACTTGACACTGTCTCAGGAGGTTGAGCCCAACTGCAGATCTCAGCTCAGTGCTGTTTTATGTAGCCATTCTCAAGAGTCTCCTGAAAGGACTATGAGCATGTTTGAGTGGATGAGTCCCTGCGTGTGTATACACACACACACATGTTCATATACGCACACATGCACTCACATGTATCCATCTAAAATGATTTTTCTCTATGTTAATATGCAAAACCAATACTAAAGGAATTATGCAAAATAATATATTTCGGACTACCACATTTGCACTTCTTAAAATAATTTTGCAATATGTATAAGTCTGTTAAAGGCAAGTTTCATGTTTATTATATTAATCGTTCTATTTTATTTGTCTATAGGTTTGAAATATTTTTAAATATGTAAATTTTTTTTTTTTTTTTTTTGCAGTTTTTGGCCAGGGCTGGGTTTGAACCTGCCACCTCCAGCATATGGGGCCATTGCCCTACCCCTACCACAGGTGCCACTCAAAATGCAAAAATATTTTTATAGACTTTACATTTTTATTGATTCTTGTTTGGATCCTAGATTTACCTTGCTCTAGAATTTTAAATTTTTGGTTGATAAAAATTGTATAAATAGAGTAAATTTAAAGGTTATGTAAGTATGTTTAAATTTATAATATAAATAAAAATATATTACATATTATAATAAAATATAAATAATATATATAAACATAATACATATCAAATAGTCATACAAAGCAAAATGATAGAATGTAGCTTACTTTACTTAGATGTGTATGAATGATATATCAAAATGCACATAGCCTCCTTCACTCAACAAAAGAAAATAAATGTGGTCTAAAGTGTAACTTAAGGTAGGAAGCAACTTTCCCACCATCCTTGAACATAATGTCATAAAAAGTGTACTATCTTTGTTATATGGTGTTTCCCATCCCAGAGTTTTCACCATCTTGGCTATCTCCTAACACTAAAGACTGCTTCATCAAAAACATGAAAGTTTGCCTGCTGTTGTTATAAGCTGCCTTTTAGTACCGTTCCTACTTCAAAACTGCACATTGAAGATAGATATAATATACAAATATACTAATTTTAAAGGGAATGTTCATCATCACTTAAACATAAAACTAAAAATTGGCTTAATTCAATTGGCTCCTAGAGAGGAAAGATGGACACATGAAATGTGAGTATCTCCACTGGGGAATAAAAATATTGATTAAGTCATTGCTTTTATTTACATAAGACAGTACGGGGAATACCTCTAATACTTGGTGACAATGATGTTATTGTATGTTCATGAAGAATAATCTGTTAAAATACTCTGTGTAGGTTGTATTTTATTAAACAGATTCAACCTCAGATGTAATTTTATTAAACAGGTGTCATTTCAAATACCAAAGTAAAGGGACTAAAAGGGAGCAGTGACACTCTGGATAATTTAACTTAATCAAGAGGAACTTCTTTAAAAAGTGGCTTTTGAAATGGTGGTTTTTAAGAGGTTAAAAAGAGAAAATAAAAATGATTCTTTTCCAGGTGAGGAAAATCAATGGTCAGAACCCCCATGACATCAGCTCCTTTGTTTCTGCCAAATTTTTACCAGAAATTTCCAAAATAAAGAGCAGTGATAGACTGCACCTGCTAAAGCTATACCTGTCAATTGTATATTCATTCCATATATTTTCTTAGACTTTTGTATATGCCAAGTATTATGCTTCAAGCTGCATGCCATCTACTGTAACTTGTGATCGATACTTTGGAGGCCACTATCTGTAAAATGAAACTAGAAATCCAGCAACAACTGTCAAAAAAAAAAAAAAAAGCCTCACAATATTTTTAAAAACTTGATTTAAATTTTCTTCAGCAATACATATTGTAAGTAAGCATGTAATGACTACATGGCTGAAATTGTTAGCAGATAATAGGAGATTAAAATATCAATGACATTTCATGACATGGCTATGAGTTGGCACATCTTTTGTCTCTTACTTCTTATTTTATAGGAAAGTGACTTGGTCCTCAACAATTCATTCTGCCAACTCTTGTCAGTATGATTGGCAGAAAACATTTTTCTAACATGTGGCATATCACAAACACACAGCAACTGGTCTTCAACAAAGAGTTCAACCCCCTTTAATGGAGAACGGATAATGTTTTCAACAAAGGTGTTGGAAGATCTGAGTAAACATATTTTTTTTAAAAAACTATAAAAAAGACAAGGAAAAAAGGAATTAATATCTATCCTACCTTCATATAACACCATTTACAAAAATTAACTTGAAACGGATCTTAAGACATATTATAGGCTATAAAACTAGAAACTGTCTACAAGAAAATAAAGCAACAGAATCTTTGCAATCATGGGTTAGACAAAAAAAAAAAACTCTTTAAAATGACATAAAAACATGAAATTATAATTAAAATAAATATACATCACTGGAATTCATCAAAATTTCAATTTTTTTTGCTTGTCAAAAGACACTGTCCAAAAATAAAAACAGGAGCTACAGATGGGAAGAAAATATTTGCAAAACACGAATCTGATAAAGAACTTGTCTCCAGTCTACCTAAAGAACTCCCAAGACTCAATAATACAAATAAGACAGCTTGGTAAGAAAGATGGCGTATTATTTGAATGATCACCTCAACAAGTAAGATACACAGATGATAAATCAGCATCTTAAAATTGGCCATAAATAAGTCCTCAATAAAGTCAATATGAAATTTTAGTAGGCAAGGTGTTTGCTATAGACTTTAGCTACAGCTTATAAGATAATACAACTTTTCCTAAAATTATGAACATACTAATTTCCTTCCCATATTTTCATTCCAAATATATATTGTTTTTGTCAACAAGTATAGAATGGTATTGTCAGCTTCTTTCAACAATGGAGTGTAGAAATAATAGGTGTGTCAGATACCTCATCTGCAACCAGCCATGATGCCATCGTGGACACGCAACCCAGCTAAATGCCAGAACCCATTTGGTTCTAATTTTCCACTGTAAGCTCAGCCAAGAGACACTTTTCTTCCACCGAATGTCTTTTGCACATGGAAACAACCTTATCTACCTTCTTCCAAACACCAAGCATGTCTGCTCTCACTCCATTTGATTGCATTTTTAAGGCTGATTGCTTGCTGTGGCCTACTGATTACCTCATTTAAGGTTTTAATTGCATTGTCTGAAAAGCAAACACTATATCCTATGTGGTATTTAGTAATAAGGTAAAAACTAAAACATAAACTTACAGGTAAAAAGATTTACATAATTCAATGAGATTATAAGAAACACTATCATATTAGGAATGTACACATTGTTAATTGCAAAATTATACGCCATCAACCGTCACAACATGAAGAGTTGGTGTGTTTAAGTCACGTTAGTGGTTAAGTGATTCAGTCTTGGAATGTGTTTTCATTTTTGCTAGACACTCTGGCTCTGTCTCTGGAGGCTGCCACTGTGTAATTAATGTTCTTTTTTTAGGTTAGCAAAGGTAGATAGAATAATACTCTCCCAGGTATAGGAAGCCATGACACTATGTACCCCACCCACCAAAACACATGTGATTTTTTCCTAAAATGAAATATTTGCTCTGGACAACATATTGAACTCCACATGCAGACAGGAGAAAAAAAGTATGAGAAGAGTTTTATAGACACATGTGCACATACATAAGGGCATGTATAAAACATAGAAGAACAGACTGGTGTTTAACGTCTAAGTTTTAAAAATTGTAAAAAATTGTTCTGATGCCTTCTTTTTTTGGTGTGCTGGAGGCTCTTTTCTTATTTCTGCTAAGCCAGGAGCTGCTTTCATCTATTTTCGGCTGCCAGGTAGAGGATAGATGATGAATAAATTTTGAGTTAATTTGCAGAAGTGTTTTGAAATCATTTGAAAAATTACTAGTGATCACTAGGCTCCAAAACTAGGTCAGAAAGAGCAAGTCCTATAAGACACATCTTTTGTCTTTTGGATAGATTTATTAGCACTGAAAGAACTAGGGAATTCTGCAGAAACAATGCTTCTGGACTTTAGCCAAGTATCTAAGAGGGCTGGGTACAGCCTCCCACACTGCCCTTCTAACTGTCAGCATTGCTGATCATTCTTTAAGACTTATCCAGATGTCCTCACCTCTGCAAAGCAGACCTTATTCAATCCAGGTAGCATCACCAGGAAATCTTCAGTGGCTCCACAGAACATCTGCTCCCTATCATGCCCTTTTATCAGCTGTGTATCATAGCTGGTTCTAACATCAGCTCTCTCTATTATAACACGATTACAAAATAAAACATAATGTTTGGCCTACATGAAGATATCATTAAATACTGGATGAAAGCTACAGTTCAAGTCTTGCAGACAAAATAAAAAAACTTACTCTATATAGGTAGCAGTAGATATAAAGGGATATTTTAATGACAACATGGAAACAGTATTTGCTATTTCAAATGATGGAGAGTTCCTTTATAGCATCAAAATGACCTTTTATCAAATTTGTGATCTGCATAGGGACAGCTATTATTTGGATGATAAAAATAACATAAAAAGATTTCACCATGCTGGAACAATGGGTAAATCGTAAAAGAGGAAATTTAATCAGGATAAACTAAAATAGTTAACTTTAGGTTAAAATATTTTATAGTCTAGGATCAAGACACTGAAGTTTAAAATTATAATATGCATACAAGACCACACAATAATGGGTAACATTCATTGAGCAATTGTTCTGCATTAGTTTAAGCGATAAGCATTTTACAAGTATCACATAATCCAACCCTTGGAACACTAAAATATAGTAATATCAGAATATGCATGTAAAAGATGAGGCAATTGAAACTCAAAGGGCATAAGTAACCTGCTCAAGGTCACACAAAGAGCATGTGACATGACAAGAGTGAGACCTTTGACTGTCTAGGTTTAAGGTCCATACTTTTGGTCACCACAATATACTGATTCCAAGGCAGTATGGGTATGACTTGGCCTCTATGAGTATTTATAAGATTTTATGATGCATGTCCTTAATGTCATCAAAATGTCTTCCTTTCAATATTTCCTTTATCTTCCTTTATCTCTAGGTAAAGAAAAAAGTAATTGGGGGCCAGATCAGGTGAGTTGCAAGAGTGTTCCAATGAAGTTATTTGTTTACTAACTAAAATCTACCTTGCAAACAGTGCTGTGTGAGCTGGTGCATTGTTGTGATGCAAGAGCCATGAGTTGTTGGAAAAAAGTTCAGATCATTTTCATCTAACTTCTTTATTCAGCCTTTTCAGCACCTCCAAACAATAAATTCAGTTAACTATTTCTCCAATTGGTACAAATTTATAACAAACAATCCCTCTGATAACAAAATGGTTAGCAACATCATTTGGACCCTTGATTTGGATTAATGGAACTTTTTTTTTAGTCATGGAGGATTGACATCCTTTGTGCACTTTGATACTTTCTTTCAGGGTCGTATTGCTACACCCATGCTTCATCACCAGTGGTAACATGGCCAAAAACATCATCTTGCCTCTCCAAAAGGTCTTGGCAAATTTCAACTCTGCCTTAGTTTTGTTCATGTTGAGACTTCAGGACCATTTGTGCATACACCTTTCTTATGCCAACCTTTTCAGTTAAGATTTTCCTAACCCTTTCTCTATGGATGTTGACATGGTGTACTATGCTTCTCACAATCAGCCAATGATTTTAATGCACAATTTCATGAATTTTTGAAATGGTCTCATCATTTCTGCTCATTATTGGTTTCCCTGACCTTTCTTCATCAGTGACACTTTTTCTTTCCTCAGAAAAACATTTAATCTATTTGCACACTGCCATTTTCTTCATGGTACTGTCATCCTACAGTTGGATTAACATTTCCCTGATTTCATTTCCACTCTTGCCAAGTTTAACAAGAAATTTAAGGTTTGTTCATTGCTCTAATTCACACTTCAACCATTCTCACGACACCACACATACAACAACAATAACAAATCCCACTTAGCAAGACAAGGCACACATCAATGTGAACACAGCTGCTGGACACTGACATACCAAGGTTATTAAAACCTACCGAGTTGTTTTTACAGTGCTGACAACATACATAAATGGTGGCAAGTGTGCAAACTTAATTGTCAGCTCTTATACATCACATATTTCTTGAAATTACTGAATATTAGCCTTGTTTCCACCGTTTAACCCAGGAAAGTAAAATATTTTACTTTTCAATAAGCCTGGACCCAATAAAGACACAGAGAAGATGCAACATACTTATCTGTTGCACAATATGACAGCTACTCTCCATAGGTAGCTTGTGGACACCAGACTTTATTCTTGGCATCTCCATAAAATTCTCCAGAGTGTTCACATGAGTAAAAAAGATAATAGCATTTGTTTAGAAATAATTTAAATGTCAACCCTTAAAATGTTTAGAAAAGTTTGAAACTATCAATTAAAAACTACCAGCAATTAGGGGAGATGATGATATAGCAAGTGATCAAGCACTAAAGGACATTGCCAATGGGTTTGGCCATTTCCAGTTTTATCCATTTTGTGCTTTATTTGTAGGCAAACATTATTTAAATATGAACAATAGTAAAACTTTTATTTTAATATACCAGTGGTGCACAAATCAAACGGGCTATGATACATCATGCTTTAATTGTTGGAAAAAAGTCAAAATTAAAATTAATTGAAAGTTAAAATAACTCATTTTATGTGGAAAGAAGTAGAAATCTTGGTTTTTACCCCGTTCAAATCTTGTTGATCTATGAAAGGTGAGCTTTTTGGTGTGTCTCCTGTTGTTTGTGTGTTTTGGTCGTCTTCCTCTTCATTACCTATCCTAACATTCAATCACCATTCCTGAATAATTAAGTTGAGCATGTTTCATGTGCATCCTTCAAAATCATTCTCCATAGAGTTTTCTACTTATACGTGCGTCTTTGTAAAATAAATATTGTGACTTCTCATTATAAATTTATTCCCTGTTTTTCACCCTCCCCGTGATCCTTCTGAGTCTCTGCGCCTACACAGAGACAGAGCTCATTGCTTTGGACCAATTCACAGAGCTCCATGTACACTTTGCTTACCCTTCCAAGGAGGGATCTCTCCCTCTCTTTGCAACCCACACGGTGCTTTGATGAATGCCTGCTGTACACATTTCCACGTGAGCTGTAGGAGAACATCTCTAGCAATATGAGCCAGGGTACAATACAGGACCCTGAGCAACATGCAGACCTAATCGCATCAAGTCCAGCCACCCTCGCTTAAGGAAGGGCTGACCAGCACATCCCCTACCCAGGAGTGCAGGTGGGTTTCTGCTTCCCCTGTTCTTGACAGTGCTTGGTATCTCCTGACATTTGCCAGTATCATTGGTTTACAGAAGTCATCTTTTTCTGAAATTGCATGCGCAATTACTAAGAAGTATTTCTGGCTTCTATTTTGGCAACTTTTCCATTTGTGTGCTTTGCCCATTTTTCTACTAAGATAAGCTTTTCCTTTATTTATATTTGCTCCTTATGTACCTAGTTACTACTCCCTTCCTGGTGAACAGTCGTGCCTCCTCCCAGTTACCTGCTTCTACAGCTCTTAACTCTCCCTGTTGTCTTTTACTACGTTGAAATATTAATTTTGCTGCAGTCATAAAATGTTACTATTTCCTTCTTAACAATTTTTTAAATAAAAACTGATTTTGTTCAATAAAGCTTCTTCTATCCTGCTGTAATAAAGATGTTATCCAAGTTATTCTCTATATGTTATAGGGTTGCCTTTCACATTTAGGGCTTTGAAATAGCTAAAGCATCACAGCATCTCTCCATCACTAGCCAAGTTTCCCTGGAAGTTACGCCACCTTTATCACATATCAAGGAAGCATATAGTCATCAGGATACTTTCTAGATACTTCCATAGCAAGAATCTATTTTTCTTTTCTTGAAGAAAATACCATATTATTACCATGAACATTTTCTTAGTATTTGCTAAGGAGAGGTCCTACTATTCTAATTATATATGGAAGGTCAGATACTTAAGTTCAAAACATTCCATTCAATATTTTTTACAATATCCAATAAAAAGCAATAAGTTCTTGATGATATTTGGGCTGGACTAAAGCCACATTATTAAGTTACTACAAAGACAGATAAGTATTGCCATGGATGAAGACTCTGTTCAGCATAATTGCTCCGAAGAATGAACTTTTGTTTTTAATATAAAGAAATGTTTATAAGGCTCAAAGTTTTTTACCACTAAAATCCGAAGCCAGGACAGAGGTTTCTCATTTCTAAAATAAAATGGACGGACGAGATGATGTTGAAGGTCTGTTTAAGCTCTAAAACTTTTATGAACCCATAAAAATCACTCAAATAGAAATTTTAGTGAAAAAAGGCAATTTACGTGTCTCTATTTCCAGATAAATTTCCTAGAAGGTAGGTTTTACTTGTGCAGTCACCTTCACAAGTAAAGGTTGCCTTGAGCATCATATGTGGACCCACCAAGGACAGAGAACCATCCCTCATTGTGAAGTAGGTTACTTAAAAGTTAGAATATACAAAAGGATGAAATTCTATGCTAATCCCTATAAATGTTTCAAGACTGAAGATATGTAACAAAATATGAGCTGGACAGATTAGATATATCTCACCAAACAAACTTAGTGTTTCTAATATGAGATCATCATTTTTGGTATTATTATACGTACTAATAACTACCATATAGTTATTTTGGTAATATTATATGTACTATCACTTAAAATAATACTGGTAACTGATAGATATGCCAGTTTTTCCCTTAGACAAAATTGAGTTTCTTCAGGTATTTTTGAGGAAGTTATTGTATTTTCCAAACTGTACAAGATCTTACCTAGAAGCAATTAAGGAAATATTTTATTATCACAATTTAAAAATGAGACGACATTACACACTCACCAGAATAGCTGCAATAAAGACAGATAATAATGAACGTTGCCCAAGATGTGGGAAAAATCACCAAAGGGAATGTACAATAATAAAGCCACTTTGAAAATTAGTTTGGTGGGGCAGCACCTGTGGCTCAAAGGAGTAGGGTGCAGGCCCCATATGCCAGAGGTGGTGGGTTCAAACCCAGCCATGGCCAAAAAAAAAGAAAATTAGTTTGGTTGTGTCTTAAACATAAACTCAGTACACACTTTTATGAATTTACTCATGAAAAATAAAGAGTTACACCCACATGAAGAGGGGAATGCAAATTAAATATTTATAAAAGCATTATTCATAATAGACTGAACCTAGAAATGCCATTTTTTTTTATTATTAACAAAATGATAGACTAGTCAAAAACGTGCATCACCAAGGGCTGATCCCTGTACTAGGAAAGAACTCTCACAAGCACCTAAGAGACAAACAGTTCTTTTTTTTTTTTTTTTTAAGAGACAGAGTCTCATTTTGTCATTCTCAGTAGAGTTCTGTTGCACGACAGCTCACAGCAACCTCTAGCTCTTGGGCTTAGGTGATTCTCTTGCCTCAGCCTCCCAAGTAGCTGGGACTACAGGTGCCTGCCACAACACCTGACTACTTTTTGTAGAAATACCAATGCTTATTAGGCAAACAAATCCTGGCATATCCATACAATGGAATATCAGTACAATTCAGTCATGGGGAAAAATGAACTATTCATACATCAAAACATGGCTGAGACTCAGAAGCGTTATTATAAGGCAAAGAAACCATAGCCCAAAGATCACACATTGTACGATTTCATTTTTATGAAATATCTGGAAAAGGTTCCTTGTTGAAAGCAGATAAATGACTGCTTAACCTGAGGAAGAGAGCAGAGATTAACTGGAAAAGAAATACGAGAACTTTCCAGGGTGAAGAACACATGCTAAAACCAGAAGCACCTCTGAGGATGGAGGTGTGAGAGGGTCGGGACCCTTTCCCCCATGGCATACCATCATTGGTAGGGGCAATCCAAAAAACTAGTTAAAATTTCTGGAAATTATCTTAAGGACATAGAAGAAATAGAGGAACATTCACTCAAGATAACTGACTTCATCTCAGAGTGAAGAGAGTCTGCGGCATCTGTACCAGGACACATCCCCCTTATCACTGAAGAATGTCACTGAAACTCTACTTTGAGTGGCTGAGTCAAGGACAGGGCTCCCCCTCTTGCCAGTTGCGAGGATAAGGCCATAGTGTCTTAGGGGT
Source organism: Otolemur garnettii (assembly GCF_000181295.1). NCBI lineage: Eukaryota > Metazoa > Chordata > Mammalia > Primates > Galagidae > Otolemur > Otolemur garnettii. The sequence continues at coordinate 13,753,888 of NW_003852428.1, read as the reverse complement.
GGAGAACCTCCAGCACGTCTCACTCCCACAATTTTATGTTGCAGAAGCCTGTGCAGGCAAGTGTGACTGAGGGTCTAGGGGGCCCTTCCCTCATTCAGCCTCTTTGTAGGGTGGAAGCCCCATCTCAGCTGTAGCAAGCTGAGACCTCATCCCAGCTACCTCCTGAGGAGGTGATTTTGTGCTTGGAGAGGTAGGCTTATCATCTCAGATCACTGCCTCTCTCAGCAGACCTGGAGAGTCACTCCAAAAGAAGTGCTCCCACCTCCAGAGCAGTGCTGCTAATTTGCTACAAGAAGAGCCAGGCCAGGTGTAAGAAAAGAGAGCTCCAGTGTTATCCTTAGTGGGACTGACTATATCTGAAAGACAGCATGGAGAGTTAGGCCTGAGGGTTTGTTAAAAAAACGAAGCTCTTAATTTTAAGCAACTAAGAGAAGGATGGCATCCCCATTATAGCAATGAATGAAATCACAAACCACCTAAAAGTTGTGCAAAGGGAATCCAGGAAAGAAAGCTGAAATGACCTCTCCTATGGTTGGAGCAAAGCTCAAAGACTAGCAAATAGTGAAGTTTAAGTTTGCATGTTATCAATAGAAGCAGACTCGCAAGAATCTTAACAAGGAGCTCAAAGAAAGAGATGAATGCTTGGCTGAAACCACAGTCAACCCAGAGCGGCCAGGAGTGGGGGAGGGCACTAAGGGAAATACCGAATAGAGAAAACAGACCTCCATAAACTAGTCTAGTCACGTTGCTGAAGAAACAAACAAGAAAACAACAGAAGCAAGCGGGGATGGGGATGGGGGTTGAGGGTGGTTAACCCTTAGAGGTCCCACGATGTATTGTCTAAAATGTCTAGTTTTCAACCAAAAAAAGTTATGACTCATTCAAAGAAATGGGAAAGTGTGACCCACATAAAGGTACAAAAAAAGAAGACCTTAGAAACTGCCTCTGAAGGGGTCCAGATGGTAAATTTAGCAGATCAAGATTTCAAAGCAGCCATTACACGTATGTTCAAACTTGCAGGATGTCCAACCTTTTTTCTTCTCTGTTGCATATTGGAAAAAGAATTGTCTTAGGCCACACATTAAATATACAAACACCAACAAAAAATGATGAGCCAAAAAAGGTCCACACATAATTTTCAGAATATTTAATACTACAGATAAGCAAAAATAGTCTTCTCATAGTCCACACACAGCCTGGGAGCTGTAGCTTGGACACCCCGGAAGGAAATCAAGCTTAAAGAATTAAGAAATTTATGATGACAATGATTCACCAAAAGCAGGCTAGCAATAAAGAAACAGAAATTACAAAAACATCAAATGAAAATTCTGGAGTTGAAAACTATCATAACTTCAGCCTGAGAAAGAGCGAGACCAGGTCCCTACTAAAAACAGAAAAATGAGCTGGTATGGTGGTGTGTGCCTGTAGTCCCAGCTACTCAGAAGGCTGAGGCAGGAGGAAGGCTTGGGCCCAGGAGTCTGAGGTTGCTGTGAGCTATCACGACAACACTGCTCTCCAGCCCAAGCAACAGAGTGAGACCTTATTAAAAAAAGAAAGCAAAGAAAAGAAAGAAAGAAAAGTGCCTTGACTGAAATGAAAAATTCACTATAGGGAATTCACAGCAGAGTTAAGCCAGCAGAAGGAAGTTTCAGTGAACTTGAAGACAGCCCAATAGAGATCAAGCAACGTGAAGAATTAGAGGAAAAAGGAAGACTACAGTTGGCACGTGCCTCAGAGAGATGTGAGCAGCGGTTCAGCATGTGGTAACATACTATGTAACGGGAGTACCAGAAAACAGGAGAGGAAGAAAAAAGGCATGGAAATATTAAATAATGACTGCAAACGTCCAGAATTCGATGAGAAAAATTAACCCATTCTTCAAAGATGACTGAGAATGCAAACAAAATAAAAACATAAAGAGATTCAAACTCAGACGCATGATAATTAAAATGCTGGCAGAGCGAGACAATGGAAATCTGGAAGCCAGCAGGAGAGAACTCAGCCTTTACAAGTCAGTGCCAAGAGAAGGAACAGTTAACTGGTAACTAGGAACCACGAAGGCAAGGAGGCAGTGGGATGTAGTTTTCGAAGTAAATATAATTACAAATTAACTAGAAATTAACCAAAGCCTGAAAGTACACAAAACAAGGGCCACTGGAACTGAAAGGAGATAGAGACATTTCAGCCATAATCCTTGCAGATTTAAGTACCCCACTTAAAATAATGGATAGAACTTGACAGATCAGTGCAAAAGAATAGAAAGTCCAGAAATAAACCTGTACACTTAGGGTTCTCTCCGGAATTCTGTATAACCCCCTTTTTCTGTTGGTTACAGGGTTTTCAGTCTGAATTCGTAACTTTCTACTTATGGTATGTTATTAAGATAGCTGTCAGCTTGAGTACACCATGGAATGTTATACAGCCTTAAAGAGAGATGGAGACTTTACCTCTTTCATGTTTACATTGAATGGAGCTGGAACGTACTCTTCTTAGCACAGTATCTCAAGAATGGAAGAAAAAGTATCCAGTGTACTCAGCCTTACTATGAAACTAATTTATAGCTTTCATATGAAAGTTATAACCCAATTATAGCGCAAGAATATGGGGAAAGGGGAGATGGAGGGGAGGGGAGGGGGGAGGATGGGTGGAAGGAGGGTAATTGGTGGGACCACACCTACGGTGCATCTTACAAGGGTACATGTGAAATTTACTAAGTGTAGAATATAAATGTCTTAACACAATAACTAAGAAAATGCCATGAAGGCTATGCTAACCAGTTTGATGAAAATATTTCAAATGGTGTATAAAACCAGCACATTGTACCCTATGATTGCATTGATGTATACAGCTATGATTTAATAAAAAAAAAAAAAAGACTTTGTTCCATCCTCTTTTTAAAACCTTCTGAAATAATACATCTTCCTGCTCCCAAAGAGGATGCGTGTTTGAGGCTCCAGTGATTTGGAGTGCACAGGGTGTAGTCCCTTTTCTAATTCCAGATGTTTCTCCTTGGTATTGACAATGGATAGAGGAAGAGAGAGGTGTTTGTGAACTATCATTGAAAGCGGGTCATCTTCTCATTAATTGTAAACATGAGAGTAATTCCACCATGGAAGTTGGAATATGGATACTCCCACTGGGCTGGTTTTCACGACGCGTAGAAACTTGGAAAAAGTCTCTGTGCAAGTTGGTGGAAGCAGAGAGCTCAGGAGGGACCCAGTCGCAGGCAGCACAGTTGCACTGGCGGTGCCTGAGAATCTGTTTATGTTATCTGTCCAATATTCAGGTGACAGAGTCAGGCTCACGCTTCCCACGTACAATCCTGCTCATGCCCCCTGCTTTGCAGGCACCTGTGAGAGATCACCTTGACCTCATCTACCCTTTCTCCAACCCTTGAACCTTTGGCCGCAATGAGGCAGATTGACTTTACCTTCCAAAGATCACATGCATACACTCACCAGAAGCAGAGAACGTCATCCTTTCTTTATCTGACTGCACAGAATGCTGTATTTTTCTAACATAATGCTATAATTTTCAACCCAGTGAAACCTGAGTGCACCGCGAGCACATACAGCCCTGGGGCAGGGCGGCTATCTTCCCTTCTTGAAGAGACCTAAATTCCATAGTGGATTCCCTTGAGGATTGACAGTTGACTCTGGAGAGCAGAAACCAGAAATTTCTGCCCCATGGAGCCTAAAGGGAACGGATAATCTCTCTCTTCTCACTCTCAGCCCCACGCACTCTTTCTCCAGTTGTTCCTCTAGTTCTTGCTCGTGAGAGAAGAGAGGAGACAAATAGAGTCCCTCACAGAAAAAAATGGGGGTTTCTCAATAGGTTGCCCTTTTATGTAATCCCACATTGAATTCTAAGACAGGTCAGGGCGGTTGAATATTTTATAGTTTTAAGTAGCTGGTAGTCAAATACAAGACCAAGGATAGAGGAAGAGAGAAGTGGCCCAAAAAAGTACGTGGAGAGTGAAGGGGACTCAAGGTAGAATGACAGGCAGTGTGATAGTTTAGGGAATGATGGAAGAAAATGAGCCAGTGATGGAAATGAGAAGAGTTTAAGGAAGAGGAAGAACAGGAAAAGTGATAGAGGGCATCTGGAGGGTACACCCGGCTCCTAAAGGCGCAGCCAACAATCTCCACTGCTGTGATACTCCCAGGTAGATTAGGATATGAGAAGAGGCCATTATTTTTGGCAGTCTGGAGATTATAAATCTGTAGAGCAATTTTAATGACATAGAAGGTCAAAAGTAGAGTCAATTGATCAAAAGATCAGTATAAATTAGAGGTAGAGATTGTACGGCCCTTTTTCAAGGCACTTGGCGATGAGGGGCAGGGAGGGACAGCTTGAACAATGAGAACAGGAAGGCCAGATTTTGTTTCCCCTGTAAATGTGGGATGGAGGAAACGATTTGGATATGTGTTTAGGTAAAGACCGTAGGGCAGTGGGAAGAGGGTTTTTCAAGGTTTGAGAAAAAGGATAGATTAGGAACCATGATTTAGAAAAATATGAAAGAAAAAAGGGCGTGTGGGGTGTGTGGTTAAATGTGATCTACAGAAAGAAGGCACCATGCCTAGGCTGGGAGTCATGATCAGAGAGAGTGCGGAGAATCTGGAGTCCCAAGGTCACCTCCCAAGAATGAGGGAGGCAAAACGGGCAGAAAGCTGAAAGGAAAGTCCCACATGGAGGAGAAACGTGGCTGAGCAGGAGCAGGACAGAACTTCCCTGGGATGTCAAGAGACCAGTTACGAAGGCTGTGTTGACCAGTTTGATGGAAGTATTTCGGATTGCATGTGAAAACCCCACACTGTACCCCAGAAGTGCATTAATGTACATAGTTACCATTCAATAAAAAAAAAAAGAGAG
>NW_003852428.1:13736011-13747202 GCF_000181295.1 Otolemur garnettii | reverse complement strand
GGCTGCCTGAAAAAGTGGATTGCTGTTAATCAAAGGAAATCAGGTCCAACATACGAGTCTTGAAGACACTTCTGAAACATTATAAAGTGTGTCATCTTAGCAGCCAGCTGGAGTGCAACCATTTGGAGCAGATTTATTTATCAGTACGTGCAGAGAGCAAGTTTAAGACTTGCACATTGGAGTTGAATGGAGCATGAAGAAGGGGTAGTGGAGATCACATAAATATTGAACAATGACCTTCCGTTTGGAAGTTGGAGGCAATTCCTCACACTGGCTTTTATGCATTTAGAATTTATTTCACTGGGTTCCAAGGTGCAAGCAGATTGTAATAGGAATAAATAATATCAAGATCCAGAAAGCCATAGTGGGAGAAAAAAACAAAAGGCAGGGAGGCTACCAATTGTGAAAGGAGTTACTACCTCCAGTAGATGGAAATTTCAGAATAAAAAGACAGCAATTTCATTTAGCAATAGTAAAGTTTTTAAAGAAAAATAATGCCTTCAAAATAGGACTTTAGAAAATGTTTACCTAATTATTTTGTACTTGTACATGTCCACTGAGTATTTAAATACTAATACAGGGAAAGAGTATAGTCCTAACCAAACCGAGCCCTTGTCAATGAGGCATTTTAACAGACCCCACCGCTGAGAGGTCTAGAGATAGATTACCTTAAAACACTGTCTTGCTAACAGTTCCTATGAAAAAACTGAGTACATGTGCATAAACACAGCTGGGAACTTGGCCTTTACCCCAACAGAAGGTACCTTAGAAATATTTTCATCTTAAAATATGTAAAGCAATACCTTCCCTCCAATTACCTCTACTGTAAAAATTTATATGATAAAATTACTCCTTTTGAATTGTTTTCTGTTCATCAAAACCTCTTAGTATAGAATTCCACTTCTTTAACCTCAGACCAGCACGGCTGAACATGAGACATACACAGGCGAACAAATATTCTGCAGCTTAAATCTCTCACTCGTCCTGAAAATTATCATAATGACTTTTATATTTTGTTAATAAAAGAGGTACACCTCAAAAACCTGACCGTTAATCTTACGCCAAATAATAACCGGTTTTAAAATATACACACTTATGTTTTTAAAAGAATATTATTTACAATTCATTTTTCAAACCTCATTTGGTTTTCCCTCCCCTCATTCAAAACCTGTTACAGAATTACTGAGTCGTGGGAGGAAGACTTTGAGATGATCTAACTTAAGCTTCACTTTATAGATGAGGATACTGAGGCCCAGTGAAGTGGTATAACTTAAATATAGGGTTAATTTGCTCAAGAAAATTAATACCCTATCAGTCATCAGTAAAATCTAATATAAAGACTATTCTCCAAAGTCTTGGATTTAATGAGAAAAGATAATAGCCTCTCTTTTTTAGTCAAGTAAATGAGTTTCAGATTTATTTAAATTTGGTTAATAGAGTCTCAGAACGCTTAGATTAGTTGTGCCAGACAAAGGGGTACCATTTCCCTATTACCGACTGCCCCACCGGGAAACTAATGGCTCCTGCCCACCCTGTCTGCGGCTTGTCCCCTCCCACACGTCTGTAGTGGATTTGCCTTCAGCGGAGTTGTCCATTCCCAAACGTTCTTCCAGTGGCTCTCTGAGAATCCAAGTCCTCAGAAAGCTAGCAACACCTATTTGGGGCATTTTTAAAGGGTTTGCCCATCTTTTATTTATGCTATAGTTTTACATATGCGGCTACATAAAAGTCAGAGAAGCGGATGCCTTAACTCTTCTTCTTACCTCTGCAAGGGCCTTAAATTCTCTGAAACCCATTTCCTTCATTGTTTCTAGTAATTCTCCTTAAATTATCGATGTGTTTCATGGAGAAAAGTTAACAAGTGCACATGAACTGTGCCTATGTCTCCACAGAACCACAGATGCCCGCCCATTACTTTCTTTTCAGTGTCCCCAATTTTTGACTGGGGTCAGACATTTACTTTCACAAATGAAAAAAAAATTCCATGATCCATGACAATGGCTTTGGTCTATCTTTTTCACTAGAACCAAGAAAGAATTCTTGAGACCTCAGAGAGACAGAACATTGCAATGCAAGCCATCTCTGTCAGTGGTTCACAAAAGGGAGTGAGTTCTGCTGCGAGGGAACTTCGGGCAATACCTGGAGATATTTGGGTTGTTACAACCAGGGTGAGAAAGGGCTGTTGTCAGTCATTCAGTGGGCAGAGGCCAGCAAGGTGACTCCACATCCTACAGTGTACAGGACACGACTCACCAGCAGAGAATCAGGCAGTCCAAGATGTCAGCAACGCCAAGGGAGGGAACCCCGCAGTAAACACCCTCTACTTAAAGTACTGTCCTCACACAGGCAGCTGTGGCCCCTCTTCAGAACTCTTTAGAAATTTGTGGACAAGCATAAGCCTACTGAATCAATCTCCATTTAGCAATATTCCTAGGTGATTCACCGTGGGTAGTCAAGTTTGAGAAGTACTAAATATAACACTCAGAAAGGAAATCCTCATAGCTTCTAAAACAGCATCCATCTCAAACATGACCCTCAAAATACTCATAATCTAAGTAGTAGACTCCCTGTTACAGCATCTCTCTAATTCAACATTATCACTAGTTCCAATGGATATTAGTGCTACACATAAAAAATTTTATTGCTTAATAAATATGGAAAATTCTACGCAGGGTACAAGAATATCAGAACCTCTAAGATGCTAACGCACCTTAAGAATCTCTAAGAAAGGGATGTAGTATTTACCATTTTCACAAATTATTTAACTCTAGGATGTATTTTTTTTTCCTCAGAGCATTTAATAAGCATCAGGTTTCATTGAACCCATTCCCATTCTATCAGCATAGAAACTAGACAGGAAGGGATTAAATCTGAGATCCCTCTCAATAGAGTCTTGAATTAGTTACCACGTATGATGCATTTTTGTTTCAACAAATGACAAAACCCAAGGCCTGCCTTGACGATGAGAGTCTGGCTGGAAACCCATGCAGTTTCAACAAGAGAAAACTTCTATCAAGTGTTAACCATGCCCAAGTTGGAACTTGCAGCGGAATATTTCTTACAGACAAAAGTCCCAGTGAGAAAAATCCATGAGGTATTGTTACATGTTGCAAGAACAAAGCTTAGAGCTGGAGACAAATTCCTCTCTTCCAGAATTCATATTAAATAAACACATTCTTCCCTCACATTATCGCACCACTTTAGCAATATAACATTTTCTTCAGTATGTGATAGGGAAACAAAAAAATCACTGAACAAGCAATTCTTGGCAACAATTGCAAAATAGAAAAAAACACGTATAAGTAATTCAATGCCATTGGTGACTTTATTAAACACATAATTTATATGGAGCCACAGACTGTCTCTTTTCACCACGATTTTCATTAAGGGTTATTCAAGTTTCGTTTAATGAATAGAATCACCTTGGGGTGAGCAGCTTTGTAAAACTGTGAACATTTCCTCACCAATGAACAATTCCTTTGGGTTGCCACAGAGTGGGACTGAATATCCGGCCTGTATGTTGCTATGTAGATATCTACACATTGATGTAGGGCTACACTATCAAGAAGAAAAAGCAGCAAAAAGCTTATCTTTGTAAATGTGATTAATGACTGAGACAACAGAACTGGCATCACACATATCTTGGTTAAAACCTGTAGCTTCCCATGCTCCTGAATCCCTGAAAACAGAAAGGAAAGGGGTTCACTGTCCTCATCAGACACATGTGTGGAACGTGGCAGGAGTCACCTGACATTCAAGTAAGATGGGACTGGTTCATCACATCACTCTGTGAGCAATTACTATTGCTATATTTAAGATTTAACCATTGTTAAGGTTAAGTCCCATTGAGTAAGATGGGACTGGTTCATCACATCACTCTGTGAGCAATTACTATTGTTATATTTAAGATTTTCATTGTTAAGGTTGTGTCACTACTCAGATATCCTTAAAAAACATTCATCTTGTTCTACCAAAATCATTCCCCTGGACAGAGCCCCATCAACTCAGCTGACCAATGGGAACGATAAACGCCGGGCCACATTGCATTAAGAGCACACCTTAAAGTACTTGACTTTACTGAGTGTGTTGTCATTCAGACCAAAAAAAAAAAAAAAGCCAAGTGTTTACCATGAGACAGACACAAGACAAGTTCAACATATTAGGAAGAGGTTTCTCTTCATTCCTGGGGCCACTCCAGCCTCTGAGTACAGGATTTTGAGAAAAGGTGAGCCCGCCTTGCTTTTTACGATTCTATATGGAATTATTACGTAACTCTGTTCGTTTAACAGCTATTAAACCTTGTTTTTATAGAAATATCAGATATGCACATTTTAATTCTCTAAGATATTCTGTTCGATGTGTGCAATGTGAGAGTTAAACGAATATATTAGAAACATCACCGGTGCAGGAACAAGATAAATCGTACTCTAATCTCAGTTTTACCAGGAGTATTCATTTCCCATCGGAAAAGACATTGAATCTCTTTCAGCATCTATTTCCTTTCCAGAACAAGAGTAAGAGGAAATCTCTTTTTGCCTAACCCACAAGGTTACTGAAAGGATTCATTTAGGTGACATAAAACAATTTATATGTCTAATATTGATAAAGCTGTTTATTGATTCCATTACCTTCCCAATCGCCCTTTCTTTATGGTGCATAACATAATCACAGGCTTCTTCCATTAAGGGTTAGGGTTATTGTTTGTTTTTCTCAGTAAATATTAAATCATAAGAGCTTGATAGGTGAAAACAGCAAAACTGTTTCTTAAAAGTGAAAAAAGGCCAGGTGCAGGGGCTCACACCTAGGACTCTGAGAGGTAAAGGCAGGAGGATCACTTGTTCTGAAGAGTATGAGACCAGCCTGAGTAGGAACAAGACTTGTCTCTACTAAAAACTAAAACTTAGCAGGGCATGGAGGCAGGCAGCTGTAGTCCCAGCTACCTGGGAGGCTGAGGTGGGTTGCTTGAGCCCAGGATTTTGAGGTTGCAGTGAGCTGTGGTGACACATGGCACTTTATCTGGAGTGACACAGAGAGATTCTATGTCTAAAAGAAAAAAAAGTTTTAAACCAATTTTGTTCACCAGTTACATATACTAAAAATGGAGGTATATCCATTCAATCAAGATATACTGAGCTCCTTTTACACGGCCAGGGAAAGCTTAGGTGTTTGGAATGTATCAGTAATAAAATACACAAGGATACCTGGTTTCATGGAACTTAGATTCTTGCAACAGGAGGCAGAAAATAAAGAAAGAATATAATAATAAATCAATAAATTATATATTCTGGTGGATGATGGTAATCTCGCATTTTTAAAAATGATACGAGAGTATGAAAGGTTTACAGTTTGAAGCAGGAGAGTCACAAGCAGGTGTCTTTGAGAAGATGATGACTTTGAGCAAAGAATTGTGAAAGGTGATGAAGCCAGTGACTGTGAGGGATGAACTGGCCGGGCAGAGGGAGGAGTGGAGCAAAGGCCCTAAGTAGGAAGAGAGCTAGTGTATTCAGGAGCCCTGGAGCCAGCCCGAGGGAGTGAGCGGAGCTGGGAGGGAAAGGCCAAGAAGTGACAGGAGGCTAGTTGTCACCACCAAGCCTCAAAGAAGGCGAAGAGGGTTCCTCCAATGGGGCCTTGGGGATACTGCTCCCCCTCAAAATGGCAATCAGAGTGTGCCTTGTGTAATAAACCAACTGGAATTAAGCCTGCTTCTCTTATCACTTTCAACAACACTTTCATCAATTCTAAGCAACATCAGATAAAATACTCAAACCCTGAATTTTTTGTTGGTCTAAATTTTAAATAATTGCTGTGGTTACTGTGACGTTTTAATTGCACATAATGCAGATAACTTCCTGCTCTATAGCAGCCCCTAAAACATGCAGACTCATCTACACGTATCTGGGTCAAGAGGAAGTCAGGGATGGTCCTGAATCCTTTGAACTTGCTTTTGGTGCTGTGTGTGTCATCAAGCCCTGAGTTACTGCAGAGTCCTGCCTTTGGAGTCACAGTAATGATAGCACAGTGATCAAACTGCAGAGAAATAAATCTTGAGTTGTATTCTACGTAAGCACCTAGCATTTTAATTGTACTTCAAATTGAAACCAGGGAAATGCATCACAAACTATAGTGTAAGATGCTTTGTGCATGGACCCATGCAAATTTTAGTTGACACATGTGATATTTTAATTGTTTTCAACTACACCTTTACAATTGAATCTTGTTATTTTGAAAATTGTTATTCTTCTGATATAATTTATTAAACTGTAATACTATTAGTTATTATTGCAAGAGCTCAGAAAGTAATTATAAGTTTTTTCTAATTTGTTTCCCAATAAGTACACTAATTTAATTATGCAATATTGTCATTATTTATTTCATTTTTTGGTAAGGTAATATTGTTTTGTTTGTTTTTAATGTCTTGAATATATATAAAAAGTAAAACCAAAGAAAATGTCATTTTTGCCTGGTTCTTTCCTGGTCATGATTCTTATTGATTTGATTTCATGACTATTATTGAGAGTAGCTTTTTGAAAAAATAAAGATGTTACAAAATGACCCATTCCAGTTTTAAATATGTAACTTAGGCCAATGTTGAGAAGCAAGCCCCGATATTATTTCTTAAATATTTAGTGCACATAGTGCAATAAAATCACCAAGTCTGGGGGCCAACTTTATTACTTTTGGCTCTTCTCCAAAGTGGAAAGTTTCATTAATAGTTGAATCACTAAGAAAAGGTGAAAAAACCTAGATGATAGTATTTAAAAGGCTGATAGGACCAATTCATGCCGTAAATAGGACACAGAGATCAGGGTTGGACGATATGTAAGATGGTTCACAAAAAAATTGCTTCTTTTCTCTCTTTAAACATCTAAAACATGCTTTAGGCCAACAACAGTCCTTGTTATTTCCAGCTACCGTAACAGTTAAATTATGTTAATATTATGAAGAATATACATTGTTATATTCTTCTGGTTTTATGAAAATATGACAGAAGAGACATCAATCATGGTTATCCATTATGTAATCACCAAATTGGGTCTTTCATGTATAAAATTGAACAATTGCTGCTTGCTACTATAAATAGAACCGAGAATAAATACAAAAATAAACTCATTTTAAGGGATACTTTTTATCAAGAAGATACATGAGAGAAGTAATTTGGTTCAATGGCAGAAACTGAATAGTTATATCCTAAACCCATCAAGTAGCAGAATACTAATGAATTTTTAAATGTACAATTATAAACTTCTAGCTGCGACGATCCCTTCCACATAGTCACTGTATTATGATAATATAAAATGATATCCTAGAAATTTTGTTCACCTTCACACTATTTAAAAGAATTATGTTAAAATAATTTTTATAATTACTTACATTGATTTAAACCATACAATAATAATTAATACTTTAGATATTCAAATATGCAATAATCAGTGCAATCTTTTAACAAATTATGACCCTCTTTTAGTGCAATAATTGAGATAGAGTTAATAGCATGCCCCAATATCTTTACTGCTTTACTTACAATTGTTTCCTTTTCAAAAATAGAGACATCATGATTTCTGGTACACACTGATTATTTATCTCCCTACTGTGAAAAGTTTGGAAAAAAAATAAGAAAATAGTAACATTACCTGTGGGAAAAAAAACAGTAGAAAATTTTACCTGTGTTTTTATTATTTTATAAAAACTAATAATGTTTCATTTTAAAACAAAAGGGTATCGTATTATGTAGTCTTAGAGTTTCAGAAAAATTTAAATTCAAAACCCTATCTTCCACAATCGCTCTCGTCAACATGCACGTCCACATGTATGATATGATTACGATGGCTGTGTACTCCTCCATTTTATGTACGTGCTCTGACACACCTTATTTATCTCAGCAGGGAATTATCTCTTTTTTTTTCTGCTCCTTTCTCCTCTTCCCTGGTTTTCCTCTCACTCCATCTCCCCTCTCCCCACCTTGCCTTTTCCTTCATTTGCGGTGGCTAAACCGTATGTCCCAGCTGCCGCGTTCAGTCTTACGTAAGTCACCCCTTTTCCCTCAACATTCTGAGTAGCCATTACTAGTGTACCCATTTTACAGACAGTGAAAATGAGGCTTAGAAATCTTGAAGACTCACCCAAGGTCATCACGACTGTAGACAACAAACCTGGGATTCAAATTCAGAAGGGTCTGTTTCCAGGGCCGGAGCCCAGGAGCACTTCACGGTAACAGACCCTGACACACATACTCTTAAGTCTGAACATTTTCTTGGAACAAATTTCTATCAACAGAACTACTCATAGGCTGACTTAAAATTTTTTGATACCCTCTTTCTAATTAGCTTTGGTAAACATTTTTCCAATGATGCATGCAAAGTCCGCCTACATTTCAACTTCTTAGGACCCAATTTGGTTTACTCAATATTTATTTATTTGTTTTCATTTTTTAACTAAATCATAGATGTGTACATTAATGCGATTATGGGGTACAATGTGCTGGTTTTATATACAATTTGAAATACTTTCATGAAACTGATTAACATAGCCTTCACCTCATTTTCTTAGTTATTGTGTTACGACATTTATATTCTACACTCAGTAGATTTAACATGTACCCTTATAAAATGCACCATAGGTTTGGTCCCACCAATTGCCCTCCCTCCACCCAACCTCCCTCCTTCTGTCCCCTCCCACTTCTCTTTCCTCTTCATCTTGGGCTGTAGTTGGGTTATGGCTTTCATATGGAAGTGTGGGTGTTTATAAATTGGTTTCATAGTAGAGCTGAGTACATTGGATACTTTTTCTTCCATTCTTAAGATACTCTACTAAGAAGAATATGTTCCAGCTCCATCCATGTAAACATGAAAGAGGTAAAATCTCCATCTTTCTCTAAGGCTGCATAACATTCCATGGTTTACATATACCACAATTTATTAATCCATTCATGGGTCGATGGGCTTCTTCCATGACTTAGTAATTATGAATTGGGTTGCAATAAACATTCTGGTGCAAATATCTTTGTTATATAGTGATTTTTGGCCTTCTGGAGATATACTTAGTAGAGGAATTGAAGGATCGAATGGCAGGTTTATTTTTAGATCCCTAAGTGATCTCCACATATCTTTCCAAAAGGAATGTTTACTCAATATTTTTAAAAAAATGTTTTTGTTCAATTCGTCTTTTATTTCTTATATGCTAAGGTCGGAGCCTTCCCCCAAGGCCCCAAGGCTCCCTCCTTCCTGAGCATCCCGGGGTAACGAGCCTTCCTCTGATGTCCTCCCCTGGGGATGTCTGTGCTGGTGAGTCTCCTCCTGCAGCCTGACCTCCTGCTGCAGTCAGAGCCCTTAGGGAAAAGGTGCAGCCTGTCCCCCACCTGCTAAGGGAGCTGTTGACACTTGGGGTGTCTTCAGTCCCCATGAGCACATGGTGCTGTCCTCCTGGGAACCTCCCATCAGTTCCACAATGTTTTCAGGACACCAAAGTGGCCATAGATTCTCATGGGGCTCCTCCCCGACCTGGGCTCCCCTTTTCTGTCTTCTACTTCATCTCAGCCCTTGCCTCACCCAGCACTTGCAGTCATGCACTTCATGTTAAGTAAAATTATCCTCGTGCTTACAGAGTCCTCCACCAGTGACCACTGCCCCATCCTCACTTCTCTTTCTGCCCCTCACTCCCTTCCTCAGCTGGAGCTCAGCTGGTTTTCCTCAACTATCCTCAACTCCTTTGTCCATTTTCCTTTCATTACCAGTCTGGGGAAAAACAAAACAAAACAAACAAACAAAAAACCCAGAAGCCTGGATCAATGGAGCTGTCTGACTTCTTCATGTCTAAGTTCCAACAAAATGACTTCTGCTGGAAAAACAGCACAACTGAATGGATGGAGTCTGACCTCCACTGGTCCATTTTCAATGCTGATTACAGCATTTCTATCTCCTGAGCCCCCTGGTCCCTCATCTTTACCAATCACTCCACCCTCTGCACTGTGGCTTCCATTCCAGCCACTGTGATGACAGTACCCTCCACCCCCACCATCCACCTGCTTGTTGGTGAGGATGGTGCATTCTCTCTCTCACAGACGTGAAATCACCTTCCTCTGCTTTCTATGACGATTCATCCTCCCACTTTTCTTTCAATACGATTTTTCCCGTTGTCACTCTCTTTCTGGGCTTTCTTTGTGTTGATCCTCAGGGTGCTGCCTTAGGACCTGGATGAATTCTATACTCTATTCCTTGAAATTTCTTCCCTTCTCCAACATTTCCCATCACTAATTGCTTCCTTGATGATACCTTGCCATCCTGCCAAGATCCTACTCCTTATTTCAAATCTACACATCTAATTGTTTATTTGCCTATTTCCTTAGAAATCCTCATTTCTATCCTCATCACCTAGACAAAGTACAGTTGTATTTACAAATAAAAATAGAAAAAGGAGCAGAGTTACTTGTCTAAATCTCACTTAACTTTTACGTGTTAGCCTAGATACTGCCTTTTCCGGGAAAGTCCTCTACACACGCTGAATCTGGATTAAGTACTCTTCTTACCTGACAACATCCTGAACTTCTTTTCATCACGCCATTCACCAGCTCATAATTTCTCATACAATTTTGTCCTTACAGTTGTCTATAAACTGTTTCCATGAGAAAACAGAGAACAATTATGTTTCTATTGTGGTCCCAACTTTGCACCATATACGCAGTAGGTGCACATTCTGCTCAGATGCACTGATCAGAGGAATTTTATTCTAAGTTCCTTCTCCAGACATAGGTCACCAAAGTTAGGCTGTTCTGTCCTGCCCTGATCTCTGTATCTCAGCTATCACTTTCTAGGGATGGTTGCACACACATCTAAAACCCCTTCCCTGAAGGTAAATAACTCTTGCTAACTGGTGCCAAAGAATCTACTGCTGTATCCACTTTTCAAAGAAAAGAAATCTACAAATTCACATGGACTCAACTTTATGTCTTGCACACTTGGAAATTCTGTCCCACAATTATTTTCCCCAAAACTATTTATATTTATTTAACATTCTGAAATCTTTATCTGATATTTAGTTTGCTATTAAAGTTACATTGCATGCAGCCTCCAGATATATGAAAAAAATGTTCACCATCCTTAATCATCAGAGAAATGCAAATAAAAACTACTCTGAGATATCATCTAACTCCAGTGAGATTAGCCCATATCACAAAATCCCAAAATCAGAGATGCTG
>NW_003852428.1:13708782-13735165 GCF_000181295.1 Otolemur garnettii | reverse complement strand
CTTCCCCTCCCCCATTAAAAATACTTTGCTACTATGTGCAATTATTTCTTTAGTAAAATACTAGTAAAAAATCACTTAGGAATTGCTTTCTATGGTTCAGGCGCTAAGTTTGGTGCCTGATTTACAGGAGTAGTAAAATGTAATCTTAGGGAGTATGCTTTATTAGTGTATTTGCTTTAAAGATTACAAGAATAAAAGTTGCAAGCATTAAGTAACATGAGTTGTCTGTACCCTATATGACTACAGTGTATCACTTTCAGTAAAGAAAGAAACTCTTGTTGTGACTGGGATGAGATGCGGGTTAACTGTACGGTTTTATTTACAGGGATGGATAATTGACAGTGTGGAACACTGACTCTTCCTACTCAGGGTTGTGATTGCTCTTGATGCAATTATTTACATCCATGATTAAAGGTTTACATGTTTAATATAACTAATAGTTACAGAGTCCTTACTATATTGCGAGGGCTATTCAAATACTTTACAATAATCAAGTATTCTAATTATCATTATGACATATATTAGAATTACTATTATTTTCATTTCACAGATAGAAACTGAGGCACAGAAATGTCCCTTTAAACTAAATAACTTAATCTCACATAGCTGATGTGTGACAAAACTGGTATTTTTTTTGTTATGTTGTATTACATTATATTATAATATTATATTTATTATATTATTCTCTTGGCTCCAGACCCATGACTTAGTAAGCTCTCAGACTAAATCTCAAATCACTAACAACATTCTGGATATTCATATGTTGTTAATAATTGTGGACACTTCCAATCTAGCAAAGAGACACTGGGTACTGAGGTTCTTATAGTCAATCAGTTACTATCATTTTCTGAGTTTGTCTTCGGTCAAGGTGCAAAAGCTATCCTCCGTCCTAAAAAGCTGAGCTATTCAGGAGTGGGGCCATGATTTCATAACAACCAGTGTCTGTAAATATAACAGGATTGAAGAAAAACTAATTATTGTTATTCTTCGCAGGCTCTATTCTTCCAAATGTACTTAAAATTATTCCATAATAAGTTATATTAATTGGTTAATACTAAGGAAAAATACATATATGGCTTGGCTCAAGGTCATTTCTTTTAAGGTCATAGTTTTTTTTTTTTTGTTGTTGTTGTTTGTTTGTTTGTTTTGAGACCAAGTTTCTCTTTGTCACCATAAGGCCCATGGCATCATAGCTCACAACAACCTCAAACTCCAGGGCTCAAGCGATTCACTTGCCTTAGCCTTCTGAGTAGCTGGGACTATAGGCACCTGCCACAATGCCCGGTTATTTTTTAGAGATGGGGTTTCGCTCTTGACTCTGGTCTTGAAGCCATGAGCTCAAGCAATCCACCCCCCTCAGCCTCCCAGATTGCTAGGATTACAGGCATGAACCACTGTGTCCGGCCCAAGGTCATGGGTTTTAAACTGAAATAAATCACAGCACAAATGGCAAAAAGCTTTTCCTGTATTGATTGATTATTTTCTTTCTGGGTTTAGGAATCAAATACGATCAAGGCCAATGCACCAGAAGCAGCCCTAAGCAGCCTTCACCCATTCCATGTGTGGTTACCCAGGACGTTCACAGCAACCACACATGCGGTTTTGGTCATTGGAACAGCCGCTAACGTGGCTCCAGGTTTCCCCAGTTGCTTTTGTCTTTTTGTCCTTCATTGATGACATGTACTTACTAGTGTCTAATATCGGCAGAACTGAGCCAGCGATCTTTGACTTATTTTCATTACAGAGTCATAAAGGTTGTACCTTAGCACCTTATTCCTAGATTCCATTTAAAAGTAGATCATTTTAGTTTTAAAGTAGCTCTGCCTAACTCCATTCCAAATCTGCTTTAGGATTTTAGAACTCAGACACAGTTACACAAAATAAGATCAAATAAATTGACACGAGAGTATAATTTATGGTTAAGGGAGGACGACCTTTGCAGCAAGCAAGATGAATCTGGATCTCTCAAATCTTTATTTCTGCATGCATTTTCAGTTTTATTTCACATATATGTTACCCAGAAATGTAATCAATAAGTGGTTTTATGTTTCTACTCTTTAATTCTGTTTGCAACTGGTACCCTTCGCAATAGCCTTGTAAAACACCGGAGGAATTTAGAGCAGTCTAAGCTCACTCAATAAAATCTTTACCCGTGCTCAGCTGAATCCTATACCCTTGTCTCTACTTCTGTATTCTCTGCTGAACCCTGCTGGAGAATAATTACTACTGTGAACTAGACCCATTCTGTAGCCTCATTTTGCCCTCAGAGTATTTGTTGAATTTTTATTTTTTTTATTTCCTGAAGTCTCTCTCCAAGTCATCCTGGGGGTTATTCCAAACCCTCACTGTGCTGTTCCACTCTCCATCTTAAAAGACAACTTCTGTTCCTACTGATGTAGGAGCACAGGACACTCGGAGACGCAAAGGCCTCATCTTCTCATCTTCTCCTCTACCACACGTGAGCTCTGAAGCAGGGCCCTTAAGACAGACAATTAACATACTTAAATGTCACTTGTTCTTTCCATTTTTAAAAATGTTTGACAATAATAATTTATGATAAAAAAAATCTGTATCTACATAATTCTGAAAGAGCTTTTCCAATAGGTATAAAATAAAACTAGTAAGTAACCAGGAAGCCTGTGTTCTACTTGGCATCCCAATTTATCAACTTGGCTTTCTCTCCTTACCCTCCTTCCCTTCTGATTTCTTTTTCCCTTTTTTTTTCTTTCTTCCTTCCTTTCTTTCTTTTCTTTCATCCTTTCTTCCTTTCTCTCTTAGAAGTACATAAAATAACAGTATGCCTTAACTTTGAAATTTGGCATCAATTTAAATCGTGCTAGGGATTCTGACAATTAGTCAAACAGTAAGTGACGATTATTCTAAAGACTAACAATACAAACAGCAGTTTTTTTAGGTTAACATTTTTTTTACATGTACTTTCTCAGTGACTTCCACTGGCACACTAATCAAAATACTTTTAAAAATCATTTTCACAAGCCTATTGTGCATGCAATTCAAATACTTGTAAATTTAGGTTTTATGTTAAATATTTTGAATGAGATAGAAAAGCCCAGGTTGTTTCTTACTGATTGTAAGACTTTCGTCATATGGTTCATTATAAGGATCTTCAAAGTGGTTGAAAATCATCTTCTCAAAAATGATCCATGAGAATATTGTTAATTTTTATCATTCAAAAATTAATTTTTACATTCATATTTTACTGTTAGTTATACAACAAATATTCCCTGTGTCTCTGCATTGATGAATAATGGTAAACTTCTTAAGTTTTATAAAGAATGCAAACTTGAATCATTGTATTGTTTCATCAAGTGAAAATAACCGATATTCTCTAACCATATCTTGCTTACATATGTGTGTTCATTCATATTGACCCCTGGCCCCTGACCCTTGACCTCACTACATGAACTAGTCCAGCTAACCTTCTACAGATGATGGAGAATACAAGCACGAAAAGACGAGAAATGAGAGAACAAAATGAGGAAATAAACGCGCATTAGGGGATCTCCTCTGAACACCGGGGACGTTACGAGCAGCCTGGTGGTGGTGATGCGCTCTGAATCAATGTGCTGTTCTAAAGAGGATCAGGTGCAGTCACGTCAAATTACTGACAACCCAGGAATAATCAGCACCCATTATTGGAGAGCTCTTATGTCCTGCCTTCCTGTGCTATCTGTATTGTTGTAGTCCATGGCAACTCACTAAACCGAAAAAAACCTGACATCCCTCATCTCTGCCAAGCCATAAAAACATTACAGGCAATGTCTTAAAGTCACTTAAGCCTACTGGCTCCGAGCACTCAGCTCGTAAGCCCTCCATAAACGACAGCTGATTGCTGATGGCAGGAAGTGACAGATTAGTGAATTAAAAATTTACAGTGCGCTATATGAATACATTTCCTTACAATCAGCATTATTGGCTGCTAAAATGAGTTTCGAAAAGATGTACAGACCTTGAAATTTTAAATCACATTCTTGTCTAATAAACACAAGTCGTACTTTTATTTAGATTAAAAAGGATCATTGAGAAGAATTTAGAGATCTGTTACGAATTAAAGATTACTGTAAAGCAGTGCATATAACTAGAGAGCATTTAACAGTCATTTAACAGTTTAATAAAAGCTTTAATAATTCATTTCAGTGGCTGGTGCTCTGATGCTAAACTATTTTCTTCCAAATACGGTCGGCCCTCTGCATCCAAGTGTGCTCTAGCCACAGATCCAACTCCACATATCAAAAATATTTGGGAAAAAACAGTAATACAATTAAAAAGATACAACTAGAAAAGCAAGATAGTATAGCAATCATTTGCTTTGTAGTAGTATTTTAAAGTAATCTAGAGATGATGTGAAGTATATGGGAGGATGTACACAGATTGTTAGAGCCTAAAGCATTGCCCCACCTCCCCTCCCAGGACAAAAGGCCTACCTTGCCCCATCTCAAGAGTTCTGCCAGAAAGACTCTAGCCTGCCTAAGCCTTCCAGCAACCTGTGGAATCTCTCTCCTCCTACTCTCAGTATAAAAACAAGCCGCCAACCCCTCTCAGTGAGGTTATATGCAAACGTCATACCATTTTATATGAGAGACTTGAGGGTCTGCAAATTTTGGTATCTGCAATGGTCCTAGAATAAATCTCCCTGAGATACCAAGGGATGACTGCCTCCTTGATATAGTATATACGATTAGAAGGGATCTTCAATTCCTACAGAAGAATAAGCTTAGATGTGGACTGTAGACTTTAAAAGATAATTCTATTTCTCTAGAGCACTAGAGCATTCCAGTGTGAGAATGCACATCAATGCAAGGACACCAGCCGGTAAATGACAAAACAGGAACAAGGGAGCCCAGAACAAGAAGTTGTGATGCTTGTTCAATAGACTCTCAACAAGTGCAGTGGCCTCCCCCCACCACTGACGGAGCAGATGGCGCATTAAGGACGGGTGCAACTAGGCTCATCCCCGTCACTTCCAGCACTGAGGCTTAGTGTTTTGAAGCTTCTTTCCCTCTCTCTTTCCCTAATGATTGTTTTTTCTCATCGCCATTCTGAAATGGTAGCTGCCTAATGCTACAATTTTGCCCTAGAACATTGTTTCATTGCCAACTCTCACCCTAGAATTCTGGTTTCCCTGATCCAAAATAAAATTATTCGGTCTAGTGAAGATCTTCTCATACTCCGTGTAGTACCTTGTACTACATCAATTAACTACACAGGCAGGTGGTTTCTCAACTTCACATATATGTTATCTACCTTCATGCCAAAACCATGCTGGTCGTCCCAACGTTCTTCATACATAGTCATCTTTCATGCACTTGTTATATCATTTACAAAGACATAGGTGCTGAAATGTCCAACTATGTTTGTATTTTTTGTTTGAACCTTTAATTTGATCAGTTTTACTTCATATATTTTGAAGTTCTATTACTAAGGACACATCCATTAGAACTGCTATGTATTGATATCTCTATAGGAAGACCTCCTGAATCTCTGTTAACTTTGTTTCCTCTAAGTCTATTTCGTTTGATAAAAACAATCAATTAATTACAGTATCTGAAATCTGTTTTCTGTGAATTGTTTGCATAAAATAAGTCATTATTCTTTCAAAATGTCTCTGACTTTAAATTGCAAATATAACTCTGGTAGACAGTGCACAGTTGGGTTTTGTTTTTACCTAATATGACAACTGCTACCCTGTAAGTGGAATTTTAAGTCCGTTTACAGTGAATGTAATTAATTATAAAGTGAGATTTAATTTACCAAGTTTCTACATTTTCTACCTATTGGTGATTCACTGCAAGCAGTGGGGGCCATGCTGTTATTACTGCTGTAGTAATAGCACAAAGTGACTGTTAGTTCACACTTCGGGTGAACAGCAAACATTAGGCAGGCTAGAATATCGGGAACTTGCACTGAAGTAGTGGGAAGACAGGATGGAGTCAGCTTTGAACTTCTTCAGCTGTCAGTACAGTCTTTGTTAGATTAGCAATGGGGAAGCATCCAAGAATTTTTGAGCTAATGGGATGAGATTGGCAGTTTGTGCTTGAGGAAGTTTAGTCTAAGTTTATCACACAGCTGTAATGGGATGAGATCTGCACAGGCAGACCAGTCAGGAAGCAGCACCCGAGGTCATGGGGTGACCCATGAATAAGAATGGGGCAGTGACAAATCTAACAGAAGCGTGGGAACCCAGGTCTACTGCCGCATTAGTACAGAACAAGAAAATTATAAGTCGAAGAGGAATCCAAAGTTTTGGGCCTGCCTGACTTTGGAGGAACAAGTAAAATCAGTGGAAATGAAAACTTTAGGGGCAGTATCTAATTTCAGCAACATTACATTAATGATACCATTTTGAGCGTGAGGCTAGTGAGCTAGCAAATGTTGAAAGAGATACCCAGATCTCCCTGTTATGAAAAAATAAAACAATTCTTAGGAAACAGAAATATAGGTGTGATGACAATTGCTTATTTTTGTTTTTACTAAACTCAAATGACCCTTAGACAGAGCCTCGGGAGAAGGCTGAGTTTCAGAGAGAAGGTTGAGAATAGTTACATGTATGTATGAGATGAGTGAGTTACACAAGGAGAAAAATAGGTCATGAGCGGAAGACAGAATTTGTGATGAGAAAATCCAAACTGAGAAAGAGAGGATGGTGATATTGACATGTATTTGATTATTGATAATTTTGTATCATTAGGAAGATGTGAATGTTCAAATTAATCCAGTTTGTGTCTGTGTGCATGCATGTTGCAAGCTGATACATTAAACCTTAAAAATGTTCCAGCTTTAATGGCACAAAATTACTCAGATGATAAAGTAAAATAGAGTTAAAGGAGCCATATCACTAAAAGTAAAACTTAACTTTAAAATTTTGAGAAAAATTAACAACTTTTAAAGAACAATGGTAGTGGGAGCTGAAAATATGGATGGATTTCTCAAAAATGGGTACTCAACTGCTGACCAGAGAGTAGCATTAATTAAAAAAAAACCATTTCCCATAAAATACATGTAACCAGGAAAAAAATGAAAAAAATAAATTCAGCTTATCTGAAAAAAGAAAAAAAAACAACTCTTAGGGAACAGAAATACAGGCTTTATGACAATTGCTTATTTTTGTTTTCACTAAACTCAAAGTGGTTGTTACAAAAGTTAATGGGAAATCAATTTTTTTTCATTAGAGACAGAGTCTCACGTTATTGCCCTCGGTAGAGTGCTGTGGCATCACAGCTCACAGCAAACTCCAGCTCCTGGGTCCAGTGATTCTCTTGCCTCAGCCTCACGAGTAGTTGGGACTACAGACGCCCGCCACAATGTCTGGCTAGGAAATCAATGGTTTTTAAAAGAAGTATTTTAATTATATAATAGTAAAAAGTTAGATATGAGCATTACTCTCTAGGTTTGGAAAGAGTACTAGACAAAAGCTTAAAAACTAATTTGTCACACAAATCCCATCCCATCAATGGGAAGACATTTTAGAGATGGCATATTCTAGAAATGAGAAACTGAGGTTCAGAAAGGTAAGGAGATTTTGCAAAAGTTTTCACTGAGAAAGTAGCAGAACTGAAGTTGTAACACTCGTTTTTTTACCATCTGATCTTTAGGGCCTTTTAGAAACTTAGTTTCCAGATTCATTAAATGAGGCACCCTGCCTTCTGGGACCCATCACCTAAGTTTCTCTGGAAATGGCAGCGTTTTTGAATTTTGTGACTTTAATATCTTCTCTTCATATATTTATATTTATCAAAATTTATTTTCCCAAAATCTAAATAAATCATTTCAAAATTATCTTAATTCACTGCTAGAAATATACAGATAAGAAAGCTTTATAAAAGTACACACCTAAAGTGGATGGTAAGTTGTATGTCTATTAGACCATTACAAAAGCCAAACACTACGGGCATTAAAAATGGAAAAAGGGGCTGTTTTTTTCTCTTTAAAATGTAATTAATTCCTTCTTATTAGAAAGGAATAAGAAGTAAGAAAGAAATTTAGATTGATGGTTCAGAGATGAAAATACATACTTTTTTCTTTTCCCATTACCTATTACCTATTAGAGACAAAAATAAATTATTCACAGTTCAGAGTAAGTCCTTCTAACTGACATGCACAACGAGAAAAGAAAATCTAGGTATCTTGTGTTAATTCATTCTAAAAAAAACAAACCTGATTTCTAGAAAATTATCCAGATGAAAGCAACTGATAAACATATGAATGATCCAAAATACAGAGTGCCAAAAAAAGTAAACACGATTTGAGAAAGGGAGAAAACTGTCTTGAAATTTTAATACCCAAGATACACCAATAACAAAGGATGAACACGAGACACGACTGAGCACTCTTGTAATTGCTGAAGTCAAATTTGACTTGGGTATCATAGTTTTAACATAGTTTTCTCCTTTCTTAAAAATATGTGTCCTTATTTTGGCACCCTCTGTATTTCCAATCTGTACTTTGTTGATAAGGAAAGCACCACAGCATTATTTCAAGGCCAAGACTCTAGCAAGTCACCAAGTAAAGAGAGTTATGGAAGTGAGGAAGGCATCAAATGGTTCCTAGCTATATTTCAGATTTTTACTTTAAAGAAATGCCACTTAGTTATACTTTGTGGCAGGTGCCTGTAATCCCAGCTATTCAGGAGGCTGAGGCAAGAGGATCACTTGAGCCCAAGAGTTCAAGGTTGCTGTGAGCTATGACCTCATGACACTCTATCCAGGGTGACAGAATGAAACTCTTTCTCAGAAGACAAAAAAATAAAAAATAAAAAAAAATAAAAAACGGGCAACTCCTGTGGCTCAAAAGAGTAGGGCGCCGGCCTCATATACTGGAGGTGGCAGGTTCAAACCTGGCCCCAGCAAAAACTGGAAAAAAAAAAATGCCTTTAATATGCATTTAGGGGAATGCAAAACTCAACACAGCACCCATAAAGTCAGTGCCGATGGCATTGTTTTACTTGTACTTTTTGGAGATAAAGTGGCCATGCCATTGTAAAAACAAACAAACAAAAATACTGTCCATATATTTGATTTGAAATCTAAAATTCTGTTATATATGCACACAGAGCCCGTCATCACGTACATTAGAAAAGACCGTCCTATAACTCTTACGGTGCTTATGGAGTCGGATGGAGATATTTCCAGGGAAAAGATATCTATGAATAGAAAATAAACTGTCTTTTTCTTTACAATAATGATAAAGAAAACTACTAAAATACAATGCACTCCTAACACCATGGATTAAATCATGTGCCTGTATAAAATGTATGTTAAAATTTTAACTATAAAACTAGTTAGAATTTTTCTTATCCTTCTAAAATGCATGTTAAAATTTTCACTATAAAACTAGTTAAAATTTGTCTTAATTATCCTTCTAAAATACATATTCTAACGCCATATTTAGAAATTGTAGGCCTTCCCCAAAAGTCAATTTTTAAACCTAAACAAAGCCTTCAAACATACTTATTCAATTCAAAGAATGTAGTAAATCAAAGATTGTTGCAAATAAACCAACAAGGGGGAGGTCATGATGTGACCTAGGAAGAACAATGAAATAATGATAAAGTGTTAGATACGTAATACAATAATACTTAAAGATTTTATTTTACTAATGTATTCATGGCTAACAGCATTGACTATTAAGTTATTATGCTCCTAAATTATATTCATTTGTGAAATTAATTTTAATGCTAGTAGAAAGGATTTGACTGGCAATACTCCAAAGTTGCATTTCCTAGTGAGCCAAGAAGGCAGAAACCATCTGATAACCAGATACCACTCCACCTTCAAATCCCATTAGTTGCCAATGTATCTCAAAGCCACAGAGAAGTTAATTAGGAAGGTTTAGTCTTGAAATTCATTCAGATTTGAATGTCTCAGCTGAAGCTGCCAATGAAAGTGCTAGTACATAATAATATCACTGGTTGCCAACGTGGATAGTTTCACTCAAAATGTCATATGTCTATCAAACACATATATTATATATCATGTAATTATCAATGCCCTATTTTTTTATTTTTTATTTTATTGTTTGGGATTCATTGTGGATATAAAGAATTAGGTTACACTGATTGTATTTGTTAGGTAAATTCCCTCTTATAATTGGGTCCTGTCCCCAAGAGGCATACCACACACCATGACCCGCCACCCCCCTCCCTCCGGCCCTCTCCCTGATCCCCACTCCCCTACGTCCCATCACGTACTGTATTAATATTAGAATTGAGCACATTGGATTCTTGCTTCTCCATTCTTGGGATGAATACGACATGTTTTATTTAGATCTTTTTTAAGATAGTGAATTTATTTTATTTTTTATTGTATAATTTAAAGTGTGCTACATGATGTTTTGATATACAAATACATAGAGAGAAATAATTACTATTGTCAAGCAAACTGACATATCCAGCTCCTTCCATCGCCGCCTTTATTTCTGGAAAGAGCATCTTACTCTTATTACTCTTGCTGTATTATCTGAACACGTGTCTTGTAAATTCAACATTATTAACTATAGTCATGCTGTACATTAGGTTTCAAGGTTGATTCATCCCTCATATTTGCAACTTTGGACCAGTTGACCCGTACATCCTCCTTTCCCCCTCCTTCCTTGCCCCCTGCCTAATACAGCATTTAAAAAAAATCACTTCTGTGTCATACTTTGAGAAACATTTCTTTAAAAGTAATTCTCAGGGCTGATTGTATTAAGTGGACTTTTAAAAATTAAAATAAATAACTTATGTTAAATTTTGTAACATAAACGCATAAAAGTACCAAATAATTTATTATAGAACATGCTCATTCTTTTCCCAAGCTGCAGAAGGCCTTTGAACTGAGATCATTTTCATCCAAATTATTAGCTCTAATTCATTTGACTTGCTATTTCCCCCCACGGATAATTGTCAGGAGAAGCTGGAGATGACTATTTATCTTCTGTTCGACACGGAAGGAACTGCTCTGTCCTCTGTTCTCCATAGAGTGGACTGTTTCAGTAGTTCATTTTCAGAGAACAAAACAGAAAGTCATTCTTCATTGTCACATTATGTATACAATTGAATAATGAAAACAAATGAATTGCACTGTGAAATCTCTGCTTTACGTAAAGAATCCAGGGGAAAGAACGGCTCCTTGGGGTGAGAAATCATTAAAATTTTTAGATTTGGTGTCACCTGGGATGCCGGCACTCAAAGTGCTGGCTTACCTTGTACGGTGAACGCTAGGCTGAACTGAAAATCAGTTACCTTCACTCTATTTCCAATGAATAAATAAAGTCACCGTTAAGTTTATAGATAACTGAATTAATATTTACAATCTGCACAAAGTGTATCCCAATTTAAAGCTGAATAATGAAATTGTGTATAAGGTATACGGTGGTGAGTCCATGGGCTAGCTGGGAGCCTCACCTGGGTATCTCAGCCTCGCTACCTCACAGCTATGACACAGCAATCCAGTTGTGCTCACCAGCCGATTCATTCCTGGAATGGGGACAGTGATACCTAGGTACTTTCCAGAGTTCTTGTGCTGGTTTCTGTAAATGGTTCTGAACAGCATCTAGCTCTACTACATAGCAAGTGACTTAATCAAAACAGAATTCCTAAGACTCTTGTCTAATTCTTATTACATTTCCACAGTGTTACTGTCTTAAGGGATTTCACTTGAGGAGAAAATAGACTAAGTGACATATGAGTTTTCACTCTTTTTCAGAAGCTGTAATTTAATTTTATAGTTCGGCGCCGTAAGAGATACGACATTCAAGCCTGGCTACTTCTCTGAGAGTTTCAACACACCAGAATGATAGATTTACATAATTGCTCATATATTAAATAAACAATATCCACGTCTTCTTCTCACTCTTCAAATATGGATGTGAAACTGAGAACAAAGTACGATGTGCAGCCAGGGGACCAGCTGAGTGGAGGGGGCAGTTTAGCCCCTGGCCCTACCCTCCTCTCCTTTCCTGATGCCCTGGCCTTGTCCTTCCATATGGGCCACATGAGTTACCCCCTGTTCACACACACAGCACTGTGCTGAAGATGTGGGGGCCACAGTACAGTAGTGGAAAACAAAAGGCATCATCTTAATCCATAATCAGAAATCAGATATATTATAAGCAAAGAAATAGAAGGCAAGTCCCAAGGGTGTGAACTCTTCCCCAGACCTACACGCAGTGGCTGTAGGATTATTACACTTACTTCACCCAAACTGGTCATGAATTAACAGAAGGATAAAGAAGGAGACGCAAGTCCCTGAAGGGATAAAGGCAGGTGCACAAATCGCAACCTGGAATAAAACCAGAGCTTCCAGGTCTGGCTGCCAGGTTTGTGCACTGCCAAAAGCATGTGGAAGAAGAGATCATCAGGGGCTGAAATCTGCCGCTGCGTTTACTGGCTAAGCTGCTCACCCTGGTCTAGGGCTTTCTCGTCCTCTAGGAAAGACCATCCCAACTCGGGCTTGCAGGCTTCTATCAGCCCAGCAAGGAAACCAACCCTCAGAGGCCCAGTACGGCAAGACTGCAGGGTGGACATCAAGTTCTTGTGCAGTTTACTTCATTAAACTCTTAAACTGCACGAGAACTTGATGTCTACCCTGTACGTTAAGGAAAAAGAAATGGGGAGGGGTAAGGAAGGAATTATTTTCCTCAGAAAGATCAATGCATTCTTCAGAGAGAGATTTTTTTTAAAGAGTTTTCATAGGTAAAATTGTTGTAGTAGTCAGGAATTACAAAATAAAAAAGTTTCCCACAAATGCGCTTGGAGGAATGTGTTTGGATAAAAATAAAAATACATTGTAATGTGATCATAAAATGAAACCAATTATGCCTCATCACTGGGATTGTTCTCTTTTTGCTTGTCCTGGAGACTGAGCTGGTAGCTTGGCCTGTTTCTATAATGTAGAAAAGAAGGAAAGCCTCTGAGATTCTTAACTCTTTTGTAATGTAAAGTGGATTCATTCATCCTCTCTTCAAATTGAGAGAATCTGGTTTCTAGGACAGGACAGGAAGTCCACAAACCTGCCATGCAAATAAAGACAAATCTCCTCGAATGTTCAATTGATCACTTTTAATATTCACTGGGTGTACAATCAGGAAGTTCCCTCAGGTCCTTTGTTTTGGGAACATACCACTCCTTTTAAAATTTCCAGAAACTCTGGAACTTACATAGTCCTTTCATGGGATCTGTCTGATTTTCCACCCATGTAGGAAGCAGCAGCGGGGGCAGGAAGTACTTGCTGTTAATTTTTGCTGCTTGCAAGTATCTAAATATCTATCTCTCAATCTATTTGTAGAGATAGCCATCATTCTATAGCTAAAGACCCAGACATGGACGGCACTGTGTTATAAACACGTGTTTGTGGCTTTTGCAGACTTTTTTTCAAAAGCTACATGAAAGGCTGAGCAAAACCTTATTTGAAATTGCAATAAATAATCACAGAGATGTTTGGGTTTAGGTGTTAAAATTAACTTAGTATATGTTGTTTTGCACATATTAATTTGGAAACTCAGTCCAATCTTTTCTCATATTTCAAATGCTTATGGTAAAGGTTGTATTTGATTGTTTTGTAAATTTTGCAATGGCCACAAGCCAAAAGGATCATGGATTAAAGTTGGAATTACCATGCTGATTTACTTATTTAATACTAGTAAGTTAGCCAACTTCTATATGAAAAATAAAGAGATAATGTGGGCAAGACTATTCATAGCTTCTGATAAAAGAGAAAATGAGATATAGAACTTTAAAAAAAGTATATCAATGTTCTTTTTAGTCTCTAAAATTTATTAGTATTTGAGTCCCAAACCAGACCCACAGCAAAGGAGAATGAAGTGTCTTCAGAGTGGCCTTCCAGGCAAGGTTTGGGATTTGTGAATGCCCTCTAGATGATAATCATGACAACACAAATTCAAGATTTAGGAGAGATCAATTCATTAAACCACATTGACCAGACCTGGGTATGTTCATCCTCATTTGTTCACACAAGTTTGGGAAACAGATATAAGTAATTACTAGAAAAAGTCATTCTTAAATGAAAAGGAGTAAATTGGTGGCTTTTTGATTCCCAAACAACTCTGCAATTTAGTTAGTCTAAGTGCTGAGTCTTTGAATAAATTTGAATTCCAAAAACAAAGTACATCGGTAAATGTTACAGTGAAACAATATCCACCACCTTTCTTCTTAATGAAATCATTTATCAGCTTTCAAAATTACAACCAGTTTAAAAGGGAGTCAATTTGATACAACATGTGCCAAGTTCCACTAAGGGCTTTATAAGCTACTTTAAGAAGGCAGAATTTTTGAGGTGACAGAAGTCATTAAAAGTGAAGATTGCAGATGGAATTGTTGTGAAAGACACAGAGCTGAAGACAGTATTGGTATGTACTCCAAACAGAAGTAGAGACAAGGCATTTGGCGAACCACACTCACACTCCAAACGGGAAGTCACCACTCAGGTGAGATCACCACAGCAACATAGGAACTTCCCTTCCCCGGTGTCACCCCAGCTCCGGTTTTAACTTTGATGCACATTTTTCAAACACCCACTGGCACTGCCCGTAGAGACTTATCTATATAGAACATATGTTCCCCGGCGAGTGCAGACATTTTGAATCCAAGCCGGGACAAATGCCATTTGTCACCAACTGCAATGGGAGGGAACCAAGGCAACAGGCGCGTGCCGAGAGAGAAAGCAGAGCGAGCCAGGCCTGGTTTCCTCTCATCTTCTCTCCCCACCACCGTGCGACCCTCCCCTGTCAATCTGTAAACTCACTTCCTTTTTCTTCCTTTCGCCCCTGAATTTCGGGTTTGCCAGTCCTTCAAACCCCAGGTGACCCTGAGAGATTTTCGTGTAGCAACCCTCAAAATGTTTTTCTTGTGACTGAAACCCTCACAAATCCACTAAATATAGATTTTTCAAAGACTGTGACATCTTACAAATATATAGCTTTTTCAATAGCTTATATATCATTTCCCTAACTTTATCTCTATTGCCTTTCAGGTATAAAGACGGCTTTCTGGAATAGCTTTCTTTGCAAAGAGAAAGGCATTACTAGATAAGATATGAAAGTCTACATCATAACTTAATATTGTCATCATTATTTTGTCATTCTCAGCTCTGTGCCAAATGCTGTAAAAAGAGGTGGGAAATTCTTAGAGTCCCACATCTTCAGCCTTGTCGATCCTGGGCTTTTAGAGCCAAATGAATAGGAGTGGGGGTGCAGGAGGAAGCAAGTGGGGTGAAATTCAGCGAATTAATAAAATAGACACGAGCTCACAAAGTAGATGAGTATTTATGAATGACAGAATCTTTAAAGCTTAAGAATGCCAATTAGAATATTAACCTGGCTTGTAGTCCTTGAATTCTGATAAAAGTCAAAGAAAACAAGATGCACATCATTCAGAGCTATTTTACCAATCCTTGGAGAAAGTCATTTAATCCCAGATTGGTTTGTGTCATATTTTCTCATTCTCTTGCAGAACTTTCAACTCAAGGTTAGGAGGCTGTAAGCCACTCCTCTTTGGCAGAGATAAATTACATTTTATGTTCTATCACAGTTTTTTTTCCATTCTTCTTGACTTCTAATTCTTAGCCTAGCAAGTTTCTTATGAAATGTATGACTTCTGTTAGTACTGAACCTGTTTCTCTTTTGTGTAAAGTAATAATATTAGTAAATGATGTTAGGTTAACCAAACATTTCTCAAAATTACTTTATCCTTTCAAAAAGATTATCCACAACTTAGTCCTCAATGGGCTGCTTCCATTGTGACCCATTTTTTCTTTCTGTACTGGCTTATCTAACTGATTGCATGCTTACTTTTTGGTTCTATTAAATAAAATTTGACCTAAAGCTGCCTTTCTATATATTAAACTGTAACCTCCTTTGCAACTATGAACAGTATATTCTTGTAACAAGCATCTGTGCCTCAGCCAATCACAGCAGCCAACCTTCAGCCAATCACAGGCCTCTAACTGATAAGACCACGTCCAAAGAAGGCAAATGCCTCCATGCACATGCCCAAATAAGGCAACACAGAGCTGTAACCCACCAAGCCATCTCTGTACCTCATTTCTTTTTTCCGTCTATAAATACTGCCTGCCCGCACTGACGATGGAGCTCTCTGAACTTCACCTGGTTTTGAGGGATGCCAAATTCATGAATCATTCTTTACTCAAATAAACTCTGCTATATTTAATTTGTCTGATGTTTTTCTTTTAACTATTCTAAGTGGTTTTTAGGAAGGTGACACCAGATGGACTGCTATAGTGACCGCCGTTCCCTAGAAACGGGGGTTGATATAAAGACATAGTAATAGGCAGAAAGGAACTGGCTTTGAGAAGACATATTGAAAATTCTTATGTATATTAATGTATGTAGAGAATGTGAACAACATATGGTTTTAAAATCATGAAATTCAAAAATGTACATATTATCTTATACAAACCTACATATTCAAGTTTCACTTTGTTTTGATCTGGCTTAGTGGACCTAAAGATGTTATGAAACTGAAATGTCAATGAATTACCATATTTTAATTCTTGGCGTGGAAGGCAGCACCAATTTTAATTCCCTTTTTTCTGTCCTTGTGAGGCTTAACTCAACTACCCAACCAAAAATCTCTCAGATTATACATGTGGCCAAAATGACTGTTTTGTTTTCAGTCATTCAAAATTGTCAAAGAAACATGAAAGTAAATTCTGTTTTCAACACACATATGCTTAGGTGTTACATGAAATACCTAGATTTCACTGCTGCTCATCCAATATCATTAATGACACTTTTAACAAGAAATCTGGATTTGCTGCAGAGTCAACTGAATGTGATTCGGGAAATGTCCAGCAGAACTCTGCAGAGGCCCTGTTCAAGTTGGAAATGTATTCTTGTCCTTATTTTTTATCCAGTCAAAATATTATTCCCTGAGTAGGTAGTCATCTAAAAAGAGGGAGATAAGCTTCCTTTCTGATAACAAGAAAAACATCCACCCTCGCACAGGCCACGGAGGAACAACACACACAGACAGAACTTTGACAATAAGCAGTTCAATGTTACTTGGCACTGACAAGGAAAGGGATATTAATGTCAGAATTCCCTTCACTATCAGGAAAATAATCTAGGTATGTATTTTAGATCAATCCACAGTATGCCAAGTTGAAATTACCTGTTCTTGAAAGCAGAAATGTGCTTTCACTTACTAACTATTCAAATTGTTGTAGCTTAGTAATTCTTCTTTTTTTTAAGTTTTTTTTTTTTTTTTTTGTACAGATAGAGTCTCATTTTATCACCCTGGGTAGAGTGCCATGGCATTACACAGCTCACAGCAACCTCCAACTCCTAGACTAGCTGGGACCACAGGTGTCCACCACAACGCCAGGCTATTTTTTGTTACAGGTTGTCCAGAGCTGGGTTTGAAACTGCCACCTTTGGTATATGGGGCCGGCGCCCTACCCACTAAGCCATAATCCTAATACCTACTGTAGGACCCTTGTGAAAACCAGCTAAAACCAGCTAAATAACACAGCCTAAGCTAGATAGTTCCCTTGCTATTTCCTGTTAAATGCAGCATAAGCAAGTTGGTTAAAACCCCCCTTGTCTTTCCTTCACTAAGCTTAAGAAAAAGCAACCCTTACCCGGAAAGTCCCTGGCTCCGAGCCAAGAAAGACAAGCCTGCCTAGATACAGAACTACCCCCACCCCTACCAAGAGCCACTTCCTCACTCCATCCACCTGCGTGTGGTTTTCAGCTTTAAAAGTAGTCTGTAACAGCCACCCGGGGTTCCTCCCCCTTCGGCAGCTGAGGGACCCAGACGCGTCTGCAAATAAACCTGCCTCTTGCTTTTTGCATCGACTTGTCTAGTGAGTGGTCTTTGGGGTGCGACCCCCGGGTTTGGGCACAACACTACCAAGAGGAGACTAAGATTTTCTGAAGTAGAAACCTCAGTACTTTAGAACTGTATTTTATATTAATAAAACTGCATAGATCTATGGACCAGCTTAAAATAAACTACCCACCCAGAAATCTCTCATTTGGATTGTACATGTGGCCATCATGCCAATGGTAGTCTTTGATAAGTATCTATTGAAATAAGGAGAATTAATTAATGTTCTGACAACCATTGGCCTTGATTCGTAAATTAAATGTTATTAAGACAAAGCTCTTTAGTACTACTGCCCATTGATATAAGCAGGGAATTGAGTTTAACATGAGTTACCCTGTCCACCCCACTAACGAATCTGGCTGAAATAATGCAAATATTGCAGATCAAGAAAGGAGTTAAGGCTCATCTTCCTTTAGCAAAAAGTAACAAAGACTACTTGAAAGTATTTGTGACAAGTTCCAGATTAGTTTAAGGAAGAAATTAAGATTTTCTGACTCCTGTAAGAGAAATGCACAGAGTAGGAGAGTTACTGGCACACTTGGCTTCAGGAACCAAGGACCAGTGTGCACACGGTATGAGGCCCCATCTCCACATCCCTCACTTCCGTTTCTTTTCTTTACTTGGCTCTGCTTGGTCACACTGATAAGTAGACATATTCTACGTGGTGACAAGATGGACAGCAACAGTTCTGAGGCTACATCATTCTTAAAAAGTTTGAGATTCCAGAGGAAAAGAGGCCTTTCATTCCTCAGCTTCTGTTTCACATTCCATAAAGAATTCTGACTGGTTCTCCCTGGACTGAAGCCCCTCCAGGAACCAGTTGTGACCGGGGAATTCAGGTTCTACACTGGCCAGTCATCAGTCATTCCCCTTCCTTGAGAACAGAAATTAACCATCCCAAAACAACAAAAGGAAATAACTAGTCCCTTACTAAAAGGGGCTGCAGAAATACCATATGTATTATTACAAACACATTATTCATTCAATCCATTCAGATAGTATTTATTGAGTAACTAGTCTAGGCCAGGATTTGAGTTAAGCCTCACAAGGACAGAAAAAAGGGAATTAAAATTGATGCTGCCTTCCACGCCAAGAATTAAAATATGGTAATTCATTGACATCTCAGTTTCATCGCATTTTTAGGCCCATTATGCTGGATCATATTACTAGCAGGTGTCTCTGAAACAAAGTATGCAATAAAGTCTAAGAACTGTCAACCAGGCTGGTTCTCACTCCCTCAGTGTTGATAACTTTAACCCGACCCAGAGCTCTCGGGCTAGATTTTGAAGTCATAGCTTCACTGGCTGCAATCAAGTGGGCCAATCTGGTGAGCCCTTTCTCTCATCCCACCAGCAGCTTGCACTGTCTACACCCACAGATGGTCAAGTCCCTCTCATGCTACCTTCTCCACTATGCAGCAAGCGTGCTAACAAACAGCCTCATTATTTGTTAAATTTAACCAAATACTACTTTCCTACTAGTGGCCACTATAATAAGTTCTGTCGTGGGCATTGGTAAAATAGTTGAGAACAAAGATTCTTCCCTCATGAATCCTGCATTCTAGTGAGAGAGACCAAAGTTAACCAACCACTTGCACACACCCTAGGTATTAAACAGTGATGAATGTTCCAAGCACAATTAATTACTGGACTTACAAAAGAGTATAATTGGGGAACATGGCTGAATCTGGGAGATTAGGGAAAGCTGGTTTATTTGTTCACTTATTTGTAAAGAGATACTGAAGTGTAGGGGAAGGACACATGGGAATTAGCCAGGGAATATGGGGGGGGGGACCATGAGAGAGAATGTTCCAGAGAAATGGGACACAACCTATTCTGGGGTGTAAAGACCGGGTTACTGACAAACAGTGAGAAGGCCAAAGTGGGAAAAGTGGGGACAACGGCTGTGGGGGAGGTCTAGAAATAAGCCTGATGACCTCACCCAGGGGTTAGAGAATATAAGAATGAAGATTTATCGGGAAGGAATTCTCTCTTCATCCTTAGAATGATGGTTTCCAAACAAACATGAATGTTCCCCAGTACTGCCACCCCAGTATTTGGCCTTGAATGGAGAGATGTTGGCTGGTGGCAGGGTGGGCATGTTACTGACTCCAGTGGGAAGAGACAACGGCAGGTGTAAATGCCCTGCAGGGCACACGACACCCCCCCATCCCAGTCCCACAACAAGGAACACCAGGCCTAAATGTTAGGAAGTCCTGGAAAGGGTCACGGCTGGGAAGAAACGTGCTAAGATGTGCATCACAAGCACTTAAACCAACAGGGCTGCTGACGCTCCTCTGAGAAAAAGCGAACAGTAGGAGAATGAACGGAGAGGAGGAGGCAGGACAGAGAGGAAACTGGGAGGCTGGATAGAAATAATGGCCCAGACCCGCCTGGGGGCTGCAGAGGACAGACACCGGACACCTTGCGGAGAACAAACCGGAAGGCTCGTTCACACCCAGCCTCGGGAGGCAAGGGAAGGTCAGGTCCCAGGAAGGACTCCTGGGGTTCTGGTAAGTAGAAATGCCACTCACTAACAACAGGGGTGGGAGAGGAGGGGCGGGTTTCAGAGAGAGACACACATTCCGTTCTGGACATGCGGAGTTTCAGGCACTGATGTGAAAAAGAAGGGTGAAAATTCAGAGGGAGGAGAGTGGAGGCTGAGCTGTGCTTGTAAATTTAGAGATTTCAGTGAGTGAGCTCACCTAGGCAGGATGGGATGGGAGGAGAGGGAAGCTGAAATGATGGATTCCACGTATAAAAGTCGTTTAGGGAAGAATAAACTGGCTAAGAAAATAGAAGGAACAGCTGAAAGGATTTGTTCGTAAAACTTGGATTTAGTCAAAAGCCCACATTCAAAGATCCAGAAGGCCACATGTGGCCCCAGGGCCACAGAATCCCCACCCCTGGGTGAGCCTGGAAAAAATCTAAATGAGACCGAACCACGTCCACAGTTCCCACTCTGGAAGGATTCAAATGAATCTAAGACATGGCAGATTAAAGCCTTGGGAACGTAATACAAGTTGCTTTTAACTTAACTCTGAAGTTCGCGTCTGTCCTGACATGCAGGCCGTCTCTTCAGGGTACTTTTCTCTTTTGAGGTTTGTCGGAAATTGACCTGATCTTGGTACTTAGTCCACATGGCTCCTGCCACGGATCTGCCAAAGGACCCTCTCTAAGCAATCCTGGCTCTTGAGGAAACAAAAACATTCTCTCTGCATTCCCTACCGGGAAAGGCAATGAAGGGATACTCATTAATATAAACACTATTTTTTATACCTACACAGTAATCTCAATTGTCATCCCTTATCACAATGTAGTAATTACCTTGTGACTGCTGACCATGCCATGTAGATCCACATTATAATTTTATGCATATTCCCTTAACAGAGATTGGTTTGCACCTGTCAGAAAGACCGTGCTTGCCAGCTACCTGCAAGTTTACTAATTACCTGCTTGGAAGAATCTACTGACCTATCAGGAAAGGGTTAATACTGTCAGCAGCATTCCTGGGGTCATCATTTTAAGTAATTATCACAATATAGCAGGAAACAGATAAGCTGGTCAGTATGAGATGTCTAGAACAGTGTGCTGTCCTTCTGTGCAGGTGGGCACGTGTTGTACCCCCAGTACCTGGAAACAGTGACATCCCTGTCTGTAACTTCCTGCCCTTGAGGTGCTGTACAAAGTCACATAGCATTTGAATAATCTCTGGTTTCTATGGAAAAGACACACATAGGCTGCACTCTGAAAGTGAGCACCTGAAATGTACCTGGGCCGTGTGATGGCAGGTAATAGAGAGGATTCTTGCTCTGGAATAGAAATTATCAAACCCAGAATTGGTGTGCAGTCTGCCCTGTAGTCTCAACCTATGGCGGTTTCATATTCCCTTCCTATTCCCTGTATCTGAAGCCCTGGGCCCTTGTACCGGGCTGGGGGAAATATTTATTAGAAAGCAGCAGATGGAAGCAGGATGACAGAGGCGAGCCCAGTTGCTGAGGCCTGGCTGTGCAGCCTCACACGCAATATTCCATAGGGGATCCAAACACAATTTACTCGGAACCCTTTGCACATTCTACCAACAACATCTGGATAGACTCATAAAAATGTGAAAATATTTGCACTGGACGGTGAATGTGTTCAAAATAAAAGAATTCCACGAAATGCATACGGAAGGGACATTTCTTTGCATAAAGTCAGAGAAAAGAATAGAATGCTACTTTAATTTCTTCTTCACTAATATTTTGTAGAGATTTGGAGCCGCGTTAACCATGATCCATTTCATGACACATAGAAGCTGGACAGTGAACAGAGACACGGTTTTTGTACTCAGTGGCAGTATCAGAATTACGGAGCCCCTGAAATGTACCTGGGGCCGTGTGATGGCGGGTAATAAAGAGGGTCCTTGCTCCTGAATAGAAATGCAACAAATTATCAAACCCAGAGGCTTGCTGTGTTGGCCTGCAGCCTGCCCTTCAGACAGGATTAGAAACAAAAACAACAAAGTTAAAAGCCCTGCCTCGGGTCTGAGTGTGGAGGAAAGAGAGCTAGAGGAATTAGAATTTACAGTCAAATGCACAGAAAACATCATCAAAAGAGAGAGTGACTAAGTTTCTTCCAACGGGATACATAACTCTGCAGCATCATTTAAATCACGTTTTCCACATTCCTTAGTTGCCTGTCAATCATGTGTCAATATGCAATCTTTTCTGTATTTTCTGGTGGTTGACTTTGAGCTAACTTATCGTATGCTAATGGTTTTTCTCTCTAACCAGTTTCTAACCTATCTCACCCCTCACTTAGAAATCCCCAGACACACAGTGGAGACTCAAGACATGTAAATATTCTTCTAAAAGCAGCACATAAAATAGAATATTAAGTTTGCGTGTCAGAATATAAACTCCATTGGGGTGATAAAAATTTCACTGAAAGAATTTTAAGTATTCTGAGGGTTGCATAGAATAGTTATCAAATAGTAGCAGATAATAAACAGGTTTAATTTACTCTAAATGTTTACTCTTTCTTAAGTTACATATTTAAATCTTGATTCACAACCTATGATACCATCATCAGTAGAATAGTCATAATTTGGTACAAGGACAATGATTTTTTTCCAAAACTCAAAATTTATCATTTTTGGTAATTCACAGTACAGCCTGAGTTAATGATCCTCTAATTCTTGAAGATGGCCTTTGCATTTACCTTGGACACCGGGGCAATAATTAGTATTCTTTATTTATTTTCTGCAAGACTGCTCTAGGACTCAGAGAGAAAATGAATGTCTATCTTCTTAAACTTTTAACTGAAGATAAATACAACCTGGATGGTACATTTCCAATTTCTTTCTTTAAAAAAAAAATTGAATTCACATAGAGTAAACTAGAAATCTCTGTTGGAACTGGTAGAAAAGTAACACAGAATGCTCAAGGCAGCATGACCCTGTGTTTCCATCACAATGACCGAGCAACACACTCCAGGTCGAAGCCCCGGGGCCCTGGGTCCTGCTGCTGTTTTTGTTTCCTCATCATAACTTGACGGGTTTTGAGGAAATAAACTTTGTCTAACTTCTCAACAGTTCTAAAATGTTATGTCAGTAAAAGTGCTAGGACTGCATGATTTCAAACAAGGGAATAAAAAAAAGTATAGTCTTCATAATATACCACTACAATGTCCGTCCACTCGAAAGAGGCAGTCACTATTATGTTTTATTATCTTTAATAAAAGAGAAAGAGCTCAAACATTTAATGAGAAATATTTCCAAAGATATTGTTTCATTACATAGACTACTCATTTTAAATTAGGGCTGAACATCCAATGCATTTTTTATTTTAATGCCTATTTTCTTATCCAAACTCCATTTCCCCCAATGAGATCACGCATATTACACAGTACAGGGAGTTAGCACGTGGTCACTCCCAGGCAGGGACCATCCTTTTCCACATTCTTAGTTTCCAACACGAGTGTGAATGAGAGTCTGACATTCCGTGCCATGTAGGAATGGTTTATTTTTATGTGAATAAGGTAAGAAAACAATGGTGTCCAAATAAAAGTCAAAGTATCAGGTGGTTTTCTTTATGGTCTTTAAAACCTGATCAATGGCATTCCCTGAGCAGCCAAGTTACCATCCAAATGTGATATCACATATAATTCACATAAGATTACAGACTGTTCAAACCCCCAATATCTGCCTCTGTGAGTAGGAAAACTGAGACCCTCAGAGTTATAAGGTTCTACAGAAAGTCCATGCATCAGTCAGGAATAGCAGGAATCTAGCCTCATCTCATCTGCTTCCTCCAGTAATCACATTGTGGGCTACTAATGTTCTGAATGGAGAGAAAAAAAATGCTGTGACACTTCAACAGAAAATATTAAACCTAATTTTTATAGCACGTACTAAAGCCCAGAGTGAATGTGGAGGCCATCAAACAGTCAAGGATTTACTTCTGTGCACTAATGCACACTTGGGAGGGCCTTCCTTGGTTTTCCTTAATGGTTTGGTAGCTATTCCAGTCCCTGTGGCCCTCACCTCAATGTTCTACATTGAAAGCAAATTAAAGACCAATTTATATACAGGGACTGAAAAGGGGGAGGGTGTGAGGAGGCTTCTGCAGCTGTTCCACCTGTAGGGAGAAGGACAGGCATGAGCTTTGCTGCATGTTCTCTTCGGCCACCTACTTCCAGCTGACCTGTGTTCTACCCACTGGGGAGCACGTGCCCCCGGGACTGGCACTCTGAGGCACTCTTGCCATCTTGGAGTCCCTGGGTGAAGCCAAAAGAATCATTCTTGGGTAGAGGGATGGTTTTATTTTTTCCAGATACGTTCCTTCCAGTGACAACCAGTAAGACGGCTTTCAAAATCCCAGTTACATTTGCCGTACTCCTCCGAAGCAATTAGGAATGATTAACAACATGGTCACAGTTCACAGTCGCCTGTGCTGAGTGGCACCTCTGAGCAGAAAGACAGAATGAAGACTTGAGGAGGATCCCGCCAGAGAATGACAAACCGCGTAAAGTCACAAAAGAAAGCCCAGACTGTTAAGTTTAGTGAGCTAGCACACAGAATGGACTACAAGAAAGGCTTCTTGTTGTGAAGCAGAAGGAAATACCCCAGGACCTTCTGACCGGTACTCCGTGATGAGACCCTGACTGTTCCGTCATCACCTTGCTCAGTCTCCTGGGTAAGTCATCTCACCGGCCCTTCTCAAGGTTTCTTGGGACTCAGCAACTTCTTCAAGTGCTTTATGACTTTATTCCTGAAGCTCCTTGAACTCCCTTCTTTGGACTACTTCCCACTATCAATAGTCAAACGAGTAGGAATAAAGAGAATGATCTGTCCCCTCGTCCCTCCATCTGTGAATGTGAAGATGCTTCTATCATCCTCATGAAATCATCCTTACACTGATGTTCTGGAGCTTATTTCCTTCATTTTATTAGTGATATAACCTAGTAAACTTGACATGTGTGGTCTAAAACAGTCTAGTATCCATTCCTTATGGTTTAGTATAACTGGATTGTAATTTTACAAAACCTAGATGGTAATATAAAGAACTATCGATACTATGCTGACCCTAAGGCATCTCCCTTTATCTATATCTGGAATCAAATACTCAAATAAAGGGAAAGAGATGACCTGTACAGGTGAAATAGTCGGGCATAAGAACTAAGGAAGTCACAAAGACAGTGAACCATGTTTAGAGGAAACTCATTCAATTTCATTAAAAAGGAAAGCAAAATGGCATCATGCTAAACCCATAAGCAGTTCACAGTCTCACCTGTCATAAAACTCTTACAACCACATAGTTATGTGAGCTTTCTGGTTACTTGAGTTCCAGATGATATCCGATTGCATGTTAACTAGGATCATCATGGCCTGTTGCTTGCTGCAACATAGATTTGGGATTATAGATGTAAGAATTAATTTAAGTAAAGGAAAAACTTTTGTGGCTCACTTTTCTGAACATAAAGATTATATTTTTAAACTCAACCTTTCATTTCTTAATATAGAACTCTTAAAGATGGTAACCTTTGCATGTATGTGCTGAAAGGTTTTTCTAAGCTAAATCCATCAATAAATAATACAATCATAATTCAAATGGTAACCCCAATCCTGTCACTCTGAGTTGTAATAGTATGAACATGTGCGATATTATTGATCTCTGTTCTAAGAAACTCTGCAAACAATATCGCATGTAATTCCTTCATATCAAACCTGCATTGGAGTTATGTTTCCAGTTTAGAGATAAAAAATGAGAATAGAAGTTGTTTATCTTGACTCCTCATGTTGCCTAAAAAGAAGCCCCCTTGGTATTCAAATTCATTACATAAACAAGCTTAGCAATTTAAGCTAAAATCTGCGTGAAGCAGTATACTTTGGAAAATTCTCCTATGCTACAAAGAATCAAGTATATGTGTATAACCTGAAACCACAGGTAATGGCTAGGCACCTGCCAGCCACGTGACACTTCATTAGCTGTGAGAAGCAAGTGATTTTCATTTCCAGTAATCTTTTTTTTTTTTTTTT
>NW_003852428.1:13661925-13708673 GCF_000181295.1 Otolemur garnettii | reverse complement strand
CCCGCCACAATGCCTGGCCATTTTTTGGTTGCAGCCATCATTGTTGTTTGGCGGGCCCGGGCTGGGGATTTGAACCCGCCACCTTAGGTGTATGTGGCAGGCGC
Source organism: Otolemur garnettii (assembly GCF_000181295.1). NCBI lineage: Eukaryota > Metazoa > Chordata > Mammalia > Primates > Galagidae > Otolemur > Otolemur garnettii. The sequence goes on along the minus strand of NW_003852428.1, from coordinate 13,708,569 downwards.
CTTAGCCGCTTGAGCCACAGGTGCTGAGCCATTTCCAGTAATCTTTTCCAGCAAATTTAGAAAATCAATCTTTTGGAGGAGTGAGCTGGTAGCTGGAAGGGAGAAAAAGAGAGGAAGGGCTGTGCTACTAAATTACATAATAATGACAATAATGCTCTATCTAACGAATAAATTATATTTGCTTGTCATATTGGCCACATTCAAAGGGCTCTCACAGAAGTCCAGGTGAACTCCAGAAAGAGGCTCCCGTGGAGGCTCCCGCTCTTCAAGTTACAAGTCTGGCTAATGAATCGTGAGATTCATTATGAAAATATGAGAATGAGAGGAAGAAATACTAATAAATTGCTAAATGTTAACACATGAGAATATTTAACAATATACTTTTTATTATTGAAAGTAATGCACATATAATACATATTTTAAGAATATGCACATTACATACTTATCATATATACACATATAATACATGTATATAACATACATATATAGTATATACATATGTAGACTGTATACATACATATTTCTATAGTATATAAGGTTATACATATAAACATATAAATATTATGTATTTATATGGTATACATGAGTATATATACTGCATCTATACTATATCTACAATATATTTTTAATTTAAAATATAATCCTTCCCAGACACACGTCACCCGAGACGTGGCCTCGTTAGGTACTTCCAGTACAATTTAGTCCATTTGTCTTCAAAAAGTCCTTGAAATTCAGCCTATCTCACCATTTACCTGGTTAAGTTCTCTGCCAATTTTTTGCCTGGGAAACTGTGATAACATCCTAACTGGCTTCCCAAACACACTGATTTCCTCCAACTGATTCTTCATGCTATCTCCTGGGTGAGTCTACCGAAACTGAAGTCTGATCATGTCTGGCCTGTCCGCCTCCCCTTCACGTCCCTCAATCACTGTCCAGTCGACCACATTGCACTGAGGAGACAAGGAAGGGCCCTCATCATCAGTCGCCTGCCCATTCTGCAGGCCTTGAGTTCTGGTACTCGCCACCTACAGATGTCAGGCCATCACAGGAAGGATTCCCAATGCCAAGAACACAACATGTGCTGGGTGCTGTCTAGACGGAGCAACCAAGATGGACACGTACTTCCACCACTCATTAGCCAAGGCCTGGGGCAAGCTCCTGAGACTGACTGTAACTACAGCCTCTGGTGTGACACGGAGGATGTGGGTGGACCTTACTCGTGACTTATCTGTAAGGATCAAATGAGGACACTTGTGCAAAGCTTTCCATACAGTGCTCAACTCACACACAGAGAGAATAACTCAGGGCCTTTACCCAGAGCTAGAAAAGCATTATACTTAACAAGACACAGGGGATTTAAAAAACCCCAGCACACACTGCAGTGGAGACAGACACTACAATACACAGTGTGCTGGAGGTAAAGACTCCTGTGGAGAAAATTAAAGTGGGGCTGGCCCGGAGAGTCATTTTCAGGTGAACGGGCAGAGAAGACTTTCTTGAGAAGGGGGCACTTGACCGAAGATTTAAAGGAGGTGAGAAGGTGAGTCACATGGAAATCTGAGGAAGAAAATTTCAGGCAGTGAAAACAGTGTGCCTGGACAGTCTGGGGAACAAAAGGGACATGCATGTGGCTGAAACCAAATTTCCCTGGGTGAGCTGGCAAAGCAGATCGTGTGGTGCCTTGGGGGCACTTTAAGGGTAGTGGCTTCGAGTCTGAGTGACATGGAAAGTGAGTGCCTGCCCCTGTCTATTATGACTTACTCATCTTCGTGGGAGAGTTTCACCAGATCTTTCAGGGCACGTGAGACTCTATTCCTGCTCTGTTTAGAGCCACTGTCTCCCACTGACCCACCCAATTCCTGGAAAACAAGGCTCCGGGGTCAGCCTAGTGTCCCAGGATTGCTCGGCAACAGGAAGGGTTCAATATGGGATGACTATATAAAGAGAGAACAAGGGTTCAATATGGGATGACTGAATAAAGAGAGAACAAGGGTTCAATATGGGATGACTGAATAAATGTTGAGAGAACAAAGGCTCAATATGGAATGACTGAATAAATGTTGAGAGAACAAGTCAAAAACAGCATCGCACTTTGAGAAGGCCAACAAAGAGTGTCCGTGCCACCCTGCACCGGGCACATTCTGTAAGATTCTGAAAACAGTGATGGCAAATAAACACATGCCTTCCCCTAAAATCGTGTTTGAATTCTCAGCAATTTCAAGATTCAGCAATTCTGGACTACTTTGCTAAAATTATTTCGTTTCATAATTTTCATAATTCCTATATGCAGTATCTCAATCTGTTTCAAAAATAACCCTCTGCTTTTCTGATTTAAAGCATCTTCGTTTTCCAAATAAGGAAATTGAGGCCCAAAATATCAGTGACTAGCGGAAGATTCGGCCCCATAATTCAGAAACCTGCTGCTGTGAGATGGGCCCTGACGCCTGGATGGGAACTGTGACTGCTGACAGTACAGAGATCGCCCCGTCCAAGTGGCTGCAGCACGGCGCCTGAAGCAAAGCAGAAGGACTGTGTGTCAAGAGACCAGGAAGCAGCACTTGGTGGAGAGAGGAAGAACAGTGGCAGAAAGGAATTCCGTTCTGCACTTGCTGATGACAGATGGAGTCACCCTTTCAATGAATGGGAGGGACAGCAAGGGTCACGAGATGCCTTGGAATGAAGAGCATTTACACCAGAGTTACTGCTGGTGATGTCCATTCTCCACGCTGCTGTTTTCATGGGTTGTATTCTTACCACATTCTAATCCTCCAGTAGCAGCGCTATTAACGATATGGAATATAGAACCCACCAAAAGCTAAGGAACCCTCCACCTGGATCAAGGAGAGACTCTGCACTTACTATATATGCCATCTCAGATTTTTATTTAATCTTGGGATTTTGTTTTTTAATCTGTAAAAATGGAGATGATGATGTCTGATTTAAAGATTTGTTACAGGATGAGTAATGCAGTAGAATATTAAAAAGGATGGCGTATTCTATGAAATTGAAAGGTAATTACAATCTCCCTTCTCTGCATACCTGTTTGTGAATTAACTGTATTGCCTTGAAATTAAGTAGTATTCTACTTTATTATATTATAAAATAGATATTACAATATAATTATAAAATATATGTCATAAGTATAAAATATAACCTAAATGATTATCAATAGCTAAAAACAGAATCACTCTCTCTACCCATATCTTAATGTCCCTTTTCAGTAAATAAATCAGTTCGTAAATTTTATTGCAGAGATCACTATTTAACTTCTTTTCCACATGTACTGTGCCACTGCGTCACGCAGCTAAAAATTCACTATACTGGGGAAATCGTCTAATAGCTGTTTTATTCAGCAACTCTGGTTCTGTATTTATTATGGTGATACTGCGACATTTGACAAGAAAAAGTGGTTAAGAGTCTGTCATCATAAAGAAATAAGGGATAAGTTACATCAAATTACCTTGAAAGCTGAAGTAATGAAATTGATTTCCTCCAACTTAATAGGAGAACCCCGATTCCATCATGTCTTTTCAATAGCGCATATTGTAACACAGAGGAAGCTATTTTGTTACAGCAGCGCCACAATCCATGGCCTTGAGTCTGGGATAGTAAATGAACAACTCCAACGAATCGCCATTCTTCTTCCTTCCTACTCAAAACTGTGATGAATAGAGAGCAATAGTCAAACATCAGGGGAAATCTGTCTTGTTCTTTTAAAAATAATAACCTAGGTATAAATTTTAAAAGATTTTCATTCCAAGTTTGGAGACTTTCAAATTGCTGCAATTGTAAAATGACTTAAATGGAAGTGACAGAGTCAAAGAAAATTGCATTTTGATGGGGAAATCAAATCAGTTCCAGGACTGGGCTGGAAGAAAATGGAATCCAATGCATCAACCCATGGGCAGGAATTCTAAACTGGGCAACATTGACAAACATTTAAGCAACAACACATCAGCTTACATGTACGATTAAAAATAAAAACATGAAAACATCTGTCAAACAATGTCACCAATAAGCAAGCCTGCTTGTTGAAAAACTACACAGTCCTGGACTGCTGGCTCATTTTTACAGGAGCACAGAGAAGTAAATCAAAGTGTAAAGATCCCCCAGACCCACAGCCCCTCTCACCCCACCACGCAGGGGCTCGGCCACAAGCAATCTATGCTTTCAGCAATACACTTTTCCCAACAGCAAGCTCCACTGCTTATATTTATTATATAAAATATGCCTTTATGTCTGATGGGTTTATACAAAATTTGTAAGTCCATGTAGAAGAATCATGGCATGTTAACCTGAAAACATGGTGAAATTTGAGTTAATAAAATGTAATAATTTTGACCACGGTAACAGCTGTATTGTTCTGATTTTTTTTTTTTTTTTGTAAGTCCATTGGGCAGTGGGTCGTCCCAAGATAAGGACAAAAGCAGGGGATAAAACCAACATTTTCAAAGAAATAATATGCTTTGCCAATAGATCACACAAAGTACGTTTTAGTCTAAGTTTTGAAGCATTAATGTCTTCAAAAGTAACTTTGCCTTAGAGATACACAGTTGAGATACAAATTATTTTTAAAGAAACTTTAAATATATAATAAAGAAAAGTAAGAAATATCTTGGTTCACAATTATATAACTCTATTTTTAAAATGTTCTAAACGCCCTTTCTACATTCAATGTTAACATTTTCACTTGCTCGTTCTCTAAAATGTGAAGTTGATATCAGTAATCATCAAAAACTATATGGCTATGATGTTGGTTTAAAAAAGTTTTCCTAGTATGTGAGAAAAACCACCAATATATTTTTCTGAAAGATGATGCATTTTTGCATATTAGTATATACATATAAATTCTGAATCCAAAACCCAAGAATATTTAAAAAGTTGCTCCAATTTCTAAAGAAGAGCAATATGATAAAAAACCTACCAAAGGCAATAAAAAAATTAGTTCCACAGTGTAACATTCACCTAAATTATTGAATCTGATAAATTGTTACTCTGTGGCAATTATCATGCAAAATTTAAATACTCAGTAGTCATGTGGTTTACTCTGTGACTTTATTTTCAGCATACTGTCTTAGGTAAGTAAAAATGGGACATCACTGTATTTAAAAGCACAGTGCTATGGACAGCTTGTGTCCTATGTTCCCACTCCATTCATATATTGAAAGCTCCACCTCCAAAGTGATGGCATTAGAAAGATGTGTCTTTGGGTAGTGATTAGTTCATCAGGGCTGCGCCCCCATGGACACAATTAGTGCCCTTATAACAGAGGTTCCATGGAGTATATTTCCATCACATGAGCACACAGTGAGAAACCACCAACAAACAAGAAAGTGGACTCTCACTGGACAGGGAATCTGCCAGACCCCTGATCTTACACTTCCCAGCCTTCAGAACTATGAGGAATAAAGTTCTGTGGTTTATGGAATTTTGTTAGGGTAACCGAACCAGAGTAAGACAGACTTTAGATTCAAGTAAACTTGGGTTTGAGAACCAGTTTTATGAGATACTCAATTTTCTCTTGGGCAAGTGATTTAAATTATTTGAATCATAGTTTCACTTTCTTTAAGATGGGGCAAAAAAATACCTGCACTGTTGAAAAGATTATATGATACACATGAAGTGCTTGACCGAGGCTCTTAGAAATCAGTAAATTTTAACCTCAATAGACTCTGTGAGGGCAGGGAAACAGGTGTGTTTTGGCCACGCTATAAGTCTATCATGCAGAATTACTCCAGGAATATTTATTTGGTGAATGAATGAATAATTATTAGTGTTCTTATCAATAATTATTTTAATAGTTTTCCCTAAACCTCAACAGCAGTCTAAACAGGGCAAAGTTGGTTTCCATTATGTGGAAGTCATGATCTGCAGTTACTGAGAACAGTAAATTAGCAAATAGCAAACTACTGCTCTTAGGTGACAGAAGAATTAGGTTCCTGTGATCCTCTGGTCACATGCTTGCATCAAGTGATCAACATATAAGCTTGTTATAAGTGTGTTTCTGTATAAAGAAATATATACAGAAATATATACATTGTCATTTCATTAACACTGAACTTACAGCCAACATTTCCCTAACTCAGACCCCAAAAAAGTATGGCTAATGCACATTTTTTTTTTGGTAAGACACATCTCAGCTTTCAGCTTTCTTACACTCAGAAATTTAGATAACACATCAGTATTATGTGCGAGGGCTACTTTCACACAATGCAATGAATTAAAAAAGGCACCAAAAAGTAAAAATAAGAAAGGAAAAAGAAAGAAAATCAAAGAAAACAAAAATGTGGCACTAAGTAGAATGTGAAAAAGACACTTGTTTATAAGAAATAAGAACGAACAAAATAAAAAACAAGAAAAGAGCCTCATACTGTTAGACTTCTTCTGGGAATGTGCAGGTCTATGTATGGGGTATGACAGTGCCAGCATCTTGAGTGTTGATTTCTGGGGTTACCAGTGCATTTTATCAGGGAGACAAGGTCAAAAGTTCTCAAACCATGAGGATGGACTGAATAACTGATGAGGCATTAGAATTACACCCTCTAACTTTGCATCTCTCCCTCCCTGATCAACACCATCATAAATCCTGCTTTCAGAGCAGCAAATGTCCCATTGGTGCTTGCTGAAAAGGCAAATGAGCATATGTTTTGAGGATTTTCAGTCCAATGGAGACTAAATGCACAATAGAACTGAGATCTTCACTACTTTGTCATCATAACTACATACAATAGAGTACTTATACAAAAACAATACTGTACATAGCAGGCCATTTTCAACCATGTTGCCTGCAAGGCACGGCTTTCAGTGAGTGTTCTTGGGGTGTATAATCAAAGAAACTGAAATATGCTAGATGAGGTTGAGCAAACAGAAAATACATAGAAAACCACAACCTTCAATCAGGAGTTATCCTAGGCTATAATTATAGAAAGGTCAGATCAGGATGGGACAGACAGAAGAGGGGCCATTCATGGGAGGAAGTCAATTTATATAGTATGTTATTAAAAATGCTCATTCTGCCATATCTTATCATGTTGCTGATTGTTTGAAACAAGTATCTAGCAACTGGCCTGAGAGGAAATTAATACCCTCTCATAACCCATCCCATCTATTGTTCAGTGGCAATCGATGAGGGGAAATATTTTTTGTCTTGACAGCTCTCTGGTCTAGGTATGGCTTTGTTACTTCTCATTCCACTGAAGCTCAAGAGCTGACATTTTCTCTGTAGAATCATCAAGAACTAGGGACGGCCCACCCCCCACATGGGAGGGTAATCGGTGGGACCTCACCTGCTGTGCACATTGCAAGGGCACATGTCAACTATATTAATAGTAGAGTATAAAGATCTAAACACAATTAGATAAGTGAGGTGAACGCTATGTTAGCTAGTTTCATGTAAACACCCCAAATAGTATATAAAATCAGCACATTGTACTCCATAAATGCAGTAATGTACCAGTTATAATCTAATAAAAAAAAGAACTAGGGACAAAATGCCCGACCACTTTTCTCTCTTCTATTACAACAGAATGGGCAAATAATAAGCTATTCAGAGGTGTTTTCCTACTTACGTATTATAGCAATGCTTTTCTATCTCCGAAGAACAAAATATTTTTATTCTGTAGCATCACATTCACATTAGATTTACTCATGAAGAGTAATCCAGACTTCCTTTTATTTAGCTTTTCCATAAGTCTGATAATTTACATTATTATGCAGTTTCATTATTTTACAAGGAATATAGGTTTATTCAGAATTGTGAGGCAATAAGTAAAAACACTGTTATTCATAATCCCTTAATCTCTTCCATTTCTTTCTCACAGTAAGCACATGTATTACTATAGATACATATGCTAAATATTAAAATTCTGATTTTTTTTTTTTTTGAGGCAGACTCTCACTTTGTCATCCTGGCTAGAGGGCAGTGATGCCATCATAGCTCACTGCAACCTCAACCTCCTGGGCTCAGGCAGTCCTCTCTAGATAATTTCTCTATTTTTTGCAGAGATGAGGGTCTCACTCTTGCTCAGGGTGGTCTCTAACTTTTGACCTCATGCAATCCTTTTGCCTTGGCCACCTAAAGTGCTAGGATTATAGATAGGAGGCACCATGCCTAACCTAAAATTGTGATATTATGCATCATTTTAATCACATAACACATGAATATTGTCCAGTTCCTTAGTCTTCAAAAGCAGTTTACATTACCCGCAATGCCTGAATTATGTAAACATTTTCCAATATTTATTATACAAATTTTCATACTTTTAGGAATATCTATAATTTACTTTAAAATATTTAGCATGAATAATGTGAAATAACCCACATGTTTATTTAGACCAGGATGGCAAATTCTTCTTATAAAGTTCCATATAGTACACACTTTTTGGAATTTGGGGTAACAATCTTTCCCTCAACTACTTAACTCGGCCATGTTAGTGCCAATTCAGTGATACCCAGTATATTAGTGAATGGGTGTTCTGTGTTGTGAATATTTATAGATATTAAAGTTCTAATTCCATATGTTCTTCACATGTCATGAAATATTTATGACATGACATGACATGTGAAGATATTAAAGTTCTAATTCCATATGTTCTTGTCATGTCTTCATGACATGTGAAGAAAGGTAGTTTTCCCAACTACCTTTCACTAAGATGAAAATCATTCTTAGTTCATAGGCCATAGAAACAGGCATCAGGCTATCTTTATATCAAATTAGCAGTAGATATTTTTAATAACCTGCACTAGAATGTTTCAATGAGTGAAATTTGTGATGGGTGGTCTTTAGAAATGAGCTTTCATTGTTTAAAGCAGCATCCAAAGCCAGTCTTTACCTCTTTTTGGGGGGAAGGGTTTTCAGGTTAAGTAACTATGGAATCTAGGGAAGGTCAAAGACACTCTGTAATCCAGACAGTAATTATCTATCAACAAGTATGAACAACTAGAATTTAACACCAATGTGGTTGTACTAGTGCATAAGACTGAGAATTAGCCTTGCCTCAAAGGGCTTTATCTGATCTTACAGACAGTTGAATGAACTCTTTTGTGCTTGCTTGAGACAAATGCTTGCATTATAAATATCTGCAGGCGTGGTGGAGTCTGTATGAGAATTCTTTCACTTTGACCTCTTATATAGAGGTTGTTAAAAGTGTATGAGCCTCACCTAATTCTAACCATTAGCAGCTGCCATTCCTACTGCCAAATAGAATAATGATAATTGTGACTCAACAGCCTTTTAATTTAATTCACTAAAGTTTGATCTCAATTCACAATTCTTCAATAAAACATTCACTGAGCTTCTCCCATGTGCCGGGCACAGCTGCAGACACAGTGGTAGAGAAAAGGCAGATACAGTCCCTGCCCTGAAATTCATCATTATTGCAGGAGAGAAAATAAAAAATAAGCAAATAAAATGCACGAAACATTTCTTTGTATTTCATAAGTTAATAACCGTGTACTCTAGTACTCACTAACTATAGGGCTTCCTATGTGCTAGGCACTGTCCTAAGAGTGTAACATATCTCCACCTATTCCCACCCCACTCCTATGAGGAGGTATTATTCTTATGCCCACCTCTCACAGGAGGAAACTGGGGGGCAGATGGATTAAGGAAACTCCTGACATAGTACCACCTTGAAGTGGAGGATTTGACTGTAACTCAGGCAGTTTGAGGTCAGAGTCTGTGCTCTTAACCTCTACACTTCCGGAAGGACTGACTTTGGGGTGGGGAGTGGGAATGGATGGTCAAGGAGGGCCTTTCGTAGCAGGAGTAATTTAAACTAACGCCTGGAGGATAGGAAGGCAGCTACTGTGGGAAAAGCCGGGCATCCAAGCATAGCATGTCTAACACCATATGTCTGACAGATTTTTCTCTTTCTAGAGCCAAAAAGAGGCTGATGTGCCTGGACCATGGGAAGCCACATGCTCTTAGGCAATGAAAAGGCAGCGTGCAGAATTTAAAGTGAGAGAATTGCAGTCATTTAATTTTGAAAATCACTCTGGTTGCTGTGTAGAGACTGGAGAATGAGGGTTGAGGAGGCAAAGATGTAAAAGGGGAAACTAACTAGAGCTGCTAAAATCAGGAACAATGACATGCTATAGAGAAAGCAAAATAGCCTCAGCCCACCATGAAATCCTCCCACCCCAACCCTCCATGAAATCTATGCAATGGTGGGGATAACTGTGTTTCTCATATTAAAGCATCGCACCATTCTAAACTAAACGACACACTTCCTTCTTGCCCTGAACTTACACCTTTCTCTCTATGAAGTGCTGAAAATGAATCAGAGACTGAAATTTCATATGAAGAAATATTCCACTCTTATCAAACTGAGATAAACGTAATCTCATTTAAAAACTTACAAATGCAATGGACCTTGTATCACAACAAGTTTAACATTAGAACTGTCAAGTATAATCCATTATGCAAATTATTTACTTTTGGAAAATTAAGGCTTTAGGGAATTTATTAATAGATTCAGCCATTTATTCTAAATTATAAATAGGTACTATAATAATTCAAGCACAATTAACATCAATAGGTATATTTCCTGTCTTTTGCCTATTGCATAATATTATCCTGTGATATTATAGGAACAGATTACAATACATTACAATGTATGTTTTAGCCAACTATATTATATATATAATATTATATACATATTATATATATATATACACTCACATGTACTCACACATGTAAACATATGCATAGTTTTATCTCTCTCTACTTTGAAAAAGAGAGTTAACTTTTAAAAATTTGCCACTAACCACATCCATTTTATTGAGTAGCTATAAGAAAGGTTTGACGCACTCAGTCATAAGATTAAGCACTGGGACGATAGGGTCAGGTTTACTTTTCAGATGCTTCTCTTGGTCGTTGCATGAAAAGGTTAGAACAAATCCGAGTAGAGGCCCAGGGGCCGGCAGAAAGAGAGTAGGGCAGAGGGAAGCAGAAGCATGAATGGGGCAGTGGCAGGGCCTTCTTGGGACCTAGAAAAATGACTGATTCATCTGAAGATTCACAGTTAGGTTGACAAGAGAAGGAGAAGGCTGGGGGTGAGAGGGAAATGAGAGGTCTCTGGGTGTGCAGAGTTAGTTCAGCGTGCCGTAAGCATGCACAGTTGAATTAAAAGTCTAAACAACTGGAGAGAAAACTAGACCAACTTCTGAAAATTTTCAACATTTAAGTGAAAATAGGGATAATAAAGTCTTCAGGGACAGAAAGAGGAAAAGGAAAGGGCCAAGATGAAAGGAGTATTAAAAGACAAGAAGAGAAAGAGAGGACTTTAAAAATACTACAGCCCAGTTCCCCTTCCTATCACTGCCATCTGTTCGAATTCTTGCCACCTAATATGTGTATAGCTAGTCCACAAGCTTCTTTGCAAAATGAAAACATTTACTTTGGCATTGAACTTGTACCAGCCCTAGGAATTTTAATTACTTTTTTATGAACCTAGAAATTATAAAGGTGAACATGTACCAGAGTATAAATTTAATCAAATCCCTGGAGGTGGTTTCCTTCTGGTCCAGCTTCCTTCCGTTATAGCAGAAGCAGTCAGGTCTTAAGTAGAAGGTCCATTTTACTGATTGTGATGACTTACATATTGAGTTTTTAAATGTCTGTGTGTGTATGCTCATATATGCTTTTAACATATCAGTATGTGTACCAAAAATAATTTTTTGATTCAAATTTTCAACTATGAAAGATGACTGCCCCTAACTGTGAACTTAAAGTTTACTATAGATCAATGACTTAAAGAATCAAACTGTTGTTTGGTTTTCTTAAAGTGTTTAGAAAATAACCTACGATGAGAATTTGCCACAGGGCGATGAGCATTCATGAGCTCTTTCAGTCTGCGCCGTGCAGCTGTGTCCCATGGTGTCTTCTCGGGCTGGAGGCCTTTTGTCTGTACCTATCCACTCTCTGAAGCTAGTAGTCAATAGAGACTCCAGGTGAATAGAAAATCTTCTATTCTAGAGAATACTCTCAGTCTCAGGAAATTTCTAAAAAATGTAACAGTGTCAGGTAGCTGAAGAAAAGAAGAGATAAGACCCTGAAATAAGACTCTGATTGAACAACTGAGGTTAAAAGGAAGAGAGGCCTGCTAAAGTAAGCGATCTTAGAAATCTGAAGATTCAGGCTACAATGTAAGCCTCTCATGTGGAGAGAATACTTAAGAAGGTAAGAAGTTAGTAAAGACAGAATCTGTGATAACTCAGAGTTACTCTGAAACGAGTGTCTCTGTTTCATTAATGGCATCACACATAATCAAATGAAAGTTATTTTAGTTAAATATTCTGTGATTACCTCAGAACCATTCTGCATAGAATAATCTCTGGTGGTGTCTAAAGAAATTGTCAAAAGTCTGAAAAGTGGGCTTTCAGGATAATCATGGACTACAGGTGAAGATTTCTCCACTCTATTTTGAATGTACAATAAGCTTTCTCAGTATCCATTTCTGCTTCAATAAGATCTGTGTTCCTATGACCTAAAAAGACCCTCAGCACTGCCCCATCAGCTAGAAGCCTTGTGTACAGAGAATTCCATGAGAGATGTCAGAAACGATGGCTGCATTTCAACCAGTCTGTTACACGATCAGCATAAACATGTGTATTATAAATAAATCCAAAGTGAATTTAATTAACAGCCTAATAATAATATCAAATTAGTCAAAAGACATCTTGCAACAAGTGATTATACAAACCTCTCAGAGGACTTCTATAATTCAATATTTCTATTTATTCTTTCAGCTAAATTTCTGGAATTATGAAATATAGAACAATTATTGATGAGTTTTCTGCATTACTGTATGCATATGGAAATGTATAGGGACATAATTGTACCACTTCATTTATTAAAACTTAATTTGTATATTTAAACCTCAAAGAAAACACTTCACTTATTAAAACCTAATTTGTATATTTAAACCTCAAAGAAAACACCTATATATATCTATAAGAATGAAACTATAAGGGAGAAGTATTATAGAGTATTCCTTAATATGAGCCCCTTGTGGCTTAAGTATAGAATTTCTCTTATAAAGACTTATAAAATATATGAGAAGTATTTATTTATATAATTTTTCAATCTGCTGTGACACAATAATGCTGAGAAAATATGTAAGTCTTTTTATCAAAGTAGGTTGGATTATTCTGCAGTAAAAACACCCTAAAAATATCAGTGGCTTAGGTCAACAAGAGTTTAATGAGAATTAATTGTGCCGTGTCCTCCCACTGTCTCTGGAGTCAGCCACACAGCTCATGATGATAAATATGACATAAGGAAAGGCTTGGAAAGCATTTGCACAGCTGGGTTTGTCTTCTCGCTCATGACTCAACCATCACTGGGACACTGTGCAATGACTGGCCTTCTGCAGGAAGAAACACAGCCAGCAGAACATGTGTGTCCAGTTGTCCCAAGTGACAACTAGGTGACCCCTAGACATAATTATATCCAGCCAAAATCAGCAAAATTAAGTCCTCCACCCCAGTCTTGTGCGAAAGAAATGCATCTTGGTATCGTATACCACTGTGGTTTTGTGTTTGTTCCTTATGCAGCATAACCGTGGTAAGGGATAGCTGATACATCTATCACGGATCCAGTATCTGATGGGAGCTCTCAGTTTACTTTCCTGTTTTAATGGACAATGTTTAAATCAGTTTCAAGCCCACAAGCACATGTCAGTCTTCCCAATCCATCGCTCAGGAGTTACAGGGAACCCATGAGGAAGATGCTCAGACCTCGTTTTCCTGTATTTCCTGCCATAAGATGTTACATGTTCAGGTGCGTCACCCTCCTTATGCAACTATGCTTTTCGTTTTCTATATCAATTAGTAAGTTTACCTGCCATCAACATTGCCCTCCTCCTTTTCCTCCTTCTACACAGGATTGCAAAAACAATGACATGTTACCAATTCCAAACCATTCTCTGGAAGTCACAGGTTGCTACACTGGATCCTGGCGGTAGAAATCTAAAGGAAAGAATGAGTCCCGCTGTTTGCCAATTTCTTCACATATGGTGAAACCTCATACAAACCTCTCAGAGGATTGGGTAGTCTTTGAAAATAGAGGTTGTCAACTCAGTTTCTACCCATTTATACAGAGATTGAGCCCCCCTTTTCCTGAGATGCTTCCCTCCATTTCTCCTTTCTCTGATCTCTGCAGATTAGATAATTTCACAGGATATAGTATTTGACAAGTAAGTGAACAGATGACTTTCGATCTTTTGGGTTGCTGATAAAACTAACTTCCAAAAACATTTGATTAGCATTATGGATCTAGATATCTTGCATATCTGCCAAAGAATTACAATTTACAATAAAGATACAAAATATAATTTGATTGGAACCCAGCATCTTCGATCAGAATTTATTAGTAACTGAAATAGTTAAGAAGGAGTACAAGAATTAATATCTAGGAGGGAAAAACCTGAAAGAATTATGTCTTGTCTGAGGGATTTTCATGGAATCCTAAAGAGACCACATAGAGTATCTTAACAGCACGTGGACTGGAACAATCACAAAGCATCAATAGTCTACAATCTTACCATTTTTGCATCTTTCATGAAGAGGATAGAAAAAAAGAAAGGAAATAATTCTTGATCAAAAGTTTGCACATGCAATTTTGATAGCAGTGACTAGAAGACCAGAGGCAGTGAAAGTCATTTGAAATTAATTATCTAAGAAGCCTCAAAAGTGCTCAGCCCATCAATCTTGTTGGGGCTTGACCTCAGAGGACTCCCTACAAAGGTGTGAAGAGGGCTCAGACTTCTGAACAATTCGATGCACGGCCTCGGCTGACATTCACTACAGGAAGATTAATTAAGAAGACTTCTCAGAATACAGATGCCTACCTAATGAGAACGGAATTGACACGCACCATTTTTCACTTAGGTCAAGGAACAGATGACAGAGAGTAGCAGATGGCTAACTTTAACATGAGCCTGATGAAAACACGAGTGAGTGCCTCTCAGTTCCCACCTGGTAGAGTGTGGAAGACACCTCAATCACACAGAGATCCTGGAGCCAAGCCCTGAACATCAGGGATTCTGCTCAAGTTCTGGTTTCCAGATGAAGTTCTAGCCGACATCAGTGGACGTCACTTAGGTGTAGAACTTACATTGTCCCGAAGGAGTCCTCCAAGGGATAAATCCTTACCTTTAACCCCGTGATAAGACAAACAGACTGAAGCTCACACCAAAGAACATCTCTTCAGCTTGTTCCTTTGAGGCCCTATGTCCAGCCCAATTATGATGCAGCTGTTGCAACTTAGTTATGGATCAGAGTTAGGAAATGGGACAAGCTGTCTACACTCACTGCACTTGCTTGGTCCTCTTCCCTGAAACCCACTAGAATGAAGGACAGTAATATTATCACATGCAATAAAAACAGAAAACGTCTAAAATAAAATGCAAACCCAGAGAAACTCACCTGAGGACATACAAAGGCAACATGTTTCTCTGTAGAGCTTGGGAAGAAGGCAGATTTTGCTGGAATTAAATGAGAGACTCCTGAGTGTCTCAACCAATGATCCATTTTCTGACAATTAAACTAGAAAAACTGTCTGAAGATGAAGCCAGAGGGGAAAGAGAAAATAGCCACAAGTCATTACTGAGCTGACATGTGTCAATGACGTAAGCATAAATCATCTCCAAAAGCCTATCAGACGCTTGTAGGGGGGGCAAACACCATAGTGGCCCTCTGCCAGGTGACTCTTTCCTCTGTCCAGAGGCAAATCTTCCACGCAAAGGATGCGGCAGATCACGAGCAGAGACGGAGACTGTGTCTGAGCCTTATTAGCCGAAAGGACTCCCCCACCCAGCTCCATTCTTGTACAAATTGCGGGTCAGCCTTCTATTCAAAAGATAGTAAGAATAACTACTAGAACATGAGATCAGAGTAATATAAAATGGAAAAAGCAAAATGAAGATGAGAGAAATAATTCCACAAGCTGCAACGAGTATCTATAGCAAGATCCCATTTAAGCAAAATATATATAAGTGTAGGCAAATAACTAACATGATACCTGGGACGAGACATCTGAAAACATAAATAGTATACAAGGGAGTAGTGAGCGAAGGAGGGGGACGTCAGACTTCTACTATTTATTCACAGGGGTGACATTTTGATTCTTTTGAAGTATCATTTAAAAAAAAAAACAAAAAAGATGGGAGTTGTGTTCAACCTCCAGATAAAGTGGACATCCAGATAAGGAAGTATTGCAATGCCGGGTCGAACTTGAACTTTTACCCTATCCAGCTCCCACTCCCACCTCGCCGCATTTACTAATCACTACCACCATGCCTTGAACTCTTCCCCTTGACTGTGGCAGACTGACTTGATGGTGCTTCCTATGAAGTCTGTTCCCCCCTCTATGCTATCCCCCTTCTAAGTGTGAGCAGGACCTGTGACTTGCTTCCAACCAACAGAATGTAGCAAAGTGATGGGATGCCACACCTATGATTACACCAAATGATACACGTATATGTTATATAAAATTATGTGTGGCTTGAGCCTGGCAGCAGGCAGCCACATTGGGAAAGCCTGCCTGATTAAGAACTGTGAGTCATCTTTTGGAATCACAGACAGCCTCCAAGGGCTAAAGACAGTCTCTAGCCCTGCGCCAGCAGGCAGCCCTGGCCCTCAGGTCTATAGGTCTGAATGAATTTTGCCAGCAACATGAGTAGACTTGGAAGCTGATTCTTCTCCAGCTGAGCCTTCACTGTAAAACCAACCCAACCAACAACATGATGGCAGAGGAGGGAGATCTTTAGCAGAAGACACATTTAAACAGTGCCTGGACTTCTGACTCTCAGAAACTGTGAAGTAATAAACATGTGTTGTTTTAGATCAAAGGCAAAACAAAAACAAAACCCTGAAACCATTTCCATGGGTGTGATCGCTGAAAATGGTAAAATACGGGTAGGCTAGGGGACAGGGATAAGGCTTTCTCAAGACCTGTGCTCTCCAAACACTTATTGAAAGTCAAGTTTATTGAGGGAAAGTTTACAATCAGTAGGATTCACCCTTCTTAGGTATAAAGTTGAACGAAAGTTGGTAAATGGGTATAGGTATGTAAACACCACCAAATCAGGATGCAGAATACCAGAGAGCCTCCTCCCTGGACCCCCAGGCATCCACTGGCATGATTTATGTCTATAATTTTCTATTTCTGTGACTGCCACATAAATGGAATCACATATTATAAAGCCTCGTCTGCCTGTTTCCTTTCATTTAATACAATACTTTGAGATTCACACAAGTTGCTGCCTTGTATGAGTAGTTTGCTTTTGTTCGTAAATTTTCTTACTAGGTAAGAAAACTACAGTAAGAAGGTGAAAACTAGGCATCCCATCACTGTGACACTGACAAAACTTGTGACTCCAAAACCAGCAGGTGCTGTGAGACCCACCTACCTCTGTCACAGACCCCCCTGCCGCTTCTATAGAGCAACTCCCCCAGTTTCACAGGGGTGCAGGATCGTGCTCATCTCATCTCTGCCTTCCTAATCTCACCCAAGTAATCCAACTGGCAAAATGTCAAACACATCCAGAAACCTGAATGAAAAAGAACCTGGAAGCTGTATTTTTTACCTTTCCGGCCTCTGTAGCCCAGGAAGACACCCCAGGAAAAAACTTCAACAGATGAGGAGTGACAATCCACAATGTCCCAAACAAGGAACTCAGTGCATTCAACTCCCATAGTATATGACAGATGCTTAAAGCTCAATTATTTTTTAGCCTAGCCCAAAATACAAACGGAAGTTTTATTATTTCATTCCCACTCTCTATGCTATGGAAATCACTTATATGTTTTAGAGTAGCAATCACTTATGATTACAAAGTCGGTTAAAAAAATAAAAGAAGAAATGCTTCAAAAAGCCCCAAAGGTCTTCAAATGTCACTGTGGGAGACAACTTCACTGACTCACATTAACCTCTTGGGCTCTCCATTTACAAGTTAAATATTTCTAAGAAATACTAAATTTTTTTTGAAACAGAGTCTCACTGCTACAGTGCTCTGACGTCATAGCTCACATCAATCTCAAACACCTGGGTTAGAGCAATCCTCTTACCTCAGCCTCCCAAGTAGCTGGGATAACAGGCACCTGCCATGACACTCACTTATTTTTTTCTATTTTTAGTAGAGATAGGGTCTTACTCTTGCTCGAGACTGGTCTTGAATTCCTGATCTCAAGCAATCTGCCTGCCTCAGCCTCCCAGAGGGCTAGGATTACAGGCATGAGCCACCACACGCAGCCTGAAATTTCTGTATTTTGCTAATTCTAAGACATCAGCTATGATACTGAGGATAATTCATATGTGTTCGTAAGAAACACACTAATGGCTCTCTCTCCTCTTCACTCTCCTCTTTTTATCTCCTCTTTTCTATCCCCTTTTCTCTCCTCCTTGGTGCTGCTCTGCAGCCCCCCTCCCCCACCAATAAAGACCTTTCATACAAGCAAAAAAAAAAGAAAGAAAGAAAGAAACACACTAACATAATTAAAATATATTTCAAAAGATGATTTCTTTAAACGTAAGGAATACATGAATAGATTGATCAGTGATAAAATGTGAAAACATCCAGAAGAGAGTAAACAGTTATATTTCATTCCTAGAATGATATAAAATGTGCCTCAACTAAGTAAGGAAAGAAAGCCATGAAATGTTCTCAAAGGAAGCCAAGAGATCTCCCTGAGTGAAAAACCTTAGTAGGAAAAGACTCCATCTTTCAGTAAGGGTTTAATTATATATAAGGGTAATTGTTAGTATTATTATAATTACTGGAAATGCTGAAATAACATATAATATTTTATCTGCTAGGTGCATCCATCTGCACAACCTAAATACAATGTCAAAAAAAATGAGGTTTATTTTTCTTGCATGATGAGTCTGGGGTGTTTAGCGCAGAACCTCGACAGAGTGGTTCATGGATGCAAAGACTTGGGCTCTAACTGTAGGTGCTGCCTCATCCTGGGAGTATTTGCTTATCAGCTCAGACACCAAGACACTGGTCAAAATGTCAAATAAAAATATGATGATGAACTAACACGTATTCTGAAATTGCACACCTACTGCCAAACACTTTGTTTTCTTCTGTCTTGATAAGAAAATGTAATATTCTCAAAAAACAACAACAAAATCAAATGTTATGCAGAAAGTAAAAGGAGCCGCCGTGCAGAGAGAATTGCTTCCGTAACTTAAAGGACAGAGTGTTCAGAAGGCTTAAAAAGAAGGCAAAGCAAGAGCAGAAAGTATCAGTCGGGCCCCTTATAACATCGACGGATTTCATACGGAACAAATTTCAATAGTAAATATGTGTTTTATTAGTCAACATACTTTATGGTGAATCTGTCATCTAAGTATATTTAAAAATAGAAAATACATTTGTTTAATAAAGTTAAATGAGGATACTAGAAATATCATGTTTGTGGATTATCGCAAAGAGACATTTACTTAGGAAAATACCAGTAGTGTTTTGCTTAAAATCCATGAATGCTATGTATTTTGTAATATAGGAAATAAACATTTTCCCTGTAGAAGATTAACGTAAGCCAGAGAGATATTCAACTTAATGGTGAGAACAGACATACACGGTAACTCTAATATCAGTTAGGAAGAGTGCTAAGGGTCCCAGGACAGGGGCAGGCAAAGGAGAGATGATGGCTCATTGGATTTAAGTAGCCAGAAGCAATTCCTCTGGGTCTTGACCTACTTTCCTCTGTCTTTATCTCCTAAAGACAGAAATGTTTAAGGAACCCCTGGGCCTTTTAGACTAGAAGGAGGCACTGACTGCTCCTTGTGACTGCTGACAGCCAACCAGTGACCAAGTCCTGTCACCTGCAGCTCCCCCACCCTCCACCATTCCCCAGGGTATTCCTCAAGATGAGAGGTGACTTCTTTCTCCAGGAATTTTGCAAAAACTCTTAACCTCTTTGATCCTCAACAAGGCTGCAGGGGCATTTTTTTCCTAAAGGAAAACCTGATTACAGCATCCCCTTGCTTTAAAACACAGCCACTGCCACCACCATCACCTCTAAATGTGTTTCTTTTTAATTGTCTACAGAACAAAATGAAAATTCCTTATGTTTGAACATGTTGTCTTTCCCTATGACTAAGGAAATGGCCCAGTTCTCACTTCAGAGTGAAAGAGAGAACGACCCAGAAAAAGAAGAGGCAGAAAAGGGAGAGGCAGTGGGTGAGAGCCTCCTGGTCCCGGGTAATTCCACGTCCCTGGTCCCATCTGTCTGTGACACCACAGAACACCAGAACGGTATCGTTCAGTCATGGAAATGCCATTATACCAAGAGTGAGCTCCAGCCCTGGGCTTGCCGGCAACCTCAGACCAAGTGCTTTCTCTCTGGGGACTACCGACTATTCGCAGACCTCATCCGCAGATTATACAAACCTCCCTCAGTGGCTCTATTCTGAAGGCCAAACACTGCAACCTACTAACCTCATGGGACAAGGGTTTTTTGGAGAAACTTTGATAGTCAACCAATTTCTCTCCAGGAGGGAACATTATCTATCAAAGTCACATATGGCTTTATTGGCATAACACGTTTGCTTGCAGGTGAAAATAGTAAATCTCTCAAATGACTTGGCCAGAATGGCTTCTTTGGTTTTGGCAACCCATGAAGAAGAAAACCCAAGTGATGTGATCTGGATGGTGAGTAAAGTAAATAAATCAGGAATGCACCATGACCACTTCCTCCCTGCTCTTTCCTTACTTTGTGCTGACTTCAAGGTCAAGGTCTAGATCCCCTTCCCCGTACACTCAGGCTAGGATTAATTTCCCTTTCTGTACTGTCTGTCAGCACATTTGTTATAGTTTTCATCCTACACTTTTGTTGTTAAATGTTTTCTTTCTTTGCTGCTATAACATTCATGAAAGAGGCACAATTTTTCATGAATTTTTCCAGTTTTGGAATATAGGAGCTGATTTGGTGAACCATATATAGATGAATGAATGGATGGATGGTCGAGAGATCCCACTGCATACCCAGCCTGCGGCTCCTTTTCCTACCTCATGTAAACGATCTCACCTGGCTTGTCTCCCGCAATGCTCTAAAACGGATGCTCTCAAAAGCTCAAGACAATAATTCTGAAGGGATTTAGGGTTAAGTCTAATTTTAACCATGTGGCGACTGCAGTAGTTCTAAGGAATTTATTTGCACTTCGAAGATGTAAATTTAAGGCTATCCGTATGTGATAAACTGAATTAACTGCTGGAGATTAAAAAATTAAAAAGGAGAGTTTCTGACCAAATACCAGTGGTAGGAACCTAAATATTGTCCTTAAAAACTAATCTCAGATACTAGAGCGCATACAACAGGAAGGTGTGTAAACTTTCTGCAGGCAGAATGGGGACCGAAGACCCATCCTTGGCAAGGGAAAATACCCCCAGAAAAAGGGAAAAATAAAAAAAGTAAGCTGAGTGAAGCCCGACAAAGAGTGGTCAGCTAGTTTACCTTTAAACCATTTGCTCCTGAATTTCTCATCTGAGCAAGTTTCCTGCTTTTCCTAGAGCCCATTGGGAATACAGCTCACAAACACCCCTCCTGGGGCTGTAAACACTCTGAGGAATAACGGCCACAGAAGATGCTGTGGCAAGGCCTGGAAAGATACATTAACTAGGGTGTTTCCTGCCCTGTAAACAGTCAAAGCAGGTACCCATTGTGGAGATTGGTATTTGGCTGGGGCAGAGCTCAAGGGAACAGCTGGAGCCCTGAAATATGGGCAGGAGGGCTCATATCCCTGATCCCAGAGGAAGACCCTCTGTGGTGATGATGAGAGGAAAATTCCTCTCCCACGGATTCTTCAGAGGAGGTGGATGCCAGTGGCATTTTACTCTACGGTGGCAATAACACCCCCCTAAGACTTTGTGTGTGTGACCTCAGACAAGAGGCTACCCCCACATAAGGCTGAGGCTCATGATTTCTCAAGATGTGTCAGACCCCCTAAAGTTAATGATTATAGAAAAAATATGGAACTGATATGCTCAGAGAAACTGCTGGCATCTTCGTTCCCTTCCTCAGCTTACCTTTGGGCTAATGAGAAAACAGCCATCAATAAAAGCTGAGTAGAATTGACACACGGGGCCACCATCAGAACCCCATAAGCAGACGGTGGTCCCCTGGGTTCCCAGCTTTGAAAATTCTATTCCGTGTGTCTTGTCTCTTTCTTTCTCATTGTTTTTAACTTTATATTTTTTTAGTCAGTCCCTGCCAGATCCACATGCCTTAATGGAACCTGCCCCGGGGAAGGACCCCGACAACTTTCTCCTTCATTGGCTTATAATGAAAATCCTCCGGCGTAGATCTAGCCAAAAGGAAGTGATAAGGAACAAACAAAAACATTATTCATCTATCTTTCCCTAAACTCCTTAGCCTGCAATCTTTTCTAGCAGCAGTTTGAACTGCTGAAATTCAAAGTGTTGGACCACCTCTGATTCACTGCCCAAAGGATGGGAGGTTAGGGCATCAATACTACATACATTAAAATTTTCATTAAACTGGGTGGCGCCTGTGGCTCAGTGAGTACGGCGCCAGACCCATATACCAAGGGTGGCGGGTTCAAACCCAGCCCAGGCAAAACTGCAACAACAACAACAAAAAATAGCTAGGTGTTGTGGTGGGTGCCTGTAGTCCCAGCTACTCGGGAGGCTGAGGCAGGATAATCGTTTAAACCCAGGAGTTGGAGGTTGCTGTGAACTGTGACGACACAGCACTCTACCAAGGGCAATAAAGTGAGACACTGACTCTAAAAAAAAAAAAAAAATCCATTAAATTATCCTTTCATTCATTGACATGGCTAAACAAAATACCCCGTAATCAGATTCTTTGCCTATTAACTTTAAACGTGTGAAGGATAATGAGTTTGACTCCCTTGTCGCACCATATTATCTGTGTAGATAGCCCTTTATAACTGCTTCATATATTCTTCCTGCTGGCTTTACTTCTCAAAGGGTAATTGAGATTCACACTCTTCTTACCAATGACTGGCCCAACCTGATGACACTGGTTTTTAATTTAATTGGCATAGTCCAAATTTTAACACCATGGACATTTTCACTGCATGCCACTTACCAATAAAAATGTATGTCTAGGTTTCACCATGGCCTTTTATATAAGTTCAGCTATTTTAAAACTAACATCACTTAACAATAATACTTCATATTGTGTGTTTAGTCATGTGCGCTGTTTTAAGCTCTGTAGATTTATTAACTTTGAAATCTCATGATCTTATTAGATAGATGGTATAATTTACCCAACTGCTATAATTTAACTTTGAAATCTCATGACCCTATTAGCTATTTGCTATAATTTATCCAACTTTAACAGCTGAGATATAGAGAGGTTAAATAATTTAATAAAATATATTTTACAACATTTCCAGTTACTGTTAATGTGAAGTTATGCATAGGTCCAACCTAAGAATAACTTTCACATCTTGAACATTCATCTTTGCCAATACAAGTCACATGGTTTTAAGCATGTTAACTAATTAAACCTCAGTTTACTCATCTGTCAAATGATCCTTGATGGGGAAGATTAATCAGGTAATGGAGGAGACTCATGTCCTTAATGATTTTTAGTTAATATCATAACTAGGAGTTCAGACACCTACTTCTATTCTTGGAATGGGAGCTTATAGTTTACATAATCTTGGAGAAGAGAGTTAAGCCCTCTGTTTTCCCATTGCTTTTACTGTAGAGTGAGAATAGCTCAATGTCCTTGGCTGATGACATCACACAGTTCAAGGTCAAATCAAAAAGTGTTTACAGAAGTAGTTGTAAACTGGAAACTGTACAAATTATTACTATTGTTGAATCAAGAGGGAGATAATTGCTTCTCCACACACTAAGAAGAATGTGTTCCACCTCCACCCAGGTTAATACAAAAGATATAAAGTCTCCATCTTTTTTAGTGGCTGAACAGTAGGGGCTACATACACCACAGCTTGTTAATCTACTCCTGGTTGGTGGGCATTTAGGCTGTTTCCACATTTTGGCAATTGTAAATTGAAGTGTGATAAAATGTCTAGTGTAAATGTCCTTATGAGAAAATAATTCTTTTTTTCTTTTGGCTAGATGCCTAGTAATGGGATTGCAGGATTAAATGGGAGGTCTAATTTGAGTTCTGTAAGGATTTTCCATACTTCCTTCCAAAAAGGTTGTGTTACTTTGCAGTCCCACCAACACTGTAAAAGTGTTCCCTTCTCTCCACATCCACGCCAGCATCTGCAGCTTTGAGACTTTGTGATGTGGGCCATTCTCACTGGGGTTAGGTGATATCTCAGAGTAGTTTTGATTTGCATTTCTCTGATGATTAGGGACACTATTCTAATATGAAGGAAGTAGATGAGCTAATACAAGGGGTGTAGGGGAATGAGCAAATGGGGAGAGGGGAGGCATTGGGGGATGGGGGGGTCACAGTGTATGCCACACCTCTTGGAGGCGGAACACAATTATAAGAAGGACTTTATCTAACAAATGCAATCTGTTATTTAATTCTTTGTACCCTCAATGAATCTCAAAGTAAAAAAAAAAAAAGAGGGAGAAAATTGTTTTGACCTTAAAAAACAGTTCTCAGGAATACTTTCAACAAAGCAACTCTCAGAGATTTTCTTGGGATACATTAAACTTGTCTCTAAAGTTCACAGCCCTTGCTTCTATAATTATGGATCAAACCCAGCAAATTTAATATTCCCACTAAAATCATGATAATTCACAAATCTTTGTAGTATTCTGTTCTTAATTTACATAGACACAGAGCAGTGTTAAGATAAAAATAATTTTATAAAAATAATTTAAATAAAATATGAGAGTATTTGTACAGTTCAAAGTCTAACTTTAAATTTTCTTACCTATTTGAAACTCCAAAGTCTAACCTTAAATTTTCTTATTTATTTGAAACTCCATATTTTCCAATGACCCTGGATAAACGGGTGTAATGAAAGTGATATTTTATAAACCAGAGGCTAGATTGCTTTTGCAAATAGTAAACAAGAGGTAAAATAACACTACAGTGCCATTCACTCTAGAAACTGGAGTTTAGGGCTCGGTGCCTATAGCTCAACCGGCTAAGGCGCCAGCCATGCACACCTAAGGTGGCGGGTTCGAATCCCCAGCCCGGGCCCGCCAAACAACGACGGCGGGCGTTGTGGCGAGCACCTGTGGTCCCAGCTACTTGGGAGGAGGAGGCAGGAGACTTACTTGAGCCCAGGAGTTGGAGGTTGCTGTGAGCTATAATGCCCAGCACTCTACCCAGGGGGACAGCTTGAGGCTCTGTCTCATAAAAAAAAAAAAAGAAAGAAAAAAAATAGAAATTGGAGTTTAGTAACTTTCCAGTTACCACAGTTGATACCTCCAAAGGAAACCAAATATATTAATTTGAGAAGAAACTTTTGTACAATTTTTTGATTAAATATATACCACTGCGTAAATGAGGAGATGGTATTGAATAGCTTTATTATCAAGAAATAATCCAAGAAAGTCAGATTACTTCTTGAATAACAAAGTCTTTGTACTAGCCTGGGAGTCATCCTAAAGAGAAATACAAATAAAGCCACAGCCCCACAAAATAATGAGTCCACAATGCTGAAAACTGAAGGGCGAAGAAATGAGAACTTAAGACATCTGTACACTCCTGTGATAAATAATATTGACTCTGACCACGCAGATGTACTAAATAGAGTCTGCATTTTATGTTCTTAATCTATGATGAAAAAATAAAAATGGGCAATTTCACCAATACCATTTGTTCTTGCTGTTAATATTACTACTGTTATCATAGGGCTGGGTTAAATATTACTTACTCTGTGTGGGTTATAATAAGGTCTGGGTTAAACATTATCTATTCTTTATGCATTATTATAAGGACTGGGTTACACATTAATTCTCCCTTGTGGAGATATTTAGTACCTACCTATATTGGTAATATAAGCATGCAGGCATAAAGGACAGCTGTTATCCTATTATTTTCATCATAAAGATAATGTTTCTCCACTAACAACCTCCACACTATTTGAACATTTATAAATCAGCTTCATGTTCAACAGGAAAAAATAAAATTTAACATAGAAAATGTATCATTCTATAAATTTATGAGAGTATAAAAATTACAGTGAAATTTGTAAATGATTTGAGGATGATACAAATGGTTCAAAAAATCCGGATTCCTGACCTATTCTCCTGAAAACATAGCACAGGAGACCTGGGGTGCTCTGAGGACCCCAGGTTAGAATCATGTAAATATGGCAGGTCTGTGAGAAGACTGTAGCTTTGACGGCAAGTTCAGTATTAGCTTAATTGTAAATTACACTCTACATTTAATTTTGTTACATGGGGAGTCTATGCTGTGACTGACAGCTTAATTTATTTTTAAAGAGAACTTGAAAGATTTTTCTTGTGACTGTATCTGAGAACAAAGTGAATGCGTTTAATAGAAAGCTCACTCCTGGGGAGCTAAGACTGGTGGAAAGTGAAGAAGGGAAACCCCAGCAAAAATTGGCTGGAGTCGACCTCCCAGACAGAGGCACACACGTCTCAACAAATCTTTAAATGTATTTTTTTTTTTATCTTCATAGGGATAATAACATGTTTTTTATGGACAACTCTGCATCTTGCTAAATATTATTGCATGAATTCCTCTCTCCCCTCTTCAATACCTTATTTAGGCAAAGTTACAGAGCATAATATCGGTAGCCTTTGTGTTTTACTTCATTTATGTACATTTGGAGAGCAATGTGGGAAAAAAACTCATTTTAAAAGTAGGGAAATCTAGGTTTAATTCCTCCCATGGAATTTAAGAATCTATGACCTCGAATAAGTTACAAAATTTCTCTTAGACTCAACTTATTCATTTTAACATGAGAGTCATGCAGCCTTCCTTCTGGGCTTCAGAAAGATATGAGCACTTATTTGTGTTATGACACATTAATATTATTAGACTTTACTTTTATGATTAAGAGCAACAATTACAGCTACATGAAAATAAAATACCTTAAGCTTTGGAGAGACAAGGTTTTTGTTCTAGACTGAATTTTTCTACATGGCCATAAGTCCAGGTATGGCTGGGGCTGGGGGAAAGTTCCCTAATTTAATTTCCAGTACTCTCTGGGCAAGAGTTTAGTTCCACAGTTAGAGCAGATGCGAATGAAACTATCACATGTGAGTTCCTCGTCTACTCATTTTATACAAGAGTATCACAAGAGGCTGCCAAATGCTTTGCTGAAATCAGAAAGCAAAGCATCTTCACTGTGTCACTGCTTGGTCTGTGTGGTAATCTGTTGGAAGAAAGAAAAAATAAAAGGCAGTTTGTAACAGCTCCTTCTCAGGGGGTCTGGTGGCTCCTTCTGAGATCATTTTACACTGTGATGCCACATAACTGACTTCACAGTTAACTCCAAGACCCTCGTTCGTCGATGAAGCCTCTTTGCAGAAGGAAAAGACCCTTTCCCCATCTGCGTAATGTTGTCCAAATCCCAAACACACATGAAACCAGATTTCTTTTCCCTATTCTTCACTGGAAATTCAGTTCTCAGAGGCTTGGCCAGGGGTTAATATTCTGGAATGCTCCAACTCAGTAATACCTTTAAAAAGCATCTTGTATATGTCTTACACTAGAAAAAGAGATGTCCTGGGCCTGCCTATAAAGGGATTCATCACTCAAGTTCCAAATTTGAAATTTGGCTGGAACTCACTTGGTTGTAAGTGATGGAAGTTCAATTTGAAGTACTTAAAGTAAAAAATAAAAATGACCCAAAACAAGCAAAACCAAACAACAAAAGAGAATTGATTGAAAGGACACTACTAGGACCGCCCACTGAATCCACAAAGTGGAACAATCACATGTCCTGGCTCTCTCCCCAGGGCAGAAAGCAAGGCGTCCAATTATCCACAATCCCCATCACATAGACCAGCGGACTCCACTCAATACATAACTCCAGGACAAAAAGACTCAAAAAACTGCACAGATATGGGCCCATCATTCAGGTAACTCTGAGGCCATCAATCCTCTATGACATCATGAGCACTGGGCGTCTGGACTGTACCCCAAGCAGGGGCTTACGACAAACTTGCCAGCTCCTGATGGCGCCTTCCCTGCTAACTTCTGCATTCTTTATGCCCGACTGGTTGTGATACTACACCATTATAACGATCTGAAAATTTAATCTGTCCTTAAACCTGGAGGAACTGTTTTCAGCCCAGTGTTAGGGAGTGACATTTCCCTAACAAAGGGTGATCAGATGTCCTACTTCCAGTTCTTAAGTAGACTTGCTTTGGAGACAATAGTTTCTAATGCTACACGATAATAACTGGCCTATTGACAAACACCAAGTATTTATAAATTATGAGTATCTCAGACTACTAAATAAAGACTTTTAGAAGGAATGAAAAAATCTATATGTTTTAAATTGCACACAAACTTTATGGCTGCCCTGTATTTAAATACTGCCAATATTAAAAAAATAATTTGCAGTATTTCTTTTTAGTGATCAAATACTAATAAGAATTTGTGGACTAACAAATTGAATATAATACTTTAAAACTATCTAAGATTTAGAGAAGATCTGAGATCATTTAGTTAAATCTTCTCATCAGTTTAAGTCCCTCACAGATATTCACTCAGATTCTCCTTGCTTGATTCTAGTAACTAGGACTTCACGATGCCTTTCCATGAATTTATGGGCAGTCCTGCTGGGCTGACTGATTGATTATGTGAAGTAATGTTTTCATTTCCTGGCATCCTATCATAGCTTCATACCCGAGGTAGAAAAGGCAACATTTTTGAGCATGTTGTGCAATGTTAACTGATGAATCTGAAGCAAAGGGCTGGCCCTGCCACATCTTCTGCGGACAATGGCCACAGCCTGCACTGGTTACAGGGCATCTCTGTGCTGCCACCCGCTGGTCAAAAGGTCTACTAATGATCACCGCTTGGGTGAATTTCCTGAAGAGACAGCACTACCCACCTGTAATTGTTAGAACTTTCTTAAATTCGTCGTTTCCTAGCATCTTTGAGAATCTTTCTTCCATTTAAAAAAACTTCCCACCTTTTGAACACATCCCCACAGCAGGTCTGCAGTAAACCTTCCCGGGGAATGCATGCCCCTGAACCCATCTGGTTCTTCCAAGGGTTTGGGGGTTATGTAAGTCTTTGAGTTTTCCTTTCAGGTTCAAGTTACTCAAATTTGTAACCAAGAATCATGGCTGATGCAAAATTGAAATCTCCGCCCCGCCCAAATTTTGCTCCCTCATCCTAATTCTCTTCTCAGTGGTACAACCACTATCCAGGATTCTTTTGCACAACCACGTTTAAAGAAGGCCCCGAAAGCCCTCCTTCTCTCCACATCCCACCAGCACAGTTTGCAGATCAGACATCATGGGTTTTCCCACTGCATAACACATAACTTGGCTTCGAGACTCCTCACAGGCATGGGTGTGCCTCCCCATGAACAGTGGGGCGTACCACGACTCATGTGTGGGAACTTATTTTATCTACTAAGTAAAAATAGCAGATATTTTAAAAAATAATATTTACAAATTCTAAACTCTATCATTGATCTGCCATACATAGGTTTTTGTTTTATTTTATTTTATTTATTTATTTATTTATTTATTTATTTTGGTGTATGTCCTTTGGTTCTGGTCCAGAAGTTCATCTTAGAGTCATCTCAGCCCACCATCAAGAAGACAGACAATAACAAGTGATGGCAAAAATGCAAAGAAATTAGAATCTTTATAGGTGCAGTCTCTTTCCAAACAGTCTGGCAGTTCCTCCGAACCCAGAGTCATCATAATGCCTGGTATTTTGACTTCTAGATAATTTATCAAGAGAAATAAGAACATTTGTCCACATAAAAACCACAAATATCCACAGCAACGTTACTCCCAATAGGTAACAAGCGAACACAATCGAAATGGCCATCAACAAGTGAAAGGATCAATGAAATGAGGTGCATAAATACAGGGAGTGCTGGTGAGCAGTAAAAGCAATGAACTCCTGATGCACACAGGAAATGTGAAGGATCTCGGTGAGTGAAAGAAGCCATTTACAAAGGCTGCATCGTTACAATCCTATTTATGTAAAATGGCCAGAATGAGAGAATTTATAGAGCTAGAAAGTACATTCTTGGTTTCTTGTGGCTGTAGAGTTCGGGAAGAATGAAGAAAACTATTAATGGGCACAGGCTTTCTTTCCAAGGGGATAAAATATTTTGAAACTTGACAGTTGCACAACACTGAATACACTGAAACCACTGAAATGGGGGAATGGTGTGTGAGTGACATCTCAATAAACTATTCTGGTAAGGAGTCACGTTGGACTACACAGAATCTAAGACTTAGAAGCAGAGGAAACCATGGAGACAGTCTACCATGGCTGATATTTTTATAAACATGTAAGAATGAGAGAATTGGTTATTTTGCGCTATGTAACAACCTCAAAACCTACTGGTCATCCATGTCCAGATACTAGCCTTCTCCACTTCAAGCTCATCTGTGCATCACATGGCACCAGCTGGGGCTTAAGGAGTGATAGACATCAGGCTGGCAAGTGCTGGCGTCAGCTGGGACATCAGGTATGTGCTCAGACTGAGTGCCCGTCCTTAGGGTCCCCTTGCAAGGAGCCTGGGTGTCTTCACTTCATGGTGGTGGGTTTCTAGGCGAGCATCAACAATGACCAGGTAGAAGGCCTATTGGCCTGAAGTCCTAGTCATATGCTGTCACTTCTCCATAGTCTCCAAATGAGTTAAAGTGAAGGAGAGGGGCCACAGAGCCCAGTCATCGACAGGAGAGTGCCAGGGTCACATCATGGGAAGGACATTAGAGACGGGAAATAATGTTTTGGTCACTTGGTGATAATATGATCTGCCACAGTGAGTCTGGGGCTCTGCACATTCTTAAAATTCCCCTGCTCCATTCGCCAAGCTGCCATGTTTAGATAGACTCCACATTTCTGACAAAAAGAAAAAAAAATGAACTATTTGCTTCCTGTGTTGACATAACTGTGTTCACATTTTATGTTTCATTGAAGTGGCTTTCAATAATAGATTGTTTTAATACACCACCTGCACAAGAAAATGCTGAAAAATAAACCCTAAAGGAGCCAGCAATATAATAGATAGTTGGCTACAATAGGGGTTGTAATTTTTCAAGAGAAATCCTTCTTCTGTGAAGATTCTATTTCCTGTATCTTGAAGAAAAGATTGAAATTATCTAATACAAAGTTTTAGGGAAGGAAACTTTTAGTTTCTTCTGTAACCATCTGCAGAAATGTGCTCAAAAGGTACTTTGTACTAAAATAAATATTAAAAAGCTACTAATCAAAAAAAATGCACACATAAACAATACATACACCATTCCACCATTGAACCAATACACAGATAAATAGCAAACAGAAAAGGCTTGCTTCAAAATCTTTAAAACTTGGAACATTTATGAGAACATTAAGTGTTTCATCAAGCACAGGTATATGAAAAAATCTCCTGGCCCCAGCCAAACTGCAACAAAAATATACCCGGGCGTTGTGGCGGGCACCTGTAGTCCCAGCTACTCGGGAGGCTGAGGCAAGAGAATCGCCTGAGCCCAAGAGCTAGAGGTTGCTGTGAGCTGTGACACCACCTTACTCTATTGAGGGCAACAAAGTGAGAAACTCTGTCTCTAAAAAAAAAAAAAAAGATTATAAAATAAGTACTAAAGCAAATAGCTGGAATGCTCTGAGGCTCTGGGGAAGAGTATGCTTCAAAAGAGCAGTTAAAAATCACTGAAGGAGATACTCAACAAATACGATAAACTTGGCCTAATTATACACAGACAAAGACAACTGAGGGCACTGGTGTGTTTCTCGATGTATGAAGTTGCTGATGCGTGTATTAACATTATGGTAAGTTGGTTCTTGTATCTAAAACAAGGCACATACTCTAAGTAAAAAGTCATATTTTATTAATGAAGGATATAGTTAATAAGCCTCATTTTAAATTGAAAATACTTCATTCCACCTGATTAAATGAGCTTCGATTGAAGTTGTTTATAGAGGAAATTGCAGTTTGGGGGCCTGGGATTCATCAAAGTGTCTGGGCTAATACTGAAGCAAGGTGTAGGGGGTCCAAGCAGAAGCCCCAGATCTAATACAACCATTAAAACAAGGAAGATGAAAACCCTACAGCACGAAACTACACTAAGGGTTTCTATCACAGGTAAGCAAAGAATTTACTTCTGAGCTAAAGTAGCACAGAAGAAGACAGCAAGTTCAACCCCAGGTCATATCCTCAGTACAAACATACACACACCTCCCGGTGGTCAGCCCTGCTCCAGGGGATGTGAGACAACTGTCGGGACAGGAGATAAGGGTACAACCCAGGGGCCCTTGTCCACAAATTACCAGTAAGCTGGGGCATTTGTTAGAAAAAAGTTACAGTTATAGATGATGATTATCACTAGCAGTAACAGCGATATATCTTGTACTAAGATATATCATTTATATTAAATCAATTGACTACATTGTAGGAAATGTTTTCAAATATCAGGCTTCCAGAAATACCAGAAAAACTCCTGGCCTGGTAATTTCTTATCTTAATTATCCACAAAGGGGGGATCATCGTATTCCTGCAGCGTTACTGAGGTTGTGCTCTTAGAAGGCATTCGGGGGAGGTGCTGTTCCCAGTATAAGCGGGACTCCCAAAAGAGTATTTACACTCTGAAGATTTATTAGAAGAATAAATTGCCTCTGGCTTTTGACAGGAGGTCTATAGTGGGAATTTCAGGTCTCTGGTAAGTATTCAGAGTGCATGGTATTATTTAATAGAAGCTTTAGCTCATAGGTGGGTTGGGTATAAGGCAGACATTGTGTTTGGTCGGGGGCTTCTGTGCTGTGGAGATACTGGGCGTGGTGCTGGCCAACAAGACTGAAATGGTACTTCAAAAGCTTTGAAATAAATCAATGTCTTTAGACCTGCTTGATGTGTCAGAGTTCTACCTCCCAAAATAGAAGAGATGACAGTATCAAAATTTGTACGTGGAATTGTTTGTGACTGCCTAGAAAAATCATAGGTTAATGTTAGATAAACTTTCAGGTCATTTTAATTTTTAATTTGGGCATAACTTCTTTATCCAGCAGACCTTCCAGGATGTGTGAGTTGCAGACCGCACCCCCAGATGACCACTCTGTAGGCCTGGCGAATGGAGCCTAGTACTGTCCACCTCAATGCTGAAGATCATCTGTCACAAGTGATTTGCATTTTTTTTCTGCCTTATTGATATCGAGTCTTTCTTTCTCATAGTAATTAGGCAAGTGGCCCAGCTGCCTCCTGAGGCTATGACTAGAATGCAAAAGTCAGAACTTGTCATTAGTAAAAAAAGGAGGGTGCTGATCTTTACTTTTCCGAGGCAGGCCACAGAGCCTGCTCCCTCAGCACCAGGGCAGGAGCCTGCACGAGCCTTTTATGAGTGCAGCCAAGTGTCAGCAACAGGATGGATGGGCCACCTGGGGCCTGTTTACCTGGGCTGCTGGTGGTGCTGGAGAGAACTCCAGTCCAGGCCTTGACTCAGCAACAAGCACTTTCTACCAAAGCAAGACCATACTTAACCCACTGTGTTCCCTTCGAATCACATTTTCTTATGGACATTACTAACTAAAATGAGGTGTAGAAGCTCCTTGAATTATTTTTATTTGGATTCTTACCAATGATTTCCAAAGCATGATACAGATAAAATTAATGTCGTTTCCCCTCTCTTTGTCCTACTTAAATAAGATGAGACGGGTAAAGGTGCCATCCAGCTTGACCTCAGCAAAATGTTGGCAGACAGTTTTCAAAAATAGTAGACGACATATTATAACCCCGTTATTATATCTAAATGATGAGATGATGTAGTGCAGCTTAATAAAAAGACACCTCTATTCTGAGCCAAACAATCTAATTTTTTATTTCATTTCTACGGTAATTTCCTATGTGGCTTTTTCTTGTGTTTTGTTTTTCTTAGTTTTAATTCTTAGCATATATAATAGTTGGATAGCTTGTTAAGGTACCTGTGATGTTTTGATATAGGCGTACAATGTGAATTAATCAAATAAGGATAAGTGGGGTATCCATCACCTCAGGCATTTACCATTTCTTTACCTTAGAAACATTCTGATTCCACCTTTTAGTTACTTTAAAGTAGACCCTAACCTATTGAGACCCTAACCTGTTGAGTACAGCCACTTCACTGTGCTATTAAATACTGTTCATTCTATCCAGCTAGCAGGGAGTGAGCTGTAATTCTATATGGCTTTCACTAGGTCAAGAGACTATTTTTTAAAGTCTGCTATTTTGGTCCTAATAGTATATGGAGCAAAATAACTACTGAAGAAAAAAGTAATGACTTAATTATATACCTGAAGAAATATAAAAATATATTTTACAAAATATATGAACTTGAATATATCTCCTTTTAAAAAACATTTTCATTTTGACACAATGCTTACCATTGTTTCCTTGCTCTATGATAACTCCTGTGTTTTTCCTGGCTACTCCTACCATATTTGGTCCAGTTTCTCTGGATAATCAATGTTTTCAGCCCTTACTTCCCCTAGAATATTCTCTTTGTCATTTTCATACTCTGCACAAACCCTGCACTGGGCCCTGTTTTGTTTTCCTACCTGTAGCTTTTGTCAGTAATTAATTATGGCAAGTTTTCCAAGTGAGTTTGTAAGGGTCCTTAAACTCTTTTTCAAAACTTTGCATCAGGCAACATCTGTCAAAGTAGACCCAATGATTTATGCATGAAGAAGTATGACATATTATTTTTATTTCATACTGAGAAAACTGAATCAACTCAAGAGTTTAACAGAGGTAGAAAAATGAAATAAAATTATAATATTAAATAATTCAAAGTGACTCTATATCACATAGCCACTACAAAATACTCCTGATATAACATTAAGTGTGCAAAGAAGGATAAAATATTTATAAAGGAAAAAAATTGTGTAAAAATAATCTTATATTCACATAAAAATTCTGGAAAGATACAGCCCTAATATTGGCAGCTACCTCTGAGTGTAATATAATTTCACATAAAATTTTCATTTTATGTCTCAAATGTTTTAAACTTTATACAATGTACATGAATTACCTTTAGAATGTAAAATTCATGAAAATGACTAAAACATCACATTTACAATATTCAATATGATTTCACATTGAATATTTAACAATGAATTCTCGTAATAAACGTGAAAACACTACAAGAAATGTAACATCATGTTATTAATACAAACCCTAAACACTAAAAGCTAATCTTCTAATTTAGTGTCTAAACCCTTAGTCCCATTTTATTTTTCCCACTGCATCCTCCCTGCCCTACAGACCCAACAACTGGCACAGTGAAAGAGAACAGAGGGGAAGTCAACCAAATTAGCTCATTCCTGGAATGGAGTTTGGGGTGATCGAAAAGATGGATAGGTATGTAACAGTCTTGAGCAGAGTTACATACTGAAATTGTAAAAAAAAAAAAAATCAACTTTTAGGGAAAAAACATCAACGTATCTTACAGAAAATAACAGAATACACATAAGACGGTATTGGTAACAAGGATAGCGGAGAGGAGGGGTTGATCCATCAAACTTCTGGAATTATTCACCCATAACTGAAAAGCCCAGAATTAACTCCCCAAATCTAGAACAATTATTTTATCTTCCTTTCTCCCTCCCTTTGATACCTAGTTATACCTTTTTTTTTTTTTAAATCAAAAACCTCAAGAAGGCACAAACCCACTTCAAAACGAGGTCGTCCCATCAATCTCATGCCACCCGATCATGGCTTTCCCTCAACTTCAGAACGGTACAAGCACACTCCTTTCCTTTCTTTGTCTTTCTAGAAGCCTAAACACACAATCTGGTAAATGCATCCACACTCTCCCCCATGCTTCGTATACGGTACTCACAGGTCCTTCTAATCCTTCTTTGTTACAAACTACATCATGTACCACAGTTTAGTTCTGGGCCCTCCTAGTTTGCGCCTTCACCTCTCAATACACATCTCAAACCACACCCCTCCAAACACAGCTGATGAAAATTAGGTCAAAATCCAACTTTTTAAATTGTTCAGTCCACACCTGGCTTGAAAGAAAAATTAAATTCAAAAATCAACCATCAACTATAATAATTCTCATTCTAATTTTGATGCATGGAAGAAAGTTGAACTGGCAACACTAGGCTATGGATAGTTCTTTCCTTCTCTGACTAAATGAATATAAAGTTCACCGGTCTTTGCAGATAATCCTCTATCTTCCTGACCTTTCCTCTAGGTGTGTTAATTTCCTTTTTTCTTGGGATGATAATTTTGTCATTAATTGCATAAAATGCTTTCCAAAATACCATCTGGAAACTGATTAATAGCTATAGGTCATTTTCTTGATAACTCATTGCGTTATCAGAAACTATTGTTGGAGATTATAGTAACACTAATAATGCTGAAAGATTCTGCAATGATACGTGGCACTGGAAGAATACTAATTAAGAGAGAATTTTAAAATGAGCTCCTTCCAAAGAGTATTCTTGTTATCTAGAGCTAAGTTTCTTTAAATCACAAATGTAGACAATAAATAAAAAGGATGGCATGCTACCTTCTGAGCCACATGAAAGATCAAAATTAGTTTTTTTTGTAAGATGAATATTTAAAATGTTTTCTTAGCGTTTTCACATGACACAGCTTATGTAAAGTACTCAGCACGATGGTTTTCCCCATAGTGAAATCCCTGGAATGCCTCATACTCTTACTTTCCCATATTCAGTACAGTAACAAAAAAGCCCAAAGGAAAAGAACATCTGATTTACCACCTAGAAATTATCAATATCCTAAATAGTGGTATATAAAAATTTCTCTGAAATCAAGATTCTAATTTAAAAATACCGTGGTTTTTAAAGAACAAGAAAAATTAGGGTAGTAATAGAGTATCTGGGGATATAAATGCTCTTAATTTGAGGAGTGTTTTTTATCTGTATAAATCATTTGGATTATTTTTTTGTCTCTTTATTTTGCTTATTGCCTATCTCCTTTACCAGAATAATCATTTGGATACTGATTAATACACTGATTGGAGAATTTTCTTAAAATTTCATTCACAATTTGATTTTGAAACTTTTTCATATGTTTGTCCTGTTTTTATTTTATTTAATTAATTAAATCAAAATAATTAATTATTTTTGTTGGACAGGTTCTCACTCTGTTGTCTGAGCTGGAATGCAGTGGTATCATAGCTCATTGCAACCTCAAATTCCTGGGCTAAAGAAATCCTCCTGCCTCAGTCGCCCTAGTAGCTGGAACTTTAGGCACATGACACCATGCCCAGCTAATTTTTTATTTTTTCTGTAAAGAGGGGGATCTTACTATGTTGCCCAGGCTAGTCTCAGACTCCTGGCCATAAACACTCCTCTTGCCTTGGCCTCCCTAAGTGCTAGGATTACAGGAGTGAATCAGTGTCTAGCCCAATGCTACATTTTTAACTTCTCTGCTCATTACTTGAAAGCAAATTCTAGATCTGAGAATCACCTGTGGAAATATAGTTTTATGCATACAGTAGGAGCTTGATAAACACTATCAAATAAATGGAAAGAAATGACATATTTACATAGATTGCTACACACATAGGAATTTCCATTTAATCTATTATTATTAAATTTACTTGGTTTCATCCAAATGATATGATCAGAGTTATTACATGCCTGACCTCTGCCCTTCCTTCCTCTTCTGATAAGGGACACTCACACGGAAGAAGATGGGCTTAAGTCACCTCTTTCTTACAGCCTCATAGGCGAGAGACTTAAAAACTGCTAGACATGAGACAGATGGGTCTGAAACAGAGAAAATTCTCCATAGGGTGTAATATAAATCACAGCTCTATTTGTATTAATTATAAATGTGTGAAATTTATCTGTTAAAAAGCAATGAAGATGGAAAATTCAGCTAAAGAAAAAAATTGATGAATGCCTTTTCATCGAGGAATCCATGACCTCTGTGTTCAAAGACTCCGCTTACAAATATTTCAGACTCACCATCATGCTCGTGCTACATGGCACTTAAAATTTACCATGACTTAAGGTTTCGTCTGTGGTTATAAATTAGCATTTATTTCCATGCAACATTAGCGACTCCCTCCACAACTTGTATTCTTTATCTCATTAGCAACTTACTCTAATATGCTCTATGAGACTGTGTTTACATATTCAGTACCCTTTCCTGTGCCTTGCCTATGTAAGGTGCTCAAAAACGGTTCCTGAATGAACAAATAAATTGTGGCCCCTCTGAAGCAGGAGCCAGCCCAGAATATACACCTGCTCTGACAAAAGAATAGCTTCCTTCTTGCAGGAATGACTTCCAAAGGGAGAGGACTACAGTAGTACATTGTGTGATGCCATAACATCTCTTACTTGAAATTCCCTAAGTGAATAAATAGATTTCTATTTTCCTGAGTACCTAAAGACAGCAAAGAAAAATTGTTTAAATGAATAGATTTATCAACATATTGTACATATAAGAATCATCGAAGTCATGGACTTTTCAAGGCACTTTTTCTTCATCTCAGATAGTATTTTTTTTTTTTTTTTTTGGCCAGGGCTGGGTTTGAACCTGCCACCTCCGGCATATGGGGCCAGCACTCTACCCTTTTGAGACACAGGTGCCGCCTTTGGATAGTATTTTTTAAAAATATATTCAACTTAGCTTTAGTTCCATACATAATAGTCTGTATCTGAGGCGAGTGGAATACAAAGAAAAAGCAGGAAATTGCAATAATGATTTTGGACAAAATTCCCCAGTAAAGGAAGAGTCTGGTCTACTACATCAGACCACCCCAGAAAAGTTCAAGGAGTTTGCTGCTTGTTAACTGCTGGTTTCCCAGGGCCCAGGGCCCAGCTCCCAACCTCTGTGCAGGTACCTCAGGGTGCTCTGTCTCAGTTCCCCCGACAGGTGTTCATTCCTCCTCACACTACCTACCTGCCACAAAGACTCTCACCTTCACTGCCCAGAAGTGAGCAGTAAGTGTTTTCATTACTTTAAAAAGAAGTTTTCACAGGCTTGTTATTATATCCTCATCAAGGATTCTGAGAAGTCAGTGTATGTACAGCAGCACAGTTTTGCCTTAAATAGCTCATCCACTTTCAGCATTCAAATATCACTCTTTGAGCTGAAGCAATATGTCCTGTTATCCAAACCCACATAATATTTATTCCAGTATCCCAATTCTTTTTCTTACTTTTATTCTTTTGGATCCTCAATCTCCTCAGTCCATCCCTACCTTCCTCTAATTGTAAATACAAAGGTAATCAATAGTTTCATTCCTTTCTGTATTTTTCTAGATGCTCATAAACATGTACAAACCAAAAGTATATTCAAAAATTTTGATTTGACAAAACAAATCATACCATACCTGTCATTTTCTTTCAAAAACTTTTTTTGTCAATATTTTACACAAAGGATATATCATTTTTCTGCTTCTCCTCAAGCAATATCCTTCTAATTCTCTCATTTTTTGCTGCTTCAAATAGTTTTGTAATAAATGTCCATATACATAAAATATTATGTTCTAGTTCACTCGTTTCTATAAAACATATGTCTGAGCATGACTAAATCAAAAGCTAGCGAACATTTCAAATGTTAATTCATAGAATCAGATCATTAAAAAAAACATTATAGCAACTCATATTCCCATTTCAAGTGAAAAGGAATGTAGATTTCCCCAACCTTAACCCTTCATTAGCATACAATATATATTATTCTTTAACTTTTGCCTACCTGGTAGATTAAAAAGCTATCTTATTTTTATTTAAAATGCTTATTTCTATAGATGCATTGTTTGCACTCTTCCTTCTGTTCAAATTCATATATCCACTGCCTAATGTTCTAATCTTTTGTATCTCTTTTTTGCATCCCTTTAGGGAGTGTTCCTGTATTAATCATGTTGTCAACCCTTTGTCAGACTTGGGTCACTTCCTGCTTTTGGATTATTTTTCTACTTCTTACGTTGCATTTCGCCCGGCTATCATGGTGAGTACTCATGTTGCCAAACGCGTCCGCCATTCATGGATGGCGTCCATCTGAGCTTCCCGTCTTACTTAAAGCCTTCTCCATGTTCAGTTTATGTCACTGTTTCCAAAACTTTCTTCCAGGAAGTTTATACTTTTATTTTTACCCTTAAAATGTTTTCCCTTTGCAACTGATTTCCATATACGGTGTAAGTTAATGGCTTTACTTTTCTGACAGATGTTGAATTAGTTATGCTAATAGCATTAACACCACTTCCTTGCGCTAAACCCAAGTACTAACTTTAAATTTTTTGAATATTTGCATCTGTTCTGAACACTCAGTTATGTTTGCTGCTTGTTAATTGCTCTATGTCTGGAACACAGCGATCACTATTTTGATGTTTGGTCAGTTAACATCAAGATTTTCCTTGCATCCTCTTTAACACGTGCCCTTTAACACAGTTCAGTCCAGTTTGCCAAAGAAATAAACAACCAGCCGCAGAATCCTGATTACGACTGCCTAAATTTTATATGTTAATTTGGGAAAGAATAACATAAGCTTTTCTACACAGGACTATGGCAAATATTTTCTTTTATTTTGAATTACTTTATGTCCTTTAATGACGGGATAGTTTCATCAGACAGGACTTGTAGTTTTCTTGATAAATGTATTCCTCTTTTTTTAACCTTTACCCCTGCTCTGAAGTTAGTCACTTAGCAAGATTTCCTGATTATACCAGAATAAGAGTGTAACACACCCCAACTGTACCAAGGCAGTCCCTGCACAGAGCCCAGGGACTGGCAAGAACACTCTTGCTAGTTCCCTTTCCATTTCCCCTTAAAAATAATCAGGTAACTCTCAAGACTGAGCATTTGGAAGCAAAGGAATCAAGTAATACAGCCCAAAGCTCAACCCAATTTCCTGCTTACTATGGTCACAAACTGTACCGCCCACTCAGTCCACTCCACATTCCCCTGCGCACCTACCCATCAGTGCATTTCCTGGAGAGGTGGCACATCTTGACTGAGAGCACCATTGATTCTTCCTGCCGGTGGGTGGACTGTTTAGGTAGTTTGCTACCTTAGATCAGTTCCCCCTTATTAAACAGAAATCAGTGTCCCCTGCAGCACTGCTTTTTGTGCTGAATTGCTCCATTTTAGGCTATTGGTCTGTTGAGACAGTTCTGGAGTCGGCTAAGTTATGTCACTCCCACCTTGCTACGCTGGCTAATTCAGCATCACCACATCACCTACTCCCACAGGGGCCTTGTTGCTTTAAAACATATTTGTTTATTTTCTAATGCATGCTTGGAAGAAGAAGTAAATAAAAGAATCTTGATTTTAATTTAGATTTTAATAGTAATCTTTAATTGCTTACTATTTCTTATTTATAAGAAACATGACTTTTATGAACTAATTTCTTTTAAGTCTAAGATTTAGAGTTCATTTTCTTGTCCTTTTTTATGGCAAAGTAAGTTCAGACGAAGACTCATGCAGCCCTTGATTAATCTGAGAATGTTCTTTCCTTCCAGATTCATCTCAGAGATGCTTGGAAGACTAATTTGCCGTGGCCTAAGGTGATATTCGTTTTGGTCATATACATTAAATCATTAGCCTCCTGGATATAGTTTGAAAGTTTACCCAACTTTATTATTTTCTGAAGACCAAATACTTTCCCTGCATGCAGATCAGAGTATGAAATGCCAGATCTATCAACAAA
This sequence comes from Otolemur garnettii, assembly GCF_000181295.1. Taxonomy (NCBI): domain Eukaryota; kingdom Metazoa; phylum Chordata; class Mammalia; order Primates; family Galagidae; genus Otolemur; species Otolemur garnettii. Next base: position 13,666,847 of record NW_003852428.1, on the reverse strand, counting down.
TCTGCCAATGCTTCACCTACAGGGAATTTTAAATGTAAAGTCTTCTTTTTTTCCCTCCATGGAATCTTTTTTCAAATGAAATGGCCTAAATCATGAATGAAAACAGATTCAAAAGCCATTATGATCATATTTTAATATTTATATAATGAGCACCAACATTTCGCTAGGAAATCATGACATTTCTTCAAACATAATTTAATCCTCATTATTCATCTAGAAAAATAAGTAAAATGCCCCAAACGTGTTTCACAAAAACAGAATGTTTCTACCTGTTCTTTGACGGAGGCCAGGATGGCGGAGGTGGTTTCCGTCTCAGAGCCATCCCCATTGGAGGTGTTTAAGCCTGGGCTCAGGGAGCTGGTCTTGTCGGAGGCTGAAGAAGGCTGGTCTGGGACAGGCATAGCTCCTAGAAGGCAAGAGAGCACACTCAATCCAACTGGGTGCTGTCATTCAAACAGGCCTCAGCATCAGGAACTTAAGAACCCCATGTCAGAAAAATGAAAGGTATGAACTTCAGAAAAAGAATGTGACATACCTACTGAAGGGGACAGCACAAGTAAATAGAATACTTTGTCCTTATGTCAACCCCAAACAAATTCTGCAACCGACTCGCAGCTTTGTACTTTGTCTTGGAGGCAAACAGGGAAGGAAATGATGAGAAAGAGAAGGGAAGTGAGATGATGAAGAATAAAGAGGCCAAGGAGAATTAGGCCTAAGACGCTTGGCCAACTACGTATTTATATTTGTTTTAGATAGATTTATTTCTTGCCTTCTGGTATATTTCCAACTCAAAAGAAAATCTATCAGATAATCCTATTTGTGAAGAAGTTATATAAAATAAATGACTCATAATTTATCATCAACTTTAGAGATGACTGAATTAACATAAGAAGCTTACTTGGTATCGTGAAATACACTAACTAACCAGTCCACTGCCCACAAGTTTGCTACGCTTTGACTCCACAACAGACGGTGGACAAAAATGCCTAAAAGCAGGCAAGGCCCATTGGCCACTGTTTATTTTGTCTGAGTTTATTTATTTGGAAGGAACAGAAAAATTCAAATAACATTAAACCCCAACGCATAAGTGGATATATGTGCACAGGTGAAAAATAAGATCCCTACAAGTTATTTTGCTGTATTGGACTTATCTTTATCCCATAAATAAAGAAGATTTCAATGGTCTGAATGTTTATGCTCCTAAAATTCATATGCTGAAATGCTAACTCCCAAGGTAACAGTATTAGGAGATGGGGTCATAAGGGCCTTTGAGGGGTCAGGAGGATGGAGCCCTCACAGATGGTATTAGTGTCCTTATGGAGGAGGCCTGAGAGAGATGGCTCACTCTTATCACCACATGAGGACACAGCAGGAAGGCCCATGGAGAAGCCAGAAAAGTAGCTCTTATCAGACACTGAGTCTGCCTGCACCTTGATCTTGAACTTCTCAGCCTCTAGAACTGTGAGAAGTAAATTTCTATTGTTTAGAAGTACCCAGTTTTGTTTTGTTTTGTTTTGTTTTTATATTTTGTTATGGCAGCCCAAACAGACTGATAAAATAATTGTACAAATATTCTCTAGCAATGATCATAAACAGACTAAGCAATAAACTGGGGGCAATCCCCTTCTCAATTAAAGAGTGAGGGTAATCAAAACATTATTTTCTTGCCTAAAGCTATCATATGACATGGCCCTCAGGAACCAGGGTTGTATGAATATTAAAATATATTTCCTATAATACTATATCTTAGTGTTCTCGGTTTTAGATTAAGTGATATAATTTTCATAGAAGACCTTGCCTTATGTTGTTATTAGCTAAATTTAATTAATAATTTAGAGATATGCAAACTGAAAATGTTCTGTTTCAGAATTTCACTTAAAATATGTGATAAAAAATGGTCATTCTAAATTTCTCAATGAACATTCTAACTTTGGATCTGTTTTTATTTTCTGAAGTAAATTACTTATAATATTACCAATGGGGATTAGAACAGTATTAGAGAAGTAAATCAGTTACAAACACAGACTGTGTGACAGGATTTGGGGAAATAATATTAACAGAGCAGAATCTGATGAGCAAAGAGGATCAGATTAATATGATTCGGCAACATGTGGCATAGCTGACGAGAAAACTCTAAGTGTTTGAGGTGATGGATGTGAACGAGAAGACAGGAAGAAACTTAGGGAATCATGGTGGTGGGCTTGGGAAGAATGGAACAAAGTCTATTTGTGCATTCAACTGTCTCTCATATGTGGTTTTCTCAGTTGATCAAGTCTCGTAATCATGCAGAATGTAGACAAACATATCAGCAAATATTATACCCAGGTAAACAGGTGAATGCCTGGTCTTGATTTAGGAAGCCCAGGGGCAAAAAGTAAGCAGGGAGAGAAATAACAGCTCTTGTGTGCAGTCACCTGAGTCCCTGAGAGAGCCACCCTGGACTTTGTATATCCACCCATATCTATGTCAGTGGCTTTCCCAGCAGACTCTACACAATAGTCTCTTAAATACTGGAAAAGAAGGAGTCTTATATATTTTTCATTCTTATTTTAATTTTTATGTCTTCTAAATTTTACTGGGTCCATGTGAATTCAGGCTTGAAGCAGTATTATTGCCAGTACACGTTTTGACAAAGAAACAGTCTAAGGGCCCAAAGTTATTAAGTAGCAGAAGTGTGTCTGCACCTCAGGTTACCTACCTTTTATTTCGATTTTAGTGTTTCTTTGATGTGTCAACCTATTTCACCTGTACTCCTTTCAAAATGTTAGTCTGCACACTAATTTTTATGAAATGTAACTCTTAAAAGTATGACAGTGACCTGTCATAATAAAATATGGTATTTAATAGGCACTGAATCGAGCTTTATCCTCAGGCACTTGACAAGTTTGACCCACACAGCATAAGGAATAATTAGGCCTGTTTATCTACCTCCTTCCTCCTTCTGGCAATAATGAAAAGAGAAGTGAAATCTTGAAGGCTTATGCCACCATACAGAGCTCTCGCTACCTGAGGCAACCTCTATTCCTGAATGCAAATGATTTGGGATAATTCCCATCATTCATGGCTTTTCAACACTCAGATCTAATGTAACTATCAGTCCTCACCACATCTGCTTAGAGAAGACTGTCGCCCCCCACTTTGATCTTCTCCGCTCAGAGCACGCAGAGAGATGAGGATTCATGCCAAAGACCTGCCCCAACCAAGCCCTGGATTGCTTTACAGGAAGTATACAAAAGCCTTAAGCCCCTGACTTCGTAGTAACGTGGCCAAATGCTTTCGTCTTAATCAAAGCTAATCCACTAAAAATTAGTATTTAATCTATGCTAAATCCAAGAAATCTGGAAAGAGTACAGAAGGAGAAAAAAAAAAAAAACAAAGGAAGAGAAACTATTAGCAATTTTGCAATCCTAGATAAGTATATTCACTTTGACTGGGATTTCGGTGATTTGTTTTTTCTGACATAACTTCTTCTGCATAGAAATTTTTAACTAATGGGGGTATTAATGTAACATTTTTGAATTTCTTCTTTCTTGCTCAGCAATATCCCATGAACAATTTCTTATATCCACAAACATTATTCCACAAATTAACTGTAATGAGTACTTAATAATCTGTATACATCAAAATTTACTTATCTATCTTTTATTAGCAATTATAATCCCTTTTACATTGATGACATTTTTAGTAGATAAATTCCTAGCCATAGAATTGATGGAATAAGAAATCAGGGTTGTGATTTCTATTTTTCAGACTTGTGATAGCCAAAGTCCTGCGACCAGGCTTGCCCAAATACCGTCCCGCAGCAGATGTCATGAGAGTCACATTAGCCCTAAGGACCTCAGTTATCCTCTTGGGCTTTCACCAATGCGATACAGTAAAATGTATCCCTCTGACTTCTCTTTCATTTGACTATGAGCACAGTGGACATTTACTACAGACTTATTCATCCTATACAGCACTTCTTCATAAATCTCCCTCATATTTTTCCCTTTACCTTCAGCCAATGACTTCAATTCCAGGGACTCTGAGGTTAAACACCTTGACACCTCCCTGCTCCTCACACCAAACAAGCGTCAAAAGCCTGCATGCAGCCCCATTTAGCCTATTTCCTTCCCTTGTTAGATCAAGGAAATAGTCCCACCCCCTCGAGATAGTCCCCACCTCTGTTCTTGATTCATTGTTCCAAAACACAAAATAGGGGCTCAGTGACAAACTTTCAGCTTTACTATCACCATGAGGCATCAGTTTCATAATTCACCACCACCCTATGCCCACGTCAACAATGAGATCGGGCATTGGAATACTAAATACTGTCATTAAAAATACATAAACATGAGAAATTTGTTGTCTTAAAGTGTTAACATATCTTAACATATTTGATTTTTATAACCACCTACTCCATCAGCAATATTTAAAAGACTACTATGTAAAATTAAAGAATAAACACAAAAATCTTTTTATTAATATTAGCGTACACAGAATGTATAGATGAGTACAGATTAGTGACATGGATGATGATACTGAGCACCTCACTCAGGGAATCACTCTGCTCACCCAGACTGTAATTCTGTATTTGTACCGAGTACACACCAAAAAAGACAAGGGCAGCAGTGTCCTCATTCAGATGTACTCACACAGAAAAAAATGACTCTTCATTTCTTATTTTATAAAGAGAAATTTAAAATTGCTGCTTATCATAAATAATATAGTCATTAATAGTTGTCAAAGTGAGAAAAAAACTGAACAGAAACTCAATCTGTCTATGTCCAATTTCCCACATCTAGTTCAGACTCTAACACTTAGAAGCCAGTTAATAAAAATCTGATAAGGTAATGTACCAACTATTAGAGGAAAATCAATAATGGCGCTTAGCAGAGCCTGTAACATAAGTAAAATGGGCTTTGCCTTAGGAGCATCTCTCT
>NW_003852428.1:13660043-13661747 GCF_000181295.1 Otolemur garnettii | reverse complement strand
GTCACTTGTAAACAGAATCTGGCAAAATGTCTGGAGACCACCATGCAAGGGTGGGAAGCAGCAGCACCCAGCCGCAGTCAGAACGTGCCAGTACTGGGTGCCAGCAGGCACGACGGGAGCAGGAGAACGTCCAGTTCCACCTGAGAAGTGGAAGATGTGGCACTAGATGTTCCTCATGGAGTCAGAGACACCGTCATCTGCCCAGTGGTGGCAGACGTGCTTCTGCAGGGTGGAGCGCTGCTGCAGGGCTGGGCGTCCAGTTCATGTGTCCAACCCTGGGGGGAGCCTTCTCCCTGTGTGTCAGGGAAGCCAGAACCGTGGCTTGGTGGGTCAGGAAACCCACTCTGTGTCACTGCACGAGCTGTTAATCATAGAGAGGAGTGCGACCAACCTGAATATCACTGTGGAATTCGGGGCCGCCTGAACTATTATTCTTAGCCATAAGAATTATGTCTAGAGGTAAAAACGGAAATTCCTGCGGACACTAACACAGACCAAGATGGAATGGTGGTGCTCACGCTTCGCAGGTGCAGAGCAGCCAAGTGCTAGCAAAATATGGCCCCTGAGGATGGCAGAGGGCCTCCCGCTGGCTGCTTTCTCTGAGAGTCTGGCAGTGCTCTTTCCAACAGCAGGATCTCGGGCACTGTCATCTAGAAACACTGCGCCAACAACTTCTCCATGTTAAAAACCACACATGGAAAAGGTGGCGGCCGGGCATAGTGGCTTACATCTGTAGTCCTCGCAGTCTGGGAGGCTGAGCCAACACTGGGTGAAGAAGGACGATGTCCCCTGGGCACTCACACGTAAGGCTCTGATGGTGGGAGCACGCAGCTTCCTGAGCCAACACCGGGCTGAAGCAAGGACGATGGCCCCTGGGCACCCACATGTAAGGCTCTGATGGTGGGAGCATGCAGCTTCCTCAGCCTCAGCACACTTCCCTTAGAACCTAAGGTGTGAGTGGAAAAGCAGAGGGCTGAAAGCAGAGAGGAAAGGATCAGAATAAATATATACAGTGAGATGTGAGGGGCAAAAAGATGAGCAGCCAGAGCTCCAGAAGTGAGCCCTAAAATACCGAGAAGGAAATTGGAGGCAACAGCCCAGCTGTCAGGAGATCCTGGACAAGAATTCTAAGATGTTTAATGATGACCCTGAATTTGTTAATGATCTTAAACTTAAATTTGCTCATTTACAAAAATAACCGATGTGTAGCATGCACTGTATTATTAACAAATGAAGTGGGATGTTCTCTACAGCTGTCTGTGTAATCCCAGTGGGTCAGTACAATGAGGTTGAAATCCATGCCTTACTAAGGGGAGTTTCCAAGGGGTCCACAGCTCCTATTTCTTCTCATTGAACACTGCCCACACCTCTCTTTGGAAAAACCATATACACCTGAGGTTGGTTGTGCAAATAATGAATCAGAGTCTACCTACAGCTTAGATTTCACACTTGATATCCAACGGGCGACTCCCAGCTACTAATGGCCCCTCGTCTCTTGCTTGGACACACACACAAATGTCCTAACCCGCCTCTCTTGCCGCAGGATGGCCTCCTCCAGAGACTTCTCTGTGCTGTTTATTGGGAGAGCCGATCCTCTTCACCAACACTATGATCACAACATGCTTTTTCCCTAAAGGTACCTGAGTGGATCTCAGTCTCCAGAACAGTGGTTTCCAAACCTTTTTTGAGATAAAAAATGTATTA
>NW_003852428.1:13658582-13659771 GCF_000181295.1 Otolemur garnettii | reverse complement strand
GTGAATCTTTCTAAAAGTAGAATATAAACATCTTAACACAATAACTAAGAAAATGACATAAAGGCTATGTTAACCAGTTTGATGAAAATATTTCAAATTGTATGTGAAAATACCACACTGTACCCCATGATTGCATTAATGTACACAGCTATCATTTAATAATAATAAAAAGAAAAAGAAAACACAGCTATACAACATGAGATGCATTCTATTTGCTATTCTATTTCATTCAAGTTCATTCAAAATGCTAGTGGTTACCCCTAAAGCGACAGATGCAAATCGGTTTGGAAACCAGTGATGGATGAAGTCCCATATGCGTTGTGTGGTATAAGATGCTCTTGCCCTGGCCGACGCTGCTGCCTCTCCCCTCACATTTCTCTCTGTAGATACAACTGGCCCCTTGTAGTTCCCAGGACATCTTATTGAACAGAATTTTGTGCAGACAACATTCTCTTCCTGCATGGCTTCAGCAGCCCCAGACTTTGTTCGGCTGCCAAACTCCTTTCTCCTTCCCCGTTCATACCCAGTGGATGTCTGTCCTTCTCTCTGCAGCCTTTCTGGACAAGACACTATGAATCACTTTCTCCTGACTGTTACTTTGATCACTTGAACTTTCTTCAAGCATCGAGTTTATTACTATAAATTGTGATGATCTTACTCCCTTTCCAGGATTTTTAAAAAATCTTTTAATGTTTTTGAAATTGGATATTTTTTAATTTAATATAACTGTGGTCCCCTTTTTCCTTAAGCCATTTAGGATGGATTTTTTGTCACTTGTAACTCAAAGTGTTATTAAATCAATGACACAGACAACATCTTCGATCCATGGATATACATTTACATTTTACATCTTCTAATGAGTTCTTGAATTCTTGGAGCACAGAAATTGTGTCTTATTCATATTTATAACCTCGGTGCCTAGAATATTGTCTCATAGAGATCTGGCATCACCAAATGCTTATTGAGTAAGTGCAGGGGAAAGAATATAATTTATCATCAGTCTTGTTTAAAAATGTCAAGGAATTTTACATTTAAAACATTGATTGGTACATAATCATCCTATAAATCTCCCAGGTTAATAAATAGAAATATTTAATCTATTATATTTTATCTATTAAATAAAAATCCATAAAAATAGAAATATTGATATTAAAGAGTTGGGGTAATAGATAATATTAAAGTAGTCAAA
>NW_003852428.1:13589021-13658055 GCF_000181295.1 Otolemur garnettii | reverse complement strand
CTAAGAAACCATTGATATGCTTCACCAGCTGATTGATGTGTTTTCTGAGCCACAGGGACATTTATTCTTATGCCAGAAAAATAAAGTCTAGAATCTAAAATTATAGATCTTTCACAAGATTAATTAAAAAGAAATTGAAATAAGTTCGCTCCCTTAAATTTTGACTACCTCTGAATATAAGGAGAAGTTCTACTTTATTCCATAAAATAGAGGCTCAGCAGTGAACTGACTATTCTGGCTGAAACTTCAGAGAAGCGTCCCAGTTCCTAATCTGGTGTTCACCACACACAGTGAGGGTCCAGAACATGCTGTCACTGCCAAATGTCCCAGACGCCGGGGTTCCCTCTCACACAGCTCCTGCAGCCTGAGCGTAATACGTCCTTTTTTGTGTAAGATACTGAAAAAGGCATCTAAGCTTATATAACACAACCTGTCTTCCCAAATATTCCCTCCAGTAATATTTTGAATAATTATGCAGTTTTACAGTTTATATTTTGTACTTAATCACAGATTTACACAATATAATCTGGTACCAAAAAAATCATACTCCAAAGCCATTCCATGGTAATTTAACCACTGTGAATTACCAACTTTCATTGTCACAACCTATTAAACAGAAGGTTCTAAAATGCCAGCCACACAGTGGTTCACAACATGTTCTTACTACACAGCACTTGAACGTGTCCACTCAAATTATGGCAATTTGTCCTTCATATTGATTGCAAATATATATCTGCCACTTCGCAATATCTCAAGATACTGAAGCTGGATGACAGATACATTTTTTTCCAGAATTGCTATCAATGGGAAGTCAAGGACAAAATCTTACACTGTAAATAAATCCTCCCAATACATCTAACCTATCGCAGCAGGAAAAATGCCAGTCAATGTTTTAAATTTAATTATAGAAAACAGAGTTTCAGGCCAATAGCAGTGGCCTGTAATCCTAGCACTCTGGGAGGCTAAAGTGGGAGGTTGCTTGAGGCCAGGAATTTGAGACCAGTCTGAGCAAGGGCAAGACCTTTACACACACACACACACACACACAAAAGGAAAATTTAACAGGGTGTAGTGTCACGTGCCAGTAGTCACAACTACTGAGCAGGCTGAGGCAGAAGGATCTCTGGATCCCAGGAGAGTTAGTGATGCCACTGCAGTCTAGTCTGGTGACGGAGCGAGACTCTGTCTCAAAAAACAAAAAATAAAACAATCAAAAATAGAGTTTTGATGACGTGTATACAATTTTCCTTGCTACCACTGACTTGAAAATTTTTCAAATAAACTTCTCTTCTGAGTATAAAAGAAAAAAATATAAAACAAAAACTGAAGAGAGCCAGAATTATCTTTGATAGCTGCCAAGGTATGTTGATGACAACATTAAAACTTTAGGCGATACATTTGTGGATTACAATGCACAACTTTACAAAAGAAGTCAGGTTAGAGAATTAAATCTAAATTATACTTTGCATGTATACAAGAGGTTTTATCATACTATTAGACTTGTGAAGGTTTTATATCAGAAAACCTCTATTTGTGTGTGTGTGTGTGTGTGTGTGTGTACGTGTGTGTGTATGTACACAGTCATTAAATATCATACTTTAGGAATTCAAATATCCTGGTATGTGGTCAATAAATCATTATAAGGGACAAATAAAGATATTATGGAAAGTTACTTATCAATCCCTAACCTTACTTTTGCTAACTTATTTTCTGTTTTCTCTTAATTTTCAATTTGTACAAATCAAAACATTACCCCTACATTATCCCTTTCAAGCCAAAATTATAGTATTTTTTACTATAAAATCTCCTTTTTCTCAAGACTGTAAGATTGCTCTCTATTTTGATGACCTCCTAATGAAAACAATTTACCTGTCTTCTGCATATGTGTCTTATCTGCTTATTAATTATAACCATCTCTGTAAGTTGGGTATGGGGAAGTGCAGTGATTTTTAGTTATGTTGAGAGTTTCTTTGATACTCCTCTCTTTAGGAAGTGGAGATTAACTAACCTCCCCCTGAGTAGGAGCTAGATCTAGTCACGCTTTGCCAAAAGAACACGGTGGAAGTGACGACATAGGACTTGTGACACTAGGTCACAGAAGGTCTTGAGGCATCCCCATTAGTCTCTCTCAGATCACTCAGTCTGGGGAAGTCAGCTTCCATGATGGGGTGCTCTCACAGCCATATGGAGAGGTCCATGTGAGGAGAAACTAAAGCCTCCTGCCAACAACCAGCAAAGATCTGATGCACACAGCCAACAAACAAATGAGTCAGCCAATCTGGAAACAGCTCTTCCAGCCCCAGGCATGCCTTCAAATGATACAGCCCTGGCTAACTTTGTTACTGAAACATTATAAAGAACCCTGATAGAGTTCCTGACTCACTGAAACCATGAGATAATTACTGTATTAATGCGCAAAGTTCTAAGGCAATGAGTTGTGTAGCAATAGGTAACTAATACTGTGTATACTGAAATCTGCAGGTTCTTTTAGGGCTCATTACCCAATGCTGTAGTTACAGTGATTTCATGATAATCTTTTAGAGACACAAAATGAATAAAAAATAAGCCAAGCCAGAGCTTCTAATCCCATCCCTAAGATTTATTTGATATCATCCTCTGGAGTTTACAGTTTATCACAAACCCTTGGTTGCTTTTAGGCAGCCATCTCCGAGAAAGGTTCAAACCTATTTAGGGGAAAGAATGTATTAAGGATTTAGCATGAGTGTGACCATGACTATATATTTTGGATTTGTCTGTTTACAGATTTTTAAGGCTGCTTCAAATATTTTATGGAATATAAATAGACACTAAAGAAGTAAACATTTCATAATTATTGCTGCAGATTAAGATGCTATTTTTGGACATCTTGTTAAGTTAGATGACTTTTCTCTATATTTTCTCTTCAGTTTATACATATAAAATATAAACCCATAGTCTCTCATGTGTAAATGGTGATAAGGACAGAATGTTTTGATGTCCTAGATGATCTTATCTTATTAATATACTTCACCTTATTGGATTAAAGAAAAGATTCACGTGCATTCATATTTCAACTATTCTCTGTTAGCAAATGCCCATCATAATCCAAATTATATAGCTATGACTAGTGCTAAGTTTCCAATGATTCATCTTCTAGTACAATTTTTGCAAGATTCTCTGGGTAAATCTTCTTCACTTCTAATGCTCACATTTAAGGATTCTAGTACTTCACTTCTTCCCATTCTTTACCTTGTCCTCTTCTGGGCTTGGTATGAACCAACTGAACTCTCCTTTAGCTCAAGTTAGAGTGAGCTAAGTCAGTCTTTGGAGATACTAGTACAGCTCACTCAGTTTCCATTTTCCTTTTTTATCTAGTAAAGCATTCATTTAGAATCAGTCTTGTTCTTATGATTTGTTTTGGTCAGTGAATTATGATTGAATACAAGCATTTATGAGCCACACATGATTCTTCATTCTTTGCTTTTCCTTTGGAAATGCTGTGCATTGTATTAGGGTGGCAGAGGCATAAGAGGGTTTAGAGTGACTATGTGGAAGAGGTTTCATCCACCTGCGCTGGACATGTTGCATTAGTGATTAACTAAACTGCTTGTAGTAAGCCAATGAGATTTAGGTATCGTTTGTTACTATGACACACCCAGCCCACACTGACCAATACACTCCCCAGGTGCATGATGGGTAAAGTTACAGAAGTTTCTCAGTAAAAAGACCATGGTAATCTGAATTTTTCTTGAAAAGCAAATTTCATTCTGCTTTATTTTTCATTTATTCCATTTTGTTCTGAGGCATTAGAAACCTGAAGCAACCAAAGAATAGCAAACCGAAGAGTAAATAGTCTTCCTTGTCTCGGTTGCCTCATCAGTGCACAGAATATTCTCAGTTCTTGGTTTGTGTGAAGATTCAAAAATGTTAATACTTATTATTATACTTTAAAGGTTATGAAGTTCTTCACTAGACATTGGAAAATTATTATAAACTAGATTTTAATTTTTACTTATCTTTTGTTAAACATCTTTTAAGTCATCTTGCACACTAAGATGTGATCAATAAAAATTGAGCAATGATCGTTAAGTATTTATATTATACTATATTGCAATTTGTGACTTAAGTAATGCATTCTTAAGAATGGAAATATATGCCTTGACTTCTTGGTGTGATACAATTTATATCACATACACACTCACCCCTTCAGGGTAAAATTTATCAGACTTCCTTATATCAGGAAATTAAAGAACCACTCTGCTAAAACATAAACTTGAAATTGCTACTTAGGGGAATAATCAAATAATAATTAAGATATGTACCAGTGAAAGTATTTGATAAGCTCACAATTTAATAAATATTAATCATTTTTTCTAACACTCATTCTGAAATTTGTCGAGTATAAAGTAGGAAGAAAAGATCCTTTTATGTGATAACATTTTTGTACATTAGTTGGTGGTAAATCCAGAAAGGAAATCAAAGGAATTTTAAAGAGTTTCTGAAGCCTACACTATAGTAACTACAAAATTATTAACAAGAGGCTGATTTGGGATATAGAAAAATTTTATAAACTATAACTTCTATATCACATGATCTGAGTGAAAATATATACAGTATTCAAAAATTGAAAACTGGATAAAACATTGCTTTGCTTTTACTTATATAAAATCAATACATCAACTCTCGACATTTTCAGAATATACTTAAACTAGTAGAAATATAACTGCTGTACACCAATTCATATTACTATCAGAAAATGTTGCTTAACCATTTTAAAATTACATAATATTCAATTGCCAAATGTTAAAACAATGGAAAACAAAAACAATATATAAATACATTTCTCAGTGGTATTATTATGAGAATGCTGCCAGTTTTCCCCTGTACACTTAAAAAAAATATATAAATATATATATATGTATAGATATACCCACACATACAGACACGCACATACACAGAAATCCCCAAACAGTATCTACATACTACAAAAACGTGATCATGCCATATATACAGCAGAGTATATATATATTCTCTGTAACTTTTTCTTCCAGTCACTGTCTGGGAAACCATCTCAGATCATTACTTATTAATTTATCATGTTTTTTCCTGTACATAAGTATTCCATTGTATTGATGTATCTTTTTAAATTTTCTACAATTGTACAAATTTACATAGTTTTTTCTTTTTCTAGTTTACTCATGCATAAATGTTGAAACCAGGTTCACTTCATGAGAGTCTATGTACATATGTGGGAATAGTATTTTAGAATAAACTCTTAAAAATGAATTTGCTTGGTCTAAGACTATAAACATTTTAAGCTGTGACGCATGCTACCATCCTGTCCTCAAAGCCTTTCCCATGGTGACTCTGCCAACAACATATAAAAATGCCAATTTACGTGCACTTTGGCAAACATCAACATGTGTGATCATTTACATTTTTAATAATATGCTAGTTAATACAGAACTTATAATTGCTTTCTTTTGCATAAAATGGCATTTTAGACTGTAGAAGTCATTAGAAAAAAGGTGATTATTAATCACAAAAAGAGCTATTTTTCACTCGATGACTTGTCAACTTAGCATATATTTCTCATTCAGAACTTTATCCATTTTATTACAATTATAGATACAAATATTCTGACCTTCATGATAAATGTTATTACTAACAACTTCATTTTTTTTTTTTTAGAAAAAAGAGACCCAAAAACGCAGTATGTCTTGTCTCACAGGGTAGTTAGTCACCGGTAGTCAAGAATTTTACACCAAATTTCTGTCCCCTTGTCATATGTTATTTTGATTATATCACAGGCTTGTCAGTATTTGGATTTAATATTTTGCATTTTTAATCCTATTATAAAATAATACTCATTAATATTTATTAGTTTGCTCTTTAATTTGAGATGAATCATTAAGTTCTGTCACTAAGACTCTAATTACTTTCAGATTGTGAAGATGGGATGCCACCTTTTAAGTCTTTTTTTCACTGCATTTTTAATTCAGAAATAATAATTGTACATATTTATGGGGTACAAGGTGATGTTCTGCTATATGTTTACCATGTGAAATGATTAAACAAACTGATTAACAAGTCTATGACCTCTGCATACTTATTTTTTGTGGTGGGGTGATTTCACATCTGCTCTTTTGCGACTTTGAGATACATAGTGGATTATTACTGATGATGACCACTCCTGCCTCTATTGATCACTATCACTCCTCCTGTCTCAGTGAAACTCTGTCTCCTTTGGCCAGCATCTCTCCTTTCCTTGTTTCCTTCTGCTCCAGCCTCTGGTAAACACCGTCCAGTCTCTCATTGCTATGTTATAAAGTCAGTCATCTTCTAAGAGATTATGCCCATTCAAAACTGTAACAGAAAATTTCAGAAAAGCTGTCTGTAAAGCAATAGTTCTGTGTGTTAACAATTTGTTTTCATGATATTTTAAAACTTAGATATGTTTTTAGGATTGTTTAAAATGATATCATGTTCCCAGGTTTTTTTGTTTTGTTTGCTTTGTTTTTGCAGTTTTGGGCCGGGGCTGGGTTTGAATCTGCCACCTCTGGCATATGGGGCTGGCGCCCTACCCCTTTGAGCCACAGGCGCTGCCCAATATTCCCAGTTTAAAAATGATAATACTTAACATTTTAAAATTCATTCATACCTCTTTTGTGCTGTATTTTTAAAAATAACATCTCTGACCAGTTAAATTATTCTGTTTGAGAAAACTCTCTTTCCAACATTAAGCTTTCCAATTTCTATTTAATTCTTTCTTTTTTTTTAGAATGTCTATAATGCCTCACATGATCAGCAGTTACCACTCTCTAATATAAAAATTATTCCTACATAAATGTCAAATATTTTAATATTTTGTGGTTATAAAACTAGTCAATTATAAATATTCAAGTTTGATGAAAGTATTTCAAATTGTATACAAAACCAGCACATTGTACCCCATAAATACATTAATATACACAGCTATGATCTAATAAAAATATATATTAAAAAATATTTATTTTTATTTTTTGAGACTGAGTCTCACTATGTTGCCCTCGACATCACAGCTCCCAGCAACCTCAAATTCCTGGGCTCAAGTGATTCTCTTGCCTCAGCTTCACAAGTAGCAGGGACTACAGGCCTAACAACGCCCTCCTTTTTTTTTTTTTTTTTTTTGCAGTTGGTTAGCTGGACTGGGCTGGGTTCAAACCTGCCACCCCTGGTGTTATGGCTGGTGCTACAACCACTGTGCTACGGGTGGTATTTAAAAAATATTTTAAAAATTTCAAGAAAGCAGATATAACCCTTAGAGAAAGAAATTGTGGCTTTATGTCCAGACAAAACACCAAAATTTTCTCAATTATATTGAAATCACCTGTTACTTTACTTTATTTTAATAGGAATACTTTAGCATTATTAGTCTTTCTACAGAAAGAGGACCAGGCACATACTTGACTATAATCTATTTTTGTAAGTCTTATCTTTTTATCAACAAACTTTAATCATCTACAAAAGATGACTGATACATGCAGATGAAATATCAATTAGGGATATTATTTTTTTTTAAAGTAAAAAGAAAGTTTTTCTTCTATCTAGTGTGAAAACTGTATTTACATGCAAAGGTAAATAAAAGCACAGTAATAAATGCTTAAATTACAATTCGTTTTTTGCATAAACTCCTTTAAAGTAAACCATTAAAAAATGCTATGGATTTAATTGCAGATGAGATGATTATAAAAGGCAAAGAGCCAAAAATAAAGATCTAGGTATTCTTCCTTTAAAAACTTCACATGTGTCTTAGATTCTTTACTCTGAAAAAATGGAAAATACAAATCATACAGGATGCAAGGAGGGGCAGGTGGGGGGTTGGCAGCAAGAATGTTCATTTGGCACTCCAGCAGACTCACATTTAAATAAATGACCAAGGTACTATGAGGTCAGTGAACATAGATACAATTAAATAAAATAAAAACAACATTTCTGTAGTTTTAACTTTTTTATGATTCCCTATCTTAAATAACTCTTCTTAATGGACTGTTCTCATTCTCTTAGTTAAAAGAGCTTTTCCCAGTCAGTTGAATTGAATTACTTGTTGGATGAATAAGTAAAACATCCTGTGTGAACTGATGATGCCCAACCTGCTCAGCCTGTCACGTGATCGCTTAGTTGATCTTTTTATTGTATGAGTATTTGTTTTTCCTGGAATCATTTACTTACTGGATCAATTAGTCATTTATTAATTTAATTAAGAAACAAGTGGTTACTGGTGCTTGATGATGTCAATAATTCCACAAAGAAAACAAGGCTAGGTTTTGAAGGGCCCTTTGTTTCCTGGAATCTGCCTCTGCTCCCTGGTGACGGTGTCTGTGCCTGGCATCTGTGTGAGGCGATGCTGTTGGACAGACTGATTT
Organism: Otolemur garnettii; assembly: GCF_000181295.1. Lineage (NCBI taxonomy): Eukaryota > Metazoa > Chordata > Mammalia > Primates > Galagidae > Otolemur > Otolemur garnettii. The sequence continues at coordinate 13,649,671 of NW_003852428.1, read as the reverse complement.
TATGAAATGGCAATTACTCTGAGAATGATGCCAAACTTAAATTGTACAAGGGACTAGATTTCAATTCAGAGTAACAAATCTACAAATCATCTTATTGGAAAAATCATTAATTTCTATGTACCACACATACAATTTGCATAACTGGGAAAAATGTCTCTCAATTAGCTATTTTTAAAAGTGAAACAGCTTTCTGAACATTGAACACAGGATTAAAATTCTATTGATATATTGAACAATTCGAACAAAATAGAAAGGACATTAGTTAGAAATTTATGTGTAGATTTTATTTCCAAAATGGCACCATTGCTACTCACAGTGTAATTATTGTATTGGTTACCTATGGAAAAATGAACAACGAAGCATTTATTTTTATATAATCAAGCTCGCATAATGCTGTACAAATACATCACTAAGTTCAAGTTATCAAAAACGAAATGTAAGTGCTAACCCTAGATGGAACACAGGAAATTCTGTGCACGCTGCATGAGGCCTCATCAGGTTGCCATGTAACATATGCAGGGTCCAAAACCAATTCTCTCCAATATACTGTACCCTATTATATACCAAAAATATGTGTAGGTTGCGCTGGCAACAAAACCCCCTTCCGATTGAAAAACTAAATTGACCACATTGGTTAGCGTAAGAGAAACTTTAGAAAACTGGATTCTATTTTAATTAGAAAAACACAGGAATTGAGAAATGGAGAGAAGACATCACATAGATTAAGTAGTACTGGTCAAATCGGTAAGGGGAAACCTATGTTATCTGCATTTATATGTTTAGTTCCTATTGTCTGGAAGACTGCACCTTTAAATATTAAAAAATATAGTCATTGGTATAACTAGGTGAAATTTCAATTTTGCTTTGTCCATTCTCATGTCCCCTACAATAATGACATCCATTCTACACACTTCTTCTTGGCACAAAGCAAAAACTACCGAGGTACATGAGTAACCCTTGAACAGCCCAAGGAAGTCTGCCTGGGTGTTTCATAAATGAGAGGGTAATGAGGCATAAAGAAATTAAGCAGCATTTTCAAGGTCAGACCTTGAGTCTTTAATAGAGCTGAGAAGAACATCATAAATTCTGGCTATTAGATACATACTGTAATGTCTGGAGCATGCTTCCAATCTTGCACTCTTGCAAAATGAACTAAAATTAAGTATCTGGCACTGGATAAACCTCATACGTGTAATATGAAACACTTGCTTATCCAAGATGCTAAATGACCTCAAAAAGAGTTATTTTGAAAAGTAAATAAAAGACTAAATAAAGGTGCATTTCAATTTCCAAATGAAAGCTAGCTTTAAGATGAACGACACTAGTCAAGCATGTATTTTTATTCGCATACTCTGCAACGACCTTGTGGGTTTAATCTAGGCCTCATGAATTATGCGTTTATCAGTCTTGGAGTTGCCTGGAGCCAACTTCTCACAGGAAGTATATCTTCTGTACCGGCCAGTCAAACCCAAATACCACCTCTGTCTAACTGTTTCCTCATGGTTATGTGTGAGTTTGAATCTGAAATCTCAAATTTGAGTCCACAAAAGAAAGAAAACCCATCAATTGGATCTTGCCTGGACAATTCTTTTTTCAACTAGAGTACAGAACCCCTTTCCACTGCTATTAGTAAAAGCTTATAAAAGGCAACAGGAGAGGGGAAAAACACTCTTTCACTTAGTCATTGTGCGTTCTACCCAGTTACCCAAGACGTTGGAATCCTATGACAATAAGTAAACAAAATATTCCTCCTTTCGGTCACTTCATTGCAGGAGGGGGACCATTACTGCACTAGTTACTTGGCTTATTAATGTCCCTCTGGCCCATGATTCAAAGCACCAGGGAAACCTCAGCAAAAGAAACACTGACAGAGCTTTAATTTTTTGCCAAACTTAGCTAGTGGGCATTACAAGAGCTTCCAAAGTGAATAATGGAGGATTAATTAAAAGGAAATAGTTGACTTGAATGCTATTAAATATTTTAAACATTTCATACTAGCAAACTTACCTAACTTCAGATGTCTTTACTACTTGGAGAAACATCTTTAGAATATGATTAAAAAAAAAAAAAGATGATGTGAACTTTGATGTGTACAGTAGTAATAAGTTGTTTATGTTCGATCAGTATCCCTTCACCCTGCTTTTATTAACTGAACCTTGATTTTCTTTGGAGGATTTATCTATCCTATGTTACATAAAGATTTTGGGTTCCCAATCAAGCATCCCCAACTATGACAGGCAGAACAATACCCTCCATTGTTTCAATTCATGTTCTAATCATGGGACTTGTGAAGAAGTTACGTTATTAATAAAAGGCAAGGGGAATTAGCGCAGGGGTAAGTAAGGTTCTTAATTAGCTGGTCATGATGAGATGGGGCAATTATTCTGGACTATCTGGGGGCACCCAATATAATCACAAGACTCCATATAAGTAGAAGAGAGAGGCAGAAAGGTCAGAGTTAGAGAAGCAGATGTGACGACCGAAGTTGGAGTGATGTGATTCCAGGCTTTGAAGATGTAAGGGGTGGGTCCATAAACAAGGGGATCGTGGGCAGCCCCCCGTAGTTAGAAAAGGTAGGGAAACAGATACTGCTCTGGTGTCTTCAGAACCAGCACAACCCTACCAACACCTTGAATTTAGCCAAGTGAGACTTACTTCATATTCCTAAGCCCCAGAAGTATGAAAAGTAACTTTGTTTTAAGGCACTACAGTTGTAATGATTGTTATGACAGCTACAGGAAACTGACAGTTGTGGGCATGTCTCTGAGTGGGCTCCTCTTCAGATCTGAATCTTAAAGAAATCAGTACAAGGATAGAAAGGAGTTGAATTTGAATCTCCTGAAAGAGACACTTCAAGGTCACTGTCCTCTAGTCCTTGTTGCTTATATCCCTGGAATTCTTATGAGTCCTGCTTTTCCTAAACCCTGGATTCTAGACATTTCCTTGTCTTTTAGGAACATCTCATATAGTTCCAAAAAATGACCTCTTTTCCCCCTTTGCCAAATCAGTGGTTTCTTGACTTCTAACCAAAGACTTTAATACAATTTGTTCAGTCAACTACTTAACCTGGTTAGAAGCAATGCCACTGGCCTACTGTGCTATGAAAAATCTGTTTTCTGAGGGCCAGATACTGTCGGGGTGCTCAGGACCTAGACATCAACAACAAAAGCAGTTTCTACCACAAAGGGCTAACAATGGATTCATTCAATTTGCATGAATAAATACTGAAGTCACACTAAGGGATAAAAAAATCAAGAATATTATCTAAGTGAAACAAACTCTAACTACAAATTTACTAAGAACTCTACTGGCATGGGGCACTGTGAATATAGTAAGATCGGTCCTCAAGAAGTGAGTCACTAAGTCTTCCATCAGGTAGGTCCTTTCTCTCCTTCCTTCTTTCCTTCTTTGCTTCCTTTTTTCACTCCTTCTTTCCTACTTTCCTTCAATTTCCTTATACAGCAAGTGTTCATGAAACCCCTATGCAGTGTCCTGAGGGTAAGGAACGCCAGGACCATGAAGGCAGAGAAGTAAAATCAGAGGGCATTGCAGTTCTGTGGTCCTGGGTGAGGGGCAGATAAATTAAGAGGCAGTCACTGTTGAGAGGCAAATGTGCTGAGGGGTAGCCAGTGTTGGCAAGGCCAGGAGCATGCCTGGAGAGTCAAGTCTCAAGAGAGAGGCAGAATTTGGTGAATAAGAAGGTGGAAGGGAGGTGTCCCAGTCACAGGGAACTGTGAGCTGGGCTAAGGTAGTCACACATACATCAAGTTTCCAGGCTGCCAAATGAATCAAAAAAGTTGAGAAATGAATCAACTAAATAAAAAAATAAAATAAAATAAAATAAATAAAAAAATAAAAAAATAAAAAATAAAAAAAAAATCTTAGAAGAAGGGCAAGTCCAGGCCAGAATGGGTCTGTGTCCACATGTTACTTCTGTACTCCTTAGATATCTTGAAGGATCTGGCAATAAATTTCATACACAGACCAGTGACACCCCCAAGATAAAATTTTAACATTTTAAAATATTATTCTAAAGGCAGCCTGAAAATTACTTTGAATAATAGGACTTACAGCAGAGCCCAGTTACAAGGCTCTTGTGGTCATCTGTGCCCTCAAGAGGCTCCAATACCGAGACAGAGAGAAAGCGATGGATGGAGACACCAGGAATCAGCACCCAGGAGCCCATTTGATGGACATGAGTTTTTCAAATCGACTCAAAACTGCCTAAAGCCAGATCACAATACAAATAATTTATTGAAATGTCTGTTAAAATATTTCAATTTTAATTAAAATAATTTTGTTATCTGTCGATTCATCAGAACGGATCCATTATTTGCTGTGGATTTTGCATCAGTTCTTAATAACGAGAATTGGTACCAAGTATTAACAGAAAACAAAGGCTGAAGCCAGTTCTATGATGTTCAATTTTGGGAAACCTCAAGGCATATATAACCAGGCCTTTTAAACTAAACTATTTCACTTCTATCATGAGCGCTCAAGTTATATATATGATTTTTGTCTTTCCACTAATGTCCCATTGAATCATTAAATCACATTCAAGAAATAATTTATTTACATATACTGTGTATTCAGCATCTCCTTGGCTGGCCGTCAGAGAGTACGTGAAACATTACATAAGGACAATAATGGGAGATGGTATTAGTGCAGGTGCCTCACAGTCATTCAATGCTCATAATGGGGGAGCCTGGTGGGTCCTTAACAGAACACCAATCCACATCAGGCCTGCTGCTTCTGTTCTCCTTAGACATCTTGGCCTTGCCAACACTGGCATGCAATTCATGGACCCATCTCCTACAGGACTGATGTCCTGTGAATTCTATTTCTCATGTCCTCTCCCCGCTTTTATAGTACAGTTACATAAAAATCTCAAACCTATCCTGAATTTTAGGGCAACATTTCTGAGTCAGAAGTGTTCACAACAATCTGCACCTTGGGAAAGGAGAACCGGGAAACTGATCACCGCAGCTGTGCCCAGAAACGTGGTCTTGCTGTGGATGCCTAGCTTAGCCCTAGGGCTGCCCACCACACAATTCTGGAAGGTACCATCCATATTGTCTTCCGGGCCCTAGCTACTCCACGTGGTTAGTATACCAGCAGCACTGGCTATCACCTGGAAGCTCGTTCATTACAACCAATCTCACCTCTCCCCAGGCCTAATGGGTGGAATCAGCATTGTGACAATATAGTAAGCACAGCTGAGGGGCACTGGGATGCCCTCTAGGATCTCCTAAGATTGTGCAGTGCACAACTTAAGTAGCTGTGTATGGAAACTCCATTACCACCAGTATTTTAATACTGCTTTGATGGTAGAAAAGCTATCGGCTACGCAACGTCATTAATTACCAGCATGCAGGTGTGAGTTTGCAGGTGGGCATGGTCTCTGTCTCCATCAGTCCATATACACCTGCCACCCCTCTCCAACTCCACTTTTACAAATGCTGCAGTGATGACTGAGTACCTGTCTCTGGGACAAAAGAGCACTGAGTATTCATCATACTCCAAAGATGCTTCAGAAATGAGCCACCGAGAAGCATTCGTTCTCATTCATTCTCTGATGAATGAGTCGGGTGAATTTCTGTTCTTCCTTAGGGTCTTCTGATAAACTTCCACTATAATGTTTTCAGCAGCTCTTTAACCCATTGAAAGTGGGTTCCTGGAGGAAGCTGACCAAAGCTGACTGCCATGAGGCACCATCTTCTTGAGTCTGTGCTAATTTTCAACTGACCAGACTGATGACCACTTTTGAAGGACAGGCTGAAAGCAGGTGAAATAAGCTTGCTATTCAGCAAATGTCAGATAAACGGTGGCAGGAGGTCCACTGTGTCACTGCTGTGCCCTCTAGCTGATTCATCGTACATTCCTAGGATGATATTTGTCAAATTAAGTAAAAAGAAAATGTGACAGATATAAATATTATGCATAATGTCCCATAGTTTTATTTGTCAACTAAGAGAACATTCCAATAATGTTTCACCAAATTCTTAACTATAATACAAAAATTCTGGGTTGAAATGACAAGCTCCTTCATTTCTATTAATAATCCAAAATGGGAGTTGACATGGCTTGTCATACCAATTTTTTCCATAATTACAGTATTCAGCATAAAAAAGCTCTTGCACAAAGCTTCACAAAACTAAATGAGGCAGGTTTTCCATGGCCTCTTCATTATTTTACCACCATTCCGACAAGCATGGCACACCATCAGGGGTGTATTATACACTGTGGGTGGTGAGAGGCTCCCAAGACCCGAAGGGCCTCCCTTCCACGTGGGAGGTTATTACAGAGGCAAGACTTCTGAAGACATTGCTGAATAGTTCATGGAATAACCAGCAACTAGGTAGATCGACCCTGCATCTTGCAAACACAGAACATCTCTTGTTGCTGACAAAAACTGTCTGCAGTTATTCCCAGGGACAGACCTGGGCCAGAGGTGAATCTCTGAGAAGCTCTCAAGGGAAAGAGTCTATCTCCAAAAACTCTGATTTCCAGTGTTTTCATGATCCTGGTCCCATTCCTTTTCCCACCCTTTGGACATTTGGAGAATTCAGTGATGGAATGTTGCTTGAACTTGTTTCCTGTAGGAAAGTGGTCCCTCAGCTAACAAAATGAAGTCAATTTCTCTTAGTGGGGAAAGACGTTTTCTTACTCTTTGATTTCCCTATTGCAGAATGGATGCATTCCCCCCTCAGAATCAAATCAGTAGTTCTCACTGATTCAATATACATCAGAATCTTCTGGAGACCTTGTTAGAAATAGAATTCTAGACAGCACATTGAGAAAATTGGACTGACTGATAAGTTCCAGAATTCACTCAGGGATCAGGTCCCTGGTCACTTCAAGAACAACCTGCCCTGCACCTCACTTTGACAACCTAGACATAAAAACTGCAGTGAGGGTGAGTCTCCAGAGGTAACTTTGTGGGGTGTGGTCCTGGGGCCCCTGAGGACCTCTGTGAAGGCAGGTGCAACTTGGTCCTCAATATAATTAACAAATAACGTGGATAACAAGCACACTTGTATTTATAATAAAAATAAGAACACATCGATAGAAGACAATCATTTCACATTTGCAATTACAAAAACCAATTCCTCAAAGGAACTTCATTTAATATGGTCTTTGAATTAGTCCTACAATGTACTTAGAATGTGTCTTACACATACATATTAAAATACCGTAAAACATGGCATTCTTCTAGCACATAAAAATGGCAACTTACTTTTCTAATTGCCTTACATAGCACTGCCATTTGCTGTAGCAGTGAAGCAGATACTTATGTCACTAAAATCTGAATTATATTAATAAAAGTTTAAAGGTCAAACGAGATGGTAACTAGAGATTCTAAACAGTGGACAGTATGTATGAGCAAATTCACACACACATAAAACACATGCCTCAGGATAAGGCATTTGACTGAAATCATCACATTATAAAGAATTAATAATTATATTTTTAATCCAGTAATATGATGATTTGGCCGTTCATAAATATGTATATTTTTTCTGTACCAGCACTGTCAACACCTAATTTGTTTTCCAACCCCACTGATTTTCTCCAGGGAGATGTATCATTTTCCAATTATAAAATTAAACATTTGATTTGAAAATATGTTGGCAGCCTAATTCCAGGTTTAATAACTTTCTGTATATTTTCAGAAATATATTCTGCTAGAATGCAGGGGGAAATTATGAAATTCAAAATGGTTAATGAATCTAAAAAAAAAAAAAAAGCAATTAGCCTTAGAGAACTATTACCACCAGAGGCTAAATTGTTAAGAAGAACAGAAGCTTTTAGGATTGGGAAAGTCTTTGGAAAGGGAGAACCAGAAACACTCAGGGGCTTAGCACTCATCACCAGCATCATAGATGCAGGTAGCAACTGAAGCAGCCCGGGATCCTGTTTTCCTCTATTTTTTTCAAAAGGCAGAACTATTAATAGTACTCATAAAATTTTACAGCAACTTATTATTCTAATCTTAATGTGGATACTGTCCTGAACCAATGCAAAATGAAATAAACAGAATTAGAATATGTAAGAATTTTGAAATACTATTGAAGATTCAAAGATTCAAATTTAGTTTGTCACATGTTATGCAAAAACAAAAAGACTGTTTAATACGAGGGATATATTTTTAATTTGGCTAAATATTTCCCAACATGCAGGAGATGTGTGGTCCATGGGAATGCGGCAACTGACATGTTATTATATCACCTTGCACTGTTTCCCCAGAACCAAATGTCCAGCCATGGCCATCTGACCCATGCTGGGACAGACAGGGCCTGACCGGGACTGTTGGATTCGGGGCCCAGAGGAGTTAGCTGATCTTTCTCCAATCACAATAGTAATATGTAAAGTTTGAGAGTAGTGAGTACTTATCTTCCCCATTATGGTAGATCAGAAGAGGAGAGAGAGAGAGAGAGATGGATAGACAGACAGACAAGGACTGGGATGAGCAGGAGCTTTCCACAGCAGGCACCCAAAAAGGAGACAGGGGAGTTTATCAGGGGTCCTCAAACTTTTTAAACAGGGGGCCAGTTCACTGTCCCTCAGACCGTTGGAGGGCCAGACTGTGGGCCCCGGATGAGTTGGCTGCTAAGCAGGACAGGCAAGGGTGGCAAAAACACCCTGCAGGCTAGATAAATGTCCTAGGACGGCTACATGTGGCCTGCAGGACGTAGTTTGAGGATGCTCGGTTTAGATGTTTCCTCAGTTATAGGAAAAATGACTATATTCTTATAAAACAATATAAAAAAACTATACTTTTCTTAAACATATGAGTTCAATTCTGTTAGAATCAACTATTCCTACTAATATTCTCATAAAAGAACAAAATACATATGAAAGCAAAGCTTTGCATTATACAAAAGAAAGGGATATATGTTTTTTAACCACCCTGGAAATATTTACTTTCTTCATAGATTGGTCTTGATAGAATAATTTTAAGAATTTTATTTGAACTTTTTCAAATTTTAAAATTATCTAATTAGTCCAAGATTACAGTAGAAAAAAAAAAACAGGTAAGGAACAAAATTTTAAAAAGACAGAGTTAAAATACTTAGAACAAGTATTTCTAACCATACTTAGAAACTGTTAGAATTTAGAGAAAACCAATATTAGTTTATTGAGAGATATATCTGATATTGTTTTACAGGCACAAAATTCCACCATGTAGTTTTATAACATCCAGTCTTCAATTAGTATCATCTCCCGACCCTCTTCTAGATGAGTAATTGTTATTCACTGATTTTAATGATTCCCTCATATCTATTAGCTGATAACTTATTGATCTAAACTATTTGGTATAGGATTATTGTCTTAAATTTCTGCACCATTTTAAGGCTCTTGAAAAACTGAAATATTTCATCCTGGGAAGGCTACTGGATTTATGAGCTCAGTGCAAACACCCGAAAGTCATGCTAGGTACAAAAATTTTCTCATCAAGTTTGCTCATCTGGAAAACAGTTCCTTCTTTGTTTTAATTACTAAGAAAAAAATAACATCTCCCCATACCTTGGTCATTTTTATTGGTTTCGTCATTTGTACATTCATAATTTCTGACCATTTCCTACTTGGGCGCAGTGATTTTCCTATGGAATACTCCTTATATAAGAGAGAGATCAATTTTCTAACTATCATGTGTATCATGATTTTTCATTTCTCATATAAACTACATTTCATGATGATTTTGTACGTAGAAATTTGAAATTTCAATTTTATTTAATCTTTGACTTGATTATTTATGCCTTTGCTCCCCCCAGAGTATATAATGGCTTTCCTTTTATCTATTTCTAAAGTTTCATTTTTAGATATAAAATCAATCTCTGTTGAATTCATTTTGCCAAAAAGTGTAAGGATAGGTAGTAGGGATTTTTATTTCAGTCTTTCTGGTGGTAGAATTAACACTAAAAATAATATAAAATTTAGTTAAGAGTTTTTAATATGAGGCCCATTAAAGAGGTTACCAAAAACTCTGAAGGCTTTAAATTGCCTCTGTAAAGTTATACATCTGTGTATTTGTGGTTGTTAGTAAAATGTCTCAATGTTTATACCAAGTTCTCAAAGAGGTTCATGACCACCAAACGGTACAGAATTTGGCTTTAAAGAGCGAACTACAGATAAAGCCCAAAGTGGTCCTCTCCTTTTAAAAGCTGAGTCCTATGATCTTTTAGCCACTGAAGCCTTCAACCCCATGAAATGTCACAAAAGCAGACAACAGCAAAGTTCTTCTGTTTCAGCCATACGAGGGGAGCCTGGAAGTGTGGGGAAGAATTTGAAAATGCTGCATCAGAATATGGTCAGGTTGGAAAGGGGTCATATGAATTCATCTTTTACTTCAAATAAAAGTTCTTAGAATGATTCATCAAACTCAAATTGTCTATGGCTGTGGAATCTGAAATAAATTATGTTGGATATTAGCTAAGGAGGCATTCATCTTCTCTTCAAAGTACAGGATCAATCGTAAGAGGACCTAGATCATTATCCTGTATCATACTGTCCGGTTTAGTGCAATTTGCAATGACAATACCACAATATAAGTTTTTTATGCTGAACAGTTAGTGCTGACCTTGAAATCAAACTCACATGCTAGTGGAGGCCAGTGAAATTTCAACATATCAATAAATCATACAAATGTAATGATTTTCTTCAAGCCCAAAAATCCAGACTTTTAAGTTTCCTTTTTTGTGCAATACAGGTATTACTAATTGTGCAAATTACTAATGATATTGCTGAAAATAGTTAATTATTTCATGAATACTGTAGCAAAATGAGTTGGAAACTATTGTGATACACAATTAGTTATGTCAAATACAGCTTTAGCCCCAGACACTATCTAAGAACAGAATGAAAACTTTGCTTTGCTTTACAAGTTTCCATGAATCGGGACTTTCTACAAAAGCATCTGACAAACATGCAAATTTGTAACCAATGAATTTTAAAAGAAAAGCCTCTGGTAGAAGCTGTGAAACTTGCATTTTATTTTTTTTTTTTAGAGACAGACTTTCACTTTGTCACCCTCAGTAGAGTGCTGTGGCATTACAGCTCGCAGCTACTTCCAGCTCTTGGGTCTAATTGATTCTCTTGCCTCAGCCTCCTGAGTAGCTGTGACTACAGGCACCCGCCACAACACCTGGCTATTTTTTTTGGTTGCAGTTTGGCTGTGGCCGGGTTTGAACCTGCCACCCTCAGTATATGGAGCTGGCCCCTACTCACCGAGCCACAGGCACCGCCCTGAAACTGTTGTTTTAATATTAAGAAAATGAACAATCAGGTTGATCCATAGAAATTATATTTTAATATTTGCACTTGCTGTTCTGAACAATGTGTTAAAAGAGATAAAATACTGAACATATTGTCAAGTGAGGAGAGAAAGTACATTAATCTGTAGGACTGAAAATATCAAATAATATTGAGCAGAAGGAAATTTCAGCAGCAGTTAAGAAAATAACATCTAAACATTTTTGACATCATTGCCTATATTATTCAACAAATTCATAGACTTCATTTAGATATATTATGAATACAAGTCACATTTGTCTATTTATTTTATTTGTATATACATATATATGTATTTTTTTTTTGAGACAGAGTCTCACTCTGTCACCCTAAGTAGAATATTTTAGTGTTATAGTTCACAGTAACCCCAACTCTTGCGCTCAAGTGATTATCTTGCCTCAGCCTCCCAAGTAGCTGGGACTGCAGGTGCCTACCACAGCACCCGACTGTTTTTTTTTTCTATTTTTAGTAGAGAAGGGGTCTCCTCTTGCTTAGTGTGGTCTTGAGTTTCAGAGCTCAAGCAATCAGCCTCCCAAAGTGCTAGGATTACAGGTAAGAGCCACCAACCCTGGCTAATTTCTCTATTTATGGATGGGGAATAAGATAATGCTGGCTGTAGTCTGAAACACTGGTTAGTACGCCAGCCATGAGGATTATTAGTAGTCACCTAAATTTTCATTTGCAAATGGAAATAATACCTATCCACTCTTGATCTAAGGAGTTTAGTTTTTCAACCAGGCTACTACTCAATTTTGTGTTGCTTCATTGACACAATTTTATTAGTACAATTTTCAAGAACTCAAAATGTCTGTGTTCTTTAATTTGGACATCCAACCAAGCTAAAGTGTAGTTTAACTAACTGGACCTTTCTGCATATAGAAGAGACAGTCCTTAACAACTCACTTCGAATATTGGTGATTTATTATTATTATTATTTCTTGAGACAGAGTCTCACTCTGTCACCCTTGGTAAAGTACTGTGGCATCACAGCTTACAGCAACCTCCAACTCTTGGGCATAGGCAATTCTCTTGCATCAGCCTCCCAAGTAGCAGGGACCACAGGCACCTGCCACAACACCTGGCTATGTTTTTGTTGCAGTTTGCCTGGGGCCGGTTCAATCCGCCACCCTCGGTATATGGGGCTGGTGTCCTACCCACTGAGCCACAGGCACCACCCTAGTATTGGTGATTTTTTAAAGAAAATACCATTTACCTAGAACTGTTATCATCAGCTTCTCACTTCTTACATCCAAGTCCATCCTAGTCTTCCTCCTCTCTCAAAATGCACATGTCCTCTGTTGTGAAAGTGACAGTCATTAAAATCAGCAAGGTGGAGAGGATGAAGAGGACAGGTGTGAATACTAACCGACTCTTTGACAGGACAGGGAAGAGTGCAGTTTTTAACACAGTGCCTTTTTCCAACTTTACACTGGAAAAGATGATACAATTCCATGGCCAGTTAAGCTAAAGGCAAAACAAAATTTCCTAATTTCTTGGAGAACAAGAAAGAATCTAAACATTAAGTTGGAGAGATCTTGACATAAAATTCTCCTCTGTTGTATATTACGTGTAGGACCTTGGAGGAGACATGCAACTTTCCTTGAATTTCCATCTCCTGTTCTATAAAATGAAGACCACACTAAGCACTCCTGAGGGTAAGAGGAGGTGCGCACACAGAGCGCTAGGACACACGCCATCACTGTTAAGCATGCCCATCCCCGGTATTTTCCCCACTCTCTTGTAAATACTTTACCTAATAAATGGACGTGGATAATGTCAAGAAAAGCTCAGCCCTTCCCTTCTTGCAGAACATCGTAGAGGTGTGTGGGCTGCTCTCACGGGTGCTGCTGCATTCAGAGGAGGCAAAGGGCCACACCCTGGACTCATTCAGAGGCCAGGTATAGAACATGCATGTGTCTGAAGTCCTGGGGTGCTGCACTGAATAGTGTCCCCAAAAATGTATGCCCACAAGGACCTAGAAATATGACCTTAGGTGTAAATACGCTCTTGGCTGATACAATCAAGTTAAAGTGAGGCCATATGGAATTAGAGCTGGTGTCAATCAAATGGCTAATGTCCTCATCAAAGGGAAATGTGGACATAGACTCACAGAGAGAAGGCAGTCACTTGAAGATGGAGGCAGAGACTGGGATATCCAGCCACTTACCAAGAACCCCAAGGATAGCTGACATCAACAGAGGCTGGGAAGAGGCAAGGGTGCTTTCCTAGCACCTTCAGAGGGAGCGTGGATGGCCCTGCTGACCTCCTGATTTAGGGCTTTTGGCCTCCAGAACTGGGAAAGAATAATTTCTAATGCAAGCCCCTCAGTTTGTGGTGACTGGTTATAGCAGCCCTACTAAGAAAACACACGTGGGACATGGGGAAGGCACAGAGTCCTGGTTTCACTGCGGTCACAGAGGACTCCGGAGGGCAGGACGACTCTGGAGGGCAGATGCCCCCTCATTAGCCAGTGAGCAAGACAAAAGACACTGAAAACTCTGGCCGGTGGAACTGCCTACTCCACGTGATATCCACCAACAATGCCCCTTATGTAATAGCTTCTATTACTTATATTTCTTCTTCTATTTTTTTTTGTTTGTTTGTTTGTTTTGAGACAAAGTCTTACCCTGGGTAGAGTACCATGATTTCACAGCTCATGGCAATCTCAAACTCTTGGGTTCAAGTGATCCTCTTGCCTCTGTCTCCTGAGTAACTGGGACTACAGATGCCTACCATAACACCTGGCTATTTTTTAGCAACGGGCCTTGCTCTTGCTCAGGTTGGTCTCTAACTCTTGAGCTCAGGCAATCCACCTGCCTCAGCCCCACAAAGTCCTGGGATTACAGGCCTGAGCCACTGCACCTGGCTCTATTAAATGTATTTCTAATCCTAACTGCTGAGGGAGCTGGTGTTGACTGAAAGACAGAGATGGGGAAAGTAGCTGACACTCCCATGAGAGCCTCATGCACTGGGCAGAGTGCACACATTGTTTTTGCCCACAGAATCAGAAACGCAATGTCTCTACAGCCCATTTTAAGGATGGGAAAACTGAGACTCAGAAAGATGAATTAATACCCTCAACCTCACCAACAGCTGATAAGTGAATGATCTGTGATTCCTGCTTAGGATTCATGTGATTCTAGCTGTTAGGATTCTTCATCCCTGGTAGATATCCACAAGTTCCTCATCTAGGAAATAAAACTTACTTTTTTAAAAAAAGCACACAATTATTTTAACAAAGGAATACTCTTGAATACCAGAAGGTAGAACTATTTTATTGTTAAATGCTCTGTATTTATAAATCCTTAATAACAATAAAAATAATTGAAAAATGTTATACTCTGTTAAGAACTAAGAGGCATTCCATAATAAATAATTAAGCAAGTTATACTACTGGAGATCTAAGCTTACAATAATTATTTGTTTAAAAATATGCATGTTAATTTAGTAATTCTCAATAAACACATAGTACTCACGACATTATTTAAAAATTTCAAATAATTAACTATACAAGAAGGCACTCATGGCCAGCCCTGGTGGCTCAAGCCTGGAATCGTAGCACTTTGAAAGGCCAAGGCAGATGAATTGCTTGAATGAATTGCTCACCAGTTCAAGACCAGCCTGAGCAAGAGAAAGACCCCATCTCTACTAAAAATAGAAAAACTAGCCAGGTGTTGTGAAGGGTGCCTATAGGCCCAGCTACTTGGGAGGCTGAGGCAAGAGGCTAACTTGAGCCCAAGAGTTTGAGGTTACTGTGAGCTGTGATGCCAGATCACTCATCCAGGGCAAAAATGTGAAACTTTGTCTCAACAACAACAAAGAAAAAAAAAAAAAGAAAAAGAAAAGAAAGAAAGCACACACTTTCAATTACTTTGTTTTAATACAC
The DNA here is from genome assembly GCF_000181295.1 of Otolemur garnettii. Lineage (NCBI taxonomy): Eukaryota > Metazoa > Chordata > Mammalia > Primates > Galagidae > Otolemur > Otolemur garnettii. Next base: position 13,634,493 of record NW_003852428.1, on the reverse strand, counting down.
TCAATAAATTATTTGAATACATCACCATAATTGACCTTCAAACTAGCAGAATGTGAAGACACATCTCTTGGCATGTGAATTTGCCTTAAGCTACAAATGAATCACTTTTCTGCTCAGCAAATAGGACCTTTGTACACATTTACCTTAATAGTAGCCATCTATCATTCTTCCAAAGATGGCACTTGGCCCAAGACTGGAGAAATCACTAGTTCATTGACTACTGATTACAAAATACTTCTTAACTCTTCCTACCCATGGATTATCATGGCATTACATGTCAACATTCAATTCACTGACTTTGTTACTTTCGATATTTACATTAATATTTTCTATGCATGTGCTTAACTTCTACTAGTGAAGTTGCTTTCATTCATGTTTCCAACCTAGAACTGAATTCTGAAACCAGAAAGTTGGAGTTGGCTGAATGGCCATGCTTGGTAAGAGTCCCACTTGCGAATCTTAGACGAAGGCCAGCATAAAACTGGAAAGTGGGAGGGACGTTTCTCTAGTAAATGCTGGGGACTGTGCCTGAAGCGGGGGACTGGATGTTTGGTGGGCAAAAGCAATAGCCATCTTCCCACAGCAAACCTGCCCCACATCCAGCATCTTCACTTCTCCTTCTCAACCAGTGGTTCTGTTAGGATTCCCTTGGAACACTGATAAAAGAAATACAACTGCCCAGGCCTGGTCTCTCAGTGACCCCAGAACCCCGTGTTCTTTATTAGCTCTCCCTGCTGATTCATGCCACATAAATGTCTGGGAACAAGTCAAACATTCAGGGCTGAAAAATCCTGAATGTTTACTGTGTACCACTTCCTGCACTATTTGTCCCAAACAACCTGTCAACTGAATCTTTTAATTCCCAGACCCGAGGTTTTGAATTGCCAGCATGGTTTCCAGGTCATCCAGCCCAGCATCCCCAGGTAGGTGACCCTCTCAGTGTCAGTAGAGCTGAGTCATGTTGACCTTGTCTACCCACAGTATCACGGAACTTGGTATTTTTTTTTCCCCCAAATCCATAATCCTAATCTAAGCATTAGACAAACATCAGACAAATCCCAATTCAGACGTATTCTACAGCACACCCAACCAGTGCTCCCCAAATCCCCAAAGGTCATCAGAATGAGCAAAGTCTATCTGTAGTTCTCACCTATCGGGTATAATTTAGGGGTGACGGCACTCCTCCTGGGTGAAGGGCTCAACTACAACTTGGACTTTACCTTAAAAATGTAAATCATGTAACCTAATCACATGTACTCTTATATTAATCTGAAATTAAGAAAATAAATAAATACAAGGAAAAAGGTCAAAATAAAACAAACCAAACAAGCAAAGTCTGAGAAACTGCCATAGCAAGAGGAGCCAAAGGAGAGGTGACAAGCAAATGTGACACGATGCCCTGAATGGGACCCAAACAGATCAAGGACATCAGGGAAACTCTGAGGACGTTAAATCAGCTGCAGGTTTTAGTTAGCAATACCGTATCAATCTCAGTTCATTAATCAGGACAAATATACCAGATGAATTAATGTGGTTAATGCCAGGGGAAAATGGGTGTAAGCCACATAGGAGCTCTGGACCATTTTCACAAGAATTCTATAAGTCTAAAACTGTTCTACAATTTAAAAGTCTACTAAAAATATCCCCCCCAATCATTATAAACCAAAAAAATTGGAAAAATTGACACATCCTTTAAACATTTTCTAAATTCAGAACATAATATACTTCCAATCCCCCATCTTGGCAGGGTACACAGGCTTTTTTTGGATCTAAACAGCCCTACCCCAGTCACAAGGCCACATTGTCCTTACAGTGCTACATCCTGTGCAAATTCACATTTCAGTTAATTCAAAGAGGAGGGGAAAATAAAAAGGCAAACTCTGAAACAGGTTGACTACCAACCAATTCTGAATTGATATGACTTTTTTTTTTGGTCTTTTTTCTTACCGCTTTCTCACACAGCCTAATCCAACAGTGACCTTATTCTCACCCTTGAGTACCTATTATAGCTCTCACTAACTAAAACAACAGCTGTCTTTCACACCTCACCTTCACTTTCCATTGGTTTGGGGCTATTTAGTTGAAACACAATAGGTGCAAACAAACAGTCGTGGCAGGAAGCACAGCTGACTCCAACCGCCTGGGGGCCAGAACTGCAGCCTGCCTTGGACTGAGAGAGCGCAGGAACCCAGTCCGAAGCTGCTATCAGTTTCACAAAACACGGGGTGCCGTGTGGATCATGACGGGAATTCGACTGTGGGTTGACAGACATGAAAAGTCACTTGGAGGGGTCAGGTGTTATACAGGGTCTGCACTTGAAATATCTCCCTTGGTTATATGAGGAGTCATCTCTGGTTGGTGTATAAATAGCAAATTCTTTCATATTTTTCCAGTAATTGATACCTGCTATTCTTTGTCAAACTTTCCTTTCCTGCTGGGGATCTGGGTCCTTAACGACAGCTCAGTTCAATGTATTAAATTTTCAGTGAGTTTCGTTACTAAAAATCTCATTGTAGTCAATCGGACTTGAAGCTTGTTCATTCTAAGACTGCAACATTATTCTCAATCCCACCTGCCCGTTGCTGGCACACACAGGGTGAAGAAAGGGTCTCAGTCCTGCAACCTCCCTCTCTCTCACTCTGCCTTACCCCTCCTGGATTTGAGAAAGGACGAGAGTAAGATTGAAGAGCCTCCGTGAGCCCCTCCCCTTTGAGTGTGAAGCCCCTTCCTGGGAGGCGCCCACTCACCCGCCTCCTGGAAGATGAGGCCCTCCTCGCCTGACGTGAGGAACTTGAGCTGAGCAGCTGACGTCAGCCATCCTTTGCAGGCAGGGCCCGGTGCCGAAGTGCTCACCTCTGCAGCCTTCACACGAGCATTCACCATCCCCTTGCCAGAGTGGGGCAGCTCCAACCTCCTCTGCCCTCTGCCGCCCAATTCTGACCCCCCCCCCCACATCTTCCTTGCCTCCCAGAAGCCAGGGATTTAGGGCAATGCAGGCCACACTGTGTCTCCCCCCGTCAACTACAGCAAGCAAGAGAGAAAAGATAGGGCTCTCCTCTCCGTGCCCACATGCCCGACTGCTAGTGATCGTGTGGATGGGAGGGGTGAACACCCACACTCCACCTGGCCACCTCCCTCCACTCTCTCACCTGGGGAGTAAAGAGGCTATGGGGTCTCTTCGATGTAGTGATTCTTTCATCACCTCCAACTTAGAGCCCACAGCTGGCAAACCTTTGAAGTTGGAATGTGACTGAGTCTATGGGCCCCCACCCCAAGTCCAGAAGCTAGAAGAGCCCGGCATCCCATCCCCAGGAAACAGACATCTTCTCACTGGGCCCTACAAGGAGTGGGGGTAGGAGGGTGGGAGAAGCTGGCACAGGATTATCTAGTAATAAAGACGGCACAGATGGCTACAGCCTGGAGATGCTTAAAACAGGTGACGTCTTTTGCACAACTGCACAGAGGCCGGCCTGGTGGGAGACACTGAGCAGGGGCACGACCAGGGATCCCAGGACCTCCCCAGCTGGCCTGTGACACCAGGGCTAGGTGGAAAATAAGTAAATCAATGTGTCGGGGGCAGTGGATTCCCAAAAGAAGGATCTCCATTTCCTTAAAATGCAAATGTTTTAAGCTCCTTAACCTTTGTTCCAAGCCAACTACCTTATTTCCTCTTTGGAGGGACTGCTTTAACTAAAGACACAGATAAACCGTTTCTGGAGATAGGTGTGAAGAGGAGCGGTATCAGTAACACACACCTGTTAGTCCCCATCACCAGGAGTTTGACAACACTATCTATCTCACCTCCCCAGCAAGCAAACCAGGGGGAAAACACCAACCCAGGAGAGGAGGGAGCTGGGGGACGTTCTGTAGATCCAAGCTGGAGCTTCAGCCCACATCAATTTTTGAAAGGAAAAATAAAAAGTCTGTGCCTTTCCAATTTCATGCTGCGATTTTCCATGACGGTATGCTTATCTATAAATTCCCTAACACGATCACTTTCCCAATGCTAACTTTAACAAAACCACAAAGCCAGATTGAGGTTTCTGAGGAAACCAGTCCCCACACTTTAGGAAGCTTAAAATCAAATGGGGAGGATCCGTTTCACCCAGGTGGCTGGTTTTTGCTTTTTATTGCACTTTAACCTTTTGCAATCCGTTTTATAATTTGAAGCATATACAGAGTGGACTGTATAATAAAGTTGTAGGATGCTTTCTGAACATAAACTGTGTTAAGATAGGTTTTGTTGTTGTTGTTATTTTACAGCGTTTGGCTGGGCCTGGTGTGAACCCACCACCTCTGGTTTATGGGGCTGGCGCCCTGCTCCTTTGAGCCTCAGGTGCCACCCAAGATAGGTTTTGAAATGAAGAGTAATATATAAAAGCAAAACTCTGCTTTTCTTTAACATTACAAATAACATACGAATAACATACGTACTTCATACCTTATGCATTTACAACTGACGTCCTCAACTGTGACCCAGCTAAAATAAACATTTAATTTGTGACCTTTTTTCCTTTGATTTTCTTCACACTGAATTATACTCATAGTGCATCATCACTTGAACTTCACCCCATGAATTTGGAGATCATCATCTCTAATTTCTAAATGCTAACTACCTGTAATGTATTATTTTTAAATTATGACTATAATGATGTTTTTAAACTTGCCTGTACTTGAGTATCACCTGAGTTTTCTAAAAATATATTGATATCAAGGTCTCCATCCCCAAGAGATTCTGATGCAATGGGCTAGCGTGTGGCCTGGTTTTAGGGAGGTAATGTTTTTCACTTTTTAAAGAATTTGTACAAAAGTGTAGAGTACCTGCACAATTTTGTTATATGTCTAGGTTTCATAGTTGTCAAGTCAGGTTGACGATACCTTTTAGGGTATTGATCACACAAATAACATTCAATGTGCGTATTAAGTAATGTTACATCATCCACCCCCAGCCCTATCACACTTTCAAGTCTCCAACGCCTACCATTCCATTCTGCAAACCCATGTGCACACCTGCTGCAGCCCTCACTTATATGCGAGTATACATGACATTGAACTTACTGTGCCTGGCTTGTCACTTAAGGCAATGACCTCCAGTTCCATCCACATTGCAGTGGGGAAAAATGAGGCCACGTGTGGTGGCTCCCTCCTGAAATTCTAGCACTTTGGGAGGCTGAGGTAACAGGATTATTCGAGGCCAGGAGTTCAAGACCAGGCTGAGCAATATAATGACAGCCTATCTCTACAAAACGTAGAAAAATTAGTCAGGCATGGGGTAGCTTATGCCTGTAGTCTCACTTACTTGGGAGAGGGAGGTAGTGATTGCTTGGGACCAGGCATATGAGGTTGCAATGAGCTGTGATGAAAATAGAATGAGATCCTGTCTCAGAAAAATTACAAATAAATTTTAAAAAATATTAGTTAAACATAATTGTCCAGATATGTGAATGCACACACATGAAAGCAATAAAAGCTGGAGAAAATGACCATGACAGACCACCTAAATTCCATCCACGTACTCTGGTATCCACCCAGAGGCATAAAGACCAGCCTACTGTACGCACCTTTTTCCTGTAAAATCTCCTCCTTTGTTATCTAGTGCTGGAATATTTTAATAATGGCTGTGTCCCCCTCCCAAAAATGATTTCAATAGACGTTCTAAATGAGTTTTCACTTGCCTGGGCCTAACTCAACCTTTTTCCTTTTTTCAACTGTCTGGGTTCACCAAGAAAATTTCACTATCCTTCACACATCCCATTATCATATTATTTTACGATATGCGGATTTCAATTTTCTTCCCCATGTCAATCTTTCTTTCATATGATTATAATCAATTCCCCAAATCTGCGCTGTGAATGTTTGGGGGACTGCACTAATGTTCACTGCCCAAGTCAGATCCAAGTGAGAGACTGAAGAGGGGGTCACGGATGGACAAGAAAGGTTCACTTTTAGTGCTGGTCAGGTGGACTTTGGAGACTGTGGCTCGTAGCTGTGGCCCAGAAGAATCCCGATGGTGAAGCATATGCACAGCTGGGCCGCCCACAGAGCCTCCCTTTGGTCCACTCGCTGGAGCAGGGTGATGCAGGGCCAGGTCCCACAGAGAAGTGATGGGCGAGATCACACAAGCCCAGCTCCTTCTCCAAACTCTCCAGTCACGCTACGGACAGATAACTGAGGGACTGATGAAACCAGGGAGGGATTCCTGGTTGGAGTACGACCAGGAGAAAAGAGAGAGCCAAGCCAAAGAGAGAAACAAAAACCCAGAACAAAAGGAAAGATAGAAAAAGAAGTTCTACTGTGTACAGGCGTTCAGTACACCGAGGACTCTCTCGTGATCTCTGCAGGTAACCATGAAACATGAACTATTATTTCATCCTGGTAGCTCCTCCCTTCACCATCTACTATGTGTCTTTAGCTCTGGTTCTGAATACCCTGCCCTCTACTCGGAGGATCCCTCATTTCCCTCCCAGAGCCATCACAAGAGGAGGGAAGGCCCTGCACACCGGTGTTGTATGTCCCCTCTGCAGGACAACACAGGGGTCTCTGCACAGAACCTTGGGTGAGGGAACTCACCACAGGAAAGTGAGAGGAGACAGCTTTACCGATGGATCATTCACCACAGCCACAAAGTTGTTGCAAATCAGAGCAGAAGACAAATAACCATTTACAAGACTTAATGGGGAATACGTTGACTTTTTGTTGCCATGGATAGATAAATACGTACTGGAGACTGCGGAAGAGTTAGTGCCTTGTTGAAAATGACATACACTATAGCAATCGTGTATGTGCAACAGGGTGGCCTGAAGGTCAAGTTGCAGATGCCAGGCCCATGCATGGAAACCACAGGAGCACCTCAGAGGCCCAGGCCAGCCCAGCAAGAAGGGGGCTACTTTTTCTTTCTCAGGAATCACAACTGACTTCCACAGCTGTCACAATTTCCTTTTAGAAAAGTAAAGTGTAAGACTGCTCTCAGAAAGACAATTCTTCCATTTGCATATTTTCTGGAGACTTCTTTCCGTGACTCTATTAATTTATTAACACTTTATAAAGTGCTGTGGCTTCCCAAGGTGCTCCCCGTCAGATATATCATTGAGGTGGTTATAAATGAAGCATTGCACCTTACATCCCTTGATACCTAACCCAGAAAAATAATGCTACTGATTTTCCAGGGCGATGTTATGAAAATTAGTTGATGTTGATAATTCAATTCCTCCCTAAAACCAGGAAAGGCTAGAATAAGATGGGGAGACACAGTGTCTTCATCTGCTACACAGAAATGAAATGACAAAGACAATGTGAACCTATGCTGGCATCATGAAAGAAAATTAGTAGCTTATTTTAGACCAAAGAAAATGAAATGATAAAGAAAACAGATTTGCCTTAAGTTCTTCATCCTTCAAAGTCTGGCATTTTTTTCCTTAATCATGTCCATAAATACACATTTGTCTTAAATTATCTGAAGGTTCCTCACTGTGCTAACATACTGAGCTTATGATTCCCAGGGAAATTTTAGGGTTTACCTGCATTATTATTATTGCGCTGGAGTTACAACATTTTCTCGAAGCAGTCAAATAGAGTTGGGCCCATAGAGGATGGTAATGAAAATGTCACAGAAAAGAATGTCACAGAAAAGGCCACCTTACTAATGGGGGGCCTCCATAAGAATGAAAAATGCCTAAACAATAAGGTCACTTCACACCAACAACTTAGATTCTTCTGAGCTGGAGTTGGCTGTGATGTTACAGATGGAATGATCCCAAAATCCTGATATAGGAGTTCTAGACTATTTAGCAGTGGGCAAATCACTAAAGATTTTGAAATGTAGAGAAAAAAACAACAAATCGTTATTACTATGAATACATGTTCTTAATCTAAGCAATGATATATTTATAAAATGTTCTAGATAAATAGAGCTAAGCAAAATTGTTATGTATGCTTGCACATAGATCAGTCTGTCCATAATCCAGACATGCTAAATGTCCCCAACTAATTACCAACTCAGCAAGATTTAACAGTGAACATAAATCATAGGTAAAATAAATGCAACTAGTACTAGTAACCATGACTCATGATATAGTAAACAATATATCTCAGCCATTTTTATAAATGTATACACCAATGCACTCAGCTACTGTGGCCATACCATGAGGTAGGTCCTCCAGTTATGACTGTTCCAAAATCTACCTGCGATTGATGTACTTACTGTGTAGAACATTTGTAAAGTCTATTTTTAATTTCTTAGTAGGTTGCATTTTGAGATTCTTTTTTAAATTTCAGATTAATATAAGGGCACAAATGATTAGATTACATTGTTCACATTTGTTAGGTAAAGTTCAATGTGTAGTGGAATCTTTCACCCAGGGGTTGTCTGCATATCCTTCCACTGTACTCGTTAGGTAAGCGCTTACCAATCTTTCTCCCTTTTCCCCTCCCCCCCCCACTCCCCCCCACACTTGAACTTAAATGTTTTTTTTTTTCTTCATGTGGGCATGAAGTGGTTTATCTATTGGTCTCATACAAATATTGAGTACATTGGATACTTGCCTTTCCATTTTTGTGATGCTTTACTAAGAACGATGTGTTTCATTTCCATCTAGGTAAATACAAAAGACATAAAGTCTCTATATATTTTTTTTATTTCTTATAGCATAACTATGTACATCAATGCAATCATGGGGTACAGTGTGCTGTTTTCATATACATTTTGAAATACTCTCATCAAACTGGTTAACATAACCTTCATGTTATTCTCTTAGTCATTAAGTTAAGACATTCATACTCTGCTTTTAGAAAGATTCACTTGTACCCTTGTGGCATATGTACACCATGGAATACTATGCAGCCCTAAAGAAAGATGGAGACTTTACCTCCTTCATGTTTATATGGATGGAATTAGAAAATGTTCTTCTCAGTAAAGTATCTCAAGAATGGAAGAAAAAGTATCCAATGTACACAGCTCTATTTTGAAACTAATTCATAGCTTTTATAGGAAAAGTCTCCATATTTTTATGGCTGAATACTATTCCATAGTGTATATATGTACCACAGTTTATTAATCCATTCATATGTTGGTGGGCCCTTGAATTAACTTGGGTTAATTCCATGTTTTAGCAATTGTGAGTTGAGCTGCAATGATATTCTAGGATAAATGTCTTCATGGTAAAATGATTTTTTTCTTCTGGTAGATACCTAGTAATATGATCGCAGGATCAAACAGAAGGTCTACTTCTAGCTCTTTGAGGATTCTCCGTACTTCTTTCCATAGATACAGTATTAGTCTGCAATCTCACCAGCAGTGTAAAAAGTATTATATGAACTCCACATTTGAAATACATGGCCGGTTATATTTGAAATCACTGAACTTTACCCAAGGCCCCATAATTTAAAAAAGTACTTGCAGTGTGTCTGGACACACATGTGCACACATGCATACATGCCCGAGCAGGATGGATTCTAGGTTTAGGATGAGTTGGAAAATATTATTTCTTAGATTATTTTAAACAGCTTTACTCCTGGGTTTTCGATTTGGAAGGAGAAATATAGTTGCATTTTGTTGGGGAAACATTTCTCTCTCCTATTGAGAATATGTTCAATTTTTAATGTGCTTTTACTTGCAAGTGCAAATGAATGAATGTGTATTGAGAGGGGCCTATAAATTAACAAGACCAATTTGCCAACAAATGCATCTTATGTGCTCACATGGAGAAGATATACTTCAAATCCAGATATATGGAGAAGATATATGTTCAGATATATGTTCAGATATATGTTCACATGGAGAAGATATACTTCAAATGCAAGATATACTATATGCTTTGGAGAAGATATACTTCAAGTCCAGTGATATTTCAGTATTCAAATCCTATTTACAGTGATTTTCAGATGATTTCAAGGCAGAAATCGTTATATAATGACCACCTCTAATTTTTAACTTATAGTTGGTTTTGGCCTGCTTGATCATTTACTTTTTTTTTGGCTGGGGCCAGGTTTGAATCCGACACCTCCGGTATATGGGGCCAGAGCCCTACTCCTTTGAGCCACAGGCACCACCCAATTATCTACTTTTATAAGCAATTTTAGCCTTAAATAACTTTGATTAAGTAAAAATATGTAAAGATACACACACACACACACACACATACACATATATATGTTTATATTTACATGTCTAAGATATTCAGCACACACAACTTTCCCAATTTGTCTATTAAAGTTATTCCTACATATTAACATTAAATCCGCCTAATAACTGTTTTCTCAGGACAGTGCTAAGGACCCTTCTCCCTTTGTTAAATCTATAAAGGGCTGCCTTCAACTCCAGCAATGACCAAGTTATAGTAACTTTACTTAATAGTTTATACTTTAAAAATATTTAGGCCTTTAATCCATCTGGAACTTACGTTTATGGTATGAAGACAAAAATCTAATTTCATTATGTTTATGTTTTTCCATTTGTCAGCCAAAGATATAGCATTAAGATAATAGCACATAAGGAAAAATGTCTTTTTTCTCTCTCTCTCCCATATGTGAAATTCTCATATATGTAGTTTCTATTGAGTAAGAACTTAACAAGATAACCCATGCAAATAAACCTAGCACAGTGCCTCTGTATACTACATCTAATTATCATTGCTGATATTTTATAAACTGCCTTAGATTGTTTTGTTCAATTAACACTAACATGCAATTTTTTCAAATCAATTTTTTTTGCCACCCCTGAAAAATCTTGTTTGGGTTTTTGAGTGGAAGAACATGAAACATGTTTATTAGTGACCCTTCCCATTCACATCTCCTTTACCCTGGTCTTCCTTAGGGACTTACATAAAATTATATAGTTTTCCCCTAAAAAGTTTTACATATTTCTGTTAGGATATTACCTATGTGTCTTTTTATCATTTTATTATTCTTGCAAATGGGATTGCATTTACTATTATATTGTCTAGTGTTTTTACGGCTGGTATAAAAGAAAGCTATTGATTTTGTATTTCGAGATTTGATATGAATATCTTAATGGACTCATTTTATTAGTTATAATAGCTTGTCAGTTATTCCTTTGGGTTTTCTGGGCATATAGATTATAAAATCTACAAATAATGGCATATTTTTTGCTTTCATATCCTTTTAACCCCCTCCCCAAGTTAAGGATTGTCTAGCATGTCAAATACACTGTTGAATGGATACCATTATGTCATCATGGTATAAACCATAATATCCCAGATTTTAATGGAAATTGCTTTAAATATCTCCCTAGTAAAGATAATATTCTCATTAGTAACTCCTTAAAAAGTTAAAGAACTTCCCTCCTAGGTTATTCTGTTCAGAGAACTATTTTATTTATAATTGGGCATTATACTCTATCGAGTGTATTTTGAACATCTGTTGAGATGGCCATGAAGCTTTACTTCTGCGTAATATTAATATATTAGGTTCATTCATTAATTTACTACTATTGAGCCATCCTTGCATATCGGAAGTGAAACTCACTTTGCTATGACTATTTTTAACCATTACAGGACTGAATGTTACACATTTCACTCCAGTGTTTGAAACTGACACTGACCCATCCTACATTTACTGCTTTAAGTTTCTGGTTGGGGTCCTGCATTGCTTGTATAAAAACTAAGTTTCTCAAAAATAACCTTTCCTCGGTAAGCCAACTAGAATTACAGCATGTCACTAGTTTGTCAACTTTCCATTATCCCCTGGTCTAGATCATGTTTCCCCCACTTGGCACTTGCCATATGCTTGTCACTGCTCATTAGAAGGACATTTCAATATGCAGCCCTGGAGCCTGGGGGCTGAGGGGAGAACAGGCACGTTCTGAGTCACATCTGATGTGGCTACGGCCGTGTGACTCCAGGCCTATATTCTCCTTTGTAAAGTGGGTACGACGATTCCTACTTTAGGTGCTGCTGAATGGATGAATACGGGAATACTCATCAAGTACCTACAGTACCTACAAACAATGGTACTGACAATTTTTCTTGATAAACATGAATGTAAACATTTGTTTCTTTGACTATGTCAACCCTGGTCTCTGCCTATTGAGTGATGCATACGGTTTACACAGGAAATGTGCAAATATCACACTTAAAAGAAGGGCTTGACTGATAGTCCCATGCCAGAAATGAGACACAGACCCTCGGGCAGTCTGACAGTGGTAGCATTAGGGGTCCCAGAATGCAAGTGTTATACAATAAATTGTGTAACCCCAATAGATATATAGAATGTGACCTTATTTAGAAATAATATTTTTTGCAGATATAATGAGGTTACACTGGAGTAGCCTGGTCCCAATATGATATGATGGGAGTTCCTACCAGAAGAGGGAAGATGGCGGGAAGGCACTGGTGCACAGGGGGGACACCATGCAGAGACTGGGGTGACTCACCCACAAACCAAGCAATGCCTGGTCAGGAGAAGCTGGAAGAGCTATGGATGTATCCTCCTCTTGAGGCTGCAGAGGGAGGATGGCTCTGATAACACCTTGACTTCAGACTTCCAGCCACCAGAAGGTTAAGATAATAATTTTCAGTTATTATTAAACCAAACACTTGGTGTTCTTTTATTATAGAACCCCACGGCATAGGAGGGGGTGTCTGATGGATGAGAGCCAGGAAATGGCTTCAGAGGTCCAGGTTATAAAAGAAACAAAACAAGAGAAAGACGGTGCAGCTACAAGAAAATGTGGATATTACGTCAAATTGTTATATGAGTGACTGTGAGAGCAGGTGCATGTTCTGAACTGCGTATCAGCAGAGCAAATGGAATGAAATGGCCAGAAGGGGACAGAGAACACAGCCGTTTCCGCCATGATGGCTAATTACGGTGAAGTTACTAAAATTACAGAATATTCTTACGAGTCCACTGGGTAACAGGCGCAATTTTAACTGGTAAGTATACTGGGTAATGTATTTGGCAAATGTTGCCATAGAAACACACCGTCTTAGTGCACAGTAATGCCACCTTAACCTTCAAAGTAATTTTTGCCACGCATGTGGTTCATGAAAACACCTCTTGGACGCAGGAACTCTTTCTGGCCTCCTAATTCACATTTGTCCTATCAGTTCATTACTTCTAAACCTTGGGATCCATACCTTTCTTGCACAGTACCAATCTCAGTCTTCAGAACGTATCTTCCGCATCACCCCTAGTTTCTGATTGCTGCATGATGAAACGTCCTGCATTGCTCTGTCTCTGCACAGGCAAAATGCAGTCATTCTGCTTTCACTCTGGTCAAACGGGATCAGAGATGTGGATGCCATGCCAAGAAAGTGGGTGACTGCATTAAACATTCTACAAATAGAATTAATTGACTTGCTCTCCAAGTCATATGATGGAGCTATTCTAACTCTGGGAATGAAACCAGAATTTCTCACCATCAATTCTCTTTTCTCTTCTCTAGACCATGCGGTCTCAAACTTTTTATTCTCCAATGATAATCAGTTCAGATGAGAGCATGACTGCCAAACTCAATGCTCTAATTACATAGTTAAGAAGGACAGATAATAATTATCGCAATGTTCTACTCTCAAAAGCCGCCAGGCAGTGCTGAATGATTTAGATACCAAGATCCAATTTTCTTTCTATATTTTCTTATATACACATACATTAAGTTTTAAAATTGTCTAAATATGGGCATTTAAAAAAATCCATCATTTAATGACTGTTAGCACAAATTTGTAACTATCAAATTTAGTTCAGAGACTTATGTTTTGCTTTCCATTTTGAGATTAAAAAATATTGGTTAAATCGATGAATACATGAATATTTCATTATCACATGGCCTGAAAATGTATGAGAGGGCAAAGTCCTGTGATGCTCCCTCCCGTGCTTTCTGTGCAAGCGTGAAAGCTTTCAAACGTTTAAATACGATTACAGCAGGGGTCTGGGAGGAAGCGCATCCAGGCCGATGAATTGAGTGTTCAAGATATTATTCATGCTTGACGTGGCTTTTTACAGAAGTTCAGTTCTTGTCACCTAGAATTTTACTTATTCTTTCTTTTAATTGTCAAATTCCATGGTTACTTCCACCAATAAACAGCAATGTCCTCTTAAAAGAAAAAATAGTCCAGCAGTACACAATGCATCTATTCTTCTTCCATTTCCTCTTCCCCTAAGGAAAGCTTCTTTGCCAGATCCCATCCCCAGTCAATAAACCCTTGCCAAAAAAAGGCTTGAAATGATTAACTAACTCAGAGACAAAATGCATTTAGGGAGGAGAAAAAATTCCTCATTTTCATAACTCTCTAATACATACCATGATTTACCAGTGAGGCATTTTAAGTAAAATTATAAATGCTATAGGTAGCTAAAAATTATCTTATACAATCAATTTCATAACGTTTTCTCACATAGTAGACAGACATTGAGTTATTTATGCAAATTTCCAGAGACAGAGAATCAGATGACTATTGTATGGCTTATTGCTTTATTGGTCTATGGGACCCCTGACATTGGTATAAATACTACACTTCTCTGGTCCAGCAATGTCAACCTTTCCAGGTCCACATATCAGATTTTCCCCACTCACTGGGCCCTCTAAGTTTCACCTTTCTCAGCAAATGGCAATTCCATTCTTCTAATTTCTCAGCCCCCCCAAAAATCTAGATTCACCCCTGACCCTTTTCTTATTGTCAGACATGATTTTGGTTTATCAGTTAAATCATTTCCCTCCAAATTCCTATGTTGAAGTTCCCAGATACCTTAGAAGGTAACCTCATTTGGAAATGGGGTATTACAGATGTAATTAGTTAAGATGTGGTCACAATGGAATAGCGTGAGCCCCTAAACTAATGATAAGTGTCCTTATAAAAAAGATAAATTTGGACACACACCTGCACAGGCAGAACAAAGCACAAATGTTGGAATTATCCTGCCACCAGCCGATACCAAAGCTAAGACACAGAGTGGAGAGGGACCCTCTCTAGCACCTGCAAAGGGGGCACAGCCCTGCTGAGATCTTGATTTTAGACTTCTGGCCTCCAGAACTGTGAGAAAGTAAGTTCTGATGGTCTTAGCTGCTGGGTTTGTGGTAATTTGATACAGCAACCCTAGCAAAGCAAACCCAGAGAGTATTCAATGTATTAGCCCATACTATCACCTTTACATGCACACCAGAAAACATCTGACAATAGATGGATAACCTCCTAGAGCAGCAGTTCCCAACCTGCGGGTGACGACCCCTTTGGGGGTCTCCTGCATATCAGATATTTACATTATGATTCATAACACTAGCAAAATAATTTTATGGTTGGGGGTCACCACAACATGAGGAACTGTATTAAAGGGTCACGGCATTAGGATAGTTGAGAATCACTGTTCTACAGGGTTATTTCTAGATTCTACTTTTCACAATCACATTTTCAGAGGAATGGCACTGGTTTCACCTTGACTCCGATGCCCACAGTATATGGTTATTTCAAATTTACTGCCAAGCAGTATCGTACGGTGGGAAGAAGGGCATTGCTTTGCTGTTCTCCCTGCCCCAGCTGACCCCCTACAGGGCTGCCTGTCCACCCACTGCAGATCAGTGCACCATGCTGGCACACCTCTGAGAGGCTTGAGTTACTCCATCTCTTACCACTAGTATTATGTGTTCACAGTCAAGCTCCCAATATTAATTCTCTTTCCCAAGAAGTCTTACTTCTGGGAAAAGGATGAGTCCCTGTGCAGATTCTCGAAGTTACCAAGGACTATTTTTCCTGGCATATTTTAATACACCCACTGTGTTTATATTTTTTCCTTCAGTCTACTGATACTTAGTAACTGAGTTACACTTGGGTGAAATGGTTTGTGAACCTGAAACTCAATAGCTACTGATACAAGGAGCCATATAATTAAGTGCTAAATTGTGCACACAGATATTACATGCTGAAAGGATCAGAGCAGCCAGAGATCAGCGAGGACTCACCGGAGGACCGGGGTCTTGCTGTGTGAGTCTGTGTTTCCCTCTTTGGTTTGGTTTGTCACCTGTAGATTCTTCTCTATTTCAGATTTTTTTAAGTACTTAGAATTAATTTACACTATGAAAGCACACTGAAACATCTTTCTCCGCAAGGAGTGCTGATTTTTCAACAGGACTGAAAGATGATAACTTGTAAACCAGTAGGGAGCAAGAACTATAAACCTCAGTCATTTACAAAATTAGAATTTATACCATCTTTTCTCCAGTGTACGAGTGATTGGCAGGATATGAAATAAGTGCTTAGGACCCAGCAGATGCGTTTTCCCCATCTGTGAGGTGCCAAGTCTTTCTGGGTAAGGAATATCTACTTGGATGCCCTTTTGCATCTGGAATAGTTTAAGCTTCTGCATTCATGATTAGGAGGCTCAACACAGGAATGCCATTAGCACCACAGAAAACACATTTACTCTCATTCCCTGCCCAAACACTACTGTATTAATACTCACCAGCCATATTTTCTTATGTATCTTTGACCTCTCCCTTTTCACGAATGTATTCAATCGGATAAAAAGCAATATATTAAAATGCTCTTCATGGATCATAAATATTCCTGTATTTATTCATCAACTCAATTATGAAATAAACCCTGAGCAACCCTCTGGTGCTGGACGAGATACTAGGTGGTATGAATACGGGGTTGAGCAGGTGAGCCTCACTGCCCACCAGTGCAGGGAATTAACTATCACAAGTGCCCAGGATATCTTTGTGTAGAAGGTGAAGGGCAAAGTCTCTGGAGGAAGTGACCCTTAAGCTGAGGACTGAGATTAAAAAAGAGGAGAAGCCAAAATAGCAGGTGAGGACACAAACCTCGGGAAGGAACCAGTGTCTGGAAGCAAGATTGAACATGCTCTCAGGAGATTTGTTTTATCCTGTGGGTAATGGGAAATAACGGACAAGTATTCACTGGAAGAGGACTGACAGGATCAAGTTCAAGTTAGGACCCAACTCCAGATTTAACAGGTGGGAGATGGGGGGTGGGGGAGGTGTAACTGTACAGTGGAGACCCATTAGGAGGCAGCTTAAACCAGACAGGAAGGACAGACGGGGGAAAGGAGAGAACTGAACTGTGACACACTAAGGGATGGACCAGCCCAGACACACCAGCGGATGGCAGGTGACGGCTAAGAATGAAGGAGTCCAGGCTGTCTCAGGAAGGAGAATGTGCTCTCTCAAAACCCACAATGCTATTCCTGCATGAGAGGCAACCACCTAACCTGGAGGGTCTGACACTTACTCAGTGAGTTTTCTACTGCCCAAAGGGGGAAAAATTAGCAGAGACTGGTGACAGAAAACGACACAGTTATCATACTACAGCTCTTCAGGTCAGAATCACGACACAGTTACAACAGAGTAAATCGTGAGGTCAGCAGGGCTGTGTTCTTCCCCTCATCTTCAGCCGGAGAACCTGCCGGGTTGCCTTTTCCTGCTTCAGGAGACCGCCTGCATTCCTTGGCTGGCAGCCTCCTTCCCACCTCCCGCTTCAAAGCCAGCAATGGGGGATGGAGTCTGCTCTGAACTGTCTCTCATCATTACCCATCTGTGTGGCCACACCCAGGGAAGGTTCTCAGCCTTTCGGGAGTCATGTGACTCTACTTGGCCCAGCAGGAATATCCAGGCTCAACTGTCCCTCTGACCGTTAGCTGAGTAGCAACCTTCTTTCCATCTGAACACAAATTCCCCTCTGCCATGCGACACCACAGAGTCACTGATTCCAGGGAAGGACATGGACACCTGGGGGCCACCCTTCCACTCAGTCCACACCCAGTCTAATGTCTTCCCGAGGAATTAGATTTGCACTATTTCCTCCTGAGCAAAGCAGACTTTGGGCAACACTGTCCCCTAGAGCCTTGTCTGAGAGGTCTTCACCTGCAGTAATATTTCAGCACAATGCTTACCAAGAATAATTCCAAATAACCTGAATTTATGTCCTTTTGTATCCACAACATTGCTAAGAACTCACCTCATCCTGTGACCTGCTTAATTCACTTCTTTTAGCATTCTTTCATGGGAACACACATTTTTACAAATCAACATTTTCTGGCTTTCAAATGATGATCTCAATCTTTTTTGTTCTTTTTAATGAAATAATATACTTAAAATCACGTGTGTTAGGGACCATTGTAAGAGTGGTGCCCAGCCTTTTTGGCACCAAGGACCAGCTTCATGGAAGACAGTTTTTCCACAGATGAGGGTAATTAGAGGATGATAAAGCACATTACATCTCCACCTTAGACCATCAGGCATTAGATTCTCCTCCGGAGAGGCCAACCTAGATCCCTCACATACGCAATAGGGTTCATTCTCCGGTGAGACTCTAAGGCCACCGCTATGTGATCGGAGGAGGAGCTCAGGTGGTGACACCAGTCATGGGGAGCAGCTGTAAACACAGATGAAGCCTCCCTGGCTGGCTGCCACTCACGTCCTGCTGTCTGACCAGTTTACAACAGGCCCTGGACTTGCTCGTACCAGCCTGTGGCCGGTGGAGTAGAGACCACTGCTTTTATTGTCTTAATTCTTTGGATGGTTAAAGTGTTACAGAAATCCACATAAAAACTAAACACTGACTCGTAAATGCATTTCCTTATATTTTGTAACAAAACATTCAGTAGGAAACAAAAACTATTGCTGCGAATATTTAATAGTTATCGACATTGTCAAAGGTAATTCACAGAAAAGAGCAGATGTGGTGCAAGTTCTAGCGATGAAACTCAAAAAGCAAACTATCGAAGAATAGTATGTAATCGTTATTAGTTTTCATCTTTGACCTGGCACAGCAATGAAGATTTTTATGGGAGCAGCACCCACAAACACTGGATGAACGTGGGTACCTTTATCTCATTACTAATATCAGTGACAGGGCAAATAAACAGGACAAGAGACATCAAAGTTCCTGAAAATGACAAAATTCACTGAGATAAAATGTATATTTTAAACTTAAGATGGAATTCACAATATTCTTCTAGATGACATCTCTTAAATAATTAGGAAAAGACTTTGAAAGTCACTTCCATGTACCACAACTGAATAAGTGGTCGGCCTGACGCAGACACAGGACAACAGGGACATTCTGCATTCTTGTCCTAGTCACAGGTCTGCACTTACCTGTGTCCTGCCATTGATTGGAGAAAGGTCCTGGTCCCCAGCCAGGGCTTTCAAATGGGAAAGGATACAAGGGATTAATTTTTCCCTCATTTTGAATGTTCCAAGGTTCAGCGTTTGGTGGTATGATTACTACAGGATCAGATTATGACCAAAGATAAAAATGTATAAACAAATATTCTGCACAGTGGTCATGAACTGTAATCATACTACTCCAAACTAAAATGTCTAGTATGATGGGTTATTCTTAAAGAAGTCAGCTCTAAACTCACATCTTCCTCATCATGCATCTGAATAATTTTAATCCCAGTGCACGCAGTTATATTTGTACCTGTGGAAATTTTACAGAAGTATCATGAAAATAATAAACTTTGTTCAAATGTGTGTGCCAACAAATATTTGCTAGGATCCTAGAAATTTAAAATGATGTAATTTTTGGATTTAAACATTGTTTTCCTCCATTTACACATTTTAATAGCTGAATTGAATAGTCAAGTTATAAATTAGACTTTATGTATAAAAATATAGTGTCATAAACTGTGCTTCCCACTCAGTAATCATGAAACTATGCAATTTGTTGTATATTTACAAGTAACTTTTCAAAAAAATGACTCTGGATATAGTTTCAAAGTATCACAGAACACCAGTGAAAACAACATTTTAACAGCTTGTGTTTCTTCCAACTGAGATATTAATTTACTTCCTTAAATATTTTAAGTGATATTTTCTTTCACTGGTGACCATTTTCTTCCATGTTAGACTCTGAACTCTTATGAGAACCACATGCCGTGTGTGTGTGTGTGTGTGTGTGTGTGTGTGTGCACATGCCTGTGAAAAGTCATATCACATGCCTTATATTTTGTACATGTTTCGTACAACATGTATGTCTTTTCCTGTTTTTACAACATGTACAAAATGACATGCATTTATTTGGTTGCAAACTTTTCCATGCAACAAGTAAGCAGCAGAGAAAATTTTGTTTTAAGAGGTTTTACATTAGAACAGACTGCAAATGTTTTTCGGAGCATATAAAACAGTGTAAGTCATGACTAGAAAATGTTTGCCCCTTTCTTGGTATAAATAACCACCAATTGTACCAATAATCTGCAGAGCTGAAGGGAGAGAATAGGCAGTTTTATTCAGGGATAAGAGCCCTGTCTCAGAAACCTGAAATACCTGAGGATGAATCCTGGTTTTTCAATCATTATTTTTCCTGCTAAAGGTTATTTGAACAAGTTCATCTCTATACACCTCAATTTACTCATTTGTAAAAGCTGTAGGAGATTAATATTTATTTGTAAATTTGAATAATAATGTAAAGCATTTCAAAGGACCATTAATAGGAAATATAAATTATGAAATATATCATCCTAATATATTAAATTAAAAGGAAAATTATATTTATAATTTAATATTTTCACAATGTATCTTAAAAGTGTACACTGATAAGTGTATCACTACAAATATGGGCAATGTTACTTTGTATGCAGCTCAAATAACAGATGGGTAGGCTATAAATTATTTAACCAGAAGACTTGGACATTTTAAAATGTAGAATGTTAAGTAATAAATCAGAAGAGATATAATTTTAAAAATAACTTGTCTTCAATAAAATACAGCAGAGGTAGTCTTCAATTTATGATAGATATTCCTGAGAAATCGGTCAACATATTTACAACATGGCTCATACTTTAGAAATGTATTGCCACAGAAAAATAATCTTAAGCTTAAAAACGTATTTGTAAAACCAACATATTTTTAACCCAATGGGAAATAAAAATCTTTCTCATAAAACATTTAATAGCAGCATTCAGATACAGGTGTGCCCGGTTTCCTTCATGCACTTTTATCTTTACCGTTGTTTCCTGAGAAACTCAGCACTAAAAGGACTATTGCAGCTTTTAAGATGGTTAATAGTAAAGATAAAATTCTTCCCTAAGTAATAAGCTTTCGTTTCAATATAATGAGTATGATGTGTAAGATTTCCATTTTTGTATCAGTTTTCTAAATGAGGTATTTACAGTTGTAATCGTTATTACGAACAAGGATAAATCACTAATAATGTGTGGGACTGTGTGTGCTGAAAGTACAGGAGATCAAAGGAACTCAAAGGAGGATGATCCCTTGTGGTCTCTAGCAGAGATGCTATCCCCAGGCAAGGTGGGACACACAGCTTCATGCAGCCATTCCAGAAATATCTCTTGAATGCAATATTGTATCTTTCCTTGGAGGCATATAATAGATGCACAGAATATATGGTCACATGGTACAAATATTATATCTCTTCTTCAAGGCACACAATAGATGCACAGGATATTTGGGTGCCAGGACACATGCCACCGAGCGCCAGAAAGTATTACTGAACAGAAAACATACACAGATCTTCCAATAAAATTTTTTGGTTTTCTTTACACACGTATCAACGCAGTTTACTACCAATTGCTTCATAGTTTAGCGGCCATTAGAGAGGAGTGATCTTCCCTTCTATCACACATAGCATCTCCACTGAGTCACCACATCACTTTGCTTTGATTGCATGAAAGAACCTATACATGGTTGTCACGCCATGATCAAATCCCAGTAGTGACATAAGGAATTTCCCCCTGTTCCTTATCATGACATTGACTTACTGTTGAACATTAACATTAGAATATTGCTCAATGATGGCCCAGTTTTATTTGGTTTTGTAAACAGTTCTCTCTCCGAGTGCTTTTATAATGAGTGGTGCCTGTGGAGTCACTGCCTAGATCACAATAGCCATCATTCATGTATTTCCACAGCAAGGCCACAGCTTGTCATTCAAAAATAAAAGTGATCCTTGAATCTCCAGAGAGTCATTTAGGTGAATTTTTCACTTTTACCACATTACTATATTTCAGTAAAATAATAGTAGGATATATCTGTAGATAGGAAACACAGATCTTATTACTTAACGATATGCATAACGCACCTATGTGTCTGTAATGATACTTGTAATATGCATGTATGTTACGCCTTCAATGAGATAAGGAAACACACACGAGAGTAGCTTTACATATTCTGCCCATTTTTCAACAAGCATAGAATACTTCTCTACAGATGGGTTGGTGCCTTTTGGTCTTTTCCTGGGACTCTGTAATGGCTCCCAAACTAAAAGCTAAATTGTTCTTTCAACTTTGGAAATACTGAGCTATTTAATATGTGACAGACATCTGTCACTTCAAAAACTAGTACCCCCGTTTGGACTTCAGTGCCTTTTTCTTTAGGTCCGAAATCATTCTTTACATATTTATTCATCTTTTGACATGTTCCTGCCCATTCTCCAGTTGCTCCATGATTTTATCTTCTATTTATTTAATTTCCTATTTTGTAACTAGTTCTAATTTCTAGGGGATTTTATGTCATTGGTGATGTTTTTAATCCTATATTGTTTTTATTTGCCATGCAATGTGTTTTTTGTTGTTGTTGTTGTTGTTGTTGTTGTTTGCTCTTGGAGTGAAGATCTGAGTTCCTTGCTGCTTTCCCTGTCTTTGTTTTATGGCAGAATTTCATGGCTTAGAGGTCATCTTCAAAGTTCTCTTCCTTATCCCCCCTTTGAGCGGTATATGTGTTTTCAAACATTTTGTCATCTCCTATACCTACGGTATTTTATCAACTCCTAATCCCCATTTTTATTTGTTACATTATTTTCAATGTACTTCTGTTCTTTGAGACAATACATACATTTTTATCGAATTTACTGGGGGAAAGCATTAGGTGTTGTTACTACCCTACTATGAAATATCCCTCCTTTCCAAATCTCTACTTGGAGAAAACATTTTATGTTTTATATGTGCTAGCAATATTTTAAAATATAATCAGTGTTCTAAAAGTGCAAGTAGTAACAGGAACTATTTATGTGACACTTAAACAGCCTCAGGCGAAGCACTGTCTGCAGATGACAAGGAGGCAGGACAAGCTCCGTAGTTTACTCAGACAACAAACAGCAAGGCTAGATTTGGACTCATTTCAAAATGGCCCGGGCATTTTCTATTACACAAAACTCTCTCTTAAATTATTTCTAGAAGGAATAAAGTAGGGTGGTAGAGTTTGACATTTCAGTTTGGGAGTAACTCCCACTCAGCCATTTGCTACTTTAAATCAACTGAATTAACGTCTCTTAGCCTCAGTCACACTTTTTTCCAAAATTTGAGTGATAATATCAACTTTATGCACTTTAGAAATGATGAAATGAAATGAAGGATGTCAAAAGCCTAACATAATAGAAATGGAGTACATATTTATTGAATAGAACTGAGATTTCCATGTAACTAGTCCCATTGTAGAGCGTCAGGTGTGGCATTCCCCATTAGTCACCTATCAACAGGTAGGGAACTTTTGCAAAGAGCTGAAAACAAAGATGATTCGATCTGTATGAAAATATGTGTGTTCCGAACACTGGATACTGTGTAATTCAAATGCTTAATGACATGAAACACTTGGAAACATACTCCTCGATAGAGGTGTGATCTGAGTACAGTGGTCATGAAATCACATAACACATACGTATTAAAGACGTTTATGGAGCTCATGATCTAATTAGCAGGACTAAGGGAGAGAAGGTGACCAGGATAAATCCTGTAAGTTAAATCCCATCATGCTCCAGACTGGGTCCCAGGTGACCGTGGAGAAAACTCATGCCCTTCAGTACAAGACAGAAGCTTTTACAACAGTATGTCTATTTGACTTTTCTACAGTACATAAAATAATGAATAAAAAAATGAAATAAATTGACATCATTAGGTAGAAATGGTTCCTTTAGGCAGAATAATAGCATTTTTCATAAGCTTTTCAGATATTGGGGAATCTGATTATTCCCATTTAAAATTCAGTATTATATTTGATGCCCAAAGATACAGTAGATACTTTCTAAGTCATATTTATCAATCATAAACGCATGTTAGAATTCCCTTCTCTTGCTTTCATTACTTTCGGGAAGCACCGATCCTCAGTAGGAGCAGCCCGCTAGTTTCCTAATGAGAAGATGCACGATGCTTCCTGGCTGTTTTTCAGGAGGGGGTTCTTTGCGTCTATCAAGGCTAAAAAGAAGAAGGGATTTAAGAAGCTAATTTCCTGCGGGAATAATATAAGGTTTAAACACTTTGGGGGCTGTTCTTCCATAATTATCTTTTACAATTCTATCTTCCGAAATGAATACATTCTTTTGTCGCTGTTGTTCCTTGAGCTGAATAGCACGCTGGCAGAATGTCTCCGTGGCTGATAGGTACCAGTTAAGCATGGAGATTCTGTGTAAGTTTGCACAGTGGTTTTATTTTCTGAGCCAAGGCAGAACAAATGTAATAATGAGCGAACTCTTACTCACATGGGGTAAGGGACAGTGACAGCTTCACTCACGGAGGGCAAGGCCTGGAGCTGATGACACTGCTGCTGGTGGATCACTTTTAAATTGCACAGCTGTTTCTGGCTCTGTGTCTAACAACAAAACCTGGGCTTCTCCTCAATTGTGAATGACCTAATTTGAGTGGAGATGGGGAAAGTTAACTCTGCCTTTTCCTTACTCTTATCCATTTTCACAATGCTTCTTGGGGGATATGCAGCTAAGAGCATTTGGAATGAGAATGGTCGGCACCTCCAGGTATGGAAGTGGGGAAACTCCACAGGCAGCAAATAATTGTTTTGTTTGCATCTTCTCATTTGCCATTAGGGATATTGTGTTATTTAGAATTGGAATTTTGATTCTATGTGCATAAGTATCCAACTAGGCCCTTTTTGTTGTCAGAGTGAAAAGGGATCCTATGCCATCAAATAACTGGGCAATCACCAGCGACTTCTGAGTTGTGCATCACCATCTTAAAAACAAATGTATGTTTTACAAGGATTTCTTAATAAAATAAGCAACTTCATTATAAATCATGTAATGTATGAAAAATAATCTAAAAAGTGTAAAAACATACTTCTGCTACTCTGAGGATTTGACACATTTTCCCCAAATTCTTCTATAGGGCCAGTGTATATCTATTAATAATCTTTGAAACACAGAATATAAACATTTTTATTTATTGTAACGTGTTACAAAGCAGGTACTTACCAGGTCATTTATAATCAAACCATAATTGTCATTGCTGTATGGTAGTCCTCTGTGCAGTTCTATACTAATTTATTTTACAATTTCCTATCATTTGAATATTTTTCTTTTCATTATAAATGGTATTGTAATGAACATAATTTTATCAACTATGTATTCATTCAAATAATCACTTCTAATTTCCTTCTACAAATGGGCATGTGCATAATATAATCTTTGTTCTCAAAAACTTATACACCCTAGATGTCATAAACACTAAACATCAGTGACTTTGACATTTCAAGACGCCCAGATCATACGAACAAGGTTAGGGAATGTCCTCAAGGTATGGAAGATTTGTTAAGAAAATGTGAGTTCTTGCAAGGTCTTTAAACCCTGTGCAAAAGTTCCAGTGTTCACAGGGAGAGAAGCCATTGAGAAATTTACCTATGTGTTTTTTAAAGATCATTTTGGCTTCAATGAGAAAAATCAAACTGAAGTTTACAAGATTGAGGAGAGTGGGCTGTTGCCATCAGCCACTCAGAAACAGGTGGCACAGAAGGGGTCACTGAGGGACATATCAGAGGTTCACTCCGACAGGATTTCTTGGCAAGCCATTGATATGGGAGTGAGAGAAAGATAATAGGCACTGCATTTTAAGGCTGTTTAAATATTAAACAAGTGAACTCTTTGCCTGTCTCATGTGACTCACAAAGCTCATTTTCCTGGGTTTTACCAGCTGTCATCGTCCAGTGAACTTCTACTATGAGAAGAGTTTATTTCCTGTGCCAGTCCACAGCCCATTTTTTTCTCACTTTTCAAATGGAGACTCCAAGACCCCATCACTTAATAACACACTTCCCCAAATTCAGGGTTCTATCACCTGAGTCTATCCCCCCACACACACATTTGTCTGCTCTATTGCTGTGCTTCTTTTCAAAGACTTTTCGAAGTCTTCATACTTTCTGGAATAAGATTTGTAAAGACCCTGAGTCAGAGACTACTAGGCAGAAACCATCTCAAATAGAAATTTAACAACAATATACATTAAAATGGTACCTGATAAACATGACTATACTTTGGAATAACAATGATGTACCACTAAACAACTTCAGGACCGCTAACATCCCCCAAATCTGACAATACCGACTTCTGTCAAGGATACAGAATAGGCTGATGGGAATTCAAAATGGTACAGCCACTTTGCTTGATTACAAAGCTAAGATACAGTGTTACCATGATACTCAGTAATTATATTCCCAAGTATTTACCCAACTAATTTGAAAACCTATCCACAAAAAAAAAAATGCATGTGAATGTTTAAAATATATTTAGTCATTATTGCCCAAACTGGAAGCAACCAAGATTACCTTGAAAGGTGAACAGATAAACAAACTGTGGTACCCCCACGTAAGGGAATAGTATTCAACCCTAAAAATAAGTGAGCTAGCAAGCCATGAGCCGGCATGGAGGAACCTCAAACTCATACCACCAAGAGAAAGAAGCCGATCTAAAAAGACTACCACTGTGTGACTCCAATCACACGACACTCTGCAAAAGATAAAGCTCCCGAGACAGCAAAAAGATCAGCGGTTATCAGGAACTTGTGCGGAGAAAAGGGCTGAACAGGTGAAGCACAGGGGATTCTTTTGGCAATGAAACTATTTTGTATAAAACTGTCATGGTGGATATGCGACATCTTGCATTTATCAAGATTTAACAAAACAAAAAATGAAGCTTAACGTGTACAAATTTTAAAATGCCATTTAGGGGATCAAGGGGCCTGATGAGAAAATGTTGAATGTGACAGCAGTGTGAGTGTGTGAAACTGCCACACTACAGGGAAGGGGGCCGGGGGACGCGATGGGGACCTAAGTCAATCTGGAAATCCGTAAAGGTTATAAAACTAAAGGGAAAATAAATTATTTTCATTTTTGTAACCTTGTTGGTGATGCAGTTTCCCACAGAGGTATGATTCTGCTGTTATCTACTGGCACACGATAACCAGTGAGTTAGTGGACGGCATGTGGTTTGAGCCCGGATTATCATTTTTGGAGTGAAAAGATTCATTTAACAAGAGGAGGCGGCTAGAAGGATCCAGGTGGCAGTGGGCTAGAATTGGAGACAACATCATGAACCTTCATACAGAGGGTGCCAGAAAAACGGACATACATTTTAAGAAAGAAAAACACTGTATTCAAGTTGTAACACTCAGTATGTGCCAATAACAAAAGGTGAACACAAGTCGCAGCACCTCGTGCAACTGCCGAAGTCGAACAGGACTTGAGTATTACAGATTCAATGCAGCTTTTCCCCCTTCTTAAAATGTGTGTACCTTGGCAGTTTGGGGAGGAAGTCACCGTGCACAGCCTACACTCAAGGACCAGGGAGGGATGTAAAATGTTCATAGTATGGGGGACTGGAAATGGGGTATATGAGAACTCTCTGTGCTGTTGTCTCAATTTTTCTGCAGATGTAAAATGGCTCAAAATTACTTTTAAAAATGTATTTTAAAAATTCATTTCATCTGTAATGATTCTGAGCAAATTAAGATGAATAAGGACTGATCAACAGAGGGCACACGTTACTCTGAATGCAGAATAAAACTTAAAGGACCTTTCAAGGATCAAAGGTGTCAGAGCATGTCATTTACCTTTAATGACATAACACAATCAAAATCCAGGTGACAACATTGGTCACACCTATCCATTCAACGTGAGGGTTTATTTCCTGAGCCAGTCACCTAGAAGCAACGTGTCTTGGGCAAGTTCTTAAAACACTCTGGGTTTGGGTACCTCATCTGTAACATGGGCGCTGTACCAGCAGCAATCTCATGATGGCATCAGGGAAATAAAAGGGGTCACATATACAAAGCACTAAGGAGGACGCTGTCAGAATGAACGTAAATGTTAACTGTCATCACGACCACTTCTCATCATGAGTAATCCTGACCCCCTCCTCCCCAAAATTGTAATCAGTATTTGCAATTGCTCCCTTAATGCCTTTCTCTTTATTTCTTTTTTTTTGAGATGAGGTCTCCCTCTATCACCCAGGCTGCAGTGCATAGCACAATCACACAGTCTTAGCTCACTGCAACCTCAAACTCCCGGGCTCAAGCGATCCTCCCACCTCAGTCTCTGGAGTCACTGGGATTACAGGGGTGCACCACCACGCTCAGGCCATAATTCCATTTTCATTGACAAAGCCCAGGGGGCTGAGGTGAGTGTGCATGTGCTTTTCTGTTATTCTCAAGTCGCTAACGGTTATGTATTAAATTGTGATAAAAATAGTTAACATCCTGAATCAATGTTCACATCACCTCTTCTTAAATTTTGTATTATTAAAATAATGCATGCACATAGTTAATTGCTAAATCGTTCAAAGGGATTTTGTGCTGAAAATAATTCCTTCCTTCCTCATGTCTTTTCACATTTATTTCCTCCATTAGTGCTGACACAGTAACATTTTTCCATTTGTTTTTCTTATTGGCTACCTCTGTGTGTCTAAATAAGAAACATAGCAAATATCAAAAATGCTCTTAGTATGCAATTAAACACTGCCTTTGACTTCCAACTATGATAAGTGAGGATTCAGCTTGTTCAAACCAGCCCTACTACCTTTTGCCTCCAAAGTTTGGGTGCTTAAATCCTAAGTTTTAAGCCCCTGTACTGGGGAGGTTCTTAATTGAAATAATATTCATAAGCCTCTATTTCTTTTGCCATCAAAGCTTCCCAGTATCACTTCAGTTTATATGCTCCCTCGTCCCAAGGTTACTGAGTCCAAAGGATCAGGAGTATATAACATGCTGTTCAAAGCTCTGATTCTACGTGGTAGAATTTATTGGCAATATGGAAAGGATGTAGATTTATAATATCTCCTTAGAATTGGGAACTGTGTGAACATTGCAGACTTGGGGTTTCAAAGCTAACTCTAAAATACTCTATACTTCCCCTTAGGACTCTGCCATTCTCATGCATTAAGACCCATGAACGGAAGCACAATGGGAATGCCTGCGTGTTCCCACAGACCCACTTGTCCAGAAGCAAATGCATGACGTGCTTTTTGTCTCGAACACATATTAACACAGACATCTATTAGAACGGCTGAGCCTATAAGTTAACTTGTGTTGCTCATGATTGTGTTTGAATAGTGTATGTGCTGTTGGTAACAGTGGTTCTCACCCTTATTTTTCACTGTGTACAAACGAGAAATAGGAAACACTCCATCAGGAATAGCAGCATCCTACGCCAGAAATTCTCATCAAGGGAAGGGGCCCAAGACATACTGGAATTTGGACTGGGTGGCAGGAGCACCATAGTTTCAAAGTAAGTCCTTCTCTATCCAAAGAGATTCTGCTACAACTTCTAGACACACACGGCCACCGCCTTCCCTTCTCCTAACTCTACCAGCCCTCACTAACCATCCCAGATTTAAAATGTGATGTGCAGGCTGATAGTCCCAGACCACAAGTAGACATACTTCATTTGCTTATTGCCAGATACATAATGAGCTAGCAGATGATATTCCAGGAGTCAGGAAGCCCCTCACTGAACAGCAGAAACAGAAACTGCTCCACTCACAGAGGTGACAGACCAGAGGGCACAGAGAGGGAAGGGCACAGAGAGAGAAACTGGCCATCACAACACAGAGCCATCAGGACTCAGTTCAGTCATCACTCGGACCCTAACTAGGAATTCTTTATTTGGAATCAGAGCCTCTCAGGGCTTTTCTGTGAGGCTCTGGGTTTTCAAGCAGTTTCATGAAAGTTGGTCCATGGTACTCTTCATAGCTGCCAGAAGTTGCTTTCTGTTTAAACCAGATGGCTGCCATGCTAATATTTTCCCTTGCAGGTTGGTCCATCCCATTACCTTGGACTCTCTCGCACCTGCTTTCTCCCTTCTCTCCATCACAGGCACAGAGATGGAGAGAAACATAAAGCACAGTCATTCACTAGAGTCAGCAACAGGAACGAGAAGGTCTGCATTTTCCTAACCACAGTAAGGTCTCTCTAAGCCTGATCAGGACCTCATCATTTTCCGAATACACAGAAACGAATATAAACCCTCACCTGTTACCTACCGGTTCCTCGGTCGGTTATGTAAATCCCTGGAATCAAGTGTGTTTCCATAGTCAAATTTATTAAGATTGAGAAAGATGTACCTGCCATGTTCATATAACAATCCCAGCAGAGTCTGGGAGTTTGGTACTCATGACCAAACATTTTTATATTTCTGAGGCAAAAATAAGAACCTTCACATTACCTGGGGTAAACAATGGCTATGAAGAACCTTGCATAATCCCAGGATAACTTTACCCCCAGGTGACCTTTCCATGAGCCCATGAAAGAGGATGTATGATTTTCAGAGTTTTCTGTATCTCCAAATATGGTGTCAGGGACTTGCATTCTCCATACAAGTTAGTTTCCGAAAAATAACCCACACGGTATCACCAAATCTGGATCAGGGTTTATTTTTTAAAAGAATTACATCCACCTTTAGTTATTTACACCAATCAGTCAGAACATGGTTTTAAAACATTTATATATAACTAATTTGTACAGGAATACACATTGAGTTTTCATCAGAAGTTTCATTTGACCAGAAATCCAGTGGTTGAAAATGAGTTTACATGTATTACTTAAAAAAATGATGTTGGAAGTAGAAATCAGAGTATTGACACCTACAATTAAAATACCCAAGAAGAAAATTAAGTTGAGTCACTAATGAAGCCAGTCCCATCAGAATGGACAGCTCCCAGAGTTCTCACCGCTGAGGCTGCTTGGGGGATGCTTCAGTCTCTGTACAATGCGAAAAGCATTCTTGGGTTTTAATTCTTTGGTAATGCTGCAGGTTGGGCATTCCAATAATTCTAAATGTGTGTATAAAACATGAAAACACAAACTTCTGCTTGCGACAAGGACAGGGAATCTGAATGTTTTCATCATGGGGTTTGTAACTCCAGCTACCTTATTTTAAAATTCTTAAGAAAACTGCCAGATTCTGGATATGCTATCCCTTTTTTAGTCTAGCATTCCACTGAATTACACCACTCTCAGTGTGGTGCAAAACCATGCATAATACAATAACGGATGAATTTTGAGTGACTTACAGAATTTTCAAGTTCCAAATTCTAAAAGCATATACGAGTAGCAATAAATAGGTGGGATTCTAACTTAGTCATCTTTAGTTAGAATATATACAGAGAACATTAAATCGAGACAGATGCTGATAATTTCATTACCTAATTCTAACTTTACTCACTGCCACTGAATACCCATAAAGTATGAATCTAATAAATGGTAAGTAAAGAGCACATGGTAGAAATAGGTGTGTCACATCAGGAGAAGGAATAGGCAAGTCAGATTGGGCCACAGTTTTCCAAACATCAAATGGATTTCCTTATTATCAACAAACATTGATTCACCACCAGGCACCTACAAGAGACCAGCGATAGCTCTGTTCTGTACCATGATACGTGAATTGGTCACAATCATAGAGGGCTCGCAATTTAGCTGGGAAGAACGAAAACCACCATAAACAACAAACGGAAGGTGCAACCAGCAGTGGTTTAAAAAAGTAGAGATCAGAGTGTCAGGGAGATCACAGAGGCCCCATTATAAAAATAAAATTATTACAGCAGGAGGGAGGACTTGCACCGTACTCAACAGAAGAGTAGGACTTAAGAAAAATATCAACTTAGCAGCTGGTCCCTATGATCCCGTAAACTCAAAGAGTCAGTCCCTAAAGCAAAAGTATGGATCCTGACAATACATTACTTTCTAAATATTGAGAAAACCATGTCCCCTGACAAACTTAGCATCTTAAATATAAGACCATCTGCATCCAAACTGAAATCAAATTCCTTAATATATTAAATATTTGAATATGCCACTTTTATATAGACAACCCACATTGGGTATCTACTGCAGTAGATTTAAATAGTGTCAAGTACGTTTCCTGAGCATTTGTTGAAGTTACCATCTGAGTCATGATGTTAATTTGAACTAAATTGCTCCGATTATGACATAAGATTAAAAAGTAATTAACACTAACTATGACACTGACTATGAAAAAGAAGAAAGGTCTTCATTAAGATAGTTGTAACTTTGGGGATGATATTTATAATTTTTTCAATGATTCATTACAGGGCACTAATTTTCTATCTTATTCTTAAAAATCAGGCTGATAAATTATAAGAAAATGTCAAACCAATGCATCAGGCAATGTTTTGAGAATTAAATGTGTATTGCACTAAATGCCTGCATGTGGATTGCTACTTTTAACAAATGTTAACTTCTAAATTAAAAATGAGCCTATTTTCCACTTACCATAAAATATAATTCGCAATTATATCAATTGTGGCAAGTCAGTGAAATCATTAGCTTGAAAAACAACTTTGTTTCTAATGCTTATTATAAAGCATGATTGTAATTTGGAAAGCAACCTAATTACCGGTGGGTGTATGTGTATATACAGGTATTCTATTGATTAAGAGGAAAAGCAATGAACTGCTTAAATTAGCTTATTGTCATGGCTGTGCAGAAGCTTTTTAGTTTGATCAGATCCTAGTTATGTATTTTTGGTGTTGCTTCTATTGCCCAGAGGGTCTTCCTCATAAAGTATTCTTCCAGGCCAATTTATTTTATTTTATTATATTTGACTAAGTCGAATACACATAGATCATGAATACATTCATGCATACATGGGGCACAATATGCTGATTTTTTTATGCAATCTGACATGGTTACAACAAACCAATCAACACAGAATGTCTTCAAGTGTTTCCCCTGCACTCTCTCCAAGAATCTTTATAGTTTCATGTCTTAAGTTAAATCTTTTATCCAGTGGAAGTCAATTTTTAATGGTGAAAGATGTGGGTCCAGTTTCAGTCTTCTACAAGTAGTTAGCCAGTTCTCCCAGCACCATTTGTTAAATAGGGAATCTTTCCCCCAATTTATATTTTTGATAGGCTTATCAAACATCAAATGACGATAAGTGTCTGGGTTCATCTCTTGGTTCTCAATTCTGTTCCATACATCTACCTCTCTATTTTTGTGCCAGTACCATGCTATTTTGATCACTATGGATTTATAGTATAGATTAAAGTCTGGTAGCGTGATTCCTCCTGATTGGTTTTTATTTCTGAGTAATGTCTTCGCTATTGGAGGTTTTTTCTGGTTCCATATAAAACGAAGTCCTATTTTTTCCAGATCTTTAAAGTAAGAAGTATCTCCAGAATGGAGGAAAAAGTATCCCATGTCCTCAGTACTATTATGAAACCAGTTTACACTCACTCACTCTTTCATATGAAGAATAGATCACAACTATGGCCCAGGATGGAGGAGGGAGTGGGAGGGGGGAAAGAAGGAGGAGGTCACATGGAGGGAGGGCGAATGGTGGCTCACACCTATGGTGCATATTGCAAGGGTACATGTCGGATCTATTAAGTATAGAGTATAAATATCTTATCACAATAATTAAGTAAATGAGGTGAGGGATATATTAACCAGTACGATGTAAGCATTCCAAACTGTATATGACATCAGCACATTGTACGCCCTAAATGCATTAATGTATACATGATCTATCTCTTTACGATTTAATTTTAAAAAGATATTGTCATAACACTTTACGTGTGAACTTAAAATATGCAGGTAAATTAGTCAGCATTGGTGTCGGCACTTAAGGACCTATTTTTAAAGAAAGATACACTTTGTAACATGCAATGGAGAAAACAGTTCTTATAAGTATCTCCATAAAGTCACATTTTATTCATATCACATCAACTTTACTATAGTTTGTCTTATGAGTTACATATGTTCATCACACTTTTAGCCACAAGAAGTCATCTTAGAAATGAAATGCTAGTATTTAAAAAACATTACTTTAAATATATGATTTATGATTCCACCTTCAGTCAACAGACCTGTACTGGGTTTCCTAGAAACCAGTCACCCTTGGGGTCTATAAGAAATACTGAAGAAATTGAGGCCTGATGGAGCTACCTTGTGAAAACAGCTTGAAGCTGAGCAAAAATCCAACCTCCACCTTCTCTCTCCAAAAACCATGCTGTTTCCATAGCATCATAATGCTGCTTAATTGATAACTGGCTGGCAGTATCAAATACAAAGGAGGTGATCTAATACTGGTGTGGGAACTTAAAACACCAGCTCCAGGCCTGAGTGTAATGAAACAATGAAATTGCTTATAGAATTTGCCCATTTCATGACCATCCTAATCTCCCCAACTGAGCACACATAGATCTAATACAACTTACCCATCTAAGATTAGATTCTTTAAGACTATCATGAAATAAAATGGTATATTTACAAACAAATCTACTAGGCTATCACAAGTTCTCTTGCATAAGGCAAGACTCTGTAAAGGTGGTAAATGTTTCCTTTTCAGGCATTTAAGATCTAGATCCACCCGAGTCTAATTTGGGCTGGACAGGGTCCAGCTGATTTCCCAGTTTTATATCCTGCATTGCCTGGTAAGTGCTAGAGAGTGAACTCAGCTTCTGATCTATTTTAATTTTGGTATTTGGAGATCAAGTGGAACAACTATTCATGAATTCTCTATTTCCTTAATGTGAGGATCTGAGTAGCAAGATCACAGACACTGAACCCCGCTGTTGCTCTGTAATTTCCAGCTTGGTCATCCAGACTTGTTCTAGACAGCAGGTCTACAGGTGAGCTGTTCTTGACTGAACAGTGGTACGTGGGCAATGTTCTAGGTTAGCAATGGCGTCAGATAGCATCAAAAAAGATATGTTAGTGCTTTTTTTTATTCAAGAATCTTGAAAAATCTTTATTAAAATGGCTATCTTCATAAACTTTGAATGCTATTATAACTTTACTATGGATACGTGGTAAGCTATCCATTAAATACTTAGCAGACTCCTACCAATGTTCCAAGCAGTCCAGAATCCCTGTGCTTACACAGCTTATTTTTTAAAGGAAAGAAATAAAAAACATAGAAATAAGTTAGTAAAATGCTGATGTCCACTTGTGCAGGTAAAATTGAAACATAGAAAATGAATAGGAATTGCTGGGTGAGGCACTGCTTCCTGACAGAGAGTGAATCAAGAGGGCCTCACTGAGAACAATGATACCTCAATAAAAATGAGAAGTTACCAAAGGGGCAGGAATAAAAGAAATCCATTAATTACCATGGAGTGTTTTTATCATTACTCTTTGTTTGTAATCCTTGTTATCCCAGCCCTATTTTTATTCTCAGGTTAAATTAGAACATTTTTAATTCTGTGAAGAACATTGTCTTTGGGCAAGGGGTCGGTTTGGAAATAGGGCCAAATCCCCTCTATCCTTTCATAACTGAAAACTTTGAAACTATCCTAAGGCTGACATAACATGACTGCTATTTATGCTTCCAGCTTCCTACTCCACATTCTCCTGGAGTAGGCGCTCCAAGTTCTCCCAGTGCCAATTCCTCTTCTATCCCATTTTTCAATGACCTTGACTTTGGCATTGAATTGACTTGATCACCGTATTGCATTAGCAGGTTTCCTGGGTCTACACAAATCTAAGCAGATTGCTCCATTAACCACAATTAACAGCTTAGTTTAGGGGCACAACGTGAGATAGGAAAATAAAAGTAAATGTGAGCACTTCTGTGAGATTCAGAACTGTAGTGGCCTTTGCTTTATAATAAAGGAATATAGCCAGCCTAAAATCCAGATGAATCTTAGGAGAGGATGGAGTAAAGGCAATCACACAGAAAAGCTATGGGAGCCCTGCTCAAAGTGTAACTGAAGCCACAAGATCGGGACACTTTTCAGAAACATCAAAGGATAACTTCCATGATTAATGAATGTTGTGTTTTGTCCTGCTTTGGGGAACCTAAAGTAACCTGAACTACTGCCCTCACACCCAGATACACAAATACTCACATACATACCATCATATAGTCCCACAATTGGGGTGCTTATAGAATTTTAATTGCACAGTCATGCACCACGTAATAGTCTGGCCAGTGATGGACCACTCATACATACTACAGAAATCCCCTGCGATCACAATAACATATTCTTACTATGCCTCTTCTATGTTTAGATGTGTCTAGACACATAAGCACTTACCTTGTGTTACAGCTGCTACAATATCCAGTATAGTAACATGCCAGGAACAGAGGCTCAACCATATAGCTTATGTGTATAGTAGGCTATACTGTAGAGGACAGTAAAAGCATACACTAAGATGTTCACACAGTATGACAAAACCCAACAGCACATGTCTCAAAGCTATGTAGGACCATTCCATATTTCCCAGAACAGAGTAGATAGTATAGCTTCTCCCTCAGCCATCTAAAGCCTGGAGGTCTTGTATATTCATAATCCAAAGTGATCTCTGTTAAATTTTCATTGTGGATGCTTGAGTAACCTTTCCCCTACTACTACTACTTTTACAGAAAAGTATTCAACTATTTTTACTCTTAATTTTGCTTCATATAAACGGAAATGCATATTCAAATATCTCCTTGGCAACTGATATTTTGGTGATTTATGTATTTCATTCCATGTCAGCATTCACTTTCTAAAAGAGTCCACATCTGTTTTAGAATATTGTAACAAGCATTTCAACTGAAAAGTTAAGAAGACTTAAAAATGAAGAAATAATTTTCATGCTTTACCACAAGGCATTAATGGGCATATTTTCTGCTCCAGGTAAATCCTATAAAACTTTGTTGAATTATTTGAGAGTAAACACTATCAGAGCTACCATATAATTGCTAATACAGTGAGGCTATTATTTCAATTTTGAGATGTTTTTTCTTCAGTGCTAGCTCATGTGCCTGACATATTTTCATATCTACATATTTTATTTTCTTTATATAACTATTCCCTCCAGTATATGTCATTTTAACAATGATGAAAGTCAAATACTCAAAGTTCAATTAAGTTTTGCCTAAAACATTTTAAGTCATGCCAATGTAGATATTTTTAAATGAATATGAAATGCATCATGATTTGAAGTAGAATCTTTGTATACTTAGAGCAATCAGGGATCTCATATAGAAGAGTGAAGACATCCTGATGTTATAGAACATAGAATTCTCAGTGGACACACTTTTAATTAAAATATGTGCTTGAAGATGACAGTTTAAGTCTATGTGGGACATCCCTGATGGACATATTAACACTGTAATGAATTGGTAATTTAAGTAGTTCTCTGACAATACTGCAGATCTGTCTAAAATTCACCTTAAAGTTTGCGAGCTGTGGTGACAGCACGAGGGCTGGCAGGGATAGAGAGCGGCACAGAACATGTGGAAAAGCAAAGTGAATGGCGTCAAGCACTTGAAAGGTAAAGCCACGCAGCCAGTGAAGAGCCAATGTGGCTGGAGACTAAGCTGCTTTGAATTATTTCCCAGCTTCAGGTTTTAATGAGCAAATGTCAAGGATTCTGTTAGCCATCTCTAGGTCTTACTCTGATAGGACCTGCAATGCTGCCCATATGCAAAGAAAGCTTTCTCCCCCTGACAAAACAGAACATCAAATGAAAATATAGCAGAACTAGCACCATAGTGCTGGCTGTGAGCTTGTTTAATACACAGTCTCTATCAAAGATTTCTAAACAAGATAACTGAGTTAGTGTTTCCACTATCATGATCAATAAGAGCTAAGTTATAACTGACCATGGCAGATTTAATAAAACACTATTCGAAAAACAGTTTTTAAGCTCTTTTCTTATTTCATAGTATTCTCATTAATGAGAATTTTGTGGGTTCCAGGATCTTATCAGCTAAAGGAATTGTATCTATAATTCATACCTAAAAACACAAATCCCTACACAAGGAAGGTTCAGTAAGAAAGAACAGGTATCACCAAGGCATAGTACATAGGCAGATATAGAAATTATATGAAAACTGCCATGGACAAAGTGGAAGTAGAAAAAGAGTTTAAATTAATGCAAAACCATAGAGAAAAGTGAAGTACGTATTCCAATCAATTAAAATTCACATTAAATATTCATTAATATTAACATTAATATAAAATTTTCACCTATATTATTTTACTTACTTGACATACTGAACTTAGAAAAAGCACTGTATCATTATATCCTAATAATAATAATAAAGAAATACATATATGAAAGATGTCATTCAACAAATTCTATTTTAACCAATTAGAGCTATTAATGAATTTTCTCTTATAAAATTCTTGAGACTCAAACTGAAGTCTTCCTATTTCTAGATCAATTGTTCCTTATGCTACATAATCAACATTAACTGGATTCCAATCTCAAATATATTTTTTTATTTAACTTATTAAATGGTAACAACACACTGATCCATAAAAGCAGTGATACTTGATAGATTTGGTCAAGTGTACCATTCATGTAATAGGGCTTGTACTGATAATTTGTTAGTACAACTAGACAAGGGATGGACTCTTCTTGTTAGGTGAGCAATTCAGCAAAAACAGATTCACATTCTTAGGAAAGGATCTGAGAGGACTGACCATCAGCCTCCTCCTTCTTACTAACAGGTAGGAGATCTGGTCCTTCCAACTCAGGGAGAGCAGAGATGAAGGCTGTTCTCCTTCATCGCATGCCACTCACAGGGTCTCTAAGATACCCACTGAGGTACATATAGCTGCCTGTGAGAATAGAGATAGCCTCTCTGACCCCACTGCCATAAGTCCACCCTAGTGCCCCAGCACAGAGTGCAGTTAAAGGACTCTTGAGAGAGTTTGGTGAGTGGCCCTGAACCAGGGGCTACACATGCACTTTGGGGCTGGGTCTTGTCTCCTATTCAAAAAAATCAGAAAATATATGCCATGTGGGACAGCCATCTCCATGCTTTGCATGTGATGCAGTAAGAACAGAATCATTAACAAATTCTCAGGGTTTTTTAGACCGGGGTATTTAGGTTTCCATACTACCCTGAGATCTCCCTACCAGGGAAAGTCATAAGCTGCCAAAATATGGCCCACTACTTTGCTGAGACTGTTGTTGGAGAGTTCTTCAAGAACTCTCGGCCATGGCAAAGGGGCCATGATATAGAGGACGCAGAAAAGGTTCTTTTGGACTGGATTTATTCTAACCTCCCAATAACTGATGGCACCTTTTGGCTCAGAGTCTGCAGGGAAGGTGACTTGACCTGAGGCAGAAGAGAGTGTGAAATAACTTGAGTCTCAGAGATACCAAATAAATGATGGGGCAATAATTTAAATAAAATCATATCCTGATCTCTATGTTCTAATTCCTCTATTAACTTTCCAATAACTGGCTATTGGTCTGTATTTCTAACACTATGTTTTGACAGATTATCACAAATTATGGCACAAAATATCTTC
Organism: Otolemur garnettii; assembly: GCF_000181295.1. Taxonomy (NCBI): domain Eukaryota; kingdom Metazoa; phylum Chordata; class Mammalia; order Primates; family Galagidae; genus Otolemur; species Otolemur garnettii. The sequence continues at coordinate 13,595,071 of NW_003852428.1, read as the reverse complement.
TGTTGAAAAGAAATTTTAGTGATATAGTAAAAAGAAACAACATATAAGTTTCAAATTCTTTAAAGTAGTATAATTCTAAGATAAAGTACTTTAGTTAGTCTAACAAAATATTCAAACAGTACTCAATGTGTGTGAAAAATGAGTATTTCAATGTGATAAGCCCTCTTGAAGTTGGCCTCAAATGATCCTCACGTCTTGATATTCACAGCCTTGTGTAAAACTTTTTCCTTAAATAACTTCCCTCTGACCGATAACATAACAACATTGAAGGGATTTCATTTCCCTCATTTGGTCACAAAATACCATGCCTCCCATTTTGATAGTAGAGTTGCTTGCTCTAGTGCTTCTTGTCTTACACATTTTCATGAAATAAGCTGTTATGCTGGAGAAACAGCACAGCAAGGAACTGAGGGAAGTCTCCCGCCAACATTCACAGAGGATGTGAAGATCTCAGCCCAACAACTTGTGAGGAATTCAACGCTCTTAACAGCCACTGAGTGAGAATAGAAGTGGATCCTCCTCCACACCAGCTTGAGATGAGATTGCAGACCTTGACTCAGGCCTTGAGAGAGATCATGAAACAAGGGATCCATCGAGGCCATGTCCAGGTTCCCTACACACAGAGACCACAAGATAATGAATGCATGTGGCTCAAAACCACTAAGTTCTGGAGTATTTTTGCTATGTAATAACAGATAACTAAAATATTCAATTGTCTGTGTCAAAATGATTCAATTCTTCTATCATTGAACATGTATACATACTTCTAGTTTCCATGAATCCATATTCTGCATATTTTATGACTCATGTCAACAATTCAAATATATATTCCAAAATAATGGTAATGGTGTTCAGAAGTAAAACACTGAATAAAATGAGGATTAAAGAATGATGCATAGTGAAGATTTCGAGCTCTGACACTTGGTATCCTCCAGAAAGCTGATGAAAAGATCAAATTAAGTAGAATAAGTAATGATGCATGCAATTTTTTCCAATTACTGATTACTCTGTTTTTGAATTTCTGCTGGCTGTTCATTGGGAGGATTATTACAGTTAATCAGGAATTCTATTGACTCAAATTTGTTCTCAAATATTTTCAAAGAAAATGTCTCATTATTTAATTCTTAGCTTGACTCTGAAATTGCTACAGAGTCAAAGTTACAAAACCATACTAGTGGCCAACCCAAATTACTAATCACTGAGAATATTTTCACTGTTGAATAGAATAATGATGAAAGCATAAGTATCACTCATTATAAAACAATTGAATTTTTAGCTCTTTTGGAGATCATTTTCATTAACCAAATCAATGTGTTATATTTCATAAAGCAATGTTCTCATATTAGTGAATTTAGGGGAAAGTTATTGTTCATAATTATTTTTAGAAGTTTTATAGGCCATTGGGTGTCAAGTAGGCAACATACTTTGCAATAGTACTTTAAAAATGAAAATTTTAGGAGAAATTATAAATGACATCCAGGAAAATGATTATATGAAAAATATAATACATATGTGAGTCAAATCTAAACACTGATAACAAATTTACATGTTTGAAAAATTATTAGACAGATGTTCTTGTCACCAGGTCCCTCAATATCCGCCTGGGCTTAGAAGGAATCATACATGAACACTGTGTCTGCCAAGGAAAAGTCATTTCATAAATGTCCATAGTACCATAGTTAGTCATTCAACCAAAAGGTATAAAGCAGCAGTTCTCAACCTGTGGGTCGCGACTGTAGAATGTAGAACTGTATTAAAGGGCTGTGGCATTAGGAAAGTTGAGAACCACTGGTGTAAAACACAGCCCTCTTTTCCACACTTTTGCCATAGAAAGCAAAGGTAGTAAGAGAAGATCAGCAGGTGCTTTAACTCTAGGCCTGATGGAAGAGATGGTAGAAACATAAAGTACCTCTCTCTTGAGGAAGTAGGGAAACTCTTCAACTCACCAGCACAAAGCAGGAAATACCCTCTGCCTGTGAGTTGCAGCTAGAGGGAAATAAAGGGAAGGGGAATCTCTACAGCAATGAATTCCCACTGACAAATCAGAGGTCATCTACCACCAGGGGAGGTGCAGGAAATTCCTACTCAATAGAAAGTAGAGGTGCAAGGCAGAATTTAGTTGTATGCATCACTGGAGAGGGATGCTGCAATGATCCTAAATTCTAGCCCAGGAGAATAAGTTATGTAGGACTATAACCAGACTTGGAGAGTATTTCTTACCCCTAACTTGTCTAGCACTGAATGACAAGCAAAGACACCCGACCTCTAAAGAAGGACCACCCCCTACAGTGCAGGTGGTCAGGGGCTGTGGAAGGCTAAAAATGAAGCAAGAGAGGTGAGAGCAACCCTTAGTCACCCCGCACACAGTAGGTCCCTATAATAGGTATAAGATCACAGAAGTTAGTCACTAGGGAAATTTGAGTCTGTCTTGTACTAAGATAATAATAGCAAAAACAAAACTCAACCCAGCTACCTCTGATGATGGACTTATCCTTTAACACCCTGTGTCAGAGACCTTCCCATTTCTAGAAGTATATAGTATTTACTTTTGACTTCACTATTCTTCCATGAGAGGAAAAGAAAAAAAAAAAAACTATCAAGAAATAAAGCCATCAAAGAATCAGATTCAGAAATAATATAAATATTGAAACTATCACACAGAGAATTTAAAAGAACTATGATCAATACACAACAGATACCAAAAACATTAAAAAATAAGAAAATATTGTAACAATTTTACTGTAGCTATTTTTGATATTATGAAATTGCATATTCCCTGAGAAACACAAACTTACAAAGCTTACTCAAGAACAATTACATGACAAAAATCTGTTACTCTCTCTCAGAAGACTGAATTCATAGTTAAAATTCTTTGCCTAAAGTAAGCATCAGAAATTCCTCACATAAAGAAAATACCCAGTTGGCTTCGATGGTGAATACTATCAAATATTTAGGAAACTCTACCAATTGTATATAATATTTTCCATATGCATATGAGGATTGAACAATTCCTAAATCATTTTATGAGACAAACTTTATCAGGTACTAAAACATAGATATAGACATTAAAAGAAAACTATAGTCCAAAAGGAAAAATCAAGGTAAATAAATAAACCTTAACCAATAATTAGCACACTGAATCAAAAACCATATACTAAGGGTGATATATTATGACTAACAAGGGTTTGTCCCAGGATGAAATAGCTGTTCAATGCTCAAAAAAAATCTATAAATGTAATCGATAATATCCAGAGACCCCCGAAAAAGAGTAAAATATGATCATTTCAATAGGTGAAGGAAAAAATATCAACCAAATACAATATCATACAGAAAAACTCTCCACAAACTAGGAATAAAATGGAATGTTCTCATCCTGAAAAGATGATAAGGAAAAAATTGTGAACAATGTCCTCTATGAGTGGATATATAGCAAGTAAGTACAGCCTCACACTTTTATTTAACATTTTATTGAACATGCTACCAATACAATAAAAAAAGGATGAATTAAAAATACACTTTTAGTGAAGAAATAAATAAAATAAAAATTATTTACAACATAACTGTTGAAGTACAGATTCACAAATAATTTATAAAAACAAATTACTACAACATATCAGTCACCCTAGGAAAGTTGCAACATAGAAGCTCAATACAGAAAAAAAATCTAGGTTTAAAATATATACTTGAAATAAACATTTGGAAATTAAAATGAATTAATACCACTCATGGTATCAAAAATTATGCAATACACAAGGATAAATGTATAAAAAACTTGGAGACTTATACAGTGAAAAAATTATAAAACAATTATGCAAGAAATTAAAGCACATTGTGTATGTGTGTATGTTTGTGTCTGTGTTAGACTGGAAGACTTAACATTATCAACATGTTTATTTGCTCCAAGTTTTTAATCTTTAAATTTAATACAATCATTATCAAAATTCCATAAGGCATTTCTGTAGAAATTAAAGAGATGATACTAAGTTTTGTATGTAAAGAGATGGGCCTTGAACAGTTTTTAAAAAATAAAAAGAATAAAGTTGGGGACTTACACGGCCTCATTTGAGATGGTATATGAAGTTGAGTAATTATGTATCTTTTTTGACATAAGACTAGACATACAGAATGAGGGCAGAAAAGAGTTCAGAAATACTGTACCCATAATTGGGGGTCACAGGCATTGTGCTACCAGAAAGAGGAAAGAATCAAACATGATTCATCACTATAGATAACCAGCCAACCAAAAAAATAATAGTAAGGGAGGAATTAAAGAAGAAAAAATATATTAAACAAAGAGAATGCAATCAATAAAATGACAAGTGTACATCATCACAATCAATAATAACCCTCAGCTATAAATATAACTTATAAATATACTGAGAACACAGTGAACATTTCACCAGACAGGTACACGTAGTATAAACCAAATATTGTAAGACCTAAGGGGAGAGACAGATGCTGACATAGTAACAGCTGAGGACTTCAACACCACACTCTCAACACTGGGGATATCAGTGAAATAGAAATGAACAAAGAAACATTGAATTTAAACTTCACCAATGACCACATGGGCCTACCAGGAATTACAGAACACTTCAGCTAGTGAACACACACTGTTTTAATTGACACATGGAATATTCTCCAGCACCAACCATGTGTGAGGACACAAAATTAGTCTTAAAAAATGATATCAAGTATCTTATATGAATATAACAGAAGAAAAGTAGAAATCAATAATAAGAAGAACATTCAAAATTATACAAGAACATAGAAATTAGACAACATGCTCCTGAACAAGCAGTGGGTGAAGGAAGAAATTAAGAATGAAATTTTAAAATTCTTGGAAACAAATGAAAAGGGAAAGACAACAAAGCAAAACTTATAGGACATAATAAAAGCAATATTAAGAGACAACTTTATAACAATAAATTCCTACATCAAAAAATTAAAAATATTTCAAATAACAATGTAATGATTCATCTCAAGGAACTAGAAAAGCAAAAACAGGGCAAAAAAATTAGTATAAAGGTCAGAGCAAAAATTTTAGAAGTTGATACAAAATTCAAAATATCCACAAAGTTGTTTTCTGAAAGATACAAACAAAATCAGCTAATCATTAACTAGACTAACCAAACAGAGAGAGAAGACCAAAATAAAACCAGTAATTGAAAAGGAGATGTAACAACAAATGCCAAATAAATACAAAGGATTTAAGGAGAACAGATATCACCATGAACAGATACATCAATAAATTCTAAAACCTGGAGGAAATGGATAAATTACAGGACATATCCAACCTACCAAGATTGAACTAAGGAGAAGAAAAAAAAAAAAAAAAAACTTGAACAAACCAATAAAAATAAGGAATAAGACCAAATGAGTAATAAAAGTTCCCCAAAAAGAAAAGTCCAAGAATGGATGAGTTTACCACTGAATTCTATATAATCCATAAAGAAGAATTAATATCAATTCTTCTCAAACTTTTCTAGAAATTTGAAGTGGAGGGAATCCTTCCTAAAATATTTCAGTAGGCCAGCATAACCCCAGCAACAAAACCAGAGAAGGATTAAACAAAACAAGAAAATAATAGGCTGATATCCTTAATGAATGGACTCAGAATCTTCAACAAAATGCTAGTATGCCAAATTCAACAACCTATCAAAAGAGAATACACCATGATTAGGATCTGTCCCAGGAATGCAAGGATGGTTCAAAATATGTAAATCAGTAAACATGACCATTATATCAACAGAATGAAAGACAAAAGCCACATTTTCATCTTGATAGATGTACAAAAGGCATTTGATAAAACATAATGTCATTAATGATAAAAATTCTCAATAAGGCATAGAAGGCAAGAACCTCAACATAAGAGCTAGGGGTCTCTCAAATGTGAGAACCCCACAGCTACTATCACACTGAATGGAGAAAAGCTGAAAGCTTTTCCTCTAAGAACTGGAATGAGACAAGGCTACCCACTCCCATCAATCATTTAACACACAGAACAGGAAGTCCCACCAGAGCAATCAGTCGGGAGAAATTAAAAAAAA